>NC_060130.1:456511836-457136836 GCF_021461395.2 Schistocerca americana
AAAGATCTTTTCCTCTGAAAATGGACAAAGTGACGAAATTGTTTTCATACAATTTTTTGCATACGAAAATACTTGTAAATAGCAGACAACTTTCATTTGCTAGAGATACTGAAGCATTAGCTAAAATAATTTTGGTTTGCAAGAAGTTCTAGGAAAGAATGGTAATTCTTGTTTCGTGGGAGAAGGGAATGGACTGAGAATGTTATAAAAGGAGGAGTCAGAGTTTTCTACTTTCTGGTATGAAGGAAAAGATATTACTTTGTGGCTGGAGGCAGTATTTTCATTTCCCGAATAGGGACTTCAGTTTCCTCAGATGTCATGATTTCTTAAGAGTATGAGGGAAAACGCTTGCAAAGAAGGCAGTATTGGGGAGTACGAGGAAGGACAGAAAAGATGGCGTGGAACTGAAGACCCGTTCCTCTCCCAGTCAAAAGGAAAGTTATCGACAGTGGTCACCTTAAAAAAAAAGGATTTAAAATCCTGCTTTTTTCGTAATTTTAGGAGTCTGTGTACGATTCTTTACCAAGTATATCATTTATCTTCTCAGAGATAATAGAACTTCCGTTTGCTTATTCAAATGTGTTGTTAACTGTATTTTGTGTATGTTGGAATGAAGAGTTATGAATAGTTCTTTAGACTGTCTTAGCAAAGATTCACTATCACGTACATAATATTTTTCAGAATTTTATCCATCCATCTTTACCAAACTGCAATAAAGTTAAGGCAGAGGCTTCACACTTGTCCTGCTTCGGGAAAAGAATGAGTGTGATTGCTCAACTAGAAACAGTCAACAATTACCGTTGGAGAGTACTGCTGTCGCATATGTGTGCTGTGTGATCATTTGCGAGCGCTACTACCCAGGTGTATATTCGCTTAGGAGGGCGGCTATAAAAGAGTCTCGGCGTACGGATAGTAACTGCGAAGTAAGAAAACAAGCGAGCCAGAATAAAAACACGTGTGTTTCGCTGTCGCTTGGGCACACCAATTAGTGTCAGCGACAATGGTCGCGGAGCCGTGTCCAAGTGCGCAGTATTTGTGGGCTAATTAGTCATAGCGTGGCTCGTTACCGCGCGCCCTTGTTACTGCTGTACGACAAGGACATGCGCCACGCCCTCCTCGCTCCCTGTCTTCTGCAACCCGCCATTTCTTTACCCGGACAACTGCTATACACGCAGACAACAAAAGCACAGCTTAAGTCACTGACGCTCTGCCAAAAGTAGAAAACCAGTTATATTAGTTAAAGTGGAGGCGGTGACTTTTATCTTCATGTTCTACCGCTTTTGTTCCGCCTATGGCCTAATGCACACCAGTACTTTAATTTTTTTTACTGTTATTTAGTCCTACAAGCACACGCAGCGTGGGCTTTGGACACCATCGCCGAAGAAAAGTTTGCGCAATTTGTCTGCCTATCGCCTAAATTTTGTTCTGTGGGTAATGAATGATATTTTCACTGTTCACATTACCAAAATCGTCTGCAAATGACGAAGCCTGACTGTAGCTTCGCAAGGAACCGATACTATCACTCTTGACAACAGCACTGACCATGGTTTATTCATGAGTTCCCACACCCACGTAGTGGAGGTTCTGCTGCAGCGAACCATGCAGACTCTATTTGGTACCCGTCTGCCTAGGACTGTAAAATGGCTCACGATGCTAAGAAATATTAAGGCACTTAACGTAAGATGTTAGCAAGCTCTCGGTGATTATAGTCAAGAATGCAGAACCACAAATGTTTCCCAGTTCCTTGATATAAAGCAGAAAGGTTATACAACGTGACTAAGATCTCTTCCGTCAACCTGGAGAACCACCATGTGTGTTTTTGGAAATGAGAGTGGTTAACTTCACCCGATCAGGGTATCATGTGAGTTCTGAACACAGTTTTAAAATTCCCAAGTCTGAACCTCAACGCACATCAGATGTGGGACTGGATGACTGTTATTTCTAACAATAGGTAGGAATAGTGAGACTCGCCAAACATTAGTCGCAACGAAATGAGGACAGGGGGTCAGATATCGGACTGGACTATCTCTTGCGTGGTTTCCCCGGAAGAAAGACGCCTGGAAGAAATACGTCTCCCAGTCTCCGAGTCAATCTGCTGATCGGAAAATCTGGACATTTAAGTATAATTTATTCTTGTGTTTAATTTACTGACTCTGTGCTTACGTTTGCAGTTATTAATGTATGAGAACTCAATATCTGTTCCTCCTTAACCAATAGCATCAACCGCTAAATAACTGAAATAACAAACTGTGTTCGTGTTGTGTTTCTTAAGCAGAGATTCAGAACGAACAGTTTGAGAACTGAATATCTGTTCCTCCTTGACCAATAGCAGCAACCGCCAAATAACTTAAGTAACAAACTGTATTCGTGTTGTGTTGATTAAGCAGAGATTCCTAACGAGCAGTTTGCCTCTAAAAATGAGAAACACGAAGAAGTGTCTCTTTTATTAACTATTATTCCTTTCCTTCCACTAATTTTATTTCCGCAGGAAACAAGCCGGTGACTGCGCTCTGATACACTAGAATCAAGTACTGTGTCTTCCGTTTCCTGATGACCCAGAATTTATGTGTCACCGACAAAACGAAAACCTTACAAAAATGAACCTGCGACCGGAAGACGCACAAAAAACGACAACCCCTTGCCAGCCATTAAGATTTCCCGGGATGAAAGTGACTTGTAGGTAACGGCAGATGATGACCTGTCTTCTGCTACCTGCCTTTTCTTTACTCCGACAACTGAAATACGTGCAGACTACAAAAGTACGGATTAAGTCACTGACCCTCGGCAAAATTAAAATAACAAGGTATATTTAAGTGAAATGGGTGCGGTGACTTTTGTCTTTGTGTTCTTCAGCATTTGTTTCGGCTAGGAAAAACTTCCCCAGTGGCGAACAATAAGGGTGTGTGACGAGGGCCTCCCGTCGGGTAGACCGCTCGCCTCGTGCAAGTCTTTCGATTTGACGCCACTTCGGTGACTTGCGAGTCGATGGGGATGAAATGATGATAATTAGGACAACACAATACCCATTCCCTGAGCAGAGAAAATCTCCGACCAAGCCGGGAATCGAACTCGAGCCCTTGGGATTGACAGTCTCAGCTACCGGGGGCAGACAAGGCGAGCAATGACACACCCGTATTATAAGTTTTTTAGACTTTAATTTAGTCCTACAAGCAGACGCACTTCCTGTCACCATGGACTTCGGTCACCATAGCCGAATTTCTAATGCCTCGGAGGGGATCTCGTTTCTTGCATGTCTTCTGGACGTAATTTCATTTTTGCCATATTGTCCTTGCAGTAGCTTGACAGAGAACTATTGTTTCCAGATCTGAAGCGACGATAGTACAGATACTTCCTATCCACCAGGCTAGAGCCGCACAATGTGATGTTCGGGTTAGGTATTGCGTCACATGAGATGCGAAGGTCACTAAAGACAGGTTCATATTTGTTGAAATATGACAGAGAGCGGGCCGGACTGCTACCACCAGCAACACGCCAAGTGAAGCCTGGCACCGTCGGTTGCCACTGTGTTGCCACTTCTTCTTGACAAAGCATTCTGCCTTCCTGGAGGATATTTATCCAGAATCAAATATTTCTCCTGTTTCAAGAAGGAACATAACTCCAGGCCTTACTGAAATTAGGGACAAGTTATGGACATGCTTAGAGACTTTAGAGAGATCGGTACCCTCCGTCATTGTAGAAGTACTTCCTTAAACCCCTTATGGTGTCAGTTAAGGCAAAAACCGTGTATTACCTAAATTTATTTACATATACAAGCCAGCCTCCCGTTTCCTTTCATGTATTACAAGGGGGCATGTGTTAGACGAGTTCGCTTCGACAATCTAGATCCTAACTTTTGTGTAAACGGTAGTCCGTCATTTCGTTTTGATTTTATTGAAACTCGTCTGTGTCTCTGGTAATATATTGTGCGTTTTCGAACGTTGAGTACCGCAGAAAACTTATTTCATAAAATAGACATATGATCAGTAATTAATCCTCCATGCCGTGCTGAAAATTAATGTTCCAAAATTTTTGTGTAAACATACTCAACGCTTTTAAAATAAATCAAACGTTATTAACGTTCTACCCCTTTATTCTTCACTTCTACAAATTTGCTACCCTCTGCCTCTACAGGGCTCCGAACTGTAGAGTGTAACATGGCGGTGTCTAACGTAATTATGTATGTTAGTGAGAAAAAGCGTTCTGTAACGTAGTTTCGAATTCGAAGAGTTCGTCCACACATGAAGCAAGTTCTCCTTCAACATGACAATGGCCGACCACACATATAGCTGCGGCATCTGCAGCAATCCAACGTGTTGTGTTCACCTTCATCGATCATCCTCCATACAGTCCCGACTTGGCCCTATTCGATTTTCACGTGTTTCTGAATCTTAGAGAACACCTTCGAGGACTTCAATTTGACAGTGATCAGGCGGTGCAAGCAGAGGTGAGGTTATGGCCCCGTCAACAAAGTGGAATGTCATACAGTGGCGCTGTCAATATCCTTGATCTCTCGCTGGGAGATATGTTTTTGTCTCAGGGTGATTCTATTGAGAAATACATACAGTACGAAGAGATGAAGAGTAAAGACGTAGAATATTAATGTTTGTTTTATTTAAAAAGTCTTTAGAGTTTTCACCTAAAATATTCGGAGGCATTACATATCAATACGCCCTTGTACAGCTGTCCTTTACAAAATTTTTGTAGTAGTATCGTCGTGCATATAACCTTTCACCCTAGTTTCAGTACATAACTACGTGAATCAAAACACGTTTTTAGATTTTTCTGAAGATTATTAGAGAATTTCGCAGTAAATGGACGTCTATAAGTTACAGTTCCATATTTTATAAATTTCAGAGATGATATCTGGTTTTTTAAAACATTGGTTTACCCCTCAGTATTTACGTAATTAATGAAATATTTGCAATTTTTCCTCTTCTGAAAGGAAGTATTTGAATGTGTACGATCGCGAATTGTATGTTGCTCCTGCGAAGTTGACTGTAATGGCGTCACAGTGAGTTTCACGCAAATTGTAACTGCCAAATCGTGTTTCAATGAATTTTCTCTTTCATCATTGAGTATTGTCTGAATTTGTTGCAAATTACGGCTATTTTTATGGTTGGAACGTGAGTTATTTAGTTAACATCAATAAAACAAAAGTTCGAGACTCTAAGTTCCAAGTAGCTTCAGAGGCTAATCAAATTTTAGGGAAGTTTTATCTGATTATAAGATAAATTAATTTAATGTGTTTTACCATTTCAGATGTTAATGGGAACACCTACTTCCTCTAGCATGAGATTGAGAAATTAAAAGAGAATCAACAAGTTTATATTCAAGTTACTTGGTTACCATTCACGAAAAAAAGAAGCGTTGCACTATCCACCATGCAGCACAACCGCAATTGCTATATTCAGGTTTAGAATCAGCTATTGCTTCTTTGTAAGCAACTGCAAATCACCCCATCTGCTGCCAAGCCATTGAAACCTGCTGCGAGTGGGCTGTTGTGAGAACTGCCAAGATGCACACACCAGAAATATCAAAAACACCTCAAGCAGTTTTAATTACCGTGAATCACGCCTCCAGTAGAGGAAGAGTAGCGTCTGCCACCGCTCACCCACTTGACGGTGAGTGGTGGGTCAGTGCTGGTATAGAGACCTTAGAGAACTTGGGTTATCACAGCCATGCACCTAACCAACAAATCTGAGATGCTAGCTCCACCTGAAACTGCAGCTGAACCAGGGATAAGCGCTTCACCTGTTGGGAATTCTGTCACGTCCTGAGTCAGAGGGGAACAAGTGCATAAAAGCAGAGATCTGTTAATAGTGGCAGTTGGAAACCATCCTAGAATGTTAGTCAAGTGTGTGGCAGTCATACCAGATAGGACTAACAGTAAATACCCCACGTGTACAAAGAATAGCAGCACGGAAGGATTAGACTAATTAAAGCGTGTATAAACACGATTAATCAACTCCTCTTATGAAATTCTATATGCAAATGGAATGGGACGAAATATTAACAGATTTTAGAACGATAAGTATTCTCTGCTACGAAGTTCACAGTGGTTTATAGACTACAAATATAACTGTAAATATTTTTTACGAGTTAAATATTGAGAAAATGGTACAAAATGTAATTTTTTGTAGTTACTATTTAGCAAACGCAATGCAACACGAAGCCATGGTACGATCCATTTACGAAGGAGATATTTTGGTAATCAACCAAAAACAAAACGAAATTCAATGAATTCAACAGTTTTGGTGATATGACAGATAAGTTTCAGACTGTTTCTTGCGTTGGTAAACCCTATCCGTTTCAAAAAGGTAATACAACATCGAATTTAATTAAAACTAGGAACAGATTTTCGACATTGGTGAGTTATGTTCCATTTAAAAGGAAATTTAAGAGTTCTTTCAGTTATATCTCCTAGATACAAAGTTTTTACAGTGATTTTTTATCTCCTCTGTTGTGTATGATTGCCGACAGTACTTTTCAAGACAGTATCGCAATTTCAGACCTTAAATGTCCATAACATCCGGGAGTCCCTCTGGGTCACTACGAAGCCTTCACGCAGGCCACAGTGCGTTCTCTTTTAGGAATGCCTTTGGACTATACAGTCCCACTCATGCTTACGGATATCGAAGAAATGTTGTAGAGATAGCGTGCAAGCGTCCTTAGTGACGAAACATCAAACACCAGGAGACAAATCTCTCAGACACGAGTACCCAACTGCGAGTAAGATGGATCCGCAGGAACCACCCTAGGACCTGGGCTCGGGCTCGACTTTTGTGTTGGTCAGGCCAACTCGGATCATAGACTTAAACTCCTGAACTGATACTGTTGGGGCACCACCTTCAACACTTCCCTGACATTCTCACGGCTGATCTCTCGCTAACGGCTTTGCTCCAACCAGCATCTGCCCTTAAGAAATGTAATTTTTCTGTGCTTCTTTCCGCGGTGGCTGAAGGTAATGGAAACTGTGGCTACTAAAAGATTCATGGACAGTCAACTGACAGAATGCTAATACTATTCGACTATCAGCTGTTTAGTTCATGGTACAACTGAGAGCTAACTAAAACCCTCCGAATTAGCTCTGTTGTGGTTGTTTTGGGAGGTCATCGGTCTCACCGGATTAGGGAAGGACGGGGAATGAAGTCGGCCGTGCCCTTTCCGAGGAACCATCCCGGCATTTGCCCGAATTAGCTCTGTCTGCACTATTTCAATAAGCAGTCGTTTTGAGAGTAAGGTTAATCATTTATTTACATACAGATATTTAGCCTATTATCATTGTGTATTATGTATATGAGGGGACTTCAGAATGTATCTTTCATATTATTGTGGCAGGTCAGATAGCTTTTACTGAATGCTGCTTTACACATCAAAATGACACAGATACATACCAGCATTTTTCATCATAGTCTCCAAGTATCTATAAACAACAATAGCAACATTCGGCCAGTCTCTCAACTTCTCGACGGTAGATATACGCAACTTGGTTACGCAGAATGGTATATCAGTGCCACATGGTGGTAGCGAGAAATTTAAAACGTGGAAGGTGGTGGTGGTGGAAAATTAAGAAATGCAGAATGACGATCTTGGGAAATTAAAAAAAAATGCAAGATGGTGGATGTAGGAGATATAAAATTCCACGATCATGAAATTGGACTAGGTGTATGTTGTACCACATTCCCATCCATCTCCTCTCATCCCCTGTCCAGCTAACCTCAGTACAGTATTAAAATGAGGTACTTAAACACCTGGACTGAGTAAAAATAGTATCGAGTTCAAAGATGTGTAACACTTTCGAAAAGGGTACGTAAGCTTCATATGGATATGCGTCATGTTCAGACATTTTCCTATGAGTAACGTAAATTGACGCCATATCTGTCTCTCTTTCTCTCTCTCGCTCTCTCTCTCTCGCTCTCTCTCTCTCTCTCTCTCTCTCTCTCTCTCACACACACCCGCACACCCACACCCCCCCACACACACACACACCACACACACACACACACACACACACACACACACACACACGCTGCATAACGTACCACCTATGTAAAATCTGTACTGCCTCATTATCATCATCAGCGCCATCATCTCTGTGATTTAAAAGTCTCAGTAAATACTGTGCTGCTTATGTATGTCTGTTCATAAAATCAGAATCTGCACATAATACCTCCACATTTGCCTCATTCACGTGCATTGCTCACTTTAATGAGGCAACAAAAGTAGAATACAAAGGTGTATTCTAGCTAACTTTTCCTAAGTCGTCAACAATCGCAAAATTCAGCAGAGTTCCCTCAAAGTTCCACAATTTTACCTATTTTTGGGAAAATTAGCTAAGACATGCACACCTTTATATTCTATTACATGGTCCACAAACTTAAATGAAGGCAAATTACCCGTGTTTATTCAAGTGTTTTAAACGTTTTCAAGGAATTTTAACATTTTTCAAGTATGTTCATCAATAATTACGAATGTTTGGATCATTTTTCCAAAGATGTTTGAAACATGTTCCAAAATATCAAAGACAAAACGTGAAACATCATGCATAAGACCTAGATATAAGAATTTCAAATCTTACAGTCACTTTTAGTTTAAAAATTCTATATCATGGTATTCATTATAATCTCCTTGTATTTTTCTTCCTCTTTACTCAGTTTCACATTATCATTTTCAGAAAGTTGAGAATGCCTTCAATTTTTTGTTTTCAGTTATTTCTTTGGTAAAATAATCTTAAATTTTTTACTGAGCTCCATAAAAATTATTTCTCCATATTTTTTTAGATAATTTCACCTAGTAATGTTATATGAAACACCTACATCTGCATCACTGACTTTATTAAACAATTTTTTTATACTTATGACATTGTGTTTTTTAAGCAGTGAATCCATTTGTATAGAAAAAATTTAAATAAAGAAAATTCAGATTTATTCATCATAATAACATTTTTCTGAAAATTTCCGAAATTTTTCTAATTAAAATTTTATTTCTTATAAATCTACTCTAAAAGAGAAATGGCGAAAATGTTCCGTTCACACACCAAGATTATTGCTCTGTTATAGGGTGTGAGGAATAATCTGAGTCTACAGATATCAGGAGTTTGAGCAAAAAAAAAAGGTTCAAAGGGCTATGAGCACTATGGGACTTAACTTCTGAGGTCATCACTCCCCTAGAACTTAGAAATACTTAAACCTAACTAACCTAACGACATCACACACGTACATGTCTGAGGCAGTATTCGAACCTGTGACCTTAGCGGTCGTGCGGTTCCAGACTGTAGCACCTAGAACCACTCAGCCACCCAGGCTGGCTGGAGGTTGCCACATACCATGTGAATGTGATATGGCATACATCGGCCAGACGACCAAGACGGTTGACAGTGGGAGCAAAGCACACTGAAGGCATACCATACTAAACAGGGAACCGAATCAATGACTGACTAGCATTGTTTAGAACTCAGTCATTTTGTGATCTCTAATGATACAAAGATTCTAACGCAAACACTGAGATACTAGGAATGTGTCATCAAAGAATCTATTGACAGAGAGGTCATGGAGAATCTCATCACCTGTAACATTGGTTTCCAACTATGATGTGCCTGGAACCTGGCACTTGATCTTCTGAAAACGCAACAGAGACAGCAACAAGACCCCAGGGGTCACAAGTATGCAGATGGAATCAGAGAAAACAGGCCAGTAGATGTAACAAAGGACACATGTGAAATGGTACCCCAGACAAAAGACCTAATACCTGTGGATGTTCTTGAGTGGCAATTTGATCTCCTGCAGCCTGCAAATAATACCGCAGTCGCACCTGGCTGGCATTGACCTACGACGGAATGCCTGAACTACACGCCTTGGTAACAGAACGTTCTAGATCACAGGCTGCCTTAAATGATGACAACTAGAACGAAAAATTTATATACATTACTGTTAATGTCAGGATATACAAAACTGACAACTAGTACACGATTACATCAGAATTTTAAATAAAATGTTATAGTCAACATGTCTACAGGTAAACCATTTGTATCGTTTAAAAATATTTTCTGTGCAGAGATGCATGAACATGATTTAAATCATAAATTACATTGTGTTCTAAGTAGAAATTTTCGAGGTTCACATAGAGACAACAACTCTGTTTTATATATATTAGCAGCATGTTACTTTTGTGAGTGTAAAACCTTTATATGTATAATGAATTTTCAAAATAAGTATCACAACATGAAACAACTGATTTATCAATAGTTGGTATAAATTGCATTAAATCATCTCAATTCATTCCTGTATTTAAGAATGCAGTATAGAAACTAGAAAATTATGTTACTCCATAAATTTTATTGACCATATGAATTGTTTTTCTATCAAATGAAAACAATAAAACACAACGGAAGCAATCTTCCAACTCTGACAAAACTAAAAAGTGTAAAATGTGTGAAATTGTTAAATGAGGTGATAATTTGAATTTACAGCAGTATACAAAAGATGGCTGTAGGAGAAAATGTATACAATATTTAACAGTGTATTAAATAAAGTGTATAGTAATTTTATCATCAATGGAAAATTATGTACATATTGAGTGTAATAAAAAACCACAAAATAAATTAACTGTCAAACAAATTTAAGAGTATTTTTTTTTACTTACATCTATCATCTAACGACGAACATACACAAAAAAGTAAAATTTAATTCAGGAATATAACATAAGAAGTTTCACAGTATTAGCATAATTAAGTTAATTTCATCAGTTGGTACAAATAAAAGTATTACTTATTAAGAAATCAAAGAATTATTTTTGTTTTTACTTAAATCCATCATCCAAAGACTAATATGAGATAAATGTAAAATTGTACTCTAGTGCATATATAACAATAATATTATGTGTAGCTCCAGAGCTGCTTCATCTGTCACTGGTGTGAACTATGAGCATGAACTCAATTAAAGTTAGTTTTAATAATTGTTAGAAAATTCCCAATTAATTTTTTTAGTTTTCTAATAAAATTTTTCTCTTATAAGTAATTAAAAAGTCAGGTGATAAAGAATCAGCTTGAACCAATAAAAAAAGAATTAGAAAACTTAACTCTGTCTTTATCCCAAACTCAATAAAATTTAACACTGTCTCATACTCAGATAATTTATAATAAGGTTTGATTGTTTATACCCATGTTTTTCTTGTATTTAATTAATTTGTCTTATTGTTTTCAATTTTTACTTGTCTTACGATTTAATTTTTCATAAAAAAATTTTTTACATTGTTACAGAATTGAGACACATGACGTACAAATTTCTGATTATTGTAAAAGAAATATTTTAATTAAATGTTGTAGATTCAGGATGGCTGAATGTATTTCTTGAATAGTTGAACAAAAGTCCAAACCCTTCATCTCGGAATAAGAGAGGAAAAGAGGATCAGAAAGAATGAAGAAATAATAAGCCCTAAGAAAAGAACAATGCACAAAGAAATGATTGATCAAGTGTACCCCAAAGAGGGTGAAAAGAAAGAAGAAGAAGTTGAAGACAAATATCTGAAAGGAGTTACTTTATTTTTGATATGAAAATGATGACTAAAATTTGAGAACTGATGAAACTGAACAACTGAAAGAATTATTTCCATTTTCTACTGACATATTTGAGAAAAAATGGAAATTTTAATAACGCATTTTAAAGTATATTAAAGCCTGTTAATGAGCAAAACAATATTACTTTACTTCATGAAAATTTCATTTTGAATGTTTCCACATCAAAAATTATTGAAATAATGAAAGAAAACTTAAAATTACATAATGGGTTGTAAGTAATCCTTGTGGTTCTTGTGACTATAAGACAAAGTCATCAGATGCTGAAACAAACAATGAGTAACTCATTTACAATGGAATAATATTTCAAACATATAATTATTCAATCAAGAATTATAGAGGTTTGATAAATTTTTATAAAAATGTAAGAATTGGTATTATGTAAGAAATGACAGAATTTTAAGCTCAAGGATCTTGTTGGATCCAATGTAGAAATACTGGATTAAAATTATGAATTCATAAATATATTAAATTAAGAGAACCATAATGCATAGAATTATGAGAAAAATAGTTGTAGTAATGTTAAAAATAACGATCAAAATGTTATTCAAGTTCTATAAAACTCATATTAACTCCCATAGACGAAAATTCACAGAGAGCTGAAGGAAATAAGAATGATGGGATAGATAGTGATCTCAAGGATGACATATTTGAATTTCCCATTTTACGTGAAGTTATTTCAAGAATCAAGATTAAAATTAATGTATCATTTAATATTTCATTTAATGTTTGATCAAGTGCTTAATTTGATGACAAAGATCAAGTTATCCACTGAAAATAAGTAAATGTAAACAAAATCAGAAATTTAATCAATTGCATTTTAAAGATGAAAATGTTTTGAATCATTATTTGATAAAAAATCTGTCAAGATTAATTTTAATTCCATTAATACGACACACAAAAGTGAAATTACTTTTGAAAAGTGTTTACAGTGCTTTAATAATAAAGAAAAATTTATTTATAATACTTCAGATTCCTAACTAGTTAACCATTAAGTGGTGAATTAGCAGATAAAAGTTCATAGATAAATTTTAAAAATTTTAAGATGATTTTCAAAGTTTTCTTTTAAAACTGAATAACTGACAGCCTGATCCAGAAGATTCATATACAGTGAAATATCAAAAACATGAACCAAGTGGGTTTTGTCATTATATTATACATATGCATGGGCATCATAAATATTCAGTCATATATTGAGGACCAAACTGTCATAAGAAATTCATGACATATTTGAAGAAAAATATTGGAGCTATATGCAATTTATATACTGAAATGGAAGAAATGACACCATTAACAACTGAAGTCCAATTAAGAGATAATAAAACATTGATCTGTTAACCATGTAGTTGTCATTATTCGCAAGAAAACGGAAAGTTCCTGACCATCATCGTTTAACCAAAAAATATAAAAATCCTTTATGTAGTAGTTGTATTTTACAACTAGGTATATTAATTTTCGTGAAAAAGAGGATACTGGGAAATGAGATGTATTGATACAGTAAAGTTTTTGCCATCAAGTCTCGACATATTTTCCTCAATTTACAGGAAAGGTCAAAGGACAAAAATCATTAATTTTTCCCAGATAATGGAGTACATTTTGAAAGTAGAAAAGAAGTTCAGCCTTATGACTATACGGATAGCTGGAAAAAAAATTTAAAGAAATACGTTTTCCATCAAATTCAAAATTGTATGATAAATTATAAAAATGGAAAAAATGCAAAGAAATATATATTTAATTTATTATATTCAATATACATAATGTATTTTAAAATTTTAGAAACACTTGAATAAAAGGTCATGATTTGGATCAATCTTGGTTTTTTACTTTGCCAGTATTAAGTTAAATCACAATGTCAAAAATTATAAAAGGTAAAATACAATTAAAATATGATTGTGATACAATTTTAATGGTGGTAAAAGGAATTAGAAGCGGTATTTATCAATGTTGTATAGGAAACGTCAAAGCAAATAATAACTATTTGAAATATTGTGACTGAAATAAGAAATCACATTATTTAACATATTTAAATGCAAATAATTTTCTGATTGGGCTAGGCATAAACTTTTTCGACATAAACTTTTTGCAAACTCTTTGCATGATAGTTTTGAATCAAAATATCCAATTAATTTTCGTTCTAAAAAGTGAACGAAATTGTAATAATACAGGATAGAGATACATTTTTGAATTAGATCTAGGATGCTCAAGAAATTTACGGAATTAATAAAAAGATAAACCCGAAAATAAAATTATGCGTGGGACTTGGGGAACAGCCATTAACGACACTGAATGACAAAAAGTGTGTATTTCATTAAAGGAATCCCAAAAAAACGTTTCTATCTTAATATAGGGCTTCTTTCAAAGGACGTGAACTGTATCTATGAACTTTCTTTGTCTTGTGTCAGAGACGAAATCTTCATCTTCATAAATAACGTCAGACAACGGTCTCACAACCTTGTAAGGTCCAAAGTAGTGCCTGAGGAGCTTATCAGAGAGACCAACCTTCCGAACACGAGTGAAGATTCAAACGAGGTCACCAGGGTGGTAGACAACAGGGCAGTGGCTCGCGTCATAGCTTTGGCGATCAATATCTCGAGCCTGAAGCGTGCAGAGTCGAGCTAGCTGCCGGACCTCCTCAGCTCTGTTTAACACTTGGCCGGTGTAGTCACCGTCCACGTCATCAGGATGTAATGTAAACACAGTGTCCGTCATCGTCGTCATCTCACACCCATGCACCAGGAAAAATGGTATAAATCCTGTGGTGTCTTATTTGGCGGTATTGTAGGCCAACGTGACGAAAGGTAGCACCTGATCCCAGTTGCTTTGCTCAACATTGATGAACATTGATAGCATGTCGGCCAAGGTCTTATTAAGGCGTTTAGTAAGTCTGTTAATATGAGGATGGGAGGCAGTATTTACGTGATGAGCAATGTTGCACCAACAGTTTATCTCTGTCACAAGATTCGATTGAAAAACTTTCCCTCGATCCGTAATAAACGACCTTAGGGCACCGTGTTTTAATACAATGTCTTCCACGATGAATTTAGCTAAATAGAATGCTTCGCCTGTTTTCACGGCTTTTGTAATGGCGTAGGGTGTCAGATAATCAGTGCAAACAACATTCATCTATTGCCACTAGAAGACGTTGGAAATCGTTGGACGAGGTCAATCCCAACACGCTGGAATGGCGTTTAGGCTGGTGGTATTGGTATGAGTTGGCCAGGTGGATTCTGAGGAACTGCTGGCCAGAAAAATCTCTTGCGGATCCTATTGTATGTCCTAATAAATCCTAAATGTCTGGCCTCATGTGTGTCATAGAATTTCTGTAGAACATCTAAGCACATGTGTTTATGTATCACTGGTAGCCACCTCTTTCCAAACGGATCAAAGTTTTTCTTGCAAAGCAATCCATTAACTACCTTAAATGGTCCTTTCATATTCTCTGCCCGATTAAAGGCAATTATAGCTTGAGATATCTTGGTGTCCTTCTTCTACTCAGCGGAGAGATCCTGGAGTGCAGCAAGACAGTCAATATCTTCATCAAAGTCTCGATGGTCCTGCACAGGGTCTCTTGAGAGACAGTCGGCATCTTGGTGTTTTCTTCCACTTTTGTACACTATGGTAATGTCATACTCTTGAAGACGTAGTGCCCACCTGGCGATTCGTCCTGTTGGATCCCTAAGACCTGTCAACCATCAAAGTGAATGATGGCCTGTAACAACTGTGAAAGGCCTTTCATACAGATACTGTCGAAATTTGCAGTTGGCCCAGATCACAGTAAGACATTCTCTTTCTATAGTTGAGTAGTTTTTCTCGGCTTTTGTAAGTGTCCTAGAAGCATAGGCTATAATCTTCTCCTTTCCATTCGAATTTTGCACCAGAACAGCACCGATACCATACCCACTGGCATCTGTGTATAATTCTGCAGGTGCTCACTCATCATGCAGACCAAGTACAGGGTCAGTTTTCAGAGCTTCTCGCAGCACATCGATAGAATCTTGTTGAGCACCAATCCTGAGAACTTCAGCATCGGCTTTTAACAGCTCTTGGAGTGGCCTGGCTTTGATACAAAACCTTTGATAAAACGATGGTAATAAGAACATAATCCGAGGAAGCTTCCCACATCTCTAATACTTTTAGGAATAGGAAATTCCGCTTTAGATCTCACCTTTTCTCGGTCTGACCGCACACCTTCGTTTGACACAAGGTGTCCAAGTATTTTGATTCCTTTTGCTCCAAAGAGACACTTTCTTGGACTAAGTTTCAGTCCTCCTTGTTGGAGACACTTCAGGACGACACTCAGTCTTTTTATGTGTTCATCAAATGTCTCTGGGAACACTATAATGTCATCTAAATAACAAAGACACATCGTTCACTTCAGGTGACTTAGTTCAAAGTTGCTGGTGCGTTACACAAACCGAACGGCATTACCTTAAACTGATACAGACCCTAAGGGGTGATGAATGCAGTTTTGCCAGTATCCCGAGTACATGTCCATGATTGACAAAAGCGTAGCCCCCTTCAGACAATCTAGGGTATCGTTAATTCGTGGAAGAGGGTAAACGTCCTTTTTAGTTATCTTGTTAGGCTTCCTGTTACCAATACAAAAGCGCCAACTGCCATCCTTCTTCCTGACAAGAACCAGTGGCGACGACCATGGGCTCTGCGAAGGCTGAATGATGTCATTCTTCATCATTTTCTCTAGCTCGTCGCGAATTATTCGACGTTCCGCTGCTGACACGGTATGTGCTCTGGCTTATTGGTTGATGGTCTCCAGTACTAATCGAATGCTTCACCGTTGATTTGTCTAACTTGCTCTTCACCTGTGGATTGAATCATTCAGAGAACTCTTGAAGAATGGCAAGTAGCTTCTTCTGTTCTTCCTTAGTGAGATCTAGTGATAGTCGAGCTAGAAAATCTTGACTCGTACTGGTAGCGTTAATTTGGCCCACAGACTCGGCATATTAGGTTTCTTTGACGATCAGCTATTCTGCAATTAACGGCTCAGCTTTTGCTACACACATGCATCTTGGAAGGATCTGCGGTTCTCTGCGACAATTATTTATCCACAATTCAACGAATCCATTCTTAAACGAGATGACAGAGGCTGGAATGACTAGGTTGTTTTTCAGTTGTATGGTTCTCTTAGAATCCACTACATGATCCATGGACTGATGGCTAGAATGACACATGATATTTACCTTTCTAGCGCTGACTGTAGGAACGATCACTTCATCAAGCACTCATAGTCTCCACACACTCGGATGCGCATCTTCCTGTCCACAGTACCTCATCTCGACTAGCATTATCTTCGAGCTACCGAGCGTGAGAAGCTTTCAAAAAGTCTCATCCGACAATGACGTCATGGCTACGCTCTTGTAATATGATAATTTCTAAGGCCACTTATACCCACACGAATGACACATCTTCTGTAGGTTTTACATATTTCCCATTAGCCACCAGCAGAGATGTTTTGCTGTCGACGAATATGGTTTTCAGCAACTGGCGACGGTACGTCTCAAAAATGACTGAATATGATGCTCCAGAGTCCACAAGAGCTTGGGCTGGTCTGTCATCCATGAGGATATCGACGTATTTTCCTATCACTGTTGTAGTGATCGACGGCGGAGGATTTTTCTCTTCAGCAGTCTCACCTCCAAGGAAGGTCTCACCCTTTAGTTATCGGGGTTGCGGCGGCTAGGTGATAGGCTAGAGCCTCTAAACGGCGATGGAGACTTTGATCGGCGTGTTGGGGAGCGTCCTCTCCAGCTGCAAGCTTGCGGCGATGTTGACCTACGTCGTCCTCCACCCACATCACCTTGTTCATCCTCGTCGTCCCAGACTTGGTGTTGGCTAAGGTCGGTCTGCTGTCTTCTGGCGCGGGCGTCATCAAATATCCGCCGCCTTTCTCGACAATAGCGCACCACATGGCCCGGTCATTCGCAGTGGAAACACACTGGTTGGTCATCCTGGGTCTTCCAGACGTCAGTCTTCCTTGGTGCCCAAACAGGTTCCTCATGCGGCATTGCAGGGACGTAACTTCGCCTGGGTCTCCTCTTTTTCCACGTTTCAAAAGGAAATGAAGGACGAGAGATTGGGTTCAATGTCAGTTCCACTTCCTTCCTTATAACCTTTTGAGCGTCGCCGTCCAACCCAAGTGCTTTCTGAACTTCTTCTCTCTCTATCTGACTAAGACCACTTGTGAAATGAGTTGCTTCCTCCATCACAGACTACGATACGACGTTTGGAAGCAGTTAAAACTACTTGCGTGTAATTCTTTTTTGATGAATTGTCTCGATATACTGGCACCATTCAATGAAGTCGTGTGCTGTCGAAATCTCCCTCATGAGTAGGGCTTGGTACATTACCTCAGCAACACCCTTCATGAGAAGTGCAACCTTATCTTCCTTCTTCATTCTAGGATCTACTACTTTACACAGCTCCAAAACATCTTGAATGTAAGATGCTGCAGTTTCTCCTGGACGCTGTGCCCTGTACTTTTATTTATATTCAGCCTTGCACTTCTGTCGTTGTGTGACGCCGAAATACTTGCGCAGCTCCGCCTGGAATACTTCCCAGCTTGTGAACTTCGTGCCCTCCAAGTAGAAAAATACGTTAGCCGAACATTTGTTAAATTTGGCTATACGCTCATATACCTTCAGCCCTTGTTTGGATATTGACCATCATCACCAGAGAACGCGGAAGGATGTCTCATGTGGTGGCACACAGTTGCTGTCATCGTAACGTCCTCTTCTTCTTCTGTCTCTGATAGATGGCGAACTGTTGAATATGCCTCGGACTCGGGTTTCTCGCCACGTAAATGTGGCTCTGTCGTGGCCTGGTGGGAGCCACTGTGTCGTCGATAATGTGCGCTATGACAAGTCTCAATACCCAGCGTCTCCACCAGAATAACTTTACGTAGAAGAAGGTGTAATTTGATGAATGACGAACACTAACTTCACTTAAGGAAGGATTATTCAGCACTTGCACATACAACAGAGCGGAGCGAACTGCCTCTGACCAGAACACATATGGTATATATGTAGTTACAGAACATTCCAGTACAATGATTTTAGACATTTGTGGATACTTCTAGAATGTACTCAAACTGAATATAGAAATTTAAATATTATGGTTCAGGTGAGTTTTGAACCCACGACCTTCCATGCAACAATCTAGTATCACAACCAATATACCATGGTGACTGTGCTATTCAGTTTCTTCTGCGACAATATATATATATATATATATATATATATATATATATATATATATATATATGTAATCAATGTGATAAGCTGAAAAAATGTGTACGTTTGAATACAGAAATCAGGTCTAAAGGGAAAAATGGAAAACGATTTTGAAAAATAATTCTGCAAGTTAATGAATAATTCATTATTTGAAAAGGAGTAATAGCAAATATAAGAAGGAGAGTGGACATAAAATTAGTAAAAATGTGTGAAAAATCTTTAGCAAACCCAGTTTCAAACGAAAAACAATGTTTAATGAAAATATTGCTACAAGTCAAATGTATAAGAAAAAAATTACGTTCAACCATCCTATTTATTTTGGAATAAGCGAACTCTATTTCTGAACTGCACTGATGTATTTTTGACACAACTGAAGGAAACAATGGAAATATTGGAGACATGTCTATCAGACGGTCACGTTTTGACTGCTATATCAGGTTTTACATTTTGAAGTAGCACTGAATAGAATTTTTCGGCAAATTATATTCAGTATGAATAATGTATCCTTATATAAGAATCAAATAGTCTGTCATACTCAGGCCGAGAGAGTTCTAAGTAATAAATGTTTTGATAACTGTTACACACTTTAAAAGTCATAAACTGTTCAAAATCTTCATAGCACCCCCCCCCCCCCCCCCCCCCCCAGAGCAAGTTTTCTTATGTGCACACCTGAAAAAACAATCAGATTGCAGTCAAAACCAATGACGTTTTTTGTAAGAACTAAACACTCTTGTGAATTAAACACAGAGACATAATAATGTTATTTTACAGATCTAATATTAATTCTCTTGTAGTTCCACTACATGATAGTTCATGAACAAGAATCGCCATTTCATATACACACTTCCTTTGGACAACTGTTTTTAAAATCAGCTGGGTCAGTGGTGTTCACTTTTTCACAATAAATCATGTACATGGCATCAGTATTGAGAAGGTCACCTTCCCAAATCTGTCAGTCCAGAACCTTGATAGCAGATATATTCTGCAGTCTTTCAGATGAACTGTCACCACTGTTATAAATTACGTGTTGACACGTTTCACACGATGCTATTCCTTCCTGAATGCTGATAGCCTTTCAGTACATTTTGTTTCCACCCACCCACAGATGCTTCAAGCAAACATAAGAAATACTGCTTTCTTGGATTAAAACAAGTAACTGCTAAAGAAAATATATAGCTTCTGTAACCAGCATATAGTGCATGTCATACACCCTTTAGGTATACAAAAAGAACAGAGTGTTAAATGATGGTGATGACCAAGATGATGATGACAAGTCTGACAGTGCAGCATCAGCAACAAGCTGCTCGTAGTGAGTTCTTATCTCTTATAAGAAACAAGCATTCTGTCTCAATATGTTCCACCTGGCAAAAACTGTGACTAGTAACCATTAGTTGGCTTGTGCTATCTTGTTGATATTGGCATTGTATTACGGTCTCCCACATTCACGAAGAACATGACCTCAGAAGAATGCAAGTTTTGAGATGCAGATAACGAAGATGTTGTATCTCTACACTTCAAAACGGCAGGAAACAGACATTATACTTGAGAAACTGAAATGCCTTTCTGCATCTCTGTGCTGTGGTTGACCACAATTTTCCGTTAAAAGTAAATTATTTAACTACTGATCCAAGAAGTTACGGCCAACATCCAAAAATGTCACCAGCGCTGGGCGAGAGAAAATGAGATAAGATGTAGGCCCAGATGCACCATATTAGTTATTCACATGGGACACATAAGTAAATGTTCATATTTTTCTACGTTCACCACAGTCAGAGAAACAGTTTCATATGTCAGATTCAAGATGACATCCCCTTCATTTCGTTAATGGTCGTAGTTCCTGTGATATTTGCGTTTAAGTAAGACACTGCCCGAAATTGGAAGAATTTAGTAATTGGAAATAGAGGTCGTGGTGATTTTGCGATTAGCGCATATTAATAACATGTTGCTATGTATGATATTTAGACAAAATATTGAACTGTTCTTTAGATTTTTGAGTAGGTCTCTATCTGTCACCAATCTCAAGAAAATTGGTCTGTATCACACTCATTTGCGATCGCACGCGCCGGCAAAAAAGCCAGAATGAGATAGCCACAAAATTCTTCATATTTGATAAATGGTTTAAGAATCGAAATGAGATTTTGGCAGGTAACAGTACACAAGAGGAGAGTATTTTGCCACGTGTTTGTAACTCAGAATTACATTACCTACTATGTTATTCCACTAACTACAGACTTTTTCAGTGAAAGAATATAATCTTTTGATGGGGATGGATAGCTGGTGAAACAAGAAATGCTGTGGATTTTAGAACAACGTAGGTAAAGACATTATATGTTTATTTTTGTGCAGAGAATGGTGTTTTTCTGATGTGATACTGTGTAAACCCCACAGGGAAAAAGATGCAAATTTCAAAATGGCAACCAGAGAAATGTTGGTTTTACTCAAAATTAGCCACTTGTAATGCTTCTGTGAAAGTTAAAAATAATTAAAAAGCCAGGTGAAAAAAAAGTCGCTACTCTTGTTCCATTAGGAGCCGAATTCTTTTTAACCAAAGCAGAGGTGGCAGTACATCTCTTTGAATGGTCACCATGCAAGGTGATGAGTACAGTCTAGAAGCAGTGTTTTCGTTTTAACAGTCATAATATGGTTGGTGTTTTTTTTTTTTTTTTTGGATGATGACCAAGATACAGAGCTTGTTGTAAACAGAGCCATGGTATAGATAACAATTAATTTTCTGTTTCGCTGCTTCTGCCAATGTACTACTGATTAAACATCATCAACTTTTCAACTGACCAGCATTTTCCCTATAGTAGATGAGGTAAAGGCAATTGGCAGTCACCATCTCAAATGATTATGATTGCACCACACGATAGTATCTGCGATAGTAGGGGGGAGGGGGCGGGGGCATGCGAGCGGGAGGCAGTCACCTTGTCAACAACAATCATTTTCCCAACAGCATCGGGTGCAATGGCAGCCACCTTATTCTGACCATCATTTGCAATGCTGAGAGCCGGCCGGAGTGGCCGTGCGGTTCTAGGCGCTGCAGTCTGGAGCCGAGCGACCGCTACGGTCGCAGGTTCGAATCCTGCCTCGGGCATGGATGTGTGTGATGCCCTTAGGTTAGTTAGGTTTAATTAGTTCTAAGTTCTAGGCGACTGATGACCTCAGAAGTTAAGTCGCATAGTGCTCAGAGCCATTTGAACCATTTTTTGCAATGCTGAGCGCACTGAACGCAGCTCAGCAGACATAAATTTAAGAGAGGGAGGATCGTCATCTTGACACTTTTTGTTTGAATGTGGAGTGAGATGTGTTTGTAGAAAGCTGACCCATAGTACAGAGCGCAATTAATTTTCTGTGTCATTGTTTCTGCTAACACACTAGTCATGGCACAGCATCAAGGGGGGCCCTACTTTGAGTCACGCAGTTTTTTCTAAAGGATTTCTAGCACATTGGGTAATGACAGTCACCCTATAAACTGACTAACACTGGTCCACCCAACAGTATCAGGAAGGGTAATGACAGTCACCGTGTAAACTGATCTTAACTGTCCCCAATAATGAATAAATAAGAGTCATCAGACGAATTTTCTCAGGTGTTTCATCGGATATTTTCAGTTTATTTTTTGCGTTGTGTAGCTGGAGTTAGTACAAACGAATATTCGTCGTCACATCTTTCCTGCGGCACCCAGTGTCGACGGAACGCACCGGTTTGGTTTGCGATGATTTTTGAAGCGGAGTAGTACGTGACAACTCGATAGAGCGGCCTTATCGATAAAACAAATATCGCACTAGACTTATCTGAGGCCACTCTAGTGAATGGGTATGTAAAACTTTGTATTAAAGTATAGAGATTGAGATAGCTATTCTGAAACGAAAAGACGAACCAAGACAAAGGACTTCCATTTCGGAAATCGTTAAGGAATTCAATATTCCGAGATCCACAGCGTCAAGGGTGTGCTGAGAATATCGAATTTCGGGCATTACCTCTCGCCACAGACAACACAGTTGGCGACGGCCCTCACGTAACGACCGCGAGCAGAGGGGTTTGCGTTCAGTTATCGAAGCTAAAAGACAAGCAACACAGCTTGAAGAAACAGCAGAAATCAATGTGGGACGTATGATGAACGTAATCGTTAGGAGAGTGCGGCGTAATATGGCGTAAATGAGCTGTAGCACAGGCGGCCGACGCGAGTGGCTTTGCTAACAGAACGACATCGCCTGCAGCGCCTTTCCTGGACTCACAGCCATATCGGTTGTACCCTAGACGACTGGAAAACCATGACGTGATCAGATGAGTCCCGATTGCAGTTGGTAAGAGCTGATAGTGGGGTTAGAGTGAGGCGCAGACAAAACGAAGTCATGGACCAAAGTTGTCAACAAGGCACTGTGCAAGCTGGTGATGTCTCCATAATGATGCGGGCTGTGTTCAGAAGGAATGGACTAGGTCCTCTGGTCCAACTGAACCCATAATTGACTGTAAATCTCTATGTTCGGCTGCATGGAGACTATATGCAGCCATTCATGGACTTCATGTTCCCAAGCATCATTGGAAATGTTATGGATATCAACGCGCCATGTCACCGGGTCACAATGTTTCACGATTAGTTTGAAGAACATTCTGGACAATTCAAGCTTATGATTTGATTACCTATCGAACATGTACGTGTCATAATTAAGCGCTCAGTTCGTGCTCAAAATCATGTGCTGACAACACTTTCGCAGTTATGAACGGCTATAGAGGCAGCATTTCTCACGATTTCTGCAGGGGGCTTCCAAGGACTTGTTGAGTCAATGCCACGTCGAGCTCCTGCACCATACCGGACAAAAGCCCACAACATTAGGGGTATCCCGTGACTTTCATCACCTCTCTTACAGACCGTTTAATCCTAACAGAGCTTAGAAATACACTCAAATTATTAAACCTGAAATAAATATACGTGGCAGATCCTTATTGGGACATGATGACGTACATACCGGTATGAGAGAGAATGAAAATGCGCTTGACGCTCGCGACTGGAAGAGAATCTCTACTGAACCGCCAGCACATATCGCTTTCATTCACTGGAATAATCCAGATAAATTTGTGCAGCAATTAAATTTCTTACTAGCTTTGAAAGCAATAGGCCCGTAACTCAGTCAATAATGAAATAATGTCTGCTGAATAGGAATTTCATGACGTATCAACTATGCTTGAAGTTTGCGACAGTTGTCCAAAATGAACGAAAGCAGACAACTGCAGTTGCATATGAAAACCTGTTAGTTGAAGGAGACGCTTACAAAATGGTTCAAATGGCTCTGAACACTATGGGACTCAACATCTTAGGTCATAAGTCCCCTAGAACGTAGAAATACTTAAACCTAACTAACCTAAGGACATCACACACACCCATGCCCGAGGCAGGATTCGAACCTGCGACCGTAGCAGTCCCGCGGTGCCGGACTGCAGCGCCAGAACCACTAGACCACCGCGGCCGGCTGAGACGCTTACCAAATGAGCGTTTTGTAAGCAGTTAATATAATTTTAGCACCTAAGTTATGACTCTTTCCAGGACGCATAAGAGAGTGCATCGTCTAAGATAGTGGCCAGTTGGATCTCAGAGGCGCTTACGATCACAGACAGCTGTTTTGGCGTGGGAGATGTGCCTGCTTGGACTATCAAAAAATCACTAGCTAATTTTTTATTAACTGCTAAATTGTGGTCCGTTATAACACAAAGATGCAGGGAGGAATTTGAGTTACTCGAATACGCATGACTGTTTGCTATAGTTTGAGATGTATAGCTACAAAATGCACATTGGAGACTGAGTTATATATATATACAGGGTTATTACAAATGATTGAAGCGATTTCACAGCTCTACAATAACTTTATTATTTGAGATATTTTCACAATGCTTTGCACACACATACAAAAACTCAAAAAGTTTTTTTAGGCATTCACAAATGTTCGATATGTGCCCCTTTAGTGATTCGGCAGACATCAAGCCGATAATCAAGTTCCTCCCACACTCGGCGCAGCATGTCCCCATCAATGAGTTCGAAAGCATCGTTGATGCAAACTCGCAGTTCTGGCACGTTTCTTGGTAGAGGAGGGTTAAACACTGAATCTTTCACATAACCCCACAGAAAGAAATCGCATGGGGTTAAGTCGGGAGAGCGTGGAGGCCATGACATGAATTGCTGATCATGATCTCCACCACGACCGATCCATCGGTTTTCCAATCTCCTGTTTAAGAAATGCCGAACATCATAATGGAAGTGCGGTGGAGCACCATCCTGTTGAAAGATGAAGTCGGCGCTGTCGGTCTCCAGTTGTGGCATGAGCCAATTTTCCAGCATGTCCAGATACACGTGTCCTGTAACGTATTTTTCGCAGAAGAAAAAGGGGCCGTAAACTTTAAACCGTGAGATTGCACAAAACACGTTAACTTTTGGTGAATTGCGAATTTGCTACACGAATGCGTGAGAATTCTCTACCGCCCAGATTCGCACATTGTGTCTGTTCACTTCACCATTAAGAAAAAATTATGCTTCGTTACTGAAAACAAGTTTCGCACTGAACGCATCCTCTTCCATGAGCTGTTGCAACCGCGCCGAAAATTCAAAGCGTTTGACTTTGTCATCGGGTGTCAGGGCTTGTAGCAATTGTAAACGGTAAGGCTTCTGCTTTAGCCTTTTCCGTAAGATTTTCCAAACCGTCGGCTGTGGTACGTTAACTCCCTGCTTGCTTTATTCGTCGACTTCCGCGGGCTACGCGTGAAACTTGCCCGCACGCGTTCAACCGTTCCTTCGCTCACTGCAGGCCGACCCGTTGATTTCCCCTTACAGAGGCATCCAGAAGCTTTAAACTGCGCATACCATCGCCGAATGGAGTTAGCAGTTGGTGGATCTTTGTTGAACTTCGTCCTGAAGTGTCGTTGCACTGTTATGACTGACTGATGTGAGTGCATTTCAAGCACGACATACGCTTTCTCGGCTCCTGTCGTTATTTTGTCTCACTGCGCTCTCGAGCGCTCTGGCGGCAGAAACCTGAAGTGCGGCTTCAGCCGAACAAAACTTTATGAGTTTTTCTACGTATCTGTAGTGTGTCGTGACCATATGTCAATGAATGGAGCTACAGTGAATTTATGAAATCGCTTCAATCATTTGTAATAGCCATACAAATTGTAGTCGCCGTCATCATCCATCACTTTATTCTTTTTGCTCACAAAATGTAAGTATCGAATGGATTATGTACTCCTACTAACTAAATTTTTATGGCCCGCTTATCACTTGTAATAGCAGAAAGGGGGTTTCTTCTGCTTTCACATTGCAGATCTTCAGTTGTGTGGGTGTTCAGAATGAGATGCCCCATGCTGTGTTTTCTTTTTTCCACAAATACGTAAAAACTTTCCGTTGCCAAGGATTCCGCACCACAGGTAATCAGTCTGCAGCTAAGGGAAGTTTGAATGCTT
The DNA here is from genome assembly GCF_021461395.2 of Schistocerca americana. NCBI lineage: Eukaryota > Metazoa > Arthropoda > Insecta > Orthoptera > Acrididae > Schistocerca > Schistocerca americana. The sequence continues at coordinate 456,538,105 of NC_060130.1, forward strand.
GGTGGTGCTCGCAGTGGTATAACTGTTCTGCTTGTTCGATTCTAGAGCCGACCACTTCCTATTGTCAGTTGGACATAACCTCTGTGAAATGGTTAATGGAAAGTCGCCACCGTCATGGTATGTGCTCAACTGATATGCCATTTGAAACACAACTGAAAAGTATACGTGCAGTTATTCTACCTGAGTCATGTGTCTTCATGAAAGGTTTGGAGGAACTGAAGGAGATCAAAGACTTGATGGCCGCATATGCCGTGCGTAATACTGAGGAAAAGGACTGCCCCCTATTTCCAGCAATCTTATGGAAAATGTGAATTGACAAACACGGACAGGAGACAGTAAAATTTTATGCCAAGTTTATGGAACAATGATCATCACTTGCGAAATTTCCCGTTGTCGCCAATAAGCATAATGTACACCGTTGTTAGGCAATGAAAGAAATAGTCTTCACCAGCATAAATAAATTAATAATATATTACTCATGTTGTATACAGTTTGCCCAAAAAATCTAACTGAATGCCATGACAGTTTCATTAAAGCAGATAAGCAATCAGAACTTGGTTGTCTAATAGAGATAACTCAAATACTAACTCAGAGACCTACAACCGACATATTACAGTAAATGATATTGTAAAAGATGTTGAAATTGATGACTAAATTTGTATTTCCAGTATGTGTGTGTGTGAATGACTGGGTGTTGTGTGATGTCCTTAGGTTAGTTAGGTTTAAGTAGTTCTAAGTTCTAGGGGACTGATGACCATAGATGTTAAGTCCCATAGTGCTCAGAGCCATTTGAACCATTTGTGTGTGTGTGTGTGTGTGTGTGTGTGTGTGTGTGTGACAGTATAAAATGTCAAACGATTTATGCTGCGAGACGAAGTTCGCTATTATTTATTGTCTGAAACTGTTAAAAACTTATAATGAAATCTATATCTACAGGAGTTTATCCTTCTCACCCTCTCTGAAACACACGGGGTGTTTCAAAATGAATACTGCGGTTGTAAGGTTGATTCAAATGGCTCTGAGCACTATGCGACTTAACGTCTGAGGTCATCAGTCGCCTAGAACTTAGAACTAATTAAACCTAACTAACCTAAGGACGTCACACACACCCATGCCCGAGGCAGGATTCGAACCTGCGACCGTAGCGGTCGCTCGGTTCAAGACTGCAGCGCCTAGAACCGCACGGCTACTCCGTCCGGCCGCGGTTTTATGGCTTTCTAGTATTTACTACATTCAACTTAAACAATTATAAATAATACATCGAATGAAAATTCTCTTTCAGTACTTGCCTTTTCAAAGGATAGAGTATGAGGCGAACAAGAGTGACTGATGAAAATGTGTGTGAAATCTTATGGGACTTAACTGCTAAGGTCATCAGTCCCTAAGCTTACACACAACTTAACCTAAATTATCCTAAACAAACATACACACCCATGCCCGAGGGAGGACTCGAACCTCCGCCGGAAGCAGCCGCACAGTCCATGACTGCAGCGTCTTAGACCGCTCGGCTAATCCCGCGCGGCCGTGACTGATCAACTTGTTGAAAGGGAGAGAGAGCGTTTCACCAGTAGTCGTAAGAAATCAGTCCGGAAAGCCAGTCACAAATTACCTTTACCAGTGACAACTGTGTAGAGACTTAAGAGATGCTTACAACTACACCCTTGTATTTTGCAGTTGTTGCAAGCTCTATGGCTTACGTCCCGACTTTTCAGATGAAATCTAGGTGGATGACGATGAAGATTTTCTAGATCGTATCGTATCTAGTGATGAACCGGTATGTAAACACTTGTTGCAGCTATAACTCGAGATACATCGACCAAGTTTTCGGAAGAACTTCCCTATCGACTCGATGGTTCCATTTCACGAAAGGTGCTTGCATTGAATACTTGAAAGAGGAGCCGTTTGAGTTGTTCAATCTATGATGTATTATTTATAACTGTAAGATGAATGAATTAAATGGTACTAAGCATTAAAATCCAAATATTCATTTTGAAACACTCACTATTATATTGTTGTTGCACCAGAAAATTAAATGTTACAGACGGAAGAAACTTACTGATTATGATGATGATGTGCTAATGTGGAAATACTGTAAATTATTTTCTGATGTTGTTTGTACACGAGGAAAGTAATGACAAGGCAGAGCTGGAAGAGGAAAGAATGTGAGAGAGATAAGAAGTGGACTGTGGTTTATGCATCACAGAGATGATTATGATGAGGCAGATGTGGAAACAATTTATGTAATTTCATATGTTGTTTGCAAAAATATGACATAAAATTTAATACCGAGGCCGAGTTGGAAAGTGAGATAATAACGAGACAGATGTGTAAAAACTGTCTGCACCACTGTGATTTGAAATTTAATGACGAAATGCAATATTATTGATAGAGGTGGAACGTTAGGCAGTGCGTGTGTGTGTGTGTGTGTGTGTGTGTGTGTGTGTGTGTGTATGTCTGTGTGTGTGTGTGGGGGGGGGGGGCTATGTCATTGAGCAGCAAATATCTTTGAATATGATGTCAATTCAAGTTACGTTTTTGAGGTTTTTGGGAAAAATTGGATATCTTCGAAAGTGGAGCCATTTTTGCGCAGTTCAGGTGATTGTCTTTTTTTAATGCTACGCTGAAGTTGGCTAAAGAGCGGAGAGGGAGGAGGAAGGAGGGAGCGCTGTGGGAGAGGCTGGGAGTACAGCGGAAAACTTCTGTCGTCTTGGATATTTAAATTTCCAACATCTAACATCTTGGATTTTTTTTTAAATAACCTATCGCCACCGTCTTACATTTGAAAATTTATTACCATTGTTACGTTCCATATTTTGAATTGTCTGTCACTTCATCGCTGTATTTTTGAATTTTTGCTCATCACTATCATCAATTTCTCGGCAACTGAAGCGCCGACTAGCGGCAGAAACTTTTACTCCACCCCAAAAACTACCTTGATTTACTACTCTGAAGCCATTTCAGAACGCACGTGTGAACGTCTACATCGTTGAAATATGTCATCTCCTCAGACGTTCTTTCAGCTTAGCGAGTGGTGCAAGATCTGGACTTCCCAATCCTGTTCAAACGACAAATTGGTGAGCGTATTAGCTCAATCCACAATATAACGCATGAATCTGTTTGTTTTCCGGTATCTCCCCAACAGACTAAGAATGAGACGCTGAGAAATTCTTCAGTTAAGACTTGAAATTGCGAGGATTACTGCTAAGTAATTTTAGTTCTTTTGTAGCTTACTGTAAATTTATGCAGCACAATAGTGCAGATCTTTCTTCACCAGAGTCAAGGAAGTGCGATCTAAATGAAAACTGGATTTCTACTCATAATATCCGAGTGAAAGCTACTAGTTCTTGGGAGCAAGTATATACTGTTGACAACCGACATTGAAGAAAATATATATATTGGGATGTCCAGTGTCAAAATTCCCACATTCCCGCACAGGGTTTGACAAGAAGTTGACGAGCTAATAGCATATATTGCTCCCACAGCCAGTTTCTCCGCCAGATATTCTCTGTGTGAATGGGAAGAGTTACCCTGGAACATAATTCTGCATATCATAAGAAAATGAAAATAAACAAAACAGACTAACTTTCATGTTGCAGATGCTGTTCTACCGGTAAATACAGCGGGACTCAATTTTTGAACACAATCCTAGCAATGGTCGTTCCATAACAGATTACCTTCTAACTGAACCGCTAGAAATTTCGATCGTTCAGACTCACTGATCATATACCCATTCTGTGTAACCAAAATGTCAATTTTAGCTGAACTGTAATAACTAAGTCTATGGCGCTATGGTTGGCCTGCTAGATGGCGCTGCCATAGGTCAAACGGATATGAGATGCCTTTTTTAAGTAGGCTCAAATGGCTCTGAGCACTATGGGACTTAACTTCTGAGGTCATCAGTCCCCTAGAACTTAGAACTACTTAAACCTAACTAACCTAAGGACATCACACACGTCCATGCCCGAGGCAGGATTCGAACCTGCGACCGCAGCATTTAAGTAGGAACCCCATTTTTTATTACGTATTCGTGTAGCACGTAAAGAAATATGAATATTTTAGGTGGACCACTGTTTTCGCTTTGTTATAGATGGTGCTGTGGTAGTCACAAACATATGGCTCACAATTTTAGACAAACAGTTGGTAACAGGTAGGTTTTTTAAATTAAAATACAGAACGTAGGTCCGTTAAAACATTTTATTTCGATTGTTCCAATGTGATACATGTACCTTTGTGAACTTATCATTCCCAAGAACGCATGCTGTTACAGCGTGATTACCTGTAAATAACACATTAATGCCATAAATGCTCAAAATGATGTCCGTCAACCTCAATGCGTTTGGCAATGCGTGTAACGACATTCCTCTCAACAGCTAGTAGTTCGCCTTCCGTAATGTTCGCACATGCATTGACAATGCGCTGACGCATGTTGTCAAGCGTTGTCGGTGGATCACGATAGCAAATATCCTTCAAATTTCCCCACAGACAGAAATCGGAGGACGTCAGATCTGGTGAAAGTGCGGGCCAAGGTATGGTGCTTCGACGACCAATCCACCTGTCATGAAATATTCTATTCAGTACCGCTTCAACCGCACGCGAGCAATGTGCCGGACTTCCATCATGTTGGCAGTTCATCGCCATTCTGTCATACAGTGAAACATCTTGTAGTAACATCGGTAGAACATTACGTAGGATATCGGCATACATTGTACCATTCAGATTGCCATCGATAAAATGGGATCTAATTATCCTTCCTCCGATAATGCCGCACCATACATTAACCCGCCAAGGTCGCTGATGTTCCACTTGTCGCAGCCATCGTGGATTTTCCGTTGCCCAATAGTGCATGTTATGCCGGTTTACTTTACCGCTGTTGGTGAATGACGCTTCGTCGCTAAGTAGAACGCGTGCAAAAAATCTGTCATCCTCCCGTAATTTCTCTTGTGCCCAGTGGCAAAACTGTACACGACGTTCAAAGTCGTCGCCATGCAATTCCTGGTGCATAGAAATATGGTGCTGGTGCAATCGATGTTGATATAGCATTCTCAACACCGAAGTTTTTGAGATTCCCGATTCTCGCGCAATTTGTCTGCTACTGATGTGTGGATTAGCCGCGACCGCAGCTAAAACATCTACCTGAGCATCGTCATTTGTTGCAGGTCGTGATTGACGTTTCATATGTGGCTGAACACTTCCTGTTTCTTTAAATAACGTAACTATCCGGCGAACGGCCCGGACACTTGGATGATGTCGTCCAGGATACCGAGCAGCATACGTAGCAACCCCCCCCCCCCCTGGGCATTTTGATCACAATAGCCATACATCAACATGATATCGACGTTTTCCGTAATTGGTAAACGGTCAATTTCAACACGGGTAATGTATCACGAAGCAAATATCGTCCGCACTGGCAGAATGTTACGTGATACCACACACTCAAACGTTTGTGACTATTACAGCGCCATCTATCACAAAGCGAAAAAAGTGGTCCAACTAAAACATTAATATTTCTTTGCATACTACACGAATATGTAATAAAAAATGGGTGTTCCTATTTTTTAAAAAAGCAGTTGATATCGGTTTGACCTATGGCAGCACCATCTAGCGGGCCAACTATAGCGCCATCTGGTTTCCCCCTTCAAGCTAGACGAGTTTCGTTCATTGTAGTTTTTTCGTTTGATGCTTATTTCGTGAGATATTTGGCCAGGTCACTATCTATGGACCACCCTGTATATTAGAATCACGTGTAATATTAGAAGGCATATAATTTACACATATAAGAAACAATAGTGATCCCAGCACTAACACCTGAGGCCCCTTCTTCAGTTAACCGTGGCCTGCTCAGAGCCACTTCATTGCCGTTCTCATTATTATGGAGAATGACCTTTCGGCTGCCTGTTCTTAAAAGGTGAGAGGAACCATTTCTGAGCTACTTCTTCTAATCCAACTTCTGAAGCAATTATAGTTATCAACGCAATCAAACGCTATAGTTTTTGCTTGATCCGTTCAGTGCCACGCAGATAATGGATCACACAGCAGTTTCTGTTGTTAAACGACTTCTTAAACCAAACCGTACGTTTCAAAGCAAGTTACTTAGACTGAAATGGTCAATTACGCTTATATATACAGCCACGTCAGCAACTTTTTCAAAAATCGATCGCCTAGATATAGATCTAAAACTGTCTACACCATCCTTTCCTGTCTTTCTTTCATGAAGCAAATTTGCTGCCAAGTGCTCAAAACGTTCTTTAAATTGACCCTTCGTAAAGGGAAAGGTATAAATGTGCCTAAGTATTAGGCTAACATATGCACCATAGTGCTTAATTGTCCTGCTAGAAACCCTATCATACCCTGAGACAACTTAATCTTCAGCATTTCAATCGTTGACTCAGTCTCCCCCTCGTCAGTATTAAGGTGATGTGGTAACTGGATACGTGTTATTAACTTGCTTCGAATATAGAAATTTTATGTCAACTTTCGTACGTATAAAATCTGTTACCTCTAAATACAGCCACCCACCAAAACTCTCTGAAAACATAAATTATTACTTCTTAAGGCGATGGGTCCTCGCTACTCTTGAGAAGAGTATGTATGATGAACTGGTAATGCAGACTACTACACCCTAAACGAGACATCCTAAACAAGGAATACGTTCTTAATAACGTTCCTTTCAGGCTTGATAACAGACGTAGTAGCACAGTGAGTCCTTTTCCCTCTAATGTTACATAACAAGTATCTTGTTAGAGCACGGACTGAAGTGTTCAGGTAACGCTTTCTATAACCCTTCTGTAACTTAAACATGAGTGAGCTCTGTGTTTCGAAAAACAAACGTTTGTCATTAGTCTTAAGTGGACTCCTGTTTGCAGTGACCCAATGGGAAAGTGGCACTACCCCCGTAGTGTGTGGATAAGTTGAGAATTTGAGTCTGCAGGAGGTGTGCTAGGACAGTCTGTGCAACTCCGATGACTACTGTGTGTGAGATTACTAGTCTATTGCAATCGCAACTGGAATTTAGGCACCATGAATGTTACCCAAAAGTTCTCGAGTGTCACAAATAAACTTTATTCAGTGATGAGTGGTAGACTCAAAACACACTGGCCATATGATTCTGCAGGTTAACACTTCGACTCCACATGCCACTGGGAAGACTCAGCGGATACTGTGACACGAAAGTTTTTGAAGTTTGTACTGACCGTCGGTTTGACACTCGAGCATAGGATAGAAAAGGCAGACATCCACACATTTGATCGATGTATTTTACGTTCCACCGATACAGGGAAAACCGCCGTGACAAGATCATCTGGCGTAGACTGCAACATGCTAATAAGAGTGGTCTACGTCGATTATGACTGGATATAACAGTGGGTAAACCCTCCATAGTGCAGAGTATCACACCCCAGTTGGTTGCTGGACAGCGATGATTATGGTGCGGTAGGGTTATGATGGAACTCGTATGAGGTGATGCGTCACACTCGCTAACACGACACTATATGCTTCACGGGGAAATGATGTTACCACAAGATGAAGGGTGGCTCACTCGGAAGTCTACTATATAACCTATCAGAGCAATGTCTACATAGCGTCATCTTTCAAATTTATCTCTCCCGAAACCGTGGTTGTATTCGTTGGATGTACGAAATTTCGAGATCTATCTCTGTAGCATGCGTGTAACGACCGAAGGTCTATACACTTCCATTAAAGCTATCTACGAGTGAGATTACAATATTTTCCAAGCTCCCTAAGAAGTAACATCAAAATATCGCCTGATCCTAGGCTCATTAACGTATATTTACATTAGAAAAAGCCGAACATTCTAAAAAGTATGAAATTTCCGTTTCATTTTAGCAGCGAAACACAATCAAGGAAGCTTTATGTTTTTATTTGTACCACTAGGCCTTAATCGCAAAGGAAATTAAGTTTTGGCGTTTCGTCTGTTTAAAGAACTATGAGAAGAACGAAAGATTTCTTTACTTAGTTCTTAGGGACAGCTGTTAATGAGGGCAGTACTCAGTTGCAATGAATTAAACGGTTTCGTTGCGGAAATTTGGTCTGTTAACAACCTACTTGCTATGATCTTACGCACCAGTTGGCAGAGACTCCATTAGCTGGCAATTAGCATTCCATAGAACGCAAATCTCTGAAAAGGGCATGAATAAGAGTTCTCCGAGTTGTAAATTAATTTTAAAGTTGGCTTCTTGTGTTCTGCTGGGGCTAATGGCTTCAAAGGTTAAGTTCTTCAAAGTTTTGATAGAGGCAATGAAACGAAGAAAACTTCAGTCTCTGAAATTAATGTTCTTTGAAAGAAACGGCTGTACGTTAGTTCAAGGGTACCTGCAGTAACTTATTAACTTGTGGATCAACAGAGAACCGAGCTAAAAAGGAATTATAATTAACTTATGAAAGAAATAATCTTCTTTCAATCACAGTCCGTGGATTCCGTCATATACCCGGCACACGAAAGCAAAAAGTCTTGCTGGGGATAACGCCATTCAGCCACTTCCGTATTTTATCAGTTATTTCAAATAAGAAAGAACCGATATGAACACCAAAGAGAAAGTGACGTTATATATTGCAGTAACTGCATGAGAACATGTAGCAACGACGGTAATCTATGGAGAAGTCTAGAGGAAACCTCATCTGCCAGCGGCTGTGAAATGGCTCATAACGATGACGATTACGGAAGTAGCTTCCCAAGGGAGAAATGCAATACGTAGCTCAACTTACGAGAAAAATTCAGATATATCAATAATTATTTTTACAGTTACCTTACCTAAAATTCCTAAACATGGTATTATTTATGTTATAATATATATGGCCACAGGAGTTACGTTCCTTGAAGTGGCTAGGATGAAGTGGATTTAAAGTTAATGATAGATTAATGAGAGGTCAATAATGTGTTGAGTGTTTAATTTTGTGTTGTTGTATTAAGCAACAACCTTAATTTATTGTAACTAACCAAACTTATTTACGTCAAGAGGCTTGACATATCTAAAGAAGGGAGTAAACTACATCTTAAAAGCAATTAATACGAGGGGATAATTTTATAACCTTATTTACAGATTAACCTAAGATATAACGAAGCAGAAGAGTAAACAATTTGCTCTGTTTTTGAGTATCACTTCATAAAAGCCTGAATCGTGCGCAAAATTAAAGCGTTTATTACCGTTTTACGGGAGAAAGTCGGTAATCCCATAAACTTCCTCTTTTCTGCATATGGCAATTTCAAGCTTTACTGGTACCATTATTTTAACTTCCTCAACTAAACCAGACTATAAATAAAGCTTTTTAACTGCATGATTGTTCACAATGAACTTGTCCATGCTGTCAATGAAGTTTCAAATCCTATATACCTCGTACACACAATTCCTACACACGTCGATGATATCACATAGCCCTTCATTAGATGGAAATAAACTTCTGCTACGAAAGACGTAATTACTGGTTCCGTTCACAAGTACAAAAAACTATTGTTCTCTAAGATAGGGCGGAATTATATTTGAAGGAAAGAGTGTGTCAGGTGCGTCATACTCCAGTGCGGTGGCTAGTAGAGATGTGAACTTTACCTATAATCGATTTAGACAGCGATAAGCCTAGACTTGGATGGTCTACTGGAGCAATCAGGCGAATTAGTCATTCTCATACTTTCAAACATGCTTGACAATTAACGAGAAAAGATTAATGAGTCACCGATCCCAGAGGAATCTTTACTACTCGTTAGTTAACATACATGTTTCGTACACACGAGGCTGTCCTCTAGTCTAGCGAGCTTTTGGTGCAATCACAATCTAAAGCGACACAAAAACTTGCTCATTTCATGTATGCTATTTGTTGTGACTTGGCAAGACAGCCAAGCCACTAGGAGAGGAAGCCGAAAGGCACGCGTTTAACCTCACGCAGGCTGGCGTGAGGTCTGGAACAGGTAAGGGAATTTATAGTAGCAAAGAACGTAAGTAAATACTGGAATACTTAACTTTAATTCTTAATTGGTGAACATCGGTCTGACGGTACATGTATCACAAGATAAATAGCAAATGATAATGGCGCCTTGCTAGGTCGTAGCAAATGACGTAGCTGAAGGCTATGCTAACTGTCGTCTCGGCAAATGAGAGCGTAATTTGTCAGTGAACCATCGCTAGCAAAGTCGGCTGTACAACTGGGGCGAGTGCTAGGACCTCTCTCTAGACCTGCCGTGTGGCGGCGCTCGGTCTGCAATCACTGATAGTAGCGACACGCGGGTCCGACGTATACTACCGGACCGCGGCCGATTTAAAGGCTACCACCTAGCAGGTGTGGTGTCTGGCGGTGACACCACACTATTGACAAATTGTTTTGATCTACAAGTCTACTTGTCAGCGGGATTCATCCAAAGCCTTACTCGTACTTTTTCTCGTTCATATTACACTGAACATTTTGTTGAGCCCCACAAAGGTGCCATTTCAGTATTGACAGTTTTGGTGCTATCCTTGGGAGATACATTTATTTTAATTACATTTACTAATCAGCTATTATTTACACTTTAAAGTTGTAAATGCTATAATAATAACAAATATAATGATTATGTGGGCGAGCATCAAGGATGTTACAATCGCTTTAGTTCAACTATACATACTTCAGTTTTCCCCCCAAGGCTGCAGGTAGTTCAGTTACCCTTTATGGACATAATTAGGTTATAATTAATATTTTTCCATCGCTCACTACAACTTTAAAGTAGAAAACGTAGCTATGCACAGGCTAGTCGTAATATGGAAACGTTTATTCCCCAAGTACTAGTTATTACTCTGATACACAGGAAGCACTGGCAGCCGATATTTGCCTTGCTGCATATGATTACTAGGATGTGGGTCACGGTGAGAAAGTTCTGAACATAATCTTGTGAGGGTCCTGTTAAAGTTGCCAGTTACGTCTTTACGCTGAGAGCAGTCTTTGTTTATGGGATTTGTTTGTTTACTGGTATTTCTAGCTGGACGAAAAGGTTATCATTATCAGAACAGTTAAGGAAGATCAGTGCATGAGGTTCTCCTATTTCTACCCTATGATTTTAATGTAGATGGATTTTCTGTCTTAGACCCAGTATTAGCAGCTCTTGATACTTCTATTATTCGATTTACAGGTCATAAATTCCGTAAATGGTGAAATTTAGCCTCAGTCCTGAGAAAGACTCCAGCTGTAATAAGTCCTTGCGAATTACGGGGGAGGGGCATCGTTTGCTGAAGACACGACCCGCCCCACTGGGCACACTGTTAACCGTGATGGGGTCCAGTTCAAAAATGGTTCTGAGCACTATGGGACTCAACATCTGAGGTCATCAGTCCCCTAGACTTAGAACTACTTAAACCTAAGGACATCACTCACATCCTTGCCCGAGGCAGGACTCGAATCTACGGCCGTAGCAGTAGCGCGGTGCCGAACTGGAGCGACTAGAACAGCACGGCCACCTCGGCCAGCTGGGGTCCAGTGCTCGGCAGGCTGCCTCTGCGGGACAATAGTCTCTAGTTGTGTGTTGCATGGAGGTGGTCTTAAACGGAGGAGGAAAGAGAAATCCTCTGGCGACACTTTGGCGAGACACCAGTCTGCAGTTAAGCATCTCTCTCTCCATTGACATTGGTAGCATTCCATACGGTAGCGTCCGATAACACTAGGAGGGGCACGACAAAATAAATATTTTTTCCCGAATAGGCACTCGGACACAATTCAGCTCAGCTGATAAAAGAAGGGACTCCCTTTAGAGCTACGATGCAAGATAATTCTTAAGAGAAGACCGTAACCCTCGGCAAAGTTGGCGCCAGACTTATGGTGAAACAAACAAGCGCTATCTCTCTCACTTTGGTCGTCTTCTCCCTATTCTTACTTGTAATTTTCTATTCCAGTTTAATAGCAGAGAAGGTCAGAATTTCTGCTTCTTTCCATCTTATTGGACAGACTCAAAAATTAACGTAGAGGGGAGATAAACTACAGACTCTAACTCGTTCTATTTGTGCAGCAGTTGTTCTTGCTATGCTACTGGCCAGCGAACGAATATAAGCATTTCTTGGCCAGAGGCAAGGTGGAACCTACTAAGTGATAGAGATGATTCAGTCTTTAGTTTCGAAAGGAGAAGGATTCAAACATTGGGCACCAAGGGTGAACTGTGATCTGAAGCAGCCTTCTGAACACCGCAGTCGGAATTAGAAGAATAAGGGTCCAAATGGGCAGCAATACTGCTTTCATAATCCGACAATTTGGTGGCAAGCCCGAGGCGGTGAGTTACAGGTTAGGTTTGATTAGGATTTGCTCACTCTCATAAGCGAACCTTTCATAATCCCAGTAAGTTTCTGATTCTTAGATCATAAATAATTCCAGTCTATTCCTGTGATTCTTGATGCTTTTCCAACAAATACCGCTCATGCAAATTAGTAGTGGGTGGTTTTGACATCGTTTTAATGAATGATAAGCCGTAAGATAATCATAATACACCGAGGTGACAAAGGTCATGGGATAACATCGTGTCGGACCTCATTTTGCCCTGTGTAGTGCAGCAACCCGACGTGTCATCGACACAACAAGTGATTGGAATTTCCCTGCAGAAATATTCTACCACGGTATCTCTATAGCCGTCCGTAATTGCGACAGTGTTGCCGGTGCACTCTTTTGTGCACGAACTGAACTCTTGATTATGTTCCATAAGATGTCGATGGGATTCTTGCCCTGCGATGTGGGTGTGCAAACCATTCGCTGGAACTGTGCAGAATGTTCATTAAACCAGCCGTGGCCAATAGTGGCCCCGTGATATGTTTTGGAACATGAAGTTCATGAACGGCTGCAAATGATCTCAAGTAGGCGAACACCCAGGAGACCCAGTCCATTCCATTTAAATACAGTCCACACCACTATGGAGCCACCACCAGCTTGCGTAGTGTTCTATTGTCAACTTAGATCCATGGCTTCGTGGGGTCCTCGCCAAAGTCGAACCCTACCATCAACTCTTGCAAACTGAAATCGGGACTCATCTGACCAGATCACGGTTTTTCGGTTGTCTAGGTTGAATCGATATGATCACGAGCCCAGGAGAAGCGTTACAGGCGATGTAAATCTATTAGCAGAGGCACTCGCGTCGGTCGTCTGCGGCTATAGCCCATTAACGCCAAATTTTGCCGCAGTGTCATAACGAATACGTTCGTCGTACGTCCCATTTTGTTTTCTGCTGTTATTTCATGCAGTGTTGCTTGTCCGTTAGCATTCTCAACTCCACGCAAACGCCGCTGCTCTCGATCGTTAAGTGAAGGCTGTTGGCAAGGAAGGGAGGAAGGAAAGAAGACTGGGTTTCGCGTCACATCTACATCGAGATCATTAGAGACGGAGGACAAGCTCGTATTGTGTCAATGATGGTGAAGGAAATCAGCCGTAGGCTTTCAAAGGAACCATCTCTACATTTGCCTCGAACGATTTAGGAAAATCTGGGAAAACCTAAATCTGGGCGGCCGGACGCGAGTTTGAACCGTTGTCCTCCCGAATGCGAGTGCATCCACTGCGTTGTTCGTATCGAGAAGTATTGCCTGAAATTCGGTATTCTCGCACATTCTGGACACTGTGTATCTTGGAATACTGAACTGCCTAACGATTTCCGTAAGGGAATGTCCCATGCCTCTAGTTTCAACTATCAGTCCACGTTCAAAGCCTGTTAATTTCCCCTGTGCTCCCACAATCACGCCAGATACTTTTTCAGATGAATAAACTGTGTACAAACGACAGCTCTGTCAAAGAGCTTCCCTTTTATACCTTGTGTACAAGATATTACCGTGATCTGTACATGTCCATATCGCCATCCCATGACTTTTGTCCGTCAGCGTTTGACATTCTCTGCTGTTGTTTCTGGTATCATCTGATTATACAAGCTTAAAGCCCAATCTGCTAGAGGTGAATGCATTCTCGTTTCCTTTGCCCCTTCCGCATTTCCCATGGTCCGCACACGTAAGAATTATACAAGTAATATTAGCGATCTTCTTGTGACCCATCATTTGATACTTTGTTGTGCGTAGGTCAATGTTACTTAAATTGTTTTAACACTGTAAATCGAGAAAACAACAATAAAGAACTATTTGCCATGTAGATTAAGCCTTTCTTTCTATAATTAATGCATTTCACCTTATAATCAATGATTAGAACGTACAGGTGTGAATATTAGCACTTTTAGTAATATCTTAATATCGAATCACCCCCCTGCGTAAATCAGAACCTAAATACATACAGAGCACGCCTTCATTATGATTTCTACCCCTTATAATCTTGCAGTATTGTTCTTGTGTCGGTAAATGTGTTACAAAATGATGATGATGCTCGAAGTGTGTCCCGCCTGCTGAAATCAGCATCTACATCTACACGGATACTCTGCAAACCATAGTTAAGTGCCTAGCAGAGGATTCATCGTACCACCTTCACAATAAGTCTCACTTGCTCCACCCTTGAACAATGCGCGGAAAAACAAGCTCCTTTATCATTTCGTCCAAGCTCTGGTTTCCCTTGATTCATTATAATGATCGTTTCTCTCTATGGAGATCGGCGTCAACAATATTTTTTCGCATTCGGAGGAGAAAACTGGTGATCTAAATTTCTTGAGAAGATCCCACAGCGACGAGAAACGCCTTTGTTTTTATGATGATCATTCCATATTTTGTATAATTTCGGTGTCACTTTCTCCGATAATCATCTTAAAGGAACATTGAACAGCCGAGGTACAGTAACTTTTTTACATACTTCCGGAACTCTTACAGTTATCTCAAGTCTGATTTCCCCAAGTCAGTTTCACGATAAGTTGTTCGAATGTATCATGTCCATTGACATTTTGGCATTGTCGAAATCATTGTTCACTTCAGAATCAGTAGCATGTGATGTACTGCGGTTTTTCGAGACCGTTATGCACGGTGATTAACATAGAAGGCTGACAATATACTCTCATCACAGAGGTACCTAAAACATTAGGAAAGCTTAGGCATTTCATAAATACTGCTTGGCCGGGCTCTAAAGTCTGTGATTAACGTTTACTGTTACTTGGGTAAATGTTTTCCTTAACACACAGGTATTGGACAAAATTTATGAGAATATTCTGAGAAATGCATGTTTGAACTTAAATGCAGATGTCAGCCAAGCCTGCAGGTTGGGCTGTTGTATTTAACAATGGGAAGGTTCTGACCAGACGAAAAGATTGCATAATCCTTGGCAGTAAATACAATGTTTCTACTCCAACGGCGATGCTGTGGTCTACGACGACAGGGTTCCTCCTCACGAAGCTCTCAGTGTCGAGGATTGGTTTTGTGTGCACGAGGATTAATTGTCGAATCTCCCCTGGCCACTACAGTCAATAGAGCTCCGTATTTTTAAGCCTTTCATGTCTACCTTGGAGAGAAGGTTGTGTGGTCGCTATCCACCTACATAATCATATCCCGGACGTGCAACTCTTTTACAGGAAGAAAACCATTGAGGACCTTAACTGATCCACGCCGAGACGACTGGAAGCAGCTTTTAATGCCAGTAGTTTTATACTTTGTAGTAAGCATGGTAGACCCTAATGTGTTGTGTTTTTGGTCAGTCCATATTTTTCTCCATTATCTGTAAAAGTAGTGAGCAAAATACGTAGAGTCCGGTTATAATGGGGTATCACACTTAATGACCAAACCCGTGAAGTGCGGCAGTATACAATAATAAATGCAAAAGCGTTCTAGCAATGACGCACTCACGGAAGAGCTGCTCGCCAGGTAACTGCGAATATGTAGTTACGAACCGCCACTAACTTCAGTATGAAATTCAGCTCAAGTCAGTACAAATGTATTTGAGTTATATACTTTTCGATCAAGTGGCCATCTAACTTGGATCAGATTTCATCCATGACCAACCTTGTACATTTATATCTGCATCACTACACTACAATTGACAATTAAGTGCCTGGCAGAGGGTTCTTCGGTTCACCTCCAAACTATTTCTTCACTCTTCCACTCTCTAACAGCGCGTGGGAAGAATGAAAATAAGTCTTTGTGTAGGAGTTCTGCTTTCTCTTATTTTATTACGATGATAATTCCTCCCTATGTGGGCAGGCTACAATAAAACTTTTTCACATTCAAAAGAGAAAGTAATTGATTCAAATTTCGCGAAAAGTTCACCCAGAAACGCAAAACACCTTTGTTTTAACTATTCCCACCCCAGATCGTTCATCACATCCGTCATACTTTCTCACCTATTTCACGATAATAAAAAACAAGGTGCCCTTCGTTGGATCTTCTCAATGTCTTTCGTCAAGCCTATTTGGTGAGGATCTCATACTGCATAGCAGTGCTCTAGCAGAGGACCAACAGGTGTAGTGTAGGCTGTCTCTTTAGTATGCCTGTTGCGCTTCTATCTGCTCTGCCAATAAATAGCAGTTTTTGGTTCGCCTTCCCCACAACATTAACTATGTGATCGTTCCAGTCTAAGCTGTTTATGGTCGTAAATCACAGGCATTTAGTTGAACTGACAGCCTCAACAAGAAACACAGTACACATCTGGTTGTCTTGGAGACCAAAGTACAGGCCCTGCTTGACTTATCCGACTTGTACTACATACGCACATCAGATTTCGTCCTCTACAGCAACATCTAATTGTGCTGGTATCCCGTCATGCGTGCACTACACTCCTTAAAGAGATGCGGAATGGCCGTGGGTCAAATTTGAATCCAGTTACATGGGCACTCACTGGGAAAGTTTACATTTCTAACATATTTTCGAGAATTAGGATGATATTGCATGGTGATTACAATGCCAGGTCGTAACCACACACTCGTAATTACCACACAATAGGCTTTCTTTCGGATTCCTATTTTCTGGGACTTTTTTTCTTCTGTTATTGTATGCTTTCACCCGTGTAAGTTTTCGCTATCAAATGTGATTGTCTGTATACCCATTGCACTTCACCAGTGGCCACTACACACCGAAAAGTTACTTCGTGAGCTACATAGTACAAATGCCACACAGATGAAGAATCATAGTAATGTGATTCGACAATATATTATATTATTGTAGGAAGTGAAGAGACAAAGCTATTAAGCATTGTTTTATTGTTGGCACAGATGAGGCTATAATGGTTTCTTTCGGTAGATGCTTCTGTTACATGTTGGACTGAATCAGCTGACCAGTCGCCATCCATACAAAGGTGTCCTTCAGGCTGGAGTGCTTCTAACCGCTGCTTCACGTGTTCGGCAAATTTGCAGTTGCAGACGTCACACAACTACGTGTTAACGCGATATCTGATCCTAGTTAGAGAACCCAGCAGTGAAGAAAATGGAAGTAACCCAGAACACAAGCAGAAATCGAGGCAGTGGAAAATTGCTTGATCAACACGACGGAAAAACCAAAAAAAGGTAAGAAATAAAGAGAGAAGTTGTTTCGAACATGAAACGCCTAGTCCGCCATCACTTTGTTCTCCCAGGTACTGCTGTTGCTACAATTACTACATTCAAGTTTAAAAACCGTTTCGACGGACACTGTGGAAACAATGGGCAGCCTTGTGGTGATCGCAGGATTTGCTGGTCCATTATGGCTCAAAACACTGAGTGCAAAGCCAAAAATTAAATTAAAACCGTTTCGCTTCCTCTCCGTATCTAGCCACTGTCAATTTTTCTTGTTATCAGGAATGAAAAGATAACAGATGGTGTGCAAGAGCAACAAAGTAACTGACTTACCAGTTCGTTTATGGGAGTGATGACAATGGCCGATCGGCTATCACACACTTATCAGCCATAACATTATCACCACCGACCTACTATCGATATAAACCCATCCAGGCGATGGCAGTGTCACCTGGCAAGGAATGAATGCTATTCAGACACACGCACGGCGAAAGTACTATCAGTGAGGATGCTGTCGGTGTGAGGAATGTGGTAGGCGCGCGATCTACGTAAGTTTAACCTAGGACAGATTGTGTTGGCCCGGAGGTTCGGCACAAGCATTTCCGAAACTGCACGACTTGGTTGTTTGAGGAGTGCTGTGGTGAGTGTCTTCAACACGTGCCAAAACGAAGGTAAAATCATTTACAGTCGTCGTGAGGTCGGGCGACCACCCGCAGTACACATGTCGGACTTGGTAGGCTGGGCAGACTGGTGAGACAGGACCGGCGGCGAACTGTGGCGGAACTAACATCAGACTTTAATGCTGGGCAGGGTAGACGTGTGGCTCAACCCTATGCACAAAACACTCCCGACGATGTACCTCTGCCGCAAACGACCCTGGCATGAGTAAGGTTAATACAACAGCATTACCAACTACAATCGACATGGGCACGTGACCAACGGCACTGGACGTTGGCGCAGTGGTAGAGCTTTGCATGGTCTGATGAATTCCGATACATTCTTCATCATGCGTATGGGTGGGGGATGGGGGGCGGTTCCATTGTCTTCCAGAGAAACAGCTCCTTGAAACTTGTACCGCAGAATGGAGACAAGCTGGTGACAGCTCCATAATACTCTGAGGAAGGTTCAACTGGGCATTCTTGGGTCCAGAGGAGCTCGTGCAAGGCACCATGACGCCCAAGAAGAATCATACACTGGTTGCAGATCACGGACACCCCTTCATGACGGTTATGTTTCCCGACGGCAGTGGCATTTTTAACAAGCTATTGCGCCATGTCACAAGGCTAGGACTGTGATGCAGCATTCGAGGATTATAGTGGCGAGTTCCAGTAGATGTACTGGCCTCAGCAGGTCTGCGATCGAACACATCAGTGATGTGATTGAACGTGGCGTCAGAGCTCATTGCTTCCTGCCTTGAATTTGCGGGAGAATTACGTGACTTGTGTTTGCAGATGTGCCAGCTCCCTCCAGCCACCTACGAACGCCTCATTGCTTCCATGCCACGACGAGTCGCCGCTGTTCTCCGTGCCAAAGGTAGATATATCCGCTATTAGGTAGGTGGTCCTGACGTTCTGGCTGATCAGTCTATAATTGTGTAGTTCTGGTGATACGAGAACGGCGGCAACGTCAAAATGAAAGATCGTTGGCCTTAAGAAACCTAAACTGCCCAGCAGGCGCAGAGAAAGTGAAATTACGCTGGCGTCACACATTAGATACGCCGGTACACTCTTGAATCACTAGCTCTCTTACGTACTGTAGTATTCATATTATATTGGACGCCATTGATATTATTTTCCGAAAGCGAGGCAACTGTGGATGTGGTGTCACAGCAAAGTTAAACAAAACTAAGGAGAAACCGTTTGTATCTGACTATGACATAATAACTGCGTGAGTAATGAGCATACAAAAGAACACTTTCATAAGCAATCATGTCTAAACTAGAGACTATAATATTTCCTAAATGTATATTAGAAAATATTTTGAGCTGTCAGTATTTTGTTCGAAGAATTTAATTAGCCTAAGATCGAATTAATAGGCATCTGCACAGATTCTGTGTTGTCATTCAGATCACGACGACAGCGTCTTTGTGAAAAACGCAGCTATCGTGAGGCTCCGTTCTCTTGTAGTGTCCTGGCGAAACATAAATAATGGAGCTTCTTCGTAACTGACGTTAGCATCCCAATGTATCTCATCTTTTATTCCTCTCTCAATAGACATTCTTCCAGATAAGACATCAGTTCATCATCATTAGATTGACTCTAACTGTAGCATCGCCCAATGGATATTAAATCCTTTCATGTCCTTCATCTCTTCATTTGTTCTACGCACTATAGCAATATTTTCCACTTTCTAGGAGTTGCCGTTTTATTCATAATATATAATTTATTTACAATGTGTGTAACAAGATGTGACGTCCGTAAGTCATCGTTTTCTTGCATCTCACCTCTATATTGCACAAGTGTCAACGTTTGCATATGTTGATAGGAAAGTTGTACTGTCTTCTGTGGCGATTTGCTCTTTCTTCCTATGCAGCAATTGGCAGAGATGAATTTCCCTTGCAACCTACTTTCTATTGTCAAATTTGTCATAGTTGTAGAGGAAGATGTCTTCAGATTGCTGCTGCTACTATTCCAAGACAAATACGATTCTGTTGGCCTTTTATCCAGTGAAAGATGATGATTTTTATTAGCTCACTTAATCACAATTTGGATGTATTTAATAGCTTACTGAAAACGATACGCTGTGACCTTTTCTGTGTCCTTCAATTATTCTACTACTATCTCAAACAATCTGTCGATTTCCATTACACACTCGCTAAAATTTTCTACAAAGAAATTGTATCTACCCTTCCAACAGCAATTTAAACACGCCAGTGTTTCTAAACTAATAGACAAGTGCCACAAACAAATTTTCGAATAATTTCTGTACATTTCCTCTGCATAACCAACAAGACTGCCAGACTTATTCAACCAAGAGACATATTTCTCTCCCGCATCCCAGTAAACTTTAGCTTGGTCAGCGGATAAGCTGAAACAGCACATGAATATCAGAGATAAGTCTTCTTTCGCATTGTGCGGTACAATCTTATCGAATGCTTAATGGAAAATACCATATTACACGAAAAAGAGGCACAATGTAAAAAAAAAGAAAAACCGACACATGCTTTGCTGAATGTGAAAGACGATTCCAAGCGAACCGTGGAGACCAAGAGTCGACTGTTATACGCTTTTTCAGCGTTTAGCAGGACCATTGATGTTATTGATGTCGACATTTTATTTGCCAGCTTTAGGCACTCAGTTTGTTCTTTGGTGTGGTACAATGGTTTCGCTCGTACCTGACGTTCCGCTAACACTGCGTGATATCTTAGACTTTAAGGTCACGGTGGAGACAGGCGGTATCATGTGGCCCTCAGCGTACGGTGTTTGGTGCAAACATTCTATAAACCCATGACAATGGCCCTCTGTAAATATAATGTGTTTGCTACTGACCTCCAATTACAATTGCGTCAAACCATTTAACTTCAACGTGTATATAGAGAACGTTGTCCTGAACTGTGTGCGTAGTCATAACAGTAACAGATTGTAGAGTTCACACTTTAGGAATCCAAAACCCTGTTGATCATTCGAATCTCGTTAATCTAAAGTATCTGAAAACTCTATCATCTTTTGTCTTAAGTGATGGGAAAATAATTTTCTTTTTCGAGCCTAAGCGTCGAGGAGCAAAATTACACGAAAACCTAAACTGGGCTGAATGCACAGGTACAACGTGGAAGAAGTAACCAGCATTTCTTGACGCTAGATAAATATAAAGCCACCCTACCTTAGGACCTGAGGAAGTAACTTGTATAAAATTGATGTATTTTCAGTTGTTAAGTGTAGAGACGTTATTATACCAGAGATTCTTCATTAAAGTTCACAGCGCTCGTAGCTGATGATAGCCACCCTCGAACGCTGTACATTTGGCCATCGTAATTTTTATCGTATTTCACCATTTTATGCACAGATATACTGACTACGTGCAGACAAGCTAAGAGATTTCTGTACACATTGTTTACATTACAGTCTTGTCTGCAGTACGCCTGTCTTTTCTCGATCATAACAATCTGATATTGTCAGCTGGGCAGAAACTCTCTTTCCTACAGTAACAACATCCTTTTTACCCCACTCCGTTACACAGCCACCGTCTCTAAATCCTTTACCATAGCAGGAACCCTACTTTGTCATAATATTTCTTTGAACATCATACAACTGAATCGTATTTCCACCATAGAAACATAGTTAATGGTCTGTCTTCTAAAATAACTATAACATCTACAATAACAATAATATTTACCCCCACTTCGAACGTACCCTTCACCCCATTGTAGTTAAGCGCAATACCCTTTCTCCATCCCAAATGCGATGGCTGTAGTAAACTTTCTATCGTAGAACTCATTATCAGTGATATCTCATCTGTGTATGCTTACTCACGATCATATTATTTTTATGTCACTAATCCAATTTCGGACTGCCCAAAACATTTAGAAACGTCGTTTTGTCTTCCACTGTGCCCATATTTTTTCGCAACGAGCTTTTCCCGAAGATTCAGATAGTTCCTTCGGTTTTCTTCTTCAGTTTTCTTCCTTGTCGGCCAGCCATAACTTGCCTTCGACCGGAAGATTTCCTCTTCTATGTAATTCTGTAAGACTTGCACGTTTTAGATCATTTTTATTTCCTCATCCCGTTTCATGGCCCGTGTTTTTTATGTGTTCCTGTTTTCACTATAGACAATTATTAGTCTTCTTAGTATCAAACTGATATGGTTGCAAAATTGTAATCGGCGTGTCGCAGTGTCACTGAGAATGTCTGTGTATTGTTTTTTTTTTTTTTTAGTTACCTATTCGTCTGAACTGATTGGCTATACTTTTTAGAGGATTTCTCTTGCTATGTAACGCTGATGAAGCGAAACATTATGAACACCTGCTTAACTTCATGCTGGTGCTCCTTTAGAATGCAATACGTCTGCGATTCTGCAAGTCATGGATTCGACAAGTTCTTCGTAGGTTTTCGGGTATATGCGGCACCAGATGTCTGCGAAAAATTGCCGCCCGATCTTGTCGCAGATGTGTTCTGTCAGGTTCAAGTACGGCAGATATGTTGCCAAAACATCGATGTGAGTTCGCCGTTATCTTCGTCAAATAAATGTTGCACGATTCTGGCCTTGAGATTGACAGTTATCCTGCTGGAAGACGCCGTCGCCGTCGGGGAAGATATGAACCATGAATGTACGCAAGTGGTCCACAATAATGCTGAGTTTGTTCGTTGGTGGGTTTGTGGGATTAAAGGGACCAGACTGTTGAGTTAGTCCACAGCTTTAACGGTGAATTCAGTGACTACCACAAGTCTCATTATAGTCCAGATGAATGTTCCTTATTGCATGGTGCTCCCATCACCAACCTGCGTCCATCACCTGGTGCATATTTCGAACAGCATTTCACGTGGAAGACGGGGAATACGGACGTTGCTATATACCTGGTGTAACAACAAGCGCCATTCGCCCGTCAAGGTGACACGTTTTCATTTATGCACGGTCCAACCTCGACGATCTCACGCCCTCTGCAATCGTAAATTTCGATATCTTTGGGTCATCTTGGAAGCACGTAGGGGTCGTCTGCAGCGGAGCCTCATGATGAAACAAGTGCGCTGAACGGTATGATCCGAAACACTTATACCAGGACCGTCATTGTACACGTACGTCAAATTTGCCTCATATCACCACACGTTATGCTTTACAGAGCCAGCAAGTCTCCGACCACACCGCCCTGTAATAAGTTATGGACTCCCTATAGTATATCGCCTACTCGTGTTATCACCAGCCATCAGTCAGTTACCATAGACGATCAGATCAGCATGCGGACAGTCTACCAGTTTCGCCGTTTCCGAAATGTTCGTTCCTAGGCACTGGGCAATAATTATTTGCCATTTGTCAAAGCCGTTTAATTCAGTGAATTTCCCCAGTTTGGACCCTATCCTCATTAGAATGATTCCCCATTCTAGTCCACCTATATGCTTTCCTTACCTGATAAAGTGACCACAACGTCAGCACGTGGTAGTAAATCTCGTGGTCGTCTTAATGAAATAGCTCATCAGTGTATTGGTGTTATTAGTAGTAGCAGTAATAATAGTAGCAACAGTAGTATTGTTCAATTCACTGTTACTGTTACTATTATTACTGATAATAATAATTAAATTATTTAGTTAAACTGTAGTGCAACAAGTTTTTTATGAGTATTAAGACCCTTATCTATTATGAGAGTGGACGTATAGGCCCTAAACTGCTCATGTTAAATAAAGAAATTAAGAGGTATCTTTCTGCCAAAATAGGAGTTCTGGAGAGATTCGGGAGGTTAATAGGAGTAGTAGATATTGTATTAAATTGTTAATATTTAGATACACTCAGTTCACGTACTAGAACGATAGCGAAAGGTACATTAACCATGGTATGAAGTGAACTGCTACTCATAACTCCTACACACAGAAATAACATTGTTAGAATAACTTATGACACTTTTGCCAGTTGTATCACACAGAAATATGTCCGACACGATGATAAATATACTGCCTGACAAAAAAGGTGAAGCAGCGGGAAGACATGGTCAAATATCAATATAATTTGGTACACATACACACCAGTGGCGGGTGTGTAAATGACTGAAGAAGTAATTCTATGTGACAGGTAGAACGGCCACAAGCGTACTTTAGTGACTTTGATGTTTAATCTTGTTCATGTCTAGTGTTGTTACCATGCCTGGTAGGGTTGGGTGATCATCATGAAGGACACATAAATGCCGCTTACTCATATGAGAAAGCGTTAACAGCACTTGACGGAAGTGAAAGAGGCTTCATTGTGTGTCTCCAAGAGGCCGGATGGTTGAAACACTCAGTTCCAGATTTAAGTGGATTTCGGATGTGACAGTGACACGACGTTGTACGGGGTAGGAACGTAAGGGCAGGCATACTCTCGTCAAGGTTCCAATCAACCACGTCAGACCACTACAGGGGAGGATCATCGTGTTGCGCAACAAGCACATTGCAATCAATTTCACATCTGCACTTGCTATCCAAGAACAAGTAATTGACCCACTGCAACATCCTGTATCATTCCGCACCATTGGTCTCAGACTAGCAGCGGCTGGATTAGGGAGTTGGCGTCCCTTGCTTAGACTGCCGTTAAAACTATAACGCAAACTACTGCGTTTGTAGTGGTGCCAAGATCAGTAAGAGTGGACTGATTATGAATGGCGTCGCTCTGTGTTCAGCGATGAATCACGGCTCGGCACAAATTCGATGACTATCGTCAGTGAGTATGGCAGCTACCTTGGGCAGATATCCCACTCACGCAATGCTTTGGAGAGACACAGCGGCATTACTCGTGGCATCGTGGTGTGGGTAGCCATCAGGTATGAGTTTAGTGCACTGCTGGTAGTGACTGAGAGAACAATGACAGTCCTGCTTTCTCATTGGGTGCCTCTCATGCGACAATATCGTGGTGTCATGTCTCAACACGATAATGTTCGTTCAAACATGACACATGTCTCTATGAAGTGTCTTCCTGGTTTGAAGTACTACCGCCGGCCGGGGTGGCCGAGCGGTTCTAGGCACTACAGCTGGAACCACGCGACCTCTACGGTCGCAGGTTCGAATCCTGCCTCGGGCATAGATGTGTGTGATGTCCTTAGGTTAGTTAGGTTTAAGTAGTTCTAAGTTCTAGTGGACTGATGACCTCAGCTGTTAAGTTCCATAGTGCTCAGAGCCATTTTAACCATTTTTTGAAGTACTACCAAGGCTAGCAAGATTTCCAGATCCGTCTCCGATAAAATATGTCTAGGACCACCTCCGATGTCAATTTCATCACAGTGTTAGTGTCTAGGACATGAAGGAACAGCTACAACAGTTTCGACCAGCTTGACACAGGCGAGGATAGAACGGCTTTATGGCACCCTTCCTAACCTAATCGGTGCATGCATCTAGGCCAGGGGTGTGCCATTCTGATATGTCTGCTCATACTGCCAAGTTCCTTGTAAAGTTAGCTGTTAATTGTGTTCAGTCAAATAACATGACATACTATTTCAACCTGTGGAATTTCCGTGCGTTTTCTCCTCCACTTCCATGTGGTTCTTTCTTTTTTGTCAGGCTGTGTAGGTTGAGATCCGTGGGAGTAATTTATACTACCTTTATTAAGCCGCAAGAGATGAAGAAGTGAGGACGGGCAATTTATAACTATTACTAATGCATTAACGCTCTGGATTTATCCCAATTCTTTCTAGCGCGCTGTATGTGATGACGGTAATTGGCACTGTCCATAGTGCACAGTCAGTTGAATGGAACGCTTACGTCGATGTTCCCCTGGGATTAAAGTACGAATTTAACTCCCTATCTTGTCCGTTATGAAAATAAACGCTATACTCCACTTTATTCTCAAAAAAAAAAAAAAAAAAAAATGGTTCAAATGGCTCTGAGCACTATGGGACTTAACTTCTTAGGTCATCAGTCCCCTAGAACTTAGAACTACTTAAACCTAAGGACATTGTGGTGTCACCGCCAGACACCACACATGCTAGGTGGTAGCCTTTAAATCGGCCGCGGTCCGTTAGTATACGTCGGACCCGCGTGGCGCCACTGTCAGTGATTGCAGACCGAGCGCCACCACACGGCAGGTCTAGAGAGCCTTACTAGCACTCGCCCCAGTTGTACAGCCGACTTAGCCAGAGATGGATCACTGACAACTACGCTCTCATTTGCCGAGACGATAGTTAGCATAGCCTTCAGCTACGTCATTTGCTACGACCTAGCAAGGCGCCATAGCATTTGATATTATTTTATATTGTGGTTATAACATGTACCGTCAAGAGAGATGTTCTACAATTGTGGATTAAAGTTAAGTATTACATCAACTACGTACTTTATTTGCTACTATTAATACCTTTAACTGTTCCAGAGCTTACGCCAATCTGCGTGAGCTTAACGCGTGCCTTTCGGCTTCCTCTCCTTGTGACTTGGCTGTCTTGCCAAGTCACAACAGACATCACACACATCCATGCCCGAGGCAGGATTCGAACCTGCGACCGTAGCGGTGGCGCGGTTCAAGGCTGTAGCGCCTAGAACCGCTCGGCGATCCCGGCCGGCCTTTATTCTCAGTGACAACAGTTTGCAAAATTGAAGTCACGCCTAAAAGGGCAACCAGCTATGTCGAAACGTGCGCGAAAACAGGAAACTTCTGTAGCTGGGTGGATGAACGTACTATTTTAAGCCTCCAAGACAACAATAACATATGATTTTACTTCGATACATTGACGTAATAATGTTGTAGATGACATCGTTAAATTAATTTCATCCGTTCAAATTCAATTAAAAACACTTAATTCATAAAGAGTAGTAGGATATAATGTTTTCCAGATATAAATAATGTTACAAAGTAGAATAAAAAATAATTTGTAGTACGAGATAATGTGAAACGACTATGCTGCAGATTTTTGAGCGCCGCTACGTGGTATTCCTACAGTAGGTAATCACGAATCAATTGTGTAGGCCGTGACTTACGTAACTTGTGGCTTCAGTACTTGTCGTTAGCGAGAGATTGATTCCGACAAAGCACTCTTGGAAACATCAGTTTTAGAATGGGTTCCCCTGCGAACTACACATGAAAGTGAGTTCACTGAGATCACAGTCAATGGCAAAAGTTACAAGAGCCCCGAATGAAACGCACAAAAACTGAAAGTAACTAAAAGTGCAGGCAAATATTGTAGAAAACTGGGACTCCGCGCCAGGAATCCATTTTTCGCAGAACAGCAGCCTTTGAAATTAGTCACTCTCTGAGAAAAGAATTTTTTTGCGTTTCGGACTTTGGAATAAGCCAGCGTGTTGTCAGTCGCGACGGCGAAGTTATTAACAGCAGGAATCAGTTGACAGCGGCCTCGTGCTCCCCCCACCCACTCCATCCCCTACCCAGCACCACACTCGTCAACCACGCTCCCCGCATCCGTTTCCGCGGCTTACGTCGGGCTTTTCCATTTTACGCTAACGCATTCTCTGTTCCCCTCTGTTCCCTTTGTTTCCACTGCCTCCGGCTGTTAACAAGTGAGCGACCACAATCCTTATCCTGCAGCTATTCTATCTTCGTGTCACGCCGACGGAGGGGAAAGGAAATGTAATTAAGGGATTTCCTTTGGTCTATAATTCCATTCCCTTTATTAAAAAGAATAACTTCAACAAGTGTTCACTGACCGTAGAAAGCTGTCGGCATCTGTTTCTAATGCAAATAGTATCTTTTAAAGCGTGTGCTGCAGCGTAGTTTGTGCATAATAAACAAGGCTACACAAAACTGACGACCATGTCTTCCGACGAAATGGAATCGTATAACTGTGTAAAGTACGAAATTTACCTCGGCTCATGGCTGCGAGGTATCCTCTTGATAATTAAGTTCAGTTTTAATTATTTGTAAGTCTTCTGTTAGCTTTCCACTGCTGTGGGTTTAGAACCAGGAAGACAATTTAATGGTGCAGATAAAGAATTATGTACTCACGAGAGACACTGGAGTACATGTCGAGCGGAATATGGACGTTAATGTTTTACATCCACAGAGCGACATGTGTACACGTACTTGAGGTTCTCATACTCCTAATTACGACGAAAATGTCGCTGAACAAAGTTAACATGAGTCTGATTCTCTCAGCCTGCCAGGTTTTTATCTGGGAAGATTGCAAGATAAAGTTAGGAAACGTAAGATATGACTTCATTGTCCCATTAATGATGATGTAAGTAGAGGCGGAGGACAAGTAGCTCGGGTTGAACAAGGACGGGAAAAGAAACGGCAGTATTCATTTCAGAGTAACCAGGAAGGCAACTGCCTTAAGGGATACAAAGGAGCAGTGCATTTTGGAGGTCAGAATTTTCGTAATGTGAATAACATTAAGTACCTCAGTATCTTATTTACCATCACAACTAAAACGTAGAAATAAAACAGTGCTTTATTACTACATTCAGAACATTACCATAAAACAGATAATGATAACATTCACGATTTCCAGCAAGTTCAGACACAAGGCATACATTACGATCACATTGTAATGACACTGCGTGGCACAGGAACCTTGAGAACCACAGAAGCGGAAGGCAGGCAGAAATTCGGATTTGGACAAAATCTTGAGAAACGTATTTTGAAAAGTGCGAGATGCAGATGGCTGGAAAAAAGAAGGATGACAGAAGAACTGTATTAATTAACACAGAAGCATGTCAGGGTCCGAAAAATAAAGAAATGAACTTTGCAGTGGGTAGCACACTTGGTCAGAACGCCTTAATATCGAAAAGTAAATGCTCTAGTAATGGGAAGAGTCTAAGGAAAACGTTCTCTTCGCACGTGCGGGAAGCAATGAATGAATTAAGTCCTTACTTAACAGATGTGGACTGAAATAGAATGGATGAAAACAGTTCAAGAGTGCTGTAACTAGAGGCCGAGTATGAGGCCGATACAGCATCTTCAAAATCAGCAAACGCCGGATACGTGTGAAAGAAGCACCTTAATCTGTATAATCGGAAGTGAATGTAAATAGTCCAGTAGGTAAACTACCGCGCCCTCTCGTTCGCCTCGGAACTGTAAATCTTCTACAAACTCCCCATTGAAATTCTAGTTTCCCCAACGTCAGCTGTCTAGCTTATGTTTGAAAAATTGAGGTCTGTTCAATGGATAGCAGTACGCGACAGGGAACAAAATGTGTTAAAATGTGGAAAAGGATAATACCCGCCAACATACCGAACACAAAGCCTTAAAACTGCCTTCCAAGATTAAACTATAATCTTATGGATGTATTTACGCTCTTAGGGATGTCACAAGACAGTGGTGCCCTGCGAAGGAGTAATAAGACAGTTACATTACACGGAAAAAATATTCCGCAGATATACGAGACAGATATGTGGCTGTCTGAGAATCAGTTACATGAAGTAGCTGTTATTACAGAATGTTTTTAGGATAGCCTTTTTTAGTAATTATACGCGAACTTTGTGGGCTATGGAACATTTTCTTCTATTTCTCCTTTCTCTCTCTCTCTCTCTCTCTCTCTCTCTCTCTCTCCCTCTGTTTCACACACACACACACCTGTCTCGAGATGGTTGGGTGTTTGTGTTGTTATCATCGTTTCATCATCATTCATGAAAGTGGCGAGATTGGGCTGAGCAGATGTTGGGAATTTGTACGGGTGCTGATAACCGCTCAGTTGAGCGCCCCACAACCAAACATCATCATCATCTCTCACACACATTTCTCTCTCTCTCTCTCTCTCTCTCTCTCTCTCTCTCTCTCTCTCTCTCTCACACACTCTCCCATTTGTTTCTTTCCCTCTGTGTCTCATTCTCATTCCCTTTTGGCTGACTATTTCATTGCACAAATTTGAGGACACATGCAAAGAGACAGTTTAAAAGAGACCAAACATCGAAGAATATTTTTCCATTTTCTTGTCGTCATGAAAACTATGCAACAGCTTGTCGTAGCTATAAAAATTGTATCATACTGGACTTATCTTTTTTAAGTACGGAGAAATTTTAATCGTCTTGCATGTCTAGGCAACTCATTTTCCAAATATCTTGTAGCAAATGTAGCTAAAATTGCAGATAAGTGGCAAAAAAACCAAAACTAGAATATTTCTCTTGTTTACTCTACTAGTCGATCTGAAATTAGGTTTTGTGACCTTTTGGAGGTGCTGCAGTTTTCTGACTGTATGTCAGTTCAGGAAGAATACAATGAAAACGTGACCACAAACGTTACAGACTTTCAAAAAAGTTACATATTTTAAAAAGTGCAGTACTGCTAATTCTGTTCTTCACATAGCGCATAATTTTATTTATCTGTGTTGCGATACACACTGGCGGTACGATAGTTCATTTTTCTCACAAAATTAATATAATTGTAGATACTTATTCCCTATGAGAAACAGAAACTTGAGCTGTTTTCAGTGTGTTCCACTTATCGTTTCTGAAACGGACTAGCAATTCGCCAACAATCGCCGGCCGAACACGCAAGCAGAGAAACACATTAAATATTGTTTATTTTCCTCTAAAGGATGGATAAAGAGACCGGTCACGACTACAAAATAAAATGTAGAACAAACTTATCTGTCTGGAACCGCAGCACCTGTAGGTCAAACGAGTGAGGGACGGACACAGTGACTCCTACCCACTGAAACTGAGTTCAGTGTGCTTTCTTATCATTTTCTGTTATTTTATGAAACAATGCACGCAATAAGTTTATTACAGCCAATGTCTTGTAAATGAGACTGCCAGTACTGTCAATTGGTAGACCCTACGATAGTAATGGTTCAAGTACTAAAAGTCGCTTCTTTCACCAGTTGCACGCATCTGAGATTTAGAGATCTGTTAAATCAGTGTATTAACCTTACACTGTGGTTTGTTAGTAGGAAAGACTGGAGTACATTACATACTAACGACAATAAGAGAGAGGAAACCGTACTTATTAGTACAAAACGCTACAAAACTAAGTTCAATTTTAGTGCTAATATTTCAGTGTCAGTTGTCCAACAGCGTATTCCGATGTGGTGCAAATATTATCAACTGCCTTGAATTGTCACGTTCTCTATATGGCTAAACGCAAATTATACTGTTTTTCTAGCAGATTAGTGGGTCGCAGTATGAGTCAGATACGCGTCGGAAAAGAATCGAAATGAAAACACAGGTAATTTTATAGATGGCGCAAGTAAAACGCTTCGATTCACTGGTGAAATTGTGAGAAACTGTAGTGTACCATGACCCAAACAAGCACAATGATCTACTACGTGTACTCTGTATCTGGATGGTGTAACAAGTCACACAGGGTGTAGAGGAAGTTGGCTGCCAGAATAGTCTCAGGCTATTTTGATTACCTAAATAGCACCTCATAAAATTCGGAAGACGTTCATTAACAGATATCGGAAAAACAAAACTAATGCCGCAGATAAATCAACCTTCAACATCGGAAAAGTCGGTTTTCAGGATGGAACTGAGGGACACTGTTCATTCACCTACGCACCTCAAGTGGAGATCAGAAATCAGCTCCGTCTACTTCCATTAAATCCGGCGAGGTCTTTGAAGACATCCAGGAACGCACCGTCTGTGGATGTCCATATACGCGACTAGTGCGTCTACGACGCAGCCCACTGGTCACCAATCCTGTTGTCTGGTAGAGTGAACTCGGCTCGCTCTGAAATGAGAGCGAGTACACTAGTTCGCAAGTATAACAGCGAACTCGGGCATTCCAGCTACATATGCCACCGTTTTCAAAAAAAAAAATCCTTTATTAAACTGTAAATTACTATTCATTTATTTCACACAATCATAATTTCGGGCCGCGCGGGATTAGCCGAGTGATCTCAGGCGCTGCAGTCATGGACTGTGCGGCTGGTCCCGGCGGAGGTTCGAGTCCTCCCTCGGGCATGGGTGTGTGTGTGTTTGTTCCTAGGATAATTTAGGTTAAGTAGTGTGTAAGCTTATGGACTGATGACCTTAGAAGTTAAGTCCCATAAGATATCACACACATTTGAACATTTTGAACATAATTTCGGATTTATGGCCTCTATCAAATGCAAGTAGAAATATCCCAACATGTTCGACCTGCCTAAATGACATAAGCAAATTACATTCCAGTGTAATGGCTGTTTGGGTAGCATCTAGCAGAGTACCTGGCGTTGCGCGAGTATCTATATATTCCAGTGTTATATTAGCCCATCTACTCCTCTTCCCCTCTCTCTGTCAGTCTACTTCTTCCCCTCTGTCCATCTAGTCCTTTCCATCTGTCCATTTCCTCCTACACCCTTTAATTCCATCCCCTCCTCCGTTCTCTCTTTGTCCCTCTCCTACTCCGCCTTCTCTCTGACCATTTCCTCTTCCCCCTCTCCCAGTCCGTCTCCTCCTCCTCCCTCTCCTTGTTCATCTTCACCTCATTCCTTTATCTGCCTGTTTCCCCCCACACTGCATTTTACTGGATGTATAGTTTCGGAAGAGCTTTGCTGTCATCATCGGAACTTATGCTTTAACATAGTGCAACACATTACCCATCAGTTTCGCAAGTCGTTTCTCACTGCATATACAACTGAAACTATCATGAACACCACTACAAATCGGCAAATCAACTGTAAAATCACTATATACAAACATAATCATAACTCCTACTGCTGCGATTACAAGCGTACATGTTTGTACATAGTAATTTTACATTTTACATGCCGATTTTTAGTGATCTTCACGATAGTGGGAAGTGTATACACAATGTGAAACAGATTGCGACACTGATGGACAATATGTTGTAATATTTTAAACCATAAGATCCAATAATGACAACATAGCTCTGTCGAAACCGGTCATCCAAAATGCTGTTTGAGACATTTTAGCTTGCGAAGATTTCTTCAATTACCATACCTGGCAGATCGTCTCCATACAGGCTACGTCAAGAATACATAAATATTACCTTCGTCTTTAATTGTGTTCGAGAATTTCACTCAGAACAGTTTCTGAGCTAGAGGTCTCAGATTGCCTAGTTTTATTAAGTTTTGGTAATTTTTACGCTTAAAAAAACCCGAAATCAGCTATGTGTACCAGTTGTGATTTTGCAAAAGATGTTTACTGAATGTTTGTTTTAGATGATTGAAAATTGGAGCTCCACAATAAATTCAATATTTTCTTTCGTCCGAATTTAAACGCTCAATCCACAGGCATCCGTTTTTCTGAGGAACGGTATTTCCTTGCTGATTACACGGCTGGGAAGAGCGCTCTCGTAAAGCCGTGCTGCCGGAGTGGGCCCCGGAGATCCCCATCAACAGTTCCGACGAGCGTGTGTACTTCTCCGTCGGCACACGCAGGGAGTGCCGATGCCGTTCGGCGGCTGTTCAAAACGGCTCCATGACGAGACGAAACAAAACCGTCACAGATGCAAATGAATGGAGATGAAAGCGTCGGAGTGGATAATTTACGACACTTATTGACGTTGACGCCAACCGCGAATATTTAGTATGTGTAAACTGCAAGTTATGCTGTAGTCCCCTTCAAAATTAATGCTTCCGTTCTCAGCATAGTTGATCTGGACAGAAAGCTCTTTTCAAAACATGGTACGCATTGAATAAAATGACAAAACGTTGTCGGCTCGAGTATTAGTGTTTTTGAAAATGTAAGAAGCACTGTGCAATGTACTGACATAGACCATAGCACGTACATAGGTTGAAACGTCCCCTTTGAACAATTATACATGACTGTGTTTAAACTGACACACAATATCTCTAGCGCAACGCAATCTGACTTTCAATAATCCCTACAAAAGAATGGCCCTGACTAACATTAACTTATATCTTTCACAAATCACTTACCTCACAAAAATCTTCGTTACTCGAACTACTGCAATACAGCGAGCACAACTACTGCAGGCACTAACTACTAATAGGCATAGTTAGCAAATTAAAGATTTTGATAGAGAACAAACAATGTATTTACCTTACTAGTGTTCAGAAGTCATAATGTACATGGCAGTTCATGACATCAAGTCCTACAAATTTCAAAACTCCGCCATCACTCTCCCCACATCCACCACTGCTGGCGGCTCACCTCCAACTGCGCAACGCTACGCGCTGTTAACATCCAGCTGCCCAACACTACAATGGCAGACAAGAATGCAAACTAGCCACAGACTGCACGCAGCACAGCCAGTGATTTTCATACAGAGCGCTACGTGGCGTTACCAATATAAAAACGTAAACAGCCTACTTACAAGGTAAACAGATGAAACTTTGGCTTGAAATAATGAAAAACGAAACAAAACTACCTGAAAATAATAAGCATCTTCCCTATACATACGTACCTAGTATCTTTGTTCTCTTGCGAGGATGTATGTCACCTCCAGTGATGTAATGTGTACTGAACGGTGAATGGACGATAGGGCTAATCTGTTTAGTCTTGTCTGAAATGATAAAAGACAATTATCAACTTAATGAAACAGGTACAACAGCATACATTACTTTTGCAATTTGTAAATAATAATAATCGATGATTCAGTGATTGTTATATGACTTAATGTGAGACAAGAAACTTCAAAACTTGCTTGTCCTGTTGAATTTCACAGGTATGTCTAGATTCTCTCTGAAGAGGAGAATGATCCCTCTGCTGTGTCTGTAGTTACCTTCAGAAGGTTCTGATATTTGGATACACGGCCTTTCTAGCATAATTTCAGAGCTTCCATGATTGCCGACAGTCTCGAATCCTCTTTCGTAGATTTCCTTCTCCGTAAATGTAATTAACTACAACATCCTCAACTTCCCACCCCATATATTTAATGTACAGTTCAGTTAACAGCTTCAACTCTTCTCGTTATTCATTATTTAAGATAAGTTCATTGTCTGAAATCGGTAACAGTGAACACAATTCAAACAGCACTTTCTTATGTTATGTAAACTTCAACTCTGTAATAAAATGATCTCAGAATAGGATAAACACCACCCGTCGATAATAGTCTTCAGTATCTCGCACCAACTAATTTAGTCTGTTCCTTTGGATTTTCACCAACTGGGGAACAAAGATTGAGATGTACAGCTGTAGACTATTTTCAGGTGCTCTCTCAAAATCAGTTCTGAAAATTTTTGTGGTATTAGATTTCCGATTTTTCATATCTCCTCTAATGTCTTCAGCAACTTCCTACGCTTCACTCAAACACAGTATTGGTTTATGGAGTCACATTTCCGCTCTTTTTTCCCGTCTTCTGGGGCATTACTATTATTTTTAATGCGTTTAGAAGGAAACTACAAACAGACTATTTGTGGTATACTTAAGCAGTAACTCTCTAACCGTAATATTGAATGGATGGCACAAAAACGAAATCATATCACGTTAGCAGGATGAAATTAATACGATTATTTAACAACACTTAACACTTCCATAATATAAATAAAAAGTTACCGTGAAATATCACTTCACGTGAGCTAGGCAAATAACACAGTCTCATTCAGACAGGATAGCGCAACTCCCTTCTTATTATCACTGTCAAGAAACGTATTGAAACTTCCAAGGACTCTATTCGTCGTTTAACTCTCACGTAAGCAAACACATGCACAGTCACTGGTCAGCGACCCTAGGACACAAACACAGGGCTTAATTGCCATTGGAAATAGGTCCAACTTGTGTATTAGGTATAGCACTTAGCACCGCTATGAATGCCACTGAGACACTCCTAAGTCTACAGTATTAAAATCCTTCAAAGTATTGACAGTCAGTATATTTTATTTCAAATTTTAGTGATCTCAGACGCAATAGCACTGCTCTATAGAAAACAACAAAAGTAAATTTAAGTTGATGGTGCCAAGTTAAGCTTCGACCTCTTGGAGTGTGAGGTGCGGAGAAAGAAAGGAAGAGAATTTTGTCGCCACGCTGAGGAGGAACGTAAGAGGGGGACTGATGTCTCTCCTCTATAAAATAATGTGACTTTAGGCATGCGTGCTCTTAAAAAGTGTGCAGCCATGGTATTAATTCCACACGGATGTAACTAAGTTATGTGAAAGCATATCATAGAATTGCAGTGTTAAAACACAATAGTTACGCTGTTTATATTTCAACTGACACACAACACTTGTTCACTGCACTACTATATTGGTACAGTTGTTATATCACAGAAGTTGGTAGCAGTCGCATACACAAGAATTCGACGCGAAGTGTACTGATATGTACCGATAACAAGTAGGAATCCAAGCTCAGCTTAACTTCGACAACTCACAGACATCGTGCCTTCTTGCTGCTACCAGAATATCTAATCTAACAGTCATTGTACGTATATGTTAAACAGTCGAAACGTAATATCATATTCATTACAATTAATAGCTGCCAATTTTTAACGGGAGTGAATTTAAACACACTAAAAAAAAGCGTTCTGGTTCTGAGGGTGGGGGGTTGGGGGACATGAACCCCCCCTCGTCCCACCATCCCATACTTACGCCCCTGTACCCACCATGCGTAACCACGCTTCGTAAGCGAAAAAGGAGGACTGTTCAATAAATAATGCTCTACAACTTTTTCTCTAACTGTACATTGCCTGGCAAAAAACAGTTAAGCACGGAAAAGACATGGTCAAATGCCAGTAACTTCGTACACGTACACACCACTGGTGGGTATGTAAATGATGAGATGTGGAGTTCTCTGTGACAGGTAGAACAGCCATCAGAGAGCATTAGTGCTGTTACCAGGTCTGGTAGGACACATAAGAAGTACGAACGTCATATGTCGTTTGATCACTATGAAGAACGGGGATATGCCGTGTACTCGTATGAGAGAGCGTTATCAGCAGTCGACGTAATTAAATGTGGCCTTATTGTGTGTTTTCATCGGGCCATGATTGTGAAGAATGGGGATATGTCGTGTACTTGTATGAGAAAGCGTTATCAGCAGCCGACGTAATTAAATGTGGCCTCACTGTCTGTCTTCATCGGGCCAGATCGTCGAATCATGCATTAACCACATTTGTAGGGCGTTCGGATGTGACAGTGACTTGTTGTTGGATTGCATGGGGTGACAGCATGCAAGTTTCCAGTAGATATCACGTAGCCACCACAATGGACGATCGTAGTATTGTGCACAAAAGGCATTGTAACCTCTTCCTATCTGCGCCAGCCATCTGAAATGACTTCTTGCAATATTCTGTGTCATCCCGCACCACTGGTCTGCGACTAGCAACAGCCAAACTACTGAATTACCGTTCCGTGATTGGGCTACCATTAACAACACAGCACATACAGCTGTGTCTGGAGAGGTGTCGTGACTAAAAATAATAGATTGCTAATGAATGTCGTTGTATTGTGTTCTGTGATTAACAACGGTTCTTCGCTAATCCATATGATAATCGTCAGTCATAACGGCACCGATATAGAGAGAGGCCTGTTTCCTCCTTTATTTGAGAGAGGCACTGCGGTGATACCTCCGGCTTCATGATGTATATCCCATTGGGTGTGACTTCGTGTCACTGCTGGTAGTGACTCAGGAAATTCCGCGGAAAGATTGTTACGTAAAGGACATCTTGCGTCCACATGTGGCGGTTTTTGCTGCCAGTTTTCTTCAGGTCAGTGTTCGTCCACAAACAGCATGTGTCTGTATGAACTGTTTGTGTGATTAGGTCTCCTGCGACCAGAAAAATAGCCAGAAATGTTCTCGACACAACGGTTATGGGACCAGCTCGGACGTCAACTATATCCCAGTGTCAGTATCCGGATAGCAAGAAACACTTACAACAGTTGTGGGCTATCTGCTCTCAGGAGGAGCTACAGTGGCTTTATGACAGCCTTCATAACCGAATTAGTGCATGCATCTAGACCAGAGGGGAGCAACGTCATACTGATAAAGTGGCTCATACCGCCATATTACTTTACATTTACTATTTTTTTATATAATCTCCATCTCCTTCTATTGCCATATTCCAGTGTTGTGTATGAGAGTGTATTCCATGTTGATAGAAGAAATCTCCTGTGCTTGTAACCGTGTTTTCACTGCATGAATTGCGCTCCCATCATCTTAAAAGTATGCCCAACGTAAAAAATCCCTAATGAGCGATGACGGAAAATTCAGTTTTGTTATTTTTTCCCTGCTTCCGAGAGCTTTCGTGAAAGAGCATTATCGTCTTGGAGTAAGACTGTGTTCCCGCGTAACGACAAGCGCCGGCACGACGATGAAGAACGGAAGAGCAGTGAGGGCTGTGAGACGACGTCAGCCAATAGTACGTTGACTAGGACAACACCACGACTGGAGTGGCATCTACATGAAGAGAATATAAGCGACGCACCGCCTAGCCGCGGCGGGATTGGAAAAAGAGCCGTCATACAAACGCTACAGCAGACACTAAGGAACTGTTTTGTTTTGCTTGCATTGAAATTATATATTTCGAAAGACATTGATTATTTGCACGTCGCCATTTGCTTGCGACACACTTTTGTGAACATGCGAAGTTAAGTACTGTCAATTTAACTTACTATGATAAATTCCATTAATACGATTTTCTTGCATTGTTTTCTAGCGATCCAGGAAAACAGCTTCCTAGACGAGTGGACAGGATACTACAGATTTCTTTTGGATTCCTGTTAGTCTGAATAGATCTGAAACGGTTCTAGACCTTTTTAGGAGTCTTGACATATGCTTCTAAGTTAATGGTTGACACATTTGGAAACACCATCTTCATGTGAATCGTTGGGTGAGTTATTTGGAGCACCCATAGGATGCAACTGGTCCGATTCCCGGTGATTTACGGGAATGGATACCTCCCTTTTGCGAGATTGTAAAGACACAGGTGGGTAGACACATGAAAGCACGGAATGAAATAATATTTCGGATATGCCCAATGACTGTGAAAACGGTTAGTGATTGGGAGAAAGATACTTGGAAATGCAAGAACGGATATCAATACTTCCGTCAAGGTGCACGACACGTGCAACAAGCTGGATGTGAACGTTAAATCTGCACAATAAAACCTGGATGCATATTAACTGACTTTGGGTCCCCCTCGTCTTGGTTGCTGCATCAATGGTACATGCTTACCAGCCTTAAACTGTATGAGCGTGGAAGATAACTGCAGTAGCAACTGGAAACTCTGAGTCCACCTTGGCCTCTTTACTTTTCTCTTTGTCGCAGACATCTCTCTCTGTGATTATCCCCTACCACAACCTACAGTGGTATTCGTTCTCGTCTGTGTCCCTGAAACAAGTGCCTCTTCGAGCTCTCCTCCACAAGTGTATTCTTCGGTGTCCTTGAAACTAGTATATTCTGGCTTCACTCTACGAAACTGAGTTGGTTCTGCCACGGTCGGAAACCCACTGGCCAGCTGCAGCTGACCCTGTGGGCTGCGAACAGTAATAATTTTATAAACAAGTTTAACAATTTCCTTTACTCATGGATTTTCTCACGGTTAATCAGCAAGCTATGGAGTGGGGAAAGGGGACATAACCAAAAGCCTTACACACATACGGGAAATCGGCCGTTCCATCGAAATAATTGCTGTGAGCCCTTACTAGGAATTGAAAAAACATTCTTGCGTGGCATGGTTGTGTCAAATCATTGGTCCAAAGATGTGAATTCTGTGTTTTCGCCAGGTCTTGAGATCTTATATAGCTAAAAAGCTTTCGTTTTAGCGTCTCACAAAATTCAATTTTTACGGAGGGTCTCACACAGAGCAATCCTGCCTGCTGTGCTTCTGCTGTGCGGGCACGAGAGACTGCCATTTCCATGTTCTGTACCTCCTCACAGACAGCCTTCAGCACCAGATAACATCTAATTTAACTTACTTGTCGCGAGCCTGATACAGAAAGACCTCCAAGGCTGCCGAAATAACGGGTCTCCCTCACAGTATTATTAGGAAAAGAGATGAAGAAATTATTGGCAGTGCAATCATTGGCATTAGTGAATATTAACTTCGGTTTTCATGTAGCGCTAAATGCTGACTATACTGAATGCTGGGATCTGTGTAATACATTATAAAAATGGTTTATGTGACAGTTTGGACATAAACTGTCGCTAATTATCTATCCCAAAAGACTGTCGTCATGCCTTGGCCAGCAGAGTGGTCTGCCGAGAATTTGTTCTCTCTTGGCAACTGCAGGTGTAATCACTCCAGTGACTGCCATTTCTTTCTGACTCAGAGTGATGCTTCACGATTTTTTCACCTTTAATGGCCTGTGACTGAAAGAGCTCTTCACTGGCATCATAATTCTCCAGCAACTTCGACGAAATGGCTTTTCTTTGAAACTTGTGTTCTGTTGTGAGCGTTCATGGAACCCATCTTGAGCACGCATTTGCATATCCTAGAGCCTCAGCCATAGCACCCACACACATCCAGTTCTCACCTACAACTGTAGAGGCAGTTGTTGAGCTACGATAGGCTGGTCTGCATGAATAAGTATATACTTATGATTCACCATGTTGGGATCAGTGCCTGTGAATGGACGTCCTGAGTGCCACCGATCATGTGGCTCAGTTTCTACATCTCCTGATGCATAATTCTGTTTAGCTACCACCCAGAATTTCTCCTAACTGCATCACTAGCGTAAACTGTACATAAACTGTCATGAACGACCAAAGTGGTTTCCTTTTCCACAGTCAGGAATTCGATTATAGCATGTTGCTTGTAAAGAGCGTCTTGGGTAGACACAATTTATATGGTTCAATATAGTTCTGCCATCTGTCAGATCTGTTCGAAACTTCCCAGTGTTAGGGGCAGAGTTTCCCCAAAAATGTCAT
Source organism: Schistocerca americana (assembly GCF_021461395.2). Taxonomy (NCBI): domain Eukaryota; kingdom Metazoa; phylum Arthropoda; class Insecta; order Orthoptera; family Acrididae; genus Schistocerca; species Schistocerca americana. The sequence continues at coordinate 456,578,716 of NC_060130.1, forward strand.
TCAACATGTTTCATGATATTATACTCTAAGTCATATTGACCAGAGTAGACGATCTCTTACACTGCAACACAGCTGAAGATACTGTTCAATACTACCTATGACTGGCCAGCTAATTACTTCTTCTTTTCCTTCTTTTTTTTCCTGCAACGGTCCTGTTATTTCGTTGCAGAGGTGGAAGCTGGTTGGTCTGACATAGAAGTTTCTTTAAAGGTGCAGGATAAACCATAAACATGTTTAGCACTGAAGGCAAAGTTTTTCACCGGTAGTCAAAACCAGAATTCACTTCGCCCACTCCCGGTCTCTAAGCAGTACACAGAGTCAGCTATTTGCCGAAAACAGTATTGTTCGAGACATGGGAAGAATCCTGTTAAAAAAGATTAAAATCCAAGCCATATGCATCCTTTCAGAGATTCTGCAGCACGAGAACTGCTACTTGCCTCAACAGACGTGCCATGGAAAATAATTCGTTTAAAATCCTTGTAACGTGCTTTCTCATTAGTTCTTAATGTTTATTTCTGTAGATCACACACTTTGATGTGCATCTCTACATGTAAGCCTTTCAGTTTGTCAGCTTGAGAATCCGGCTTTTCCTCATCTCACAGCACTATTGGTTCATTACACCAAGATCCGGAGGTGGAAGGGTATGTTTAAACTTTTCACCAAATTATTACTTGACAGAACTCGTAATATCCGTTGCTTGTGGATCGTGACATCCCTACTCTGGTACAATTAACCATACTTTAGAACATTAAGACAGAGAACACCTGCAGCTAGATGATGGAACAGAGCTGTTGCTGCGGGAAAACTGAAGATTACTAACTTGCAACTTGACAACCAAAGAAAAATCTTTCCCCTCGGAGACCAAAGGGCAAAGTCTTGCTCTCAGATGGAACTTGGCGTTGCAAAGAAGGATGTCTCCATTTTTTTAGTGCGTACAGAGGCTGAGCTGGACTCAGAATCTCCAGCCATTACTGCTGAAGAATTCAAACTTTACGCTGCGTGGTCAACAGAAATGGAACTTACAACATCCTAAGGCTATGCTAAAGAGTTCTGGCGACAACCCACACTGGATTTTGGCGACCCTTCCAGAGTGTTTGAAACCTGAATCCCTGTGATTTTCGTAGTAAAAATTTCTTTTAACCTGCAAACTAAGGCCAAACACTTAATAATAGAATAACATGAAAAATATAAACTAGTTGTAAGTGCTGGTGCTGTCCTACCTGGCACTTCCTCACAGGAAAGGACGGTGAGTCCACTGTTGTTCTGGGTTCCCGCCGTTGCAGTTTTGGGGGAAACATTTTTGTATGTTTGTGTTTGAATATGGTTTCATGAATATCGATAAAGGCAGTTTTCACGCTTAGGAAATGAGAGAAAGTCGTGACAGTAATTTGGACACGTTATTAGTGATGGAAAATATGGAGAATAGCTAGAACAAACTGAAGGTGAGGTGATGAGTGAAGAGAACGTGACTGTGTCTCAAGCAACGCGTCGCAACGTTCATAGCCTTTGGTGGTAAAAACCCAAAACAGAGTATTTCCAATCATGTTCAGAATTCATCTTCACAGTCACTTTTAATCTAAAGTCATTATTAACTGAGACGACGTTAAACAACCAGAAACCGCAGAAAAGGGCAGAAGCATGTTTCAAAAACACTGAAGAACAACACAAAAAGGAGGAAAAGTGTAATACGTTACAAGAAAACATAAGAATGTTTCAAAAAGACTTACGAAAATTTCAAAAAGCAAGACGAGAAAAATTATTCACTTTTAAAAATATTGAAGAAAAATACAAGCAGCAAGTGATCATTTCAAGAGATTATAACAACAGTTGACAGGTTGTTTAGAAGGGTATGGTAAACACATGGGCGCATTACACAAAAAGATCAGGGAAGGAATTAATAAATTGGAAGAGAAAATGGAACTGGTCATTGAGGACCAAATCAGAAATATCGAGAATAAGTTAGACATAGCAATTTAAGAAGTGAAGGACACAGCCGTTCAATTGCGAAAGGATGTCGACAATATTAAACTGAGGATAAAACAACTTCCCTTAAGTTAAGAAAATGAATTGTCATTGTGTAGTGACACAAATTACGATAGAGCCATTGCAGTTAATTTAAAAGATCGAGGAAAAATAAAAGTGCTGTTTCAATTCAAAGAAATTCAAGCCTATATCAACAGTCACAATCGTGTAGTGCTGGTGAAATTACTTAAACAAACCCAATGAAACAGTGAGTCAGATAAAGGTACACGGCACGGTGAGATATTGACGAGCAAGGAAGAAAGGTGCAAGGAAGAGAAGGAACTACGTTAATTAATTGACAGACTATACGTGGTGATCACATACCGCTTTCTGCGACAGTGCAATCAGCTGAGTAAGATGGAATAAATTATTTATCACGATGGGGCTGGAGATGAAATAAGAAAGGATTTTGTTTCCATTCCAAAGCACGCACTTTCTTCGGACAGATCGAAGAGTTTACATCCTAAAATTTTGATTGAACAATTCCAGGATGGTCTTCCGAGGGCTTGGTCCGCCGGTTATAAAACCAGCTTTATTTATACACGTGTACAAGAAGAGGCTGTCGCAAGTATGTTCGTGATTGCAGAAAAGAGACGAACGTGTGACGAGTTTGAAGAGGCGTTTCCGCACGAATTTTGAGCGAAGGGAAACTGTGTGTCGAGCTATGTCTTTTAATGATGAAGCTGAGACTGACTAGCGGCCAAGGCTCCAACTTCATCACTAGACAGAATTCCACTGCCGGGAGCATTGCTTGTCGATTACGGAAAAAAGCAACTATCTAAAGGCGTCGCTCATTTCGATAACAGAACAGAAGCCATTTTATATCAGGTGCTGAGTGTGACGTTGGGAGATGTAATTATACCATGCATTGTATATAAGATGTGTGATAAGAAGATGAAGTGGCCTATGTTTAAGACGTAAAGGTGGAATGTACACAGCGCTGTACACAAGAAATGTGCAGAAGTAAAGATGCTAATCACAGCCAACGTTTTGTGGCAGTCACATATGCTTAGTGCGAACTTTTTTATGATGCGAAAACTGATAGTACAGGCAATTCTCGTTCTCGCATTCTAGAGCTCTACAGGGTATTGTATTTACAGCAGAGGCATGCACTAGGTCGTTCACACAGGAAGGTCTTAAAACTATATTTCAAGGACAACCATGGCGATTTGTGCATGGAGAATTTTAAAATGCTAGGCATCATTTTGACTAGTGAAGCAAGCACATTACTACGAAACGGAAGATGGTGAGCAATGGGAATAGGTAACGAAGAACTAGGAACGGTAGAAAGAGAGGTTATTAGTGAATGAAGTACATTACTACAACACGAAGGCATTAGATTATTGGAAATATGGGATGAAGTATTAGGAACAGGAGGAGGAGAGACCGAAGCACGTATGTCCGCTACAGCTCTGAAGACAGGAGAGATGGCCGAAAATGTCACAGAAGGAAAGAGAATTAGAGTCCGAAATATATGAGGCGGACAACGACGAGTAGAAAGAAGTTTGGTCAAGTGAGTCAGAGAATAAAGAAATTATTTATGAACACTTTGGTTGCAGCCCGCTAGACGAGGCTGGGTAAGCATTTGATGTGTTTCATCACGCTAAAGAGTGGATAAACGCAAGTTTGCAATTACCGAAAGAAGAAGACGACTGTACTGGAGATGAATTTCAATGTACCGGGTGATCAAAAAGTCAGAATAAATTTGAAAACTGAATAAATCACGGAATAATTTAGATAGAGAGGTACAAATTGACACACATCCTTGAATGACATGGGGTTTTATTATAACCAAAAAAATACAAAGTTCAAAAAATATCCGACAGATGGCGCTTCGTCTGATCAGAATAGCAATAATTAGCGTAACAAAGTAAGACAAAGCAAAGATGATGTTCTTTACGGGAAATGCTCAATATGTCCACCATCATTCCTCAACAATAGCTTTAGTCGAGGAATAATGTTCTGAACAGCACTTTAAAGCATGTCCGCAGTTATGGTGAGGCACTGGTGTCGGCTGTTGTCTTTCAGCATCCCTAGAGATGTCGGTCGATCACGATACACTTGCGACTTCAGGTAACCCCAAAGCCAATAATCGCACTGACTGAGGTCTGGGGACCTGGGAGGCCAAGCATGACGAAAGTGACGGCTGAGCACACGATCATCACCAAACGACGCGCGCAAGAGATCTTTCACGCGTCTAGCAATATGGGGTGGAGCGGCATCCTGCATAAACATCGTAGGTTCCAGCAGGTGTTTATCAGCCAGGCTGGGGATGATGCGATTCTGTAACATATCGGCATACCTCTCACCCGCCACGGTAGCAGTTAGTGCCATCTGTGGCACATTTTGTAAACTTTTTTTTTTTTTTTTGTTCTAATAAAATCCCATGTCATTCCAAGCATGTTTGTCAATTTTTACCTCACTATCTACGTTATTCCGTGGTTTATTAAGTTTTCAAATTTATACTGACTTTTTGATCACCCGGTATTAGCAACGAACTCAGAATGAAGCCAAGAAAGGAAAGGTGTGTCACAGACCCAAGAGGTCCGGCGCCTACGTTAGTGGAAACAGAGTAGAAAGCCATATAATTTTTCAAAATTGAAGACAAGGACAAGTCGTAGCACACATTGTTCGACATCACTGATGAAAATAGTCTTTAGACATTGGAGGTACGTTAGGCTAAGTTACGAGTATTTATTACTCTGCATGTGGACGTGTAAGTCGATGCAGATATTTCATACGTGCAGTGAGACGCCATAAAATAACTGACGAGCGCAATGAGATGGAGCGTTTGGTGGATGATAAAGTGTTACTGAAAATGAGAATGAGGTAACGCAAAAGTATATTTAGTAGTCATAAATTTTTATGTATAGCGTGCTCTATATAGAGTGAGGAGAAGTATTCACAGTAAAATTGTGGAGATTGAGACACTGAGGAGACGCACTTGGAAAGGTCGGCGATACATTTCATACCTCAAGTGATTCGTTGAATAGATAGAAACTTTTGTAAAGCGTCATCGTCTTGTACAGGCCTCGTCACTAAAGCTGTGGAGGCCGAGATCCCGCTGTTGTTACGGTAGGTTGAGTTTGTGAGTTTTTCAAACGGCTTCTGGTGCATTACACCGCTAACACACTTTGCCCCTGCCACTCTTACACAGCTATGCCCCAGGGTCTGGTAACAGGATAGGAAAACGAAGGTTCTACAGCACACCAACAAATTAGTAACAAAGTCACAAAAATTAGTTAAAAAGGTTTACTTATCTTTGTAACTAGTTGAATAATGAATTCTACAACACTGAATGCAACATAACACAAAGAAGGCCTTCAATGAGTAAGTGCAAATGATCCTAGGTAAACTTCACAGTACATAGCAGACGCCAATTTACAACAACTGTTTGTTCACTTCTCAGAGTTCACAAACTACGTTCACAGTCTAAGTCAGCCCTGGACGATGATCTATAAACAAAAGGGCGAGAGCTGCTCTTCTATCTTCCGAGTGGGCTTCTGTCCGTTGTCGTCTGCTCATTGGAGGATAGTACTCGGATTGCAATTGGCCGAGGCGAAGTTGCCACTATTTCTTTGAATTTGAGCCACATCTCGTCTACATTTGCATAGTCAGTTCGGAAGGAATGGAGATTGTCTCTTAGGAAGGCTTCTAGTGACACTGCATCCGCTTTTTTAAATAAAATTATTTTGCGTTTGTTTCTGGAGTATTAGGAAGAAACGGTATTGAGCCTAGCTACAACGACCTTGGGATCACTAATTCCTGTATCAGTCATGATGCTCTCTATTAGCTCTGGATTGTTTGTGGCTAAGAGGTCAAGTGCGTTTTCGCAGCCATTTACAATTCGCGTCGGTTCGTGGACTAACTGCTCGAAATAATTTTCGGAGAAAGCATTTAGGATAATCTCGGAAGATGTTTTCTGCCTACCACCGGTTTTGAACAAGTATTTTTGCCAACATATCGAGGGAAGGTTGAAGTCCCTACCAACTATAACCGTATGAGTGGGATATTTATTTGTTACGAGACTCAAATTTTCTCTGAACTGTTCAGCAACTGTATCATCGGAGTCTGGGGGTCGGTAGAAGGAGCCTATTACTAACTTAGTTCGGCTGTTACGTATAACCTCCACCCATACCAATTCGCACGGAGTATCTACTTCGACTTCACTAAAAGATAAACCACTACTGACAGACACAAACACTCCACCACCAATTCTACCTAATCTATCTTTCCTGAACACCGTCTGAGACTTCGTAGAAATTTCTGCCGAACTTATTTCAGGCTTCAGCCAGCTTTCTGTACCTACAACGATTTCAGCTTCTGTGCTTTCTTTTGGAAAAGAAAGAACTCTAAGCCAAGTGCAGTCTTTCAACGATACAGCAGTGTGAGAACCACTGTTTGCCTTCGCAGCCACGCCATGAAAGAGCGTTCATTTGAAGTCTTTGTACCACGTTCTGACTTTAGTTTTTAATCTTTATTTTTGTAGACCACATGGTTCAAATGGCTCTGAGCACTATGCGACTTAACTTCTGAGGTCATCAGTCGCCTAGAACTTAGAACTAATTAAACCTAACTAACCTAAGGACATCACACACATCCATGCCCGAGGCAGGATTCGAACCTGCGACCGTAGCGGTCACGCGGTTCCAGACTGAAGCGCCTTTAACCGCACGGCCACACCGGCCGGCTAGACCACATGCTTTCCCATGTGTGTCTGTATGTAAGAATATCTATTTGTCAACTTCAGAATCGTTATTATTTTTTTTTTCAAATTTGTGTGAAATCTTATGGGACTTAATTGCTAAAGTCATCAGTCCCTAAGCTTACACATTACTTAACCTAGATTATCCAAGGACAAACACACACACTCATGCCCGAGAGAGGACTCGAACCTCCGCCGGGACCAACCGCACTGTCCATGACTGCAGCGCCTGAGACCGCTCGGCTAATCCCGCGCGGCCAGAATCGTTATATGGAGTGGTAGAGGTTTTCTGGCTTTCTTCTCACACCATAGCACTATTTGTTAATTACATAAATCCGTAGGAGTGAAAGCTTTTAAGCAACCAACAAAATTATTACTGGACTGATCAGAAAATGTCTGCTGCTACTGGCCCGCGAAATTCCTACTCTGGCAGAAGCAACCACGTTTCAGAGGGTTAAGACAGAGAACACTAGACTACGTAAGAGAACTGTTGCAGGTGAGAGACAAAGACTTATCACATACTGCTAGACGACCGAAGAGAACGCTTCCCACTAGGGGACCAAAGGGTAAAGACTTGCTTCCAGACACGTCTTTGTGTCGATCAGAAGGATGTCCCAATTTATTACTAGTTGCAGAGGCTAAAGTGGACTCAGAATCTCCAGCCATTACTGCTGCCATTTCTACTTTCATTCTGTATGTGTGTGGTAAAAATGGGCCGGCTTTGCAATTACAGGCTGACTAAGGATGTGATTTTTGTTAGGTCCAATCGGAAGCTAGCTGCATAATTTTAACGTTTCGCAGCTGGCTAGATGCCTGCATCATGCACTGTGGTGATGTTACTGGTGTTAATATTTATTTTGCGTGTATTCTTTAATCCACTAATCAGTCCCGCAATCATTTATCGTATCCATGAATTATTCTCTCAATTATGCATTTATCATGTTCACCCACTAGTGCCAAGGTTAGATCAGCCATTCATAATACTCTGCAAATTTATTGAACAGTCATTAACTTAACTCAGTGGGTAATTCATACATCGATGTTTTATGGTAATAAATCTTATTGTTACAGTGATCACTTTTTTCAGTTGTAGACAGATGTTCCCTCCTCTCATTAATATATCTACATGCGGTGTTGAGCCCGCATTTTCACGCTTGACTGGGCCAATTGCCCGGATCGCGAGACTGAACCTCTCAATCTAATGGTGCGCTGTGCGCCGATGAGACACATGGCTGCCAACCAACCCGTGAAACATTATTCGGTCTATGGCGCGTTATTTTGCCACATTTAGCTCCACTGGCAGTCAGGATTCAGCTTTTCCACGCTACAGGATGGCTGCTGAGACGGCAAATGGGACTTCTGTTTACCTGTGATGAAGGATACAACGGCTCTCTCTCCATGGATTCTGCGTTATCCGCGACTCCTGACACGTCACCTGATCACGTTAGGGTACATTATAATATGTTACAGCAGCTCACAGGGCGCAGCAAAGATATGCTCCTCGATATTTTTGACCTCATTTTGGCATCAGGACACTTTCATGTCTCGTGTTCAGAGGCAACTGTAATTCAACTTTTAAAACCAGGGATGCACCCGACATACCTGTATAGTTATCGTAGTGTTGCCCTCAGTAACTTCGTGGGAAGGACCTTGGAGCGGATGGTCAATCGCCGCCTTTTCTGGATATTAGAAATCAGACAAATCTTTAGTCACTTTTATTGTGGGTCCACGAGGTATCACTCCATTCATGATAACCTGACCCACATGGAAGCGGCTACATAACAGGCTTTTTAGCGCTGACATCACTTTCTTTATTTTTATTTGTTTACTTCGAGAAGGTCTAAGAATCAATTTGGGGGCACAATATCCTCAGGAAACTATCGAGTCCGGGACATCCTCTATGACTGATGTGAGCTAGGCAACGGGGTCCCTCAAAGTAGTGTTATTAGCGCGACTGTCTTTGCCATAACTTTTAAAAGCACACCGTCTACACATAAGTGCCGTCCAACGTTCCTTTTCCGTTGACAATTTCTCTGTCTTTTGTTCCTCGTCGAGAGTTGCAACAACAGAACGTCTGTTGCAACTGACTATTCGACTGTTGGAGGAAAGGGCGGGATAGAGGAATTTTAATTTCTGAACAGAGAAGTCTATGAGCGTTGTTCTTACCCGTTTAGGTTCTGTGTTAAGCTTTCATGCGCTGAGGATTAGGAACACAGTTCTAAATTTTAAAGACATAGTAAGCTTCCTGGTCATCGAGTTCGATTCCAAACTCACATGGCTGCCATAGCTTACCGACCTACCGACGATCCCATAAAGTTTTCTGTATTTTAAAATGTATTACCTACAATGCACGGGGTACTGGTCGAAACTGCCTACAGCACTTTGAAACGGCCCTTATGCAATCTTACCTTGATTATTGGTGCATTAATAATAGAACTCCGTAAGTTAGACGTATGCGACACAGTTTTTGCCTCACTGCAATTTGTGACATGACTAGTGGAAATAGAGTGTTCGGCGATGTCAGACTGACAAGGTTGAAGAAGGCGAGTATGCCGCTGATGTTCTACAGTGCGATCCTACATAGTACGCGTCGTTTGCCCTATATAAGATTTGCCGCATTCACACGGAATCCTGTAAACTCCTGCCTTGCGCAGCTTTAGGTCGTCTTTGGCAGATTCCAACAGCTACAAAATGTTTGCAGGAGTGCGAAAGATTCTTTTCACTTTATATTTTCTTAGTATTCTGCCTATTAGCGCTGAAATATTACCAATATATGGTAAATAGGCAGTCGTTTTAAAGGCCTCTTCCTCTTCTTTGCTCCGTCGTTTACAGGTCAGCAGCGCTCCCTCCGCTTGCTGGGACGAATACGCATTCTTCAGAAATGCAGTCGGCAGGTGCCCTAGTTTCGTTTGCAAACTGTCGGTGTCGGTGATGAGGTGGGCTTGGTGAATCTAGGTCTTCAAAATACCGATCGTTTGTGCCGGATGGTGGCAACTAGCGGCTTGAAAGTGAAGGCCTGTGTGGTTAGTTGGTTGGTTGTTTGGGGGAAGAGACGAAACAGCGAGTTCATAGGTCTCATTGGATTAGGGAAGGACGGGGAAGGAAGTCGGCCGTGCCCTTTCAGAGGAACCATCCCCACATTTACCTAGAGCGATTCAGGGAAATCACGGAAAACCTAAATCAGGATGGCCGGACGCGGTATTGAACCGTCGACCTCCCGAATGCGAGTCCAGTGTGCTAACCACTGCGCCACCTCGCTCGGTGAAGGCCTGTGTGAGTGGGCTTTCTATATACTGAATGACCATGTGTGCCATCGCTCTTATGCCGCACCAAGACGTCTAAAAATGGCAGGCAACCCTCCTTCTCCAACTCCATGGTAAATTTTCTGTTTTCGTGTATGGAATTCACATGTTGTGGGAACTCTCGCAGACGATCCAAACCATAAGGCCAAACTATAAAAGTATCATCAACATATCGCTAAAATACTGTTTGTTTCAAAGTGGCTGAGGCGAGTGCTCGCTCCTCAAAATCTTCCATGGAGAGTGCTTTGTATCTCCGGGAGGCCATTTTTTTTTTTTTTTTTTTTGTGGAATACTAAGAAAATATGAAGTGAAAGCAAGCCTTTGCCCTTCTGCAAAAGTTTCGTCGCTTTTGGAACGACCTAGAGCTGCTCAAGACAGGTGTTTACAGGACTCTGTGAATGCGGCAAGCCTTGTATAGAGCAAACGACGGGTACTGAGCATGATCACATCAGCGGCATGCTCGCCTTCTTCAGCCTTGTAAGTCTGCCATCGTCGAACTCTGTATTTCCACTTGTCATGCCATAAATTACAGTGAGACAAAAACTGTGTCCCACACGTCTAACTTTTGAAGTTATATTATAAATGAATCCGTGGATATACGACTGTCTGACAGTGAGTCTCTTGTTAATCGAGTGGCGGTTTTCAGTTGAATTTTACATGGAATCCAATCGTTGAAAAACTTCGTGTCCTCCGTAGCCAGCTTAGTTCTGTGATGAAACCGCGAGAAGACAATCGAATTGATATCTCTGCGGCAAGTTTTCACCACGGAGGGCGCATGGCGCAGCAGAATCTAACGCTCTCAAGTAGCTCACGCGCAACGCCAACTGAATCCACCACGCTTGTGCTGGTGGGGCCTTAAATACCAGAGCTCAGTGCATTTTCGCCAGTAGCACCTGAAGATGACCAGAAGACTCTCTGCCGAAATACTGTGACAGGGAGTTCTCCCGAAATTTTGTGGATCAATTGGCATAATATTTATCTCTGAATGGGAGTAAATGTAATAATAAACTCAAGATTTCAGAGTACTATATGGTTTATTATTAAAGACAACTGGAGTTATAAGTGATGAAAAAACATTTATGGGAATTTGAATTTTACAGTGAAGTGCTTTCCGATGAGAACAGGGAACGATGAGTTGGCACAGTTACGTAATGAGGCGTAGTTGATTAACAATCTCGCATTTGATTCTATGAGTTGATTTGCGACCTGAATATGATGATTACTGCGATGGTCTGCAACAAGAAACTAAATATCCAAACAAGTAAGGTAGCAATGACGAATGTAAGATAGTGAGATCTCACTAATACTAATGTGTCGGAACTGTAAGCGATGCTTACAGTGTAATACGAGCAGAATGGAAAGAAAGCGGCTCACTCGTCTGAAGTTCAGCACTACCATCGAACAGCTGAAGACACGAACATTGGGCGTAGGACGATTAGCCACTTGAGACTGCAGCGAAAACTCATTCCACCATCTGGTGTCTGCGACATGTCCACTTCTCATGTTCTCTAAGTCATCAAAAAGCTGTGAGCTCCTTTCTTCCCACCTTCCTACCAACAAAATGTGTCCACCAATCCTATCCAAAGTTACTACAGCCTTCCAATGACGTAATTTTTCTTTGACAAGGTATTGGAAAAAGAAACTGTGAAAGGTCAACAAGCGAATGAAATTGATTTCTTCCCTTCTTTTCTAAGACGTCCCGCGAATTATTACGTTCCCTGATGTCACTTCTAACCCACCACTTGTAGTGTTTCTATGAGTTGATTTGCGACCTCACATTACAGAACCTGTGAAAACGTATACAAAAAGAAAAAAAAAACTGTTCACGAGGCTAGTCGCCAACTTTCCTCTAACTTTTGAACGTTAAACATGGCAGAGTAGTTTTGACACTTTTTTTAAGGAAATCCTGGAGATACTTCTCTTCTCAAATATTTCCTAGTGCCTACCACCCACTGATGGAGATCCACGTTTTGGAGGAAGGCTTTCTATCTCGACCATCCTGCAGATTTTGCTATAAACTGGAAATTGGCCTTTCCACCTGCTCTCCGTTTGGCAAAGCAGTTATCACCCACGCACATTGCGAGGTTGCCATACCTGCCCTTCTTCTGTCTATGTTTCAGGCGTGTCCACAGCTATGTTTCGCCTGGCCTCGCTGCAAATCGCCTGTCTCATATTCACAACACTCCCCACTTCCAAAGCCCATTCATAAAGCAAACTGTTATGCTCTGTACCATATCACATTGCATTGAATTAAAAAGAGGAAGTGAAATCAGCCTATACAATCATTGTGATATCATGACTTCCATTAAACTAATTCAGTTTCCCTCTTGCTGAACAATTAAAGATGAATAAATGAACAGAGACCGTAAAAAAATTGTCACAGCCAGATCGTCCTCTCACATTTTTATTGTTGTTTAAACATTGATTTGCATACATCTTACTTGTCAACTTCATTATCTCTTTCGATTCAGACGATATTTGTTGTCCTTGATCGAAATGTTAACTACGTAATGTGCTTTATTTCAACTCAGCTTTGATATTGAGGAAATCTGTCATTACTTGAGTTTACAGGACCTTCTGTATCTTGTTGCTTCCGGCTCATGGGGGACTTCAAACTTCGGGTTAGGAACCCTCTTCCACCATTCCCAGCGAGCAGACACGCTAACGGCGATTCAGAAACAGAGTTGATGGTTGTATTTCGGAATAGTCACGACTTTTGGCAAGACCAGCAGACGGGTATGCTACCTTTCATACTTTAAGTCTTAGATCTGACAGCGTGATTTATATTTGTGTGTGTGGGTGTGTGTGTGTGAAAGAGAGAGAGAGAGAGAGAGAGAGAGAGAGAGAGAGAGAGAGAGAGAGAGAGAGAGAGAGAGGGAGGGAGGGAGGGAGGGAGGGAGGGAGGGAGTGGAAGAGTCACAGAGAGAAGTGCATGTTTCCATGCCGTTCTATATGTTTTCCTTTGCAGTTCATGATTTAATAATTTGCGACCTTCATCCACACTCGTCCTATCAAGTATTACTGCGGCCGCTGATGACCATGCTGTCGTGCGCCCACACCACCATATTATCTTTACTTGACTGCACATAGAGTTTCTATGGTTGAAATTCGAGTAAGTTGTCATGTTACGCAGAAGCCAATCACATCACGGAGTGTACAGTTTTGCCCATAAAAGTTAGAGACAGTTGTAATTGCGAGAGTAATTTAGTAAGTTACGGTTCAAATGGCTCTGAACTCTATCGGACCTAACACCTGAGGTCATCAGTCCCCTAGAACTTAGAACTACTTAAACCTAACTAAGCTAAGGACATCACATACATCCATGCCCGAGGACGGATTCGAACCTGCGACCGTAGCAGCCGCGTGGTTCCGGACTGAAGCGTCTAGAACCGCTCGGCCACCGGAGCCGGCAGTAAGTTACGGCTCATTGACACTCACTACCAAGCAGACAGCCTCTAAAAACACGAAAGAAAATCTGTTCCGTGTCATTCCTAGGACTCCAGACGTGGTAAAGGTACTTGAAGTTGTAAAGTGGAGAGAAGAGCGAAATAACGATAAGAAATTTTTGATGTCGCAGCAATCAGTATGGCGATTTCGTAGTTCATTGGTGTAGATGACAAACTGAGAAGTACCTACGGGACAGCAGAATTCGGATGGAATCACAAATATGCCAGTTATCTTTTGTTTTAGGAAGCTAATTTTTTAGTCCATAGAGAAGACTAAACTAAAAGAACGGACAGTTTACAGTTCTAGTAAGATTTTTTGTGCCCTCAGAAGGGAATGGCATGTGGTTTATTTACCATTTAATGTTCCACCCTACAGCATTCCACCTCATTGACCACTCACGTCCTGCTAGGAATGGCGTCTATCTCATGAACCATAAATCTATCATTTTCCCCTATCGTCTCCCAGGTAGCTAAGGTGTTGTTACTAAGGTGATGGTGTGTTCTTGTGGCGGGGTATCACCAGTTTTTTCGATAGATTCGTTTCGTAACCACCCATACTTATTCAGTGGAGTTGAGGTTTAGCGTCGAAGGAGGCAACTCGAGAAGAAAAATCTCGTTCACTTCTGCAATGTACTCTAAGACCATAGTTGGCATGTTTATTGGAAACTGAACGTGCTGTAAACAGAAATTCCCTCAGGACAAAATCATCGAAGTAGTCGGATTGTAACATTATCCATAATACGGGAATACAGGTCAGCATGAAGTCGTCTACCTGTCATATGATACATGAAAAGTGAATGTGAACACGTCCAGCACCTGGCACCAACAGATATACGGTCAGAGTGAGATGACTCACGGATATACACTGAAGCGCCAAAGAAACTGGTATGGGCTTGCGTATTCAAATACAGATATACGTAAACAGCCGGAATACGGCGCTGTGGTCAGCAAAGCCTATACAGGGTGTTACAAAAAGGTACGGCCAAACTTTCAGGAAACATTTCTCACACACAAAGAAAGAAAATATCTTATGTGGACATGTGTCCGGAAACGCTTACTTTCCATGTTAGAGCTCATTTTATTACTTCTCTTCAAATCACATAAATCATGGAATGGAAACACACAGCAACAGAACGTACCAGCGTGACTTCAAACACTTTGTTACAGGAAATGTTCAAAATGTCCTCCGTTAGCGAGGATACATGCATCCACCCTCCGTCGTATGGAATCCCTGATGCGCTGATGCAGCCCTGGAGAATGGCGTATTGTATCACAGCCGTCCACAATACGAGCACGAAGAGTGTCTACATTTGGTACCAGGGTTGCGTAGACAAGAGCTTTCAAATGCCCCCATAAATGAAAGTCAAGAGGGTTGAGGTCAGGAGAGCGTGGAGGCCATGGAATTGGTCCTCTTCTACCAATCCATCGGTCACCGAATCTGTTGTTGAGAAGCGTACGAACACTTCGACTGAAATGTGCAGGAGCTCCATCGTGCATGAACCACATGTTTTGTCGTACTTGTAAAGGCACATGTTCAACATAACCTTCCTTCAATTGGTCCAACTGGCGGTGAATCGAGGAAATACAGTACATACTGACGAAACTAAAATGAGCTCTAACACATTTTCTTTATTTGTGTGTGAGGAATGTTTCCTGAAAGTTTGGCCGAACCTTTTTGTAACACCCTGTATAAGGCAACAAGTGTCTGGCATCTCCGAGGTAGCGATGAAGTGGGGGTTTTCCCGTAAGACCATTTCACGGGTGTACCGAGAATATCAGGCATGCGGTAAGACGTCAAATCTCCGAGATCGCTGATGCCGAAAAAACATCCTGCAAGAACCGGACCAACGATGACTGAAAAAAAATCGTTCAAGGTGACAGAAGTGCCACCTTACGCAAATTGCTGCAGCTTTCAATGCTGGGGCATCAACAGGTGTCGCCTTGCAAACCATTCAACGGAAGGTCATCGATACGGGCTTTCGGAGCCGATGGCCCACCCGTGTGCCCTTGATGATTGCACGACACAAATGTTTAAGGCTCGCCTGGGCCCGTCAAGACCGACATTGGACTGTTGATGACTGGAAACATGTTGCCTGGTAGGACAAGTTTCGTTTCAAACTCTGTCGAGCGAATGGACGTGTATGGGTATGGAGACACACTCATGAATCCAGGGAACCTGCATGTCAGCAGGCGACTGTTCAAGCTGTTGAAGGCTCTGTAATGATGTGGAGCGTGTGCAGCACAAGTGGAATGGGATCCCTGATACGTCTAGATATGACTCTGACAGGTGACATGTACGAAAGCATCCTGTCTGATTACCTGCATCCATTCATGCCCATTGCGCATTCCGACAGACCTTGGCAATTCCAGCAGAACAATGCGACACCCCACAGAATCGCTACAGAGTGCCTCCAGCAACACTCTTCTGTTTTAAAAACTTCCGCTGGCCACCAAACTCCCAAGACATGAACCTTAATTTAGTATACCTGGGATGTCTTGCAACGTGCTTCTCAGAAGAGGTCTCCACCCCCTCGTACTCTTACGGATTTATGGACAGCGTTGAAGGATTCATGGTGTCAATTCCCTTCAGTACCACTTCATACATTAGTGGAGTAGCCGGCCGCTGTGACCTATTGGTTCTAGGCGCTTCAGTCCAGAACCTCGCTGGTGCTACGGTCGCAGATTAGAATCCTGCCTCGGGAATGGATGTGTGTGATGTCCTTAGGTTTGTTAGCTTTAAGTAGTTTTAGGTTCTAGGGGACTGATGACCTCAGATGTTAAGTCCCATAGTGCTTAGAGATATTTGAACCATTATTCGAGTTCATGCCACGTCGTTTTGCGGCATTTCTGAGTGCTCGCGGGAGCCCTACGCGATATTAGGTATGTGTACCAGTTTCTTTGGCTCTTCAGTGCATTTTGGGTCAAAAGGGACACCATGTGGCCTATACGCTCATACTGGGCAATCATTCACTGCGGAAACTACCCATTCCTCTTAAGATATTACATTTTGCTAATCACTATAGACATTTCCTCAATAATCGCTGTCGATTATCATCATCACAATGCTTCCCTTTAGTCTCTAACGTTTGCCTTGTAGTCCTGCCTCCCGAAGCTAATGCTTGACTACGTCAACCCATCTGATGAACGCAGTAGTACGCTTCATCTGCCCCGCGTTTGAAAGAAGAGTTTTGCCCTGATTTATTTGCAAGTTCCAGGCTTGCTGGCTTCGCGGTAAAGAACGACCTTAGAGACTGTAAGATCTCAGGACTCAATCCCGGTCAGATACCAAATTTTCTTAGTTTGCCTTTACACTAGCCTTCATCTCTCAGTGATACGAAAATAAACCAAGAACGACACGCGGTTAGGATTCAACGTAGAACTGTAAGGTCCCTTTCCTCGACATTTTTATAGGGGTTTGTTAAGAGCGCTTAAGCCACTGAAGTGGTGCCCAATGGAAAGAACTCGCAAACAGGCGGCTGAACATATCTTTTGAGTGACTGCCAAGGAATAATGGCATTCACGTTCATCTTTTTGTTTAGAAGTGGATTTTCATCGACTTGTGAGAATACGTTCCAACGGCTTTTAACCACTTGTCTGCTTGATTTTTAAGTAGGATGATTTCGTTTTATCCATCAATGCGCTATGCAAACCGTTCCCAACCTCCGACACCGCCAAATTTCGTTCCTCTACATGAGCAGTGGCTGCGACTTCCTGCGTTTTCTGCGCTGTCAAGTACACCTAGCTGGTATATTCCGTAGGTGAGAGTGAAAATCTATGTGCATTGTCGCTTTCTGGGCCTAGTATCCTTTGCGTTCATATCTCATTATAAATACCTTACTCATGGTCTGAGTCTTACACTCTTGGTTCAAAACAAAAAAAAAGAGAAAAACAAATAAGAAAACAAGTAATTTGTTTCTTCGTATTGGCAGAACGTTTGGTCTGTTCTCCTGGTCTAACGGCTTAATTTAGCTCAGTATCTGTTTTGTAAGACCTTATTTTGTACTAGACCCTTTTAAGGCTCCAGGCAGATTCATTTTAATTTTTTTTCCTCTTTCTTTTTTTTCCATTAGTCACGTCCACATAAGACATCATGCATCTACTCGTATTTTCTGCATTGCCCACGTAAGAAATGTACCTTAAGTACGTTCTAATATGCTTTCCAACCATTTACCGTGCTCACGGTATCTCCAGATATCAGTAGGATATTTTTTCTTGTTATAATTAAGCCTCACCTTGTACATGCGAAACGAAAAAAAGGAGATGAACAAGGAAACAGTTCACGTCAGTTGAATAAAGACTGGTTTTGTTTTGACAATGACTAATTTTGTGTATATATTTCATATTCAGGGCAACACAAGCAACTAAGAGGTTCGGGGCACGTTTATAGAAATAGTAATAGTAACATGAAACATTTCACTTCAGAGTTTCATAAAGACAGATTCAAATACAAATAACTAGGAACGTACTGAGAAGACAGTATACGTGTAAGTGATATTTTGTCATCATAACTGTTTATACTACTTGTACCACCATAATTTTGCTCCAAAAACCCACTTTGTAAGCGACGGTGGGATTCGTATCAGAAAGAAGACACAGCCAGTAATTCAAGAAACATTAATGTATGGTGATTAGGAACAATGAATACTGCAAGTGAGTTGTGAAAAACGTAATCATTTACATATTGACTGGGAGAGGTAAGGATGACTCGTTAGGTGCGGTGACGAGGGATGCCACGCTAGAACGGATACGCTTTGTCGTTGGCAGCGACACTGCTCGTTCCCCCTCCGAAAGGGCGCGTGACGTCACCACTCGAGTAATTCCGCGCCGGCCCTAGGGGGACTACGTCACATGTGTTCGTATGCATGATCAAGTTTTGCAATTCGGAAATAATTAGTGGCTGGCTGTCGGCGCCTCTTTCATGTGCTGCTTCAGATGCCGACCACGTCGCCCCGCTGCCGTGCCACCTGGCCACTCCTCGCCCTCTGCTGCCTCGGGCGATATGTTGCCCTGTACACCTGGGGTCGGCCATGCTCAGCAGCGTAGAGCCTCGGCTGAATTACTCATCAACGATGACAAGACTCACAAGACTAATGAATAATTCTGTCTAGATCACTAAGGAATTGTGTACTATCGCACGTTACTTAATCATATCTTTCCTTCCTCGGACACTATAACTAAGAACAAATGTAATATGAAACTAATGATTACGCATAAACATTATCAGCTATATCATTGAAATCTTACCCACAAAAATTAAAATTTCGGATGTGAAGTTCAGCTTTCATTTGTATTAAATAATACACCAAAACAACATGTCAGCTACAGAACTGGATTGACAGTCTACACTGATGAAAGTACTAGCTGAGAAGTGACGTTAATAGTGAATACTTATTTACAGAATCCAGAATACATGTACAATTTGCGCAGAGAGTTTTTAAGACTATGGATACTACCAGTTAAATTTAGAAGCATAGTTTTATAACGCTGCAATGATTCAGCATGTACAGCATTTCTTCTGTAAGTTAACATTTCAAATGACGGCAACACGTACATAACAATCTACCAACATACAGCAATTAATATTCAGCGGATTTCCCTTATGGTCGTATAATCATCTACTTATCTTAAACTTTTAGTTCATACACAGGGTGACTCGCCTAAAACTTGAACCGCAGTTGTTGCGGAAATGGGAAGTACCTTTGAAGTACGGTTTTCACAGAATGGAATGGTAATCAGGGGTTCGTATTTTTAGCTCGTAAATAGATTGTAATAATACTTAAAAAGTGCATTTTGTGCAAAAATTCACTTTTTTAAATACAACAATGCCTGTTGACATTAACAGACTAAAAGTAGTGTAAATTAGAATGTCAGTAGCGTTTGTTGCAGGTTACTAGTGCTAGTCGTTTATGAGTAATTGTATTCTGAAAAGTTTCTAAGTTGCTAAGTACGATGTTCTTATGTTTCTTACAGTGTGCTTGTGTGTTCCTTGGGTGCGTTGCGACCTGCTAATCAGTCAGTGTGTGACAGCCCAAGCAGCGGCTCGTGTGTGGCCGATGGGACGTACCAATGCAGAAAAAGTCGACATGCTCATGGTGTACGGAGGGTGTAGGAAGAATGTAGTTCGCTCTTGTACAGTCTGTGCCACAAGATATCCCAACTGACGTCAACGATATCGGCAATTATATATCAACCTCTTCAACTAGTTACATGCATGTGGTGGTGTAACACCTAAACAACGTCCCAGAAAGAAGGAAGTGACGGCAGAGGAGAGGGAAATTAACGTTCTTGCTGCTGCTGCGGTTGATTAGCACGTTAGTTCCAGTGCAATCGCACAAAGAAGTGGCACGAATCAGGCAAGTGTCCTACGTATTCTCCATCGACATAGGTTCCATCCCTGTTACATCTCCCTCCATCAAGAGCTGCATGGGAACGATTATGAGAATCGTGTTAACCTTTGTAAATGGGCATTGGGACAGGATAATCAATAAGTATCATGTATCTTGTTTAGTGATTAAGCCACATTTACCAACTATGGCTAGGTAAACCACCGAAACATGCTCTATTGGTGAGGTGGAACGTCAGCGTCCATGGAGACTAAACATCTGGTGTGGAATATTGAACCACCAGTTCACAGGCCAGTTTCTCATAGACGGAGACCTGAACGCGCACAAGCATCGCAACTTCCTAACAGATCGTCTTCCGCAGATGCTAGAAGATGTCTCTGCGGTCTACGAGTAACTTGTGGTACCAACATGATGGCTGTCCAGCCCATAGTGCACGTAGTGCTACAGCATGTCTTCACGAACTGTTCCCAAATCGTTGGAATGGACGCTGAGGACCCGTACCTTTCCCAGTCCGCGCCCCACATTTGACGCCTGCAGACTTTCTTCTGTGAGCAAAGCAGAAAGACGCTGTCTACAAGGACATACCAACTACATCTGATAATACGCGACGACGTCTTACTGCCGCTTGCTCGGACGTCTCCGCTGAAATGCTAACGCTGGTGGAGCCGTCGTTCCATACCAGACAGGAAACGTGTATTCCCGCGGCCGGTCGTCATTTTGAACATAACCTTTGAAGGTCAATCGTCTCGTTAGTGTTCAGAATCCACATAACTAGCGGAGACACTTGTCTACATGGGTCGTGATAACACCTTCTCCATCAATTACGACCTGAAGATGGTGCACTGATGCGCCGAAACTGGTAGTTGCACAGTAAATGACAACATAAGGATGGTTTTACGCGTTTATTTTCTTATGATACATACGCGACTGTTACGTCTTAGTCCACGTGCATATGCTTGTATGGGACCGGAATTGCACCAAATAGTGGAGCGTTTAGCCGGCTGGACGTAATGTTTAATAAGGCAGACGGACCTGGTGAGGTCAAACAGAAATCAATAACTTATATTTGTATCTGTGGATGTGTGTTTTTTGTACTCTCTGACGTACTGACTTTGTGCTGTTACTCTGTTTTATCTTGTTAGACTTATGAATACAAGCTGCTAAGAGCCAGCTAGAAAAGGTGTGTGAAAAGCTAGTTGTATACGTTTCCACTGCTGCTGTGAGGTTTAGGAATTTCGCTGAATGCATTTAAGTTGATGCATTGCATTTATTAGTGACGTGTGAGTAATGACAGCTTTAACGCTGTCTCACGGGTGAAATCGAGACTGGTTTTCTTTATGTACACCAGTTATAATAGTGTGACTGTTCAAAGAAATAATCCCAGTTCGCCAGTAAACATTTCTGTGTACATCTGCAGAGCAATATGTCACGTAACCTCTCTAGGATGCCATACATCGTCATGAGTGCCGGATTCTGGTAGTGCCGGCGAGTCGATCTTCTCGCGGCGCCACGGTAGCTCCGAGATAGAGGCGAACGTAACTTTCCAAGTCCCTTCCTGTAGTAGAAGTCGATAAAGTTCGGCAATTGTGTAGTCATGTGGATGTGTCTTCTTAAGCATCCTATGCTCGTAGAGAAGATAAGCGTCTTTTTTATTACCTCCTACCTCATCGCAACACCCTTAATAAACCCTTAGTCATACAAAAATATTGAATTATCAGTTGACTTTGGTGCGTTGCGTATCATGACCAATATGAGACATGTACAAACGACTGGTTGAATGCAACATGTGACCTAACAACACATTGTCCTCTGTATATGACCTGTCGGCGCTCAAAGTCTTTTGTGGCGTTGTGTACATCTTGTGCTGTCCGACTCGTAAGCTGCACCAGAAATACTGGGACTGCAACCAAAGACATTACATGTGGAATACCTACTCAAGAGGTACAGGACATTCATTTTTAAGCGGGGATAACGTCGTTACCGCTTTTAGGTAATGAAGTGATAAATAATTTTGTGATAAAAGCAGTCTTCAGTCTGAACTGAGATCCTATACACTGTCAACATGGGATCGTTCGCATGTGGTTCCAAGTTGTTGTCAGTCTGTTGGATAGCAGCATTTTAGATGACCAAAAAAGCTAGGGACAGTCCTTCTTGTTACTTATAGAAGGGCAGATGTAGCTGATTGCTTGATTGTCACCCAGGAAGCTTTTTTTTGCGTAGTCAATCCTCAAGTTAACAAAGTCTTAATGTCTATTGAATTGATTAGTTCTCTACACTCTCTTATGAGAAAAATCTGTAAATCTCCAGGCTGCGTCAGCTCAATCATTTACAAATGATACGGGGACATGCAGGTATTAGTAGCAACGAACATGCTGGCCACCTGGCAAAATGGCCAACCAGGATCAGTGGAAAGGGCATTGTTACTGGAGGGACATCAGAAAACCAAAGCCACTTGGTACTCGGAGAGTCAGCAACAGACGCTGCTTCAGTCTTGTTTCCAAAAACTGATACCCACGGGAAAGGAAACTGCTCCACTTAACAGACTAAGAGCAGGTCACTGGAATACTAGCAAAAACATACTTTTTTAGATTAATTCTTTCTACACCTTGTGATATCCGTCTCATTGAACAAGGCAATGTACATATACGAATGAGATAAATGTAGTTGTCTAAGAACCATTACACTGTGACATATTTTAAAAACTAACGATTATTTCCATACTTCAATTGGTTTCTGCAATTCATTGTGTTTTATACTGTCCAATGAAGTCAGATAAACGACATGTTTCTATCATTTTATGACATAATAGCATTTGGTGTGACGGGCTTTGGCTGAAACCATTAATAAGAAACAAAGGTAGAGAGAGAGAGAGAGAGAGAGAGAGAGCACTCCTATCGCCACGTCTAGTCGAATGGTTCAAATGGTTCAAATGGCTCTCAGCACTATGGGACTCAACTGCTGAGGTCATTAGTCCCCTAGAACTTAGAACTAGTTAAACCTAACTAACTTAAGGACATCACAAACATCCATGCCCGAGACAGGATTCGAACCTCCGCCCGTAGCGGTCTTGCGGTTCCAGACTGCAGCGCCTTTAACCGCACGGCCACTTCGGCCGGCTAGTCGAATGGCCTGGCATGTAACGTGACGCAGAAGTTGTCACCTGTCAGTCGAGTGGGCGACTGGCTAGACGCAGGATGTAAACGCATTTTTTGAGTCTTATCATGAATGACAGACATATGGGTCAGTTTACATGCATGGTGGTGGCAGCACTGGCCATTTCACGTCTAAAGGACCTGTGACGACTATTTTGACTGAGGAAAACACAACCGTTAACTGTCACAATATTTTTCTAAGAAGAAAAACTTGTACACGAGTCCATGAAGACTGTTATTTACAATTACAAGGGAAAAAATCAAGCGATTTTGTGGCACGGAGTGGAAATCAGATGATTGCTCAATCATAGAGGAAAATGCCGGGAGAGGAAAAGAGGCTAAAGGGACTTGAAGGATTGAACAAAACTGCCGGCTGTCTAGTGTGAAAGCGCGTGGCGAGTGAAGGAAGCTTGGATAAAGTGGTGAGTGAACGCAGGTTTGGGCAGCGAGCACCCGTCCGACCTATACTGAGATACTGTTGCGTATTGGGCCCATAGTAAGAGAGAACCAAATAATTTCCGGTCGTCAATCAGAGGAGGACGCACTGCAACTTATGTACGTTTCCATAGCTTGGGTGGCATTCGTAAGCTTGACAAGAGCTAGATTTTGCTACGTGAACACGGATCAATCGCGTTTAAATAACCGAAGCCCATCCTGCGGTTCTATCTCCACTCATGCTTTATTATGGCCTATTAGGAGGAATCGTTCAGCTTCATCAAGAAATTCACTTTATCGTGACAAAACGCACTCACGGTACAAGATCGCAGCTCCAGACATAATAATTAATGCAGGGTAATGAAATTTGGGGAATACATTTGCAGAGGTAACATATTTCATTGAATAAAATTGCAAGAGTACAGGTTACTGCAAATGCGAGAAAAGCCATGGCAAATGTGAAGTGCTGGTACATTAATAAATGGTGTAACTACCAGCATGCTGAATGCAAGCATTCAAACGTGCATAACTTGTGTTGTACAGTTGCCAGATGTCAGTTCGTGCGATGGAGCTACATGCCTGTTGCACTCGGTCGGTCAACACAGGGACGGTTAATGTGTATTTGTGGATGACTATGGAGTTGTCATCTGATGATGCCCCAAATGTGCTTGAATCTAAACGGACTTGGCGGATGAGCGTCCCAAGGCCATACGTCAACACTCCGTAGGGCACGTTGGGGTCCAACAGTGGTACGAGGACGAGCGTTATCCTGTTGGAAATGCCCCCTAGAATGCCGTTCACGAATGGCAGAATGACAGGTCGAATCTCCAGATTGACGTACAATTTTGCAGTCAGAGTTCGTGGGATAAGCACGAGAGCACTCCAGCTGTCAAACGAAATCGCGCCCCATAAAGTAACTACAGATGTAGTTCCAGTGTGTCTAGTATGCAGACAGGTTGACTGCATGCCGTCAACTGGCCTCCTTCTAAACAAAATACAGCCATCACTGGCACCAAGGCAGAACCAGCGTTCATCATAAAACACAGCAGACCTCCACCCTGCCCTCCACTGAACTTTCGCGTGACACCAGTGAACTCGCAAATGGCGGTATTTTGGGGTCAGTGGAACGCACGCTATAGGGCTTATAGCTCAGAGCAGCCCTTGAAGTAACCGTTTTGTAACAGTTCGTTGTGTCACCCTTGTGTTAACTGCTGCCCAAATTGCTACTGCAGATGTAGTACGATGCACCAGAGCCATACGCCGACTGAATACAATTGTCTTTCCGCTCGGAAGTACCTCGTGGCCGTTCGGAGATTGGATGTAATGCGGCCATGGATTCTCGCGAGCGCCGCTGCCAGTCGTCAAGTCATTCTGCATTATCGCTGAAGGAGCATCCAGCTTCTGTTACACAACCTCGTTCAAAATGGTTCAAATGGCTCTGAGCATTATGCGACTTAACTTCTGAGGTCATCAGTCGCCTAGAACTTAGAACTAATTAAACCTAACTAACCTAAGAACATCACACACATCCATGCCCGAGGCAGGATTCGAACCTGCTACCGTAGCGGTCGCTCGGCTCCAGACTGTAGCGCCTAGAACCGCACGGCCACTCAGGCCGGCCAACCTCGTTCAAACTCCATGAGGTTAAATAATAGCGTTTTTGTCGCCTTAAAGGAATTCTTGACTAAAAATAACTTACCGTGTCCAATCTCATGTTTACAGCGTGTATTTAAAGCAAACCTGCTCTGTATCCTCACAGAGGCACTACTAGCGCCACTGTTATGCGGCTGGGGCGAAATTTAAATACATATCATTTTTCGGATGTAGAAACACGCTTACCAATATTTATTTTTATCGCACGGGCCATCTATCGATGTGAATGTTTACGTTTTTCCGGTGTTACATGAATCCGTTCTTTAGCGTTCAGTACACAGCAGATGGCCTGTTTTTTGTGCTAGCAATCCCATCCGTCCCGAATTGCATCTTAATAGAGCGATGAAGACTCCACACATAAGAGTATGTTTCTGTAACCCACTGACCTTTATTGAACGGTGTAAAGTTGGGTATCATTGAACGATGTGCGTGCCATTGGCACCCACCTTACAGATATCTACACTGATGAGACCAAAAATTATGATCACTAGCCACCGTGAGAATGAATGGTGCCTGGTGGCGTTGCTTACATGTAAAGCAGTATTAAAAGTGTGTAAACAGAGCAGAAACAAATGGGGATTATTCTAGCTACGATATGGACAGCAAATGGGGAAATGCCCTTGCATACGTGATATTGACAAAGAGTAGCTTGTTATTGTCTGGCGCCTGAGAACCAGCATCTCGGAAATTTCGAAACTGGTTTACTGCCCATGTGCTAATGTCATGAGCATCGGTGGGAATTGGTTGAAGGACGATGAAGCCACGAAAAGGTGACAAGGTGTTGCACATCTACGCCTCGTCACAGTACATGGAGATTAGAGGCTTGGCTGTTCTATAAAGCAGGATAAGCGGCGATCTGTGATGGATACGAGAAAGTACAACGCAGGTACAGGCACAAGTGTTTCGGGGGACATCGTTCAGTGCACATTGTTGACCATGGGGCTCCGTAGGAGACTGCCCCTACGTGTTCCTATAATGACCTAACGGTGTGATTAATTGCAACTGCAGTGACCACGGAACCTTCTAGATGGGTGGGTGATTCAACGGGTACACGTCACCTCGTCGTATGAATCATGCTTCTTGTTACACAGGGTCGATGGTCGTTGTCGGATACGCCATAATCCAAGCGAACTGCTGTTCTAAGAACGCATTGCATCATGAACGCAGGCCATTGATGGCAGTGTCATGGTATGGGTGACATTAACCAATGAGTAGACGTCACCGATAGCAGTAACAGCCATTTAATAGCTGCGACCTAGGAGAACGCTATTGCTGTCGACCTGAACCCGTTCGTGTTTGATGTGTTCTCCGACAACGATTCCATTTTCCAGCAGGGTATCTGTGAGTGCCACAGTAAAATCAAGTTGATCAGTTGGTAATCAATTATTTTCGCTTGATAACTGGAACACTATATGGCGCCAGCTCTGCATATAACACTAGTTTGAGATACGTCAGTCTCCCTAACAGCCTAACCTCAAGTCCTGTCATGGGAAAAGCCTAGTATAACACTAAACTGATATACGTCACTCTTCCAGAGGCAGGACTTAAGGTTAGGTTGTTAGAGAAGAGTGACGTATATTAAGCTAGTGTTATACGAGGCGCTGAGTGATAGGACATTCGTCAAGTTTTACTCACTAAAATACATTTCATAACGCAAATATTGGATGTAAAACAATTATAAGACGAGTATTGAATGTCCAGCGGCGCGAACTTGCAATACGTCAGTCAAAATAATTAATACAAAACCTCACAGGTTTTTAAAAGGTAAAATACACTCCTGGAAATTGAAATAAGAACACCGTGAATTCATTGTCCCAGGAAGGAGAAACTTTATTGACACATTCCTGGGGTCTGATACATCACATGATCACACTGACAGAACCACAGGCACATAGACACAGGCAACAGAGCATGCACAATGTCGGCACTAGTACAGTGTATATCCACCTTTCGCAGCAATGCAGGCTGCTATTCTCCCATGGAGACGATCGTAGAGATGCTGGATGTAGTCCTGTGGAACGGCTTGCCATGCCATTTCCACCTGGCGCCTCAGTTGGACCAGCGTTCGTGCTGGACGTGCAGACCGCGTGAGACGACGCTTCATCCAGTCCCAAACATGCTCAATGGGGGACAGACCCGGAGATCTTACTGGCCAGGGTAGTTGACTTACACCTTCTAGAGCACGTTGGGGGGCACGGGATACATGCGGACGTGCATTGTCCTGTTGGAACAGCAAGTTCCCTTGCCGGTCTAGGAATGGTAGAACGATGGGTTCGATGACGGTTTGGATGTACCGTGCACTATTCAGTGTCCCCTCGACGATCACCAGTGGTGTACGGCCAGTGTAGGAGATCGCTCCCCACATCATGATGCCGGGTGTTGGCCCTGTGTGCCTCGGTCGTATGCAGTCCTGATTGTGGCGCTCACCTGCACAGCGCCAAACACGCATACGACCATCATTGGCACCAAGGCAGAAGCGGCTCTCATCGCTGAAGACGACACGTCTCCATTCGTCCCTCCATTCACGCCTGTCGCGACACCACTGGAGGCGGGCTGCACGATGTTGGGGCGTGAGCGGAAGACGGCCTAACGGTGTGCGGGACCGTAGCCCAGCTTCATGGAGACGGTTGCGGATGGTCCTCGCCGATACCCCAGGAGCAACAGTGTCCCTAATTTGCTGGGAAGTGGCGGTGCGGTCCCCTACGGCACTGCGTAGGATCCTACGGTCTTGGCGTGCATCCGTGCGTCGCTGCGGTCCGGTCCCAGGTCGACGGGCACGTGCACCTTCCGCCGACCACTGGCGACAACATCGATGTACTGTGGAGACCTCACGCCCCACGTGTTGAGCAATTCGGCGGTACGTCCACCCGGCCTCCCGCATGCCCACTATACGCCCTCGCTCAAAGTCCGTCAACTGCACATACGGTTCACGTCCACGCTGTCGCGGCATGCTACCAGTGTTAAGGACTGCGATGGAGCTCCGTATGCCACGGCAACTGGCTGACACTGACGGCGGCGGTGCACAAGTGCTGCGCAGCTAGCGCCATTCGACGGCCAACACCGCGGTTCCTGGTGTGTCCGCTGTGCCGTGCGTGTGATCATTGCTTGTACAGCCCTCTCGCAGTGTCCGGAGCAAGTATGGTGGGTCTGACACTCCATTTCCAGGAGTGTATAAAGTACTGACAAAATTAAAATGGGTACAAAGTCGACAGTAGGTAAGGGCGAGAATGACGGAAGAGAACCCAGTGTAGTAGGTGGCAGTAATTAACCAGACAAGAGCACAGATGACCCCACAGGGCGGCAACAGGCTTATCTGGAGCACCATACGCACGTCAACGATCAAATTTAAACAATGGAATCGTTGCAAATAAAACAAGGTAGGAAGGACGACACGACCAAATACAGTGGTTATGTTAAAGAGTTGACTGATATGTTCAATTCATCAAAAGTCGAAAGTGAAACCAGCGAAACACGAGAAACAGAATATGAATATGAGGTCACCTTGCAACAAGAAAGCGAAAAACCACTGAATATGACCGATTTGTTAAAAATATTGTCATCACAAATTGCAGAACAAGGTAGGAATGTTAACAAACAAATTGCAGCACAGGATCATCAAATTAAAGTACAACGCAGTTATATTAATAACCAGCTTCAAACACTTGAGAAAGTGCAAGGTAATCAAATTAAAGCACAAGGTCATCAAATTAAAGCACAAGATGTTAAAATCAGTAAACAGATCGAAAAAGTAAACTCAGAAGTAGGTGTGGTGAGTAATGCATTCAAAGACTTAAAATAAAAGATAGATATGATCAATAAAAATGTCTCCACTACGCAAGGACAGGTTAATGACATCAACAACAGGTTCGATAGCGAAATAATGAAAATTCAAGACACTGTAGAACCTCTGGTTGTAACAAAAGTTGAAAAAGTTTTTGGCCTCAATACCGAATTAATAAACAAATTTAACACCGAATGATTCAGAAAAAGAACTGAGTAAACAAGTGGCAACTTACGAAAAGAAGTGTGAACAAAACACTTACCAGATGCAAGGTAAAGTGAGCAACCTTGAACGAAATATGAGACAAAAACCGAATAACGTAACTGACAGAATGTGTAGCAAATTGCTGAGGGGAAAGAACGATTCGATCCGGCAGAAAGACATAATGGATGGCACCCATTAGATTTTTTGAAAAACTGTGAAAGGAATTTCCATGATTATGTAATGGAGCAGGAAAAGACGAATGTAGTTATTAGCGCCTTGGCAGGCGATGGAAAAAGATGGGGATTAAATTTAGATACGGAACAAATGTCATTTGATGAATTTAAACAAAAATTTATAGAGGAATACTTGTCAGAGTAACACCAGGATTGTCTATGGCGTGAATTTATCATGGCCAGATTATATGACATCAGTGGCAGGAACTCAATGAAAGAGTTTGGCGAAATGTGGTTCCAAAATTTGACACACTTCAGAAACAGACAGTCGGAATCCAAAATAGTGTGGGAACTATGGAAAAAGCTACTGGAGGATTCAAAACGTTACGTGGAAAGTAACCACAAATGCTTCTCGTCGTTATTGGAAAGAGTAGAAGACGAGGACCACTGGAGAAGAAACTGTGGTTATCGTCAAAACAATAATAACTAGACGAGGGATAGTCAAGAGCATAATGAACAAAATGAGAACGAACGTTACCGCCTAAATATGATGCAAAGAGGTAGAGGCACAGGTCATGATAACATGTCTTTTCGCGGTAGAAGGTTTGTAACGTGAAACTATTAAACTTAAATGACCCGAAATACTAAGGCCCACGTGCCACGTGTTCTACGGGCCAGGTCTGCACGGACCGATATTACGGGCCAAAACTAAAGAAACCTTACGGGATAAAGCGAAGTGAATTTAAGACATGAGCAAACGGTATAGCTGTGTCACAAGGCGGTGCCCGCGGCACAACCAACAGGTTTTGGCATGACTGAGTAAGGTACGAGAGAATATCCTGCAGCCGCTTGCGGAAGAGATGACGTTGCAAGGGAATTCAGTGGACCTGTTTCGGCGGGGAATATCACCGAAGCGAAAAAGGAACCATACACGTTATTAAGTAACAGCAAAAAGACAGATAATATGGGCAAAAAGGAGTCTTCAGAGATCGCAGAAGGACGTGATGGTTTGTTTTACAGTTTAAAGCAACATGAGCGGGAAAACTTTGAAAAGGGTTACACAACCAGAGATTTAATAAAAGAGAGAAATGAAAGTGGAAACGTCGGGAAGAGGGCGTTGTCGGACAATGAAAAAGACGTGGAAGTAGTTCGCGTTGCGCAAGGTGCTCGAGCAGGAATTTTATAGGAAGAGGTTGGTAAGAGAAAGGAAGGTGCCGCGCAAAGCACGTGAGCTGCTGATGTTAAAGAAATTGGTGCTAAAAATTGAAAAATGGTCGGTATGAATAGCAATTTGGAGGAGGATGAAATCCTCAATAGAGTGGATGAGGCGATCCTGGCTGACGAAAAACTCACACAAGTAAATGTTGTTGATAATCATGAGATTATAGATTCAGATGAACATATGCGAGCCACTGAAATACAAGACGATTATACAAAATATGTAAATAAAGTTTACGTCATCCAAAGTGATACTGAAGAAACGCCTGTGACTGAAAATTAAACAGAAAATATTAAGAAAGGATTGGAGAACTGAAATTAGTTAAAAGTAACGAAAGATCGAAAGAAGAGCTAGCTCGTTGTCTTAGAGTAGCGTTCATGCTAGAATCAGACAGTGAATATGAAACGAGTGATAGAAAACGTAGAAATAGAAGAAGGAGAACCAATTATACCAAAAGACGTATCTGAAAAGCAGAATGAAGTCTTTTCCAAACAAAATCCGGCAGTAAATATCGAACCGAAAAAGAGTCACCTGACAATACGACACCTGGACAACATTTAATTAGAGTCATGAAAGACTTTGAAATCAGAAAACCGAAAGAGCCACCCGACGATACGATACGGTGGATAGAGTTGATAAGGGTCGTGAAAGATGTAGAAATTAGGATACCGAAAAAGCCACCAGACATACGTGACTGGCCGATAAATAGCAACTTACTGCCACCACAATCATAAGGCATGGGGCAGGTTTACTGCAGACTTTGAAAATGTAATGAATACCCTCCA
Organism: Schistocerca americana; assembly: GCF_021461395.2. Lineage (NCBI taxonomy): Eukaryota > Metazoa > Arthropoda > Insecta > Orthoptera > Acrididae > Schistocerca > Schistocerca americana. Next base: position 456,609,937 of record NC_060130.1, read on the forward strand.
CCATGAATCTACAGGATTTACACCCGAGGAAATTCTACTTAATTACAGAAGCAAAAGTGTAATTGAAGAAACCTTACAATTCCCACCCTATATAGAACTACAGCTGAACGAGAAAAAGATTTAGTAAGAAAAAGAATGAAAGAAAAAGCGGAAGCCATTTCTAAAAGGCACGATAAGGGCCTTAAAGTGACCAAATTCAAAATAAATGATTTTGTTCTAGTAAATATTCACGAAAAATCTAGTGAAATTAAACAGGAAGATTCTAAGTTCAAATATATTTATAATTGTCCCTTTGAAGTACAAGAAACGCCACACACTAATGCCTATTATCTTGTTTGTGCCAAGTAAAAAAAGCCATTGGTTGTTCATAACAACGTAGATTTCAAACTTTATGCCCACAGAAATAAGTAATAAGGGGCAAAAATGAAAAAGTGCATATGCATTTTACTCTATATGTTCTTGTTCTTGATGTTGTATTGCCAAGTGTTGGTTCAAATGGCTCTGAGCACTACGCGACTCAACTTCTGAGGTCATCAGTCGCCTAGAACTTAGAACTAATTAAACCTAACTAACCTAAGGACATCACACACATCCATGCCCGAGGCAGGATTCGAATCTGCGACCGTAGCAGTCACGCGGTTCCGGACTGAAGCGCCTTTAACCGCACGGCCACACCGGCCGGCTGCCAAGTGTTATTGTGTTGGAAAAAACCTTTGTGTTATCAGACAACTGAAGCATGTCTATAAGTTTCAGATTCTTTATACCATAACGTGATATACATTACATTTTAACTCCAGGCTATGACTTACAGAATGACTGCAATAATGGAATATTGGAGTATGATCAGAAGGACTGCCAAATGTGTCCACAGTCAGATAAAGCGTTGATGTTGAAAATGACGAAGGACTGCCAAATGCGTCAATTGGCAGAGAAGTGTTGACGACGAAAATAACGAAGGACTACCAAATATGTAAATTGGCAGACAAAGGGTGAAAACTTTGATATTGTGTATTGAGTATTTTGCTTTCTTTATGAACTGCAAGTGTATTTCCAGCAGACAAAACGTAAATTCTTAATGATCATACTGTGGCAAATAGGCTTAGATTAACCATATGTAATGAAAACCGTGTATGTAAACTATATGTAAATCCCTGTATATACAGGGTGAGTTACCTAACATTACGGCTGGATATATTTCGTAAACCACATCAAGTACTGACGAATCGATTCCACAGACCGAACTTGAGGAGAGGGGCTAGTGTAATTGGTTAATACAAACCATAAAAATCTACACGGAAGTATGTTTTTTAACACAAACCTACGTTTTTTTAAATGGAACATCGTTAGTTTTGTTAGCACATCTGAACATATAAACAAATACGTAAGCAGTGCCGTTTGTTGCATTGTAAAATGTTAATTACATCCGGAGATATTGTAACCTTAACTTGACCTTTGAGTACCACTCCTCCGCTGTTCGATCGTGTGTATCGGAGAGCACCGAATTACGTAGGAATCCAAAGGGAACGGTGATTGACCTTAGGTACAGAAGAGACTGGAACAACACATTACGACCACATGCTATCAGCTTTTTATTGGTCTTTTTCACTGACGCACATATACATTACCATGAGGGGCGAGGCACACGTACACACGTGGTTTCCGTTTTCAATTACGGAGTGGAATAGAGTGTGTCCCGACATGTCAGGCCAATAGATGTTCAATGTGGTGGCCATCATGTGCTGCACACAATTGCAATCTCTGGCGTAATGAATGTCGTACACGCCGCAGTGCATCTGGTGTAATGTCGCCGCAGGCTGCCACAATACCTTGTTTCATATCCTCTGGGGTTGTAGGCACATCACGGTACACATTCTCCTTTGACGTACCCCACAGAAAGAGTCCAGAGGTGTAAGATCAGGAAAACGGGCTGGCCAATTTATGCGTCCTCCACGTCCTATGAAACGCACGCCGAACGTGTACCTCACCCCTCATGGTAATGTACATGTGCGTCAGTGAAAAAGACCAATAGAAAGGTATTAGCACGTGGACGTAATGTGCTGTTCCAGTCTCTTCTGTACCTAAGGCCCATCACCGTTCCCTTTGGATCCCTACGTAACTCGGTGTTCTCCGATACACACGATCGAACAGCGGAGGAGTGGTACTCAAGCGTCAAGTTAAGGTTACAATATCTCCGGATGTAATTAACATTTTACAATGCAACAAACGGCACTGATTACGTATTTGTTTATATGTTCAGATGTGCTAACAAAACAAACGGGGTTCCATCTAAAAAAAACGTAGGTTCGTGTTAAAAAACATACTTCCGTGTAAATTTTTATGGTTTGTATTAACCAATTACACTTGCCCCTCTCCTCAAGTTCGGTCTGTGGAATCGATTCGTCAGTACTTGATGTGGTTTACGAAATATATCCAGCCGTAATGTTAGGTGACTCACCCTGTATATACAGGGATTTACATATAGTTTACATACACAGTTTTCATTACACATGGTTAATCTAAGCCTATTTGCCACAGTATGATCATTAAGAATTTACGTTTTGTCTGCTGGAAATACACTTGCAGTTCATAAAGAAAGCAAAATACTCAATACACAATATCAAAGTTTTCACCCTTTGTCTGCCAGTTTACATATTTGGTAGTCCTTCGTTATTTTCGTCGTCAACACTTCTCTGCCAACTGACGCATTTGGCAGTCCTTCGTCATTTTCAACATCAACGCTTTATCTGACTGTGGACACATTTGGCAGTCCTTCTGATCATACTCCAATATTCCATTATTGCAGTCATTCTGTAAGTCATAGCCTGGAGTTAAAATGTAATGTATATCACGTTATGGTATAACGAATCTGAAACTTATAGACATGCTTCAGTTGTCTGATAACACAAAGGTTTTTTCCAACACAATAACACTTGGCAGCCGGCCGGTGTGGCCGTGCGGTTAAAGGCGCTTCAGTCCGGAACCGCGTGACTGCTACGGTCGCAGATTCGAATCCTGCCTCGGGCATGGATGTGTGTGATGTCCTTAGGTTAGTTAGGTTTAATTAGTTCTAAGATCTAGGCGACTGATGACCTCAGAAGTTGAGTCGCGTAGTGCTCAGAGCCATTTGAACCAACACTTGGCAATACAACATCAAGAACAAGAACATATAGAGTAAAATGCATATGCACTTTTTCATTTTTGCCCCTTATTACTTATTTCTGTGGGCATAAAGTTTGAAATCTACATTGTTATGAACAACCAATGGCTTTTTTTACTTGGCGCAAACAAGATAATAGGCATTAGTGTGTGGCGTTTCTTGTACTTCAAAGGGACAATTATAAATATATTTGAACTTAGAATCTTCCTGTTTAATTTCACTAGATTTTTCGTGAATTTTTACTAGAACAAAATCATCTATTTTGAATTTGGTCACTTTAAGGCCCTTATCGTGCCTTTTAGAAATGGCTTCCGCTTTTTCTTTCATTCTTTTTCTTACTAAATCTTTTTCTCGTTCAGCTGTAGTTCTATATAGGGTGGGAATTGTAAGGTTTCTTCAATTACACTTTTGCTTCTGTAATTAAGTAGAATTTCCTCGGGTGTAAATCCTGTAGATTCATGGTGGAGGGTATTCATTACATTTTCAAAGTCTGCAGTAAACCTGCCCCATGCCTTATGATTGTGGTGGCAGTAAGTTGCTATTTATCGGCCAGTCACGTATGTCTGGTGGCTTTTTCGGTATCCTGATTTCTACATCTTTCACGACCCTTATTAACTCTATCCACCGTATCGTATCGTCGGGTGGCTCTTTCGGTTTTCTGATTTCAAAGTCTTTCATGACTCTAATTAAATGTTGTCCAGGTGTCGTATTGTCAGGTGACTCTTTTTCGGTTCGATATTTACTGCCGGATTTTGTTTGGAAAAGACTTCATTCTGCTTTTCAGATACGTCTTTTGGTATAATTGGTTCTCCTTCTATTTCTACGTTTTCTATCACTCGTTTCATATTCACTGTCTGATTCTAGCATGAACGCTACTCTAAGACAACGAGCTAGCTCTTCTTTCGATCTTTCGTTACTTTTAACTAATTTCAGTTCTCCAATCCTTTCTTAATATTTTCTGTTTAATTTTCAGTCACAGGCGTTTCTTCAGTATCACTTTGGATGACGTAAACTTTATTTACATATTTTGTATAATCGTCTTGTATTTCAGTGGCTCGCATATGTTCATCTGAATCTATAATCTCATGATTATCAACAACATTTACTTGTGTGAGTTTTTCGTCAGCCAGGATCGCCTCATCCACTCTATTGAGGATTTCATCCTCCTCCAAATTGCTATTCATACCGACCATTTTTCAATTTTTAGCACCAATTTCTTTAACATCAGCAGCTCACGTGCTTTGCGCGGCACCTTCCTTTCTCTTACCAACCTCTTCCTATAAAATTCCTGCTCGAGCACCTTGCGCAACGCGAACTACTTCCACGTCTTTTTCATTGTCCGACAACGCCCTCTTCCCGACGTTTCCACTTTCATTTCTCTCTTTTATTAAATCTCTGGTTGTGTAACCCTTTTCAAAGTTTTCCCGCTCATGTTGCTTTAAACTGTAAAACAAACCATCACGTCCTTCTGCGATCTCTGAAGACTCCTTTTTGCCCATATTATCTGTCTTTTTGCTGTTATTTAATAACGTGTATGGTTCCTTTTTCGCTTCGGTGATATTCCCCGCCGAAACAGGTCCACTGAATTCCCTTGCAACGTCATCTCTTCCGCAAGCGGCTGCAGGATATTCTCTCGTACCTTACTCAGTCATGCCAAAACCTGTTGGTTGTGCCGCGGGCACCGCCTTGTGACACAGCTATACCGTTTGCTCATGTCTTAAATTCACTTCGCTTTATCCCGTGAGGTTTCTTTAGTTTTGGCCCGTAATATCGGTCCGTGCAGACCTGGCCCGTAGAACACGTGGCACGTGGGCCTTAGTATTTCGGGTCATTTAAGTTTAATAGTTTCACGTTACAAACCTTCTACCGCGAAAAGACATGTTATCATGACCTGTGCCTCTACCTCTTTGCATCATATTTAGGCGGTAACGTTCGTTCTCATTTTGTTCATTATGCTCTTGACTATCCCTCGTCTAGTTATTATTGTTTTGACGATAACCACAGTTTCTTCTCCAGTGGTCCTCGTCTTCTACTCTTTCCAATAACGACGAGAAGCATTTGTGGTTACTTTCCACGTAACGTTTTGAATCCTCCAGTAGCTTTTTCCATAGTTCCCACACTATTTTGGATTCCGACTGTCTGTTTCTGAAGTGTGTCAAATTTTGGAACCACATTTCGCCAAACTCTTTCATTGAGTTCCTGCCACTGATGTCATATAATCTGGCCATGATAAATTCACGCCATAGACAATCCTGGTGTTACTCTGACAAGTATTCCTCTATAAATTTTTGTTTAAATTCATCAAATGACATTTGTTCCGTATCTAAATTTAATCCCCATCTTTTTCCATCGCCTGCCAAGGCGCTAATAACTACATTCGTCTTTTCCTGCTCCATTACATAATCATGGAAATTCCTTTCACAGTTTTTCAAAAAATCTAATGGGTGCCATCCATTATGTCTTTCTGCCGGATCGAATCGTTCTTTCCCCTCAGCAATTTGCTACACATTCTGTCAGTTACGTTATTCGGTTTTTGTCTCATATTTCGTTCAAGGTTGCTCACTTTACCTTGCATCTGGTAAGTGTTTTGTTCACACTTCTTTTCGTAAGTTGCCACTTGTTTACTCAGTTCTTTTTCTGAATCATTCGGTGTTAAATTTGTTTATTAATTCGGTATTGAGGCCAAAAACTTTTTCAACTTTTGTTACAACCAGAGGTTCTACAGTGTCTTGAATTTTCATTATTTCGCTATCGAACCTGTTGTTGATGTCATTAACCTGTCCTTGCGTAGTGGAGACATTTTTATTGATCATATCTATCTCTTTTTTGTTTTAATACTTGATGAAACCGTGTTTTATATGAACAGTTATGTGAAGTGTTTGTTGCATCTACGATTATGGAGTGTGTATTCTTTGTTAGTTAAGGTCATTCATTTGTGACACGCAATTTAAAGTTTGTGACGTTTATATGGAAAATGATAAATGATTGTTTAAAGTGATGAAATTTTATAATATGTGTATATTTATAAGAAAAGCAATGTACATTGGAAGCTAGTTCATGCTTAGGGCACTTGTATTGTAAAATGTAAAAGATGTAGAAGTCCCTCCACAACGGAAGTGGTATGGCGCGATGTAAAAGGTGGTTTTGGCGGTCGAACTGGTGTGAACGGTGTGGTGTCACCGCCAGACACCACACTTGCTAGGTGGTAGCCTTTAAGTCGGCCGCGGTCCGGTAGTATACGTCGGACCCCCGTGTCGCCACTATCAGTGATAGCAGACCGAGCGCCGCCACACGGCAGGTCTAGAGAGACTTCCTAGCACTCGCCCCAGTTGTACAGCCGACTTTGCTAGCGATGGTTCACTGACAAATTACGCTCTCATTCGCCGAGACGATAGTTAGCATAGCCTTCAGCTACGTCATTTGCTACGACCTAGCAAGGCGCCATTATCATTTGCTATTTCTCTTGTGATGCATGTACCGTCAGACCTGTGTTCACCAATTATGGATTAAAGTTAAGTATTCCAGAAGCTACGTACCTTTTTTGCTAGTCTCTATTCCTCTAACTGTTCCAGACCTCACGCCAGCCTGCATGAGCTTAAACGCGTGCCTTTCGGCTATCTCATAGTGGCTTGGCTGTCTTGCCAAGTCACAACAGTTTGACGACGAGGATTTTGCCTTCGTCTTGCTGTTGTCCTAATTTACTTCTGTCATGGCTTCGCCACAATCTCCAGATGTACTGTCCGAATTTTATCGCTTGCAGAATCAGCAGACGCAGGCCTTATTGGATGCCGTTGGACAGCTCGTCCAGGGTCAACGTGAATTGCAACACGATGCGGCAGCCGTCGCTCCACTGCTCCCGCAGCCACAACACGCAGTTGCACCACCTTTTCGTCCTTTTGATGCGGCACTGGAAAGCTGGACAGAGTGGTCACGCCAATTTAGATTCCATCTCGCCGCCTACAGAATTCAAGGTAACGAGTGGCAGCCTTTTTTGTTAGCGTCCGTAGGCGTCCAGACGGACCGTTTGATAGTGAAATTATTTCCCCAACGCGACGTAGCAACTCTGTCCTACGACGAAATTTTGTCTGCATTAGATGCATATTTCAAAGAAGCAGTCAATGTAGTTGCGAAAAGGTATACCTTCTTTCGTACAAAACGTATGGTAGGTCAGACTAATAGGGTGCGGGTTGCAACCTTGCAAGGCCTTACTAGGGATTGTGTTTTTGAGTGTCAATGTGGACTCCCTTATTCAGATACTATGGTACGTGATGCAATTGCACAGAATGTTTCTGATGTTCGTAAATGGGAACAGATTTTGAAACTAGTCAATCCCGCCCTTCAACAAGTGATGGACATATTGGATCGGCAAGACACACTTGACTTTTCTCAGGAATCTTTTGAATCTTCACTGTACGTGTGTCACATTATCTGGCCCTCGAGGCGCGCTGCACGGAACAGTAAACAGCCCTCGCGCCCATCGGTGCAGCTGCCGCCAAGCTCTCAGCCACGTGTGCCGTGCAAGCAAGCAAATGCAGTGCTAAAATCATGCCCGCGGTGTGCTACGAGACATTCCATTCGCATGAGAATTGCCCCTCACGCCAAGCTATTTGCTTTTTCTATCATAAACGAGGACATGTTCAGAATGTTTGCCAGAAAAAGCTCCGATCGGACACTCACAATCATTCTAGGCCCTTTGCTTCGCGCCGGAATCGGAATCGAACCAAGAATACTCAGGATCGTGAACCGTCGCCCATGGAAATTCATGCAGTTCATTCCACTCCGCCCAGCCACTCTCTCTATCAGTGACTGTGTTCGTCCCACAAATAGTGTGCGTCGACGTCGCAGGAAATCACGTCAAGTCGCAAGTGATTCTGTACCAGTGCCAGTTCACGTTGCACGAGACAGTCGCTCTTGTCATCAGCAGGACAATAAACTTTTTGTGGACTTGGACATTCACGGCAAAGTGATACCATTCCAGCTCGATACCGGAGCTGCAGTTTCACTGATCAATCACGACACGTACCGACAGCTGGGCACACCTCCGTTGCGTGCCGCAAATGTTAAGCTAACTACATATTCAGGTCACGGGCTCCCTGTGTTAGGACAGTGCAGCCTTCTTGCAACATACAAGGGACAAATGAAACTTGTGTCATTGTACGTCCTTCGTTCTTCTTCTGCAGTGAACTTGTTTGGTTTGGATTCATTTCAGTTGTTTAACTTGTCTATAGTCAATCAGGTCCTATCAGTGAACCAGACTGTGCCTTCAGACAGTCTTTCTCGTCTATGTGAAGAGTTTGCAGACATTTTTGCACCGGGCCTTGGTTGCGCTAAGAACTATAAAGCACATTTGGAACTGAAAGTAAACGCGCAACCGAAATTTTTCAGAGCGCGCAATGTTCCCCACGCATTGCGTGATGAGGTCGCAAGAACATTAAACGATTTGGAATCACTAGGTGTAATTGAACGTGTGCAGGCTTCTCTCTGGGCATCACCCTTAGTAATTTCGCAAAAGCCTTCCGGAAAATTGAGACTTCGTGTGGACTTCAAGGCAACAGTGAATCCCCAACTAGTGACTGCAACTTTTCCTTTACCCCACCCGGAAGATCTCTTTGACAAACTGTGCTCGGGTAAATACTTTTCGAAGTAGGACCTAGCAGATGCGTACTTGCAAATACCGGTGGACGAAGAATCCCAGCGCGTTTTGGTGGTTAACACGCATCTTGGTTTGTACCGATTCAAAAGACTGCCATTCGGGTGTGCATCCGCCCCTGCATTGTTTCAGCAATATTTACAAACTGTTTGTGCGTCGGTCCCTACTGCAGCAAACTATCTGGACGATATTGTGATCTCCAAAAAGACAGAAGAAGAACATTTAGCCAATCTCAGAACATTATTTCAAGTCTTGCGACAAAATGGTCTTCGCTTGCGGAAGGACAAATGTGTGTTTTTTGCTCATGACTTACCCTATCTGGGCCATGTACTCAATGCCCAAGGCATACATCCCAGTCCAGAGCACCTCCGTGCCATACAAGATTTGCCTTCGCCGCAGAATTTGAAGCAGCTACAGAGTGTGCTGGGATAAATTAATTACTATCATCGCTATGTGCGGCATGCCTCTTCCATTTCAGCTTTGCTTCGTTGGTTATGCCGTAAAGGTGTTCCGTTCGTCTGGACGACAGAATGCGAACGCGCCTTTCGCCAGTTGAAATCGGCGTTGCTTTCCAATACTTGCCTTACGCCATTCGATCCCCAGAAACCCCTATTGTTGGTGGTAGATGCATCGGATTTCGGGATCGGTGCTGTGCTTGCGCATAAAGATGGTTCGCACGATCGCCCTATTGCCTTTGCGTCCAAATTGCTCTCGTCTGCGCGAAGAAATTACTCACAGATCGAGAAAGAAGCTTTGGCTCCCGTATTTGGTGTTACTAAGTTTCATGATTTCTTGTATGGTCGTCACTTTACCATCATCACAGACCACAGACCTTTGACGTCCCTTTATCATCCGAACAAGCCTGTTCCTCCACGTACAGCGCAGAAATTCATTCGCTGGTCAATTTTCCTCTCGCAGTACCGCTACGATATCTTGTATCGGTCCACTGCTAAGCACGGAAACGCCGATGCGTTGTACCGTTTGCCTGTTGCTGAGGATAGAGCATTCGATTCTTCCGGACTTCCTTGCATGTTCATTGATGCGGAAACCGATGACGTAGTCGAATCGTTTCCGATTGATTTTCGTCGTGTAGCTACAGCCACAGCGGCTGACCCTGTCCTTGCTACCGTTCTGCGTTTTGTTGCTACGCAATGGCCCTTGTCAAAGTCACGGATCGAGGATCCGTTGGTTCGCCGATTTTTTGCTCACATTGAGAGACTTTTTGTTCGACGTGGTGTTTTGCTGTTGCGTTCTGATAATGATCAGTCCAGGGTCCCACGTTCGTTACAGTCCTCTGTCTTACGGCTATTCCACCAAGGACATTGGGTTATAGTGCGAACGAAACAACTTGCTCGTCAGCACTGTACTTGGTTCGGAATCGATGCTGCGATTACGAATATGTTCTCTTCTTGCATGGCGTGTGCCGAACAACAATCTGCACCACCGCGCAAATTCTTTGCATTGCCAAAAGCCACTACCCCTTGGCAACGCTTACACATCGATTTTGCTGGTCCATTCTGGAATGCTCGATGGTTGGTTGTGGTGGATTCTTTCAGTAATTTTCCTTTTGTTGTCCGGATAGCTTCCACGACGTCATATGCCACCATTCAAGCGTTATCTGCTATCTTTTGCATTGAAGGTCTTCCACAGACTATTGTTTCCGACAATGGCCCACAATTCATGTCCTCAGAATTTCAGTCATTCTGCAAGGCCAATGGTATTCAGCATCTGCCGTCCACGCCGTTTTCGCCGCAGTCAAACGGTGCCGCTGAACGTTTGGTCAGGACTTTCAAGTCACAGATGTTGAAGTTGAAAGAGTCTCGTTCTCGGGAGGACGCGTTATTGCTCTTTTTGTCCACGTATCACTCTCAGCCCCGAGATGGTCGCTCGCCGGCTGAGTTGTTGCACGGTCGCCCTCCTCGCACCCTGATGTCTTTGCTACATCCGCCGCATCAAGTTCCTGTGCAGCGGCAGACACCTGCTTTTGCCCCAGGCGACGTTGTATACTATCGCAACTATCGAGGTTCACGGCGTTGGCTCGCAGGGCGCATTCTTCGCTGCCTCGGCCGCGCTATGTATCTGGTTTTGGGGGCCTCTGGTGAGGTGCGTCGGCATCTCAATCAGCTGCGCCTCTGTCGTCGCACGGGTTCTGCCGCTCCCCGTCTACTTTCAGCGACGGTGCCGTCCGGTCAGCGCCCTGGGGATCCATCTACTGGCTCGCCTCATCCCCAGGTGTTACCGACGCTGCCTTCCATTTTGCCCCATGGCGACGCGCCGCCGCCTGTTCTCCCGCCGGCGACGGCCGCAGTGGACGCGTCGCTGCAACCCCCGGGCGCCTCCCTGGGTCACGCGCCGCCGATCGCTTCCCGTGACCCGTTGTCCTCCGACATGGAACTCTTGCCCGCTCCGGACCACATGGCGTCTTCGCCCGTCGGGTGCCCCGACCCGATGGAGGTCGACCCTTCGGCCCCTCCTGTCTCTCTACGGGCGCGTACACCGCATGTTGGCGTGCACCCTGGACTAGGTTTTCAGGCGTTTCCTAGCTCCCCTCGGACCGAACGGCAGGGTGCGGGTGGCACAGCCTCGCCTGTTGTTAGGCTCCCCACCTCGTCGCATACGTCAACATGGGGTCCTCCCCACGGCGGGCGGAAGCCTTATAACACAACCGTACCCCGATTTGCGGGGGAGGAATGTGGTGTCACCGCCAGACACCACACTTGCTAAGTGGTAGCCTTTAAATCGGCCGCGGTCCGGTAATGTACGTCGGACCCGCGTGTCGCCACTATCAGTGATTGCAGACCGAGCGCCGCCACACGGCAGGTCTAGAGAGACTTCCTAGCACTCGCCCCAGTTGTATAGCCGACTTTGCTAGCAATGGTTCACTGACAAATTACGCTCTCATTCGCCGAGACGATAGTTAGCATAGCCTTCAGCTGCGTCATTTGCTACGACCTAGCAAGGTGCCATAATCATTTGCTATTTATCTTGTGATGCATGTACCGTCAGACCGGTGTTCACCAATTATGGATTAAAGTTAAGTATTCCAGAAGCTACGTACCTTTTTTGCTAGTCTCTATACCTCTAACTGTTCCAGACCTCACGCCAGCCTGCGTGAGCTTAAACGCGTGCCATTCGGCTATCTCATAGTGGCTTGGCTGTCTTGCCAAGTCACAACAAACGGTGCGCAGTCAGTGGTTAACCGTTGCACGGTACACATCGACGGGGCGAAAGGAGGCAATCGGAAGCTGTTTTGCAAGGAACTCTGCCTCGGATGTGGATTTGGCTGTTGCTTGGTTCTCTCGGCTCTAACACGTTAAAAATCCGTCGCCAAGAAGAAATTTTATAGAGCATTCTAGCATCAAGAGTCGTGAGTACAGTTAGCCGCCATGTCGCTTGCCACCACAACTTCGTCACTGCTCCACTAACTTCTTACATACAGATATGTATCACAGCATGGACCAGTTGATTTGTGTGAGTGATTTAATAATAATCCAAATGCTCTATATACACTCCTGGAAATTGAAATAAGAACACCGTGAATTCATTGTCCCAGGAAGGGGAAACTTGATTGACACATTCCTGGGGTCAGATACATCACATGATCACACTGACAGAACCACAGGCACATAGACACAGGCAACAGAGCATGCACAATGTCGGCACTAGTACAGTGTATATCCACCTTTCGCAGCAATGCAGGCTGCTATTCTCCCATGGAGACGATCGTAGAGATGCTGGATGTAGTCCTGTGGAACGGCTTGCCATGCCATTTCCACCTGGCGCCTCATTTGGACCAGCGTTCGTGCTGGACGTGCAGACCGCGTGAGACGACGCTTCATCCAGTCCCAAACATGCTCAATGGGCGACAGATCCGGAGATCTTGCTGGCCAGGGTAGTTGACTTACACCTTCTAGAGCACGTTGGGTGGCACGGGATACATGCGGACGTGCATTGTCCTGTTGGAACAGCAAGTTCCCTTGCCGGTCTAGGAATGGTAGAACGATGGGTTCGATGACGGTTTGGATGTACCATGCACTATTCAGTGTCCCCTCGACGATCACCAGTGGTGTACGGCCAGTGTAGGAGATCGCTCCCCACACCATGATGCCGGGTGTTGGCCCTGTGTGCCTCGGTCGTATGCAGTCCTGATTGTGGCGCTCACCTGCACGGCGCCAAACACGCATCATTGGCCATCATTGGCACCAAGGCAGAAGCGACTCTCATCGCTGAAGACGACACGTCTCCATTCGTCCCTCCATTCACGCCTGTCGCGACACCACTGGAGGCGGGCTGCACGATGTTGGGGCGTGAACGGAAGACGGCCTAACGGTGTGCGGGACCGTAGCCCAGCTTCATGGAGACGGTTGCGAATGGTCCTCGCCGATACCCCAGGAGCAACAGTGTCCCTAATTTGCTGGGAAGTGGCGGTGCGGTCCCCTACGGCACTGCGTAGGATCCTACGGTCTTGGCGTGCATCCGTGCGTCGCTGCGGTCCGGTCCCAGGTCGACGGGCACGTGCACCTTCCGCCGACCACTGGCGACAATATCGATGTACTGTGGAGACCTCATGCCCCACGTGTTGAGCAATTCGGCGGTACGTCCACCCGGCCTCCCGCATGCCCACTATACACCCTCGCTCAAAGTCCGTCAACTGCACATGCGGTTCACGTCCACGCTGTCGCGGCATGCTACCAGTGTTAAAGACTGCGATGGAGCTCCGTATGCCACGGCAAACTGGCTGACACTGACGGCGGCGGTGCACAAATGCTGCGCAGCTAGCGCCATTCGACGGCCAACACCGCGGTTCCTGGTGTGTCCGCTGTGCCGTGCGTGTGATCATTGCTTGTACAGCCCTCTCGCAGTGTCCGGAGCAAGTATGGTGGGTCTGACACACCGGTGTCAATGTGTTCTTTTTTCCATTTCCAGGAGTGTATATATAAAAATTAAAAGTCTGAGAGAGTAACATTAGCTTGTGCCACAGCAGGTTAGTGTTATACGTGGCTTTTCCAGTGACAGGACTTAAGGTTAGGCTGTTAGACAAGAGTGACGTATATCAAGCTAGTGTTATACGTGCCCACATTACACCATAGTGAATTTCGCTACCTGTGTCGATGATATCCGGTGCCACATAATTCCTGAAACATGTAAAAGATTTTTGGGGCACTTGCAACTCAGTATCGCATAAAGATAGACAAATACGCTATTAAGTAGGTGGCCTGTATGTTTTGGCTCAACAATGTATATTATTTTCTGTCCTAGACGTGACTTTTCATGGAGCAGGATAGTTCAAAAATTAAATGGCTCTGAGCACTATGGGACTTCGCATCTGAGGTCATCAGTCCCCTAGAATTTAGAACTACTTAAACCTAACTAACCTAAGGACATCACACACATCCATGCCCGAGGCAGGATTCGAAACTGCGACCGTAGCGGTCGCACGGTTCCAGACTGAAGCGCCTAGAACCGCTCTTCCACACCCTCCGGCCAGGATAGTTCCCTAGCACTTATGTTGTCTAGTGGAGAACATATTTCGTGATATTGCTCGCCACCGTCGTCATCAGGTCAGGTCGAAGTGTTGCTACGCACTACTAGAGAGATGTCTCTTATCGAAGAATACAATTTTCCAGTGATTCAAGAACAGAATAATTATCACTCAAGTTTAGTGTCCTAGCAAACCATCATGGTAAGACCTGTTGATAAGGTCAGATATTTGGAAGGAAGGAAGATGAGGTTGACCTTCCATAGACAGTGAGGTCATCAGAGACGGAACGCAAGTTCGGATCGTGGAAATCCAGGGAAGGACATCGGACATGTCCTTGTAAACATTGGAAAATTGTGGTAAGTTCCTATAGGACCCAACCGCCAAGATCATTAGTCTCTGGGCTTACACACTACTTAATCTAACTTAAACTTACTTACGCTAGGGACAACCACATACCCTGTTCCGTGGGAGAACTCGAACCTCCGACGGGGTAGCCGCGCTAACCGTGGCAAGGCTCCACAGACCACGCGGCGACCCCGCACGCCTGCTTATCAAAAGAGTCATGTACTTACACATACATACTCAGCTATCCACCGTAAAATAAATAGCGGAAGATAACTCATGCCATTATAAGCGATTTTCTGTCATATTCTATTTGCTTTTCGAAGAATAAGTTACGTTCTATACGCGTCTGTACGTACCGTATGCTCTCTCATCTTATTCTTGTGAAATCTACGCACAACATACTATGGTGAGAGCACAGTAGTCGCACACTCCGCCTAGAATACCGTTTCTCTAACTTTACCAATCTCGGAGAATTTCCGTTACACTTCCTCAAGGGCTAGATCGTCCTATTAGAGGCGTAGTAGCGTCTCTCTCAGTTCTTTCGATGTCTGTTGTCTCGTCTGCCAGATAATGATCCGAAACGCTGGATGAGCTCTCTAGAATCCGAAGTACTAGAGTCTTATATGCACTTCCACTTACAAATGCACCGCCTTATCTCCAAACCTTTCTAACTAGGCCACGTGTTCCATTCGCTATTTCTAAAACTAATTTTGCATGCTCGTCCTGTTTCATGTCGCTTCTTAGCAGTACTCTCAAATACTTACTCTATGTTACGTCCTCAAGCTGTTTACCAATAATCTTAGAGTTTGATACTACCGTTTTCTTTGTTTTTCTTATAGGTATTATCTTGCGTTCATCCATATTTATAAAGAGCGTCTGTTCATTACACAAAAAGAAAATTTTGGGCTGAGTCTTTCAGTATTCCCTTACAATCTCGACCTTACCTTAAGTAATTTAGGTTAACCGCGAAAAAATTAAACTTTTGTGGCGGGATGCGGACTTGAACCGCCTTCCTCCTGAGATTAAGACTCGATTCGTATGGCTGCTGAAATTGCTATGGTGGTTGCAGGACCTTTAGAGACAATTAACGACAGCCGTCGTTGATGGAGAACACAAAGGTTCTACTGCCTAGAGAAGAACATTATTCAATAGATTGGCGTAGGAGTTTGTTGTTGGTATCCAACCGCAATGATGTCAATAGTTTTCGCAAGCGATTGTGGACTGCAGCTTACTACAGATACAGGATCCCTCTTATTTCTTGAAAGTATTGTGGCAAATGCGTATCTGTGTATTACGGATGACTGTTACGAGTTATTTTTGACTGTCGAGTGTATTTCCTACTGAGGCGAAAGGCAGGGAGAGGTAGGAAACGCGCGCCGCACCTGGCTTACTCATCTCGATTACCATCATTAACTGCCAGGAAGCCAACTTTAACGTCTGATGTTGATCAGACAGATTTGGTATCCGACCCATGACTATGGTACAATCCCTTATAATAATGTACACCACCAGCTACCATACAGTTATAAACACTTCAAAAAAAGGTTTGCATCACCTCGGTTCCAAGAACTCTTGGAGAGAGACGTTGACTGTGAATATTGTACACCAGACACAGTCCCTTTGACTTTTCAGAGATGTCACTAACCCGCCCAAAAATGTAAACAACCATGCATCGCCTATTAGAGAGAGGGGGTCCGACAGCTGATCAGTTCCAGTTATTCCACCAGGAAGGAGGCACACGGCTCGTGCTTTCTGTAGTTCAATCATGCCCAGACGGTCAATACCACGGTTCAATCGCGTCCGCATTGTTACTTCGTGCCAGGAAGGGATCTTAACAAGGGAAATGTCCAGGCGTCTCGGAGCGAACCAAAGCGATGTTGTTCGGACATGGAGGAGGTACAGAGAAACAGGAACTGTCGATGACATGCCTCGCTCGAGCGGCCCATGGGCTACTACTGCAGTGGATGACCTCTGCCTACGAATTATGGATCGGAGGAACCCTGCCAACAACACCACCATGTTGAATAAGGCTTTTCGTGCCGCCACAGGATGTCATGTTAAGACGTAAACTGTGCGCAATAGGCTGCATGAGGCGCAACTTCACTTCCGACGACCATGGCGAGGTCCATCTTAGCAACCTCGACACCATGCAGCGCGGTAGACATGGGCCCAACAACATGCCGAATGGACTGATCAGGAGTGGCATCACATTCTCTTCACCGATGAATGTCGCATATGCCTTGAACCAGACAATCGTCGGAGACGTGTTTGGAGGCAACCCGGTCAGACTGAACGCCTTAGACACACGTCCAGCGAGTGCAGCAAGGTGGAGGTTTCCTGCTGTTTTGGGGTGACACTATGTGGAGCCGACGTACGCCGCTGGTGGTCATATAAGGCACCGCAACGGCTTTACGAAACGTGAATGCCTTCTTCCGACCGGTAGTGCAACCATATCGCAGCATATTGGCGAGGCATTCGTCTTCTTAGACGACGATTCGCGCCCCCATCGTGCAAATTTTGTGAATGACTTTCTTCAGGATAACGACATCGCTCGACTAGAGTGGCCAGCATATTCTCCATAGAGGAACCCTATCGACCATGCCTGGGATAGAGTGAAAAGGGCTATTTATGGACGAAGTGGCCCACCAACCACTCTGAGGGATCTACGCCGAATCGCCGTGTAGGTGTGGAACAATCTGGACCAACAGTGCCTTGATGAACTTTTTGATAGTATACCTCGACGAATACAAGCGTGCACCAGTGTTAGAGGACGTGCTGCTGTGTATTAGAGGTACCGATGTGTACTTCTTACACCATGTTGATTTGAACCGACAAACTGTTGTTCTTGCGCCACTACACCAGACTGCTTTAGCAATTTTGACTGCAAAGACATATTTTTCCCAATTTACCGAGTACGAGATATGCTCAGATGAAGTCTGGAGTCAGATTTACATATTCCATTTTCCAATCATTTACATGTCTCGTACATCTAAATGATTTGTACCTTGCCGACAAGTTAGCCATTAAAGTGGAAACAAGTAAATGAACAGTTCACACTAAATGCTCTTCTGTGCCACACTGTAAGAACAACGAGCTATCCTCATGTTGTTTTCTCCATCCACTGGATGTTTGGGGAACGTTTGCGGACTGCGTGGAGAAACAAGTGTGCTTGTAACACGTTAGCTGTTGATTGCTGTCATCCTATAAGCGGAGAGAGAGATGGTATTCCACCCTTCCGCTCGCTGGAGTTTGCTTGTGAAAGCAGGAGGCATGTAAGTTAACTACTGGGCGTTATCTTGTCATTAAAATTATGGTTCGTTAACACTTTTATATATGTAGTACAATATGATGGGGTATATAAAAAGTGAAGTGTCCCGAGTTTGAAGTCAGTATAATTTCAAGTACACGAGAGAATCGAGATTTTTAACAATTTCAAGTTCCACTAAATTACAAAAGCTGCATACCTATAATTTTAAATGAGTATATATGTCAGTAACGAAAAATTCTCCGGAGAATTATTTTCAATATTTTTCAGATTACTAACTAAAGTTTTGATTTGTGATACAAAAACAGAAAACTGTTACAGATTATCAAACACTTTTGCATCATCGGACACAAAGAAATTTCAGCATCTTCTTTAGTGCATAATAACGCTGTACCAATTACCATGTGTATAATTGTAATTGTTGTACGTACACTATAGGGACATAAATCCGGTATCAGTTCCACTTCAAAAGTCTAAGATTTCGTTTTGACAGGAGTAGAGCAGTGTAATTAAGGTCATTAAATAAAAGAAAAGCATCACGGCACTATGGAAAAATTAGGCATTAAGTTCCCAATCGAGATTTGTGTACTACGCAGTCGACCTTTCTTAACCTCGAGGAGAGGGCTAGCTGCAAGGAAACCAAGTGATCGCTTTCGACGTCCGCATCCACGAACAATATTGACATCGTTCTGGAGCCGTGGATCAGTTATCTCTAAGCGGTCTGTGGAGTCGGTCTATGCTGAACAATCTATTTAGTCAGTACGTCCAGCCGATGCAAAAGTCTCATTATAAAATTTGTAACGACATACCTTGGATGGTTGATTATGGTAATCGTAATTTTATGACAAACAGAATGCGAATTTTATCTACATATTTATGAAACTTACAGTGTCGAGTGGCGTTTTTATAGTGAGACAAGGTGACTTGCGACTGCTGTATCTCAGTATCGCAAAAATTCTTGTGCGCCGCCACCTTCAAATACCTCATGGCAGGTGGAGTATCAGGGTCAACAGATCATCTTTTCAATTGAGAGCCCAATAATTATTGAACTTAGTAGAGTTGGAAAACCGAACAATATCAGACTTTCAACTCATGAAGTTGTCGGATGCTGCCTCTCTGAGTGTACTAGATGTGAACTTTCAAGATCAAATAGACATATATGTCACGGCTACTTGATTTTTGTTACCACACTGCAGGCAGTAGTTCCCAGCGAACAAAGCTGAGACGTTAGCAAGTTAACAGAAGATTACTGCTAATGTTTCTAAATTATTTTCACGTTGACGTTTTGAGTGATGTACAGAAACTTGTTACGTGACTGCCAAATGAAGAAAAGTTTCGGCAGTGGACAGTGTCTGTTAAGCAGAACCAACCACATTAAAGGAAATTGTCTATGTTTAAGCTGAGCTAGACTGAACAGTGAAATACCGTTGCGTTTCCGAAGAAAGCCGAATGGCGCTTTATGTGATACAAACTGCTGATGATATGCACCCGCCCAGCTAGCCGCGCGGTCTAACTCGCTGCTTCCCGAGCGGGAACGCGTACCGGTCCCCGGCACGAATTCGCCCAGCGGATTAGTGTCGAGGTGCGATGTGCTGGCCAGCCTCAGGGGGGAAGGGGATCCACTGCGGGCCTAACGGCACAATAACCCTGGGTTCAATGTGGGGCGGCGGTGGGATGCGTGGAATGCTGTGGCCTGTTGTGGGGTTGTGAACCTCTGAGGGCTATGGCAGGACGAAGCCTCTTCGTCGTTTCGAGGTCCCTCATTCAATATACACACACAGTAAATTAGAAAAACGCTGACGATATCCCCATGTGGTGGTTCGGTTGGGAAATGTATGAAAATACACAATTAATAAGCCAGTTTAGGAGGCACAAACACCAGAAATAATCAGGAGTAAAAGAGAAACAATATAATCAGTGACTTTTGTTTGACAAAGAAAAGAACTTTACAAAATCTGGAATTAATGATGAACGTGACTAGCAAGATCCTAGATGCCATGCATGCCATGGGCAATGTATGAGCCAGCATTACCCTGTTGGAAGAACACATCAACTTCCTGTACCAAGAACAGCAAAATAATGGGTCTAACAACATTCTACATGCACCAAGCGCTGGTTAGTGTCCCCTAGAGAAACACCAAAGGTGGACAAGAGCTGTAGCTGATTGCACCCCAGATCATCGGGCCTGGGATGGGGCCAGTGAGTCTTGGACGAATGCACTCTACAAGACAACACTCACCAGGTCTGCGTCTTACGCGCAGACGACCGTCACTTGGGTGCAGGCAGAATCTGTTTTCATCACTGAAGGCCACGACGGGTCATTCCTTCTTCCAAGTGATTCTCTCACGGCACGGCTGTGCACGTCGATTTTGTGGCTGGAGTGGAAGACGGGCTAGAGGGTTGTGTGCCCGTAGTCCGACTGCTAACAGCCGGTTCACAAAAGTTTGTGTTAACACACCTAGGCCTACGAGCCCTCTTGTCTTGTGCTGTGGTAGCTGTACGAGCTGCCACTGCTGGCCTTACGATACGATCAACCTGGTGGGCTCCGTGCCTGTTGATGACTGGAAACATGTTTCCTGGTGGAACGATTGTCGTTTCAAATTGCATCGACCGGATGGACGTGTACAGGTATAGAGACAACCTCATGAATCCATGAACCGCGCATGTCAGCAGGCGACTGTTCAAGCTAGTGGAGGCTCTGTAATGATGTGGGGAGTGTGCAGTTGGAGTGACATGGGACTCCTGACACGTCTAGATACGACTCTGATAGGTGACACGTACGTAAGCAAGCTGTCTGATCACTTGCATTCATTCATTTCCATTGTGCATTCCGACGGACTTCGATAATTCCAGCAAGACAATGCGACACCCCATACGTCCAGAACTGCTGCATCAATTTTTCGTGTTTAGGCAAAGTTCATGGGATTATGCTTGGAGGAGACATGTATACATATGACTGTCAAACAATATTTTTGTTTTTCCATTCATATGAGTTCAAGAATATTTCGGCCGACAGAAGTTGTGATGTTATATAACGTTATGGCAGTGGGAGAAAAATTAAGTGTATCAAATATACGATAACGTATCATCATTGGTGTTGAGAAACGTTCTGGGAACCAATCAGTAGTTAGCAGGAACAGGTACTGCCGTGAAGGACAATGTTGTAGTGAGGTGAAAGGAAAGAGATCTTGTGATGAAGAGGTGAAACTAGTTTGATGACTTGCTCATGAGAAAAAATAAGGATCCTAGGGTTTATAAAGTTCAGTGTACTTAGCTGAAAGTAAACATGTCGTGTATGTACGGTACGATGCTACTTCTTTTTATAAGTAGTATGTAAATATGTTATTTACTGGGTTACTGTAAGTTTCATTACTTGAATGAGTTTCATAAGTTTGTATCCTTGTAAAACGCTATACTGAAATAAAGTTTAAGTTCTTTTTAATTGTGACTAAGAGGCTCACTTATTACTCGTAACAAAAATTTTGTCTTTTATAAAGGTTATGATTATCCTTGATCCTTTGTGATAATTTTTTATATCCATTTATAATTACTTCCATATGGTTTCGTGTCAAAGCGAGAGTAGGAGAGCCTGCCGGAATGACCGAGCGGTTCTAGGCGTTACAGTCTGGAATTGCGCGACCGCTACGGTCGCAGGTTCGAATTCTGCCTCGGGCATGGGTGTGTGTGATGTCCTTAGGTTAGTTAGGTTTAAGTAGTTCTAAGTTCTTGGAGACTGATGACCTCAGAAGTTCAGGCCCATAGTGCTCAGAGCCATTTGAGAGTAGGAGATGGTCAAGATAACACCGACATGACGACGCACGACAGAATGTGCACTGCGGTCTGATGGGCACTCCTGCTGGAAGAACACTTGTCGCATACCACAACCCAGCACAGTGGCATTCACTAAGAACAGACGCTGGAAGCACTTGTCAGCTGCGGTAAGTTGATGGGTGACAATAAGGCCAAAGGACTGCAAACAGAGGGGTGGCATTTATTGGTCCATGCAGTACAGCCAAAAACACTATCGCCTTGGGAGACGTCATATCAGACAGGCTACCCCCACCGCCATGTCTTAATCTAAACACGGTACCAGTACTACTCTTGTATCAAGTTGGAAGAGACCTCAACGTGCCCTCCAAAGTTTCTTCTTAAAGAATTACAGGAGTCACTGCATAGTTCCATGTGTGTGACAGTGTCAGTGCTAGACCACTGAGTCAGTAGTGTGGCCTTTCCATTCTAATTCTGTAAAATGAATTTATGAAGTGTCGGAAATGCTAGCAAGGAAGAAAGTGTAAAGAATAATCTTTCCGGAAGAAGATAAACATACTAGCAACATAATGAACGTGAAAGCAGGTATTTTTTGACCGCCTGATTCAAAGTATTCTCAATCTTTCGGTGATTTTCATTATTGTAATGTTTTCTGATTTTATGTTATGACTTTACAGATCCATTTGGTTCACAAATTCGTTATGCTATGTTTGGCTGTCGGTATGCTTTCTGCCAACATCTTTATTTGTTTCACATTAATATTTACAGACTCTCGTACTACATTATTCCATATATCTTAAGAATCAATATTGTGGAATTATTAGCTTTTAACATTTACTTTCGTTGTATGTTTCATAATGCTTAACCAGTCATCTGACTTTATTCTAAACAGAGTACTGAGCCAGAGCCAGAGTGATGGCCCATATGATGATTCAATTTATCTGCATTCCTGAGTGTGTCATCTAACTCTGGTTCCAAGGAAAGAAGGTTCTGACAGATGATGAATGTTACCGAACTATCAGCGTAATGAGTCATGGTTGCCAACACGAATTACTTATAGCAGGTTGAAAAATCTGTTAGAGGCCGTCCTTGGGATATATCAGTTTTGATACCACAGAAATGTGGAAACACGTGAGGCTATAGTGTCCCTACGACTTATTTTCAGGATGGTTAAGAAAAACCAAACCTACGTTTATAGCTTTCGTACATTTGGTGAATGTATTTGACGAAGTTTACTGTAACGCTCTATTTGAAATGAGAAGGTAGCAGCTTTACAAAACAGGGAACAAAAGCTTGTACACAACTTGTATAGAAACCGGACGGTAGTTACAAGATTCAATGGCCGAGAAAGGGAATTGGCGCTCGAGAAGAGAGTTAGACAGGTTTGTTCCCTATCCCTGATGTTATCCAGTCTGTACAATGAGTAAACAGTAAAGGAAATCAAGGAAAATGTTATGGAAGGAATTAAAATACAGGAAGAAGAAATAAAAATTTTGAGGTTTGATGAAGACATTGTAATTATGTCAGAGACAGTAAAGTATATGGAAGAGCAGTTGAACGGAATGCACAGTGTGTTCAAAGGAGGATACAAGGTGGACATTAACAAAATCAGAACGAGGGTACTCTAAAGTGGTAAAATTAATCAGGCGATGCAAAGAGAATTAGATTGGGAAACGAGACAGTAAGAGAGATTTGCTATTTGGGCAGTAAAGTACATGATGATGCCCGTATATAAAGGGTAGATCAGCAACGGCTGGAAAAGCGTTTCTGAATAAGAGAAATTTGCTAACATCGAATAGAGATTTAACTGTTCGGAAGTATTTTCTCAAGGTATTTATCTGGACTGTAGCCATTTATGGAAGTGGAGCGTCGACAATAAACGTTTCAGACAAAAAGAAAATAGGAAGTTTTGAAAAGTAGTGCCACATAAGAATCCTGAAGATTAGATCATGTAGCCATGTAAAGATACTGAGCAGAAGAGGAGACACAATAACTTTGTGGCATAACTTGACTAAAAGAAGGAACTGATTGACATGCCTCATTCTGAGACATCGAGAGATCACCAATTTAGTACTGGGGAACGTGGAGTTAACAATTATAGAGGGAGATCAAGAGATAAATTCAGCAAGCAGGTTCCAAGGATGTAGGCTGTAGAGGGTAGAATAACGTGGACAGCTGCATCAAACCCGTTTTCCCTCTGAAGATCATTACAACGATGGCTGTCTTGCCGTATGTCACTGAAGTATTATTTATCAATTTCAGAGTGAATTCAGGAGCCAGAATTAATACAGAGACTGTTAAGCCACACCTGTGGCTTCTGCAGTGATTGATTTACTGTAAAATTTTCTAATTTTTCTTTGTGTCGTTTTATGTTAACTCATATAAATTATTATTAAACTTCATGCATTAAGTATTACTTATCTATTTGTTAACTCATTTTTGAGCCAAAATCATATTTATTACTGCGTTACACTGTTGAAAGTCATACATTTACATGTTGGTTTTAATCATACTGTGGTCGAAGCTCTTTCCTTGGCCGCGTTTTCTTCCTACTATGTAATAAGAAAATGTGGTTATACCTTGAACAAAAACAGTTTTTTTCTTTTACCACCCATACATGTTTCGGAGAAGTTTCTCCATCTTCAGTGGGTTTATTTATTATCTGTTGAACAACATCCAAGGAATTTATGCATTATAATATCTATCATTTTTTTGAGATTATAGTATTTACAGGAATATTAAAGTGAAGAATAAATATATACATTATTGTTACATATTGGTGTTCACAATTCTGTTTGTAATTGGCTACACAGCTATAATTACTGCCTTCAATTACGTCATCTTCAATTAATAAGCGTTTTTCATTGTTATGTTGCAATTATTTTCACAACTTCTTAGAGCTTAATATGATTATCTAGATATTTTATCTTCAATGAGCCTGTTCACTATCAGCATATATTTGATCTCATATTTCGAAAAATCCCTTCATGAACCAAGGACCTTGCCGTTAGTGGGGAGGCTTGCGTGCCTCAGCGATACAGATAGCCGTACCGTAGGTGCTACCACAACGCAGGGGTATCTGTAGGTAGGACAGACAAACGTGTGGTTCCTGATGAGGGGCGGCAGCCTTTACAGTAGTTGCAGGGGCAAGAGTCTCGATGATGGACGGATCTGGCCTTGTAACACTAATCAAAACGGCCTTGCTGTGCTGGTACTGCGAACGGCTGAAAGCAAGGGGATACTACAGCCGTAATTTTTCCCGAGTGCAAACAGCTTTACCGTATGGTTAAATGATCTCTTGGGTAAACTATTCCGGAGGTAAAATAGTCCCCCATTCGGATCTCCGGCCGGGGACTACTCAGGAGGACGTTATTATCGGGAGAAACAAAACAGGCGTTCTACGGATCGGAGCGTGGAATGTCAGATCCCTAAATCGGGCAGGTACGTTAGATAATTTAAAAGGGGAAATGGATAGGCTAAAGTTAGATGTAGTGGGAATTAGTGAAATTCGGTGGCAGGAGGAACAAGATTTCTGGTAAGGTTAATACAGGGTTATAAATACCAAATCAAATATGGGTAATGCAGGAGTAGGTTTAATAATGTATAGGGATATAGGAATGTGGGTAAGCTACTACAAACAGCATAGTGAACGCATTATTGTGGCCAAGATAGATACGAAGCCCACGCCTACCACAGTAGAACAAATTTATATGCCAGCTAGCTCCGCAGATGACGAAACGATTGATGAAATGTATGATTAGATAAAAGAAATTATTCACATAGTGAAGGGAGACGAAAATTTAATAGTCATGGGTGACTGGAATTCGGTACTAGGAAAAGGGAGAGAAGGAAACGTAGTAGGTGAATATGGATTGGGACTAGGAAATGAAAGGGGAAGCCGCCTGATAGAATTTTGCACAGAGCACAACTTAATCATAGCTAACACTTGCTTCAAGAATCATCACAGGAGGTTGTATACATGGAGGAAGCCTGGAGATAGTGACAGGTTTCAGATAGATTATATAATGGTAAGACAGAGATTTAGGAACCAGGTTTTAAATTGTAAGACATTTCCAGGGGGCAGATGTGGACTCTGACCACAATCTATTGGTTATGAACTGTGGATTAAAACTGAAGAAACTGCAAAGAGGTGGGAATTTAAGGAGATGGGACCTGGATAAACTGACTAAACAAGAGGTTGTACAGAGTTTTAGGGAGAGCATAAGGGAACAATTGACAGGAATGGGGGAAAGAAATACAGTAACTTTGAGGAATGAAATAGTGAAGGTAGCAGAGGATCAAGTAGGTAAAGACGAAGGCTAGTAGAAATTCTTGGGTAACATAAGAGATACTGAATTTAATTGATGAAAGGAGAAAACATAAAAATGCAGTAAAAGAAGCAGGCAAAAAGGAACACAAACGTCTCAAAAATGAGATCGACAGGAAGTGCAAAGTGGCTAAGCAGGGATGGCTAGAGGACAAATGTAAGAATGTAGAGGCGCATATCACTAGGGGTAAGATAGATACTGCCTACAGGAAAAATAAAGAGACCTTTGGAGAAAAGAGAACCACTTGCATGAATATCAAGAGCTCAGATGGAAAACCAGTTCTACGCAAAGAAGGGAAAGCAGAAAGGTGCTAGGAGTATATTGAGGGTCTATACAAGGGCGATGTTCT
Source organism: Schistocerca americana (assembly GCF_021461395.2). Classification (NCBI taxonomy): domain Eukaryota; kingdom Metazoa; phylum Arthropoda; class Insecta; order Orthoptera; family Acrididae; genus Schistocerca; species Schistocerca americana. Next base: position 456,636,281 of record NC_060130.1, read on the forward strand.
TGAGGACAGTATTATAGAAATGGAAGAGAATGTAGATGAAGATGAAATAGGAGATGTGATTCTGCGTGAAGAGTTTAAGAGGTCACTGAAAGACCTAAGTCTAAACAAGATACCGAGAGTAGACGTCGTTCCATTAGAATTACTGACAGCCTTGGGAGAGCCAGGCCTAACAGAACTCTACTATCTAGTGAGCAAGATGTATGAGACAGGCGAAATACCCTTAGACTTCAAGAAGAATATAATAATTCCAATCCCAAAGAACGAAGGTGTTGACAAATGTGAAAGTTACCGAACTATCAGTTTAATAAGCAGTGGCTGCAAAATACTAACACGAATTCTTTAGAGACGAATGGAAAAACTGGTAGAAGCCGACCTTGGGGAAGATCAGTTTGGATTCTTTAGAAATGTTAGAATACGTGCGGCAATATTGACCTTACGACGTATCTTAGAAATTAGATTAAGGGAAGGTAAACATACGTTTCTAGCATTTGTAGACTTAGAGAAAGCTTTTGACAATGTTGACTGGAATACTCTCTTTCAAATTCTAAAGGTGGCAGGGGTAAAATACAGGGAGCAAAGGCTATTTACAATTTGGACACAAACCAGATTTCAGTTATAAGAGTCGAGGGGCATGAAAGGGAAGCAGTGGTTGGGAATGGAGAGGGACAGGGTTGTAGCCTATCTCCGTTGTTATTCAATCTGTATATTGAGCAAGCGGAAAAAGAAACAAAAGAATAATTCGGAGTAGGAATTAGAATCCATGGAGAAGAAATAAAAACTTTGAGGTTCGCCGATGACATTGTAATTCTGTCAGAGACAGCAAAGGACCTGGAAGAGCAGCTGAACGGAATGGACAGAGACTTGAAAGGAGGATATACGATGAACATCAACAAAAGCAAAACGAGGATAATGGAATGTATTCGAATTAAATCGGGTGATGCTGCGGGAATTAGATTAGGAAAGGAAACGCTTAAATTGGTAAATGAGTTTAGCTGTTTAGGGAGCAAAATAACTGATGATGGTCGAAGTAGAGAGGATATAAAATGTAGACTGGCATTGGCAAGCGAAGCGTTTCTGAAGACGAGAAATTTGTTAACATCGAATATAGATTTAAGTGTCAGGAAGTCGTTTCTGAAAGTATTTGTATGGAGTGTAGCCATGTATGGAAGTGAATCGTGGACGATAAATAGTTTAGACAAAAAGAGAAGAGAAGCTTTCGAAATGTGGTGCTACAGAAGAATGCTAAAGAGTAGATGGGTAGATCACATAACTAATGAGGAGTTATTAAATATAATTCGAGAGAAGAGAAATTTAAGGCACAGCTTGACTAGAAGAAGGGATCGGTTGGTAGGGCATATTATGAGGCATGAAGTGATCACCAATTTAGTATTGGAGGGCAGCGTGGAGGGTAAAAATCGTAGAGGGAGACCTAGAGATGAATTCACTAAACAGATTCAGAAGGATGTGGGTTGCAGTAGGTACTGGGAGATGAAGAAGCTTGCACAGGATAGAGTAGCATGGAGAGCTGCATTAAACCAGTCTCTGGACTGAAGACCACAACAACAACAACATTTCGAAAAATAGTATGTATCCTAAAAAATGCGTCATAGAGTAAAATATCGAATCGTTGTTTAGAAAACAAAATATAAAATTAGGCCATGAAAAGTTGTGAAAATAGATGGATGATAAATACATATTAATGGCAGACGATTTTCTAGAAGGCAATAATTATAACTGTGCTGCAAATATCAAACCGAATTTTCGTCACCAATGCGTAATAATGATTTATATATTTATTTTTTATGTTAATGTTTATGTCAGTACTTATGGTAATATAAATACTATAATCCCATAAAACAGATAAATGTCGTAAAGCATCAATTCTTTGGATACTGTTCGATAAATAATAAATAAAACCCAATGAGGATGAAGAAACTACTTCGAAACATGTATGGATAGTTAAACAAGAAAAAATATGTTTGTTCGAGTAAGAAACACCTTTCCTTATTATGTATGTTCGTTATTAAAGTCGAGGAGCGATTGGTTTTATTGTAGTCTTTGACATAGGATTTCTTTTGTGTCTATACATTTTTGTTAAACGCTTGGCTCACTGTTGTAACAATATTTTGGGCTATGAGGTCGAGTTTGCAATTTGCTGGGAAAAAAGGCAACGAATTATTCCTGTTATAATTCAGTGTTCGCCTAAGTTCTTCTAAGTAGAATGTGACACTACCAGTTCAGAAAGTCTTATGCTGGTCATATGCAAAAGACATTCCATATCCGCTCTCAATTTTAAGACGAGAGTGATGAAGGTTGGCTGCTGGATTAACAGCTTGCACTAATTAGTCTGCATCTTGCATTGCTCTATTATTTTGCGTATTAGTAAACGCAGGTCGTCAGCGAAGACACAATTCTGTACCCTGTTAATTACTGTGAATAGCATAGTTTACTCTTAGGTCAGTCTGTGAGGTTCTATAAAGCACTCTGATTTTTTCCCGAGCTGACCAATCAGGTCGCAGCCCACCCTGCTGCGACCTCTGGTTCACAGGTTTGAAGGGGCTCTAATGGTTCTGGTGAGCATAGAAATAAGTTTCCTTTTGGCAGTCTAATGGAGCAGATACCTGGTTATATCTTTGCAGTGTGGTAAAGATGTGCTCACACGGTGTGTAGTATGAGCACATTGGTATTTACTTGGTTTGAAGAGAAATTGAAGATAGATAATTTTACTAAAAATTTAATGGCTTGGAACTGTGTCTCTCGTGTGGAGACCCGTTCCTTGCACCTTTGTGAAGAGAGTAGACTTCGATACTTGATACAGAATCTCCTTTTTTAATTCATCTGAATGGCATAATATTTACTTTCGTCACACTCCCTAGAAATGAACCTTTGTCAAAGTTTTACGACTGGTACAGATTTTGTATTGTCTGATTCTCTCACTCGTGTGTGTCATATGTTTTCTGAGCGTTGCACGTACTATCGTTGTTTCACTACCTCTGGACACGTTGTATGGATTGACAATCAATCGAAATTACTTTTCCCTTCCCATTCGATTTCCTATTTAGGCGAGTGTACGCTGTTTTGCACTCAGTAGGCAGCATACGATAAATCGATTTCAATTAATATCAAAACTAAAGTAAATCACTGTGAATATTACTGTTCACTTTTCTGTGCTTTTCTATCCTTATACAGAGTGACTATTGTGGGGTCCTGCCAACTCACCTCTTATAGGGTGCCTTGAGGATGCTGCTTTCTCGGATAGCTGTAGAACAATTCAAGCAAATCACATAATAGTTTTTATTACACTAAAGGTGATTGACAACACTTAACATTCTATCCACAGCGAGTTGTCGCAAGTGATGGGTGACATGCAAACAGTGTCCTTCACTATATTCAATGTCCCTTTAAGCTCTCACACTCGCTCATAAGTCACTGATATCGTTAATATCACTGTCCATCTAGGCCTCACTGCTAGTGCCCGTCTTCTACTGCCCGGTTGAGGCTGCTTTTGTTTTCTTCCTTTATTGTATTTCATTTCCCCGCCGCATATGCGCTGCTCTTCAGCCGAAAGACATAGAACAAACAATGGAAGACATTTAAAAATAAGAAAGGAGAAAACATGGTGAACATAGATACAAAAAAGGGGAACATCATGGAAGACAATAGACAAAAAAGGGGCGACTGTAAAATGGAGATAAAAACCGCAAAAATGTAGCGCACACAAAAAATCACACACTGGGACATTGAAAAGAACACAAGGCGCAGTATGACCGGAGCGTAAAAGTATCGACGGATGGCGTCGCACATAACAAACACTGACAGTAACACTAAGTACAAGGCCAGTATACAATTAAAATCACACCTCTCGATGCACAGGAGAAACAGCACTTATCACAACACTGACGTAGCACACTGACGACGATCAAAACGGAGGATCTGTCAGGCGCAAGGAGATGCGGGAGATGGGAAGAAGTCCGAGGCTGGCAGGAGTGGCGCTTAAATTCTCTCCGGATGGGGGCCGCTCCTAGTCAGCGGGCTATTGGCTGACGTCGTCTCGCAGCCTTCTCTGATCTTGCGTTCTTCATCTTCTTCCCGTCGCTTGTCGATATGCCGGAACAATTATAATTAATCTTTCAAACTGCTGTAGAAATAATACCACTGGTGTGAATGACGTCAATTTGCAACGGAATATTATCGTAGAAGCGGGTAAACGTATGGCTGAAGAAAAATAATTAGTTACAAAATGTAGCAATACATGGCATAATTTAATAGTGGTCGACTACAAACGATGACAGAAGCATACAATAATGACTAAGGCGTACGTTCTACGTTAAACAAACTGCACTACTCAGTTTGCATGGGTGTACAGGTGTGATACTGTTAGTTACGTAAGCCCATCCATCACGGCAAGATCGTATCACATTGGATGGGAAAAATCGGTTTTAATTGTCCTGAGGCCAAAAATCGCATAAAAAGCATCACTCACAACGGCTTTTAATTGTTCTGACGCCAAAAACGACATAAGAAGCATCAATCAAAATTAAATCGGATTATTAACTTCCGTGTGACTGGCGCAAAATATGTTCAATACGCTGCCCACCGTTTTCTGCAACAAGTTGATACAGACAAACAGCATGTTTCACAACTAATCGAAGTGTTTCCGGAGCCACATTAAGAATGTGTTGCTCAATGCAGGCCTTAAATGCGCCTAAATTTTCAATCGGAACACTGAACACATCATATTTCAGATAGCCACACAGCCAGAAGTCACACGGATTAATATCAGGTGATCGGGACGGCCAGGCTGTAGGGAAATGGTGGCTGATAATTCCAGCATTTCCGAAATGGCGCTTCAGCAGCTGCTTAACTGGATTTTCTATGTGTGGAGGTGTTCAATCTTGCATGAAGATGATCCCATCCACACATCCACGCTGCTGGAGAGCTGGAATGACGTGGTTGCCCAAGAGACACTCATAGCGCTTACCAGTGACGGTACAGGTAACAGGACCGGAAGCACCAGTCTCTTCGAAAAAATATGGCCGTATGATAAATGATACTGTAGACCCACACCAAGTAGTGACCTTTTCAGGATGAAGTGGTACTGGTTGATTTGCGTGTGGATATTCCGTTTCCCATATTCGACAGTTCTATATATTGACGTATTCTGTTAGATGGAAGTGGACTTCGTCTGTCCACAAAATCTTCCATGACCAATGATTGTCCAGTTCCATGCGAGCAAGAAATTCTAGAGCAAGGGTCTCTCTCTTGCTGGCAGGAAGCAACTCGTCCACATGGCTTATTTTGAATGGATAACAAAGAAGTATGTTTCGTAGGATTTTACGCACCGTGCTCACGGGTTTGTCCGAATGTTTGGGCAATTCTCCGTGCACTACACGTTTGCACACCACCACTCGTCTCCTCCTGCAATGCAGCGGCCGCTGCTTCCACCGACGTCGAATCGATTTGTTTCCTCCCTCCACCAGGTTGCACACCCAAAGAACCCATCTTTTCGAATTTACTAATCATTTTCTCCAGACCCACGGCAGTTGTCGGACCAACGCCGTTTTTCAAAGGCTTCAGTGTCTGGAACTTCTGTAGAGCAACGTGTGCGAGGTCATCTTTCTTGTAATATAGCTTTACAAGCAGAGCGCGGTTCGGCATTAAGACAATCATGGCGAACGTCGCTGACGCGAAAGGAGGAAAAGCCGTGTACTCGGCGTGTTCATACCAACTTCAGTGGGTCGTGCGCATGACAGGTGTTTTCATTTACGTATTCTGACACATACAGCGCCATCTATTGATCAATTTTCACACTAGTTTTTTCTTGTGCCATACGTTTTACTCCGTCTCCGACAACATTCCGTTGCAATTAGACGTCAGTCTGACCAGTGGTGTTATTTCTACAGCGTCCTGGTCTGGAAACGACTCAGTTGAAAGTTATAAGCGAAAATAGTTCTGGTACCTCTGACAGTGGACCTCTCCTGCTGCAAGCCCTTGTTTCCCTTATTTTTGGATGAGGTAGTATGGACCAAAACAAGAGAAACATTCTAGCTAATATTGACTGTAAAATAACACCTTAAGAGTGCGAGCGCTTGTTCGGATGAAGAGATGTGTTTCACTGTTGCAAAGATGAACAATGTTCACAGCCCAGAGGGTATGCACATATACCACCTCCGCCCAAAGTATGGAAAGCAAAGACTTCGCGGTAGAAGAGGTCCACTGTCAGAGGCATCAGAACGATTTTCGCTTACACCTTTCGACTGTGCCTTTCCTGGACTAGGTTCCCTTGCTTGAGACTGATACATTTACTCTTCTCCATCATACCTGAAAGTCTGCACGGAAACACTTTGTTTAAGAGAACATCCTTTTCAGTTCAAACCATTTCCGAACTTACTTTCATAGGTAATCCATTCCCAGAACCTAGCAGCATCCTTACAGTGAAGCTCAGGGAGTAGAATAAGTTCGTGAGAATTAGGATTTTGATGATTCAGGGACACCGTAACGTCAGATAATGCACAAGGTTCGGTATAATACGTTAAAATGCGAAATATAGATGCGGGATTGCAAGAATAGATCGAGTTACTATCTTCTATATTTCTAACTGACAACCACGAATTATAATCTGATATGAGGAATATGAGATTAAACTTGAATAAAATACTTGATTAGACTACAGTCAGCCCTGAAAGTTTAAAAACTGAGGTAAGTGAATAGTTAATTAAAGAAGAGGGGCTTTGGAAATATCATTTAAACAATTTTAAGAGAATTCTAAACGCCAAAATCGGCGAAGTTGGAAAAGGAGTGTACAGTAAACGATGAAATTTCGGACGTTAATATAGAGAATTGCCTAGCTGCCCAAATATTCATTTCAGAAACGTGCTGAAGTTGAAAATAAAGTGTCTTCTTGTTGAAAAGAAATATTACGGAAAAAGTTAAATGTATCTGGATTTGTGAAGAACTGAAGAAGAAGATTTTGTGCGAAGCTGCAAGTAGAAACCAGTTTACTAATCAGATAGCTGTGTTGACCTTTGTAGTTGACAGTAAAATAGAAACAGAGGAATATGAAATTAAGAATTTGAGTTATAGTATCAGTAGTACAGATGAAGAAGTAGCTACTGTTAGTTTATGTAACACACTGTGACGCAACTTTCTGCTCATAATGCGGCATTAATACGTTAACTGACGATGTTGGCGAACACTGACATTTGATCAAGACAAGCAGATGCATGTATTAAGTTATTAATGAAGCTATGCTTTACGCTGGTCAGATAATGTTATGCTGCTATTGAAAATGCTGTCTGCATTTAAAGAAGCGTTTATGAATGGCTATTTGTCTCATAGTAAACAAAATGGTGTTATTAGTGAATTCTGAGGTTGGAAAAAATTTAACGGAGGTCGTAAATCGATAGAAGAACTTAAGAGAACGCGAGTTCCACGTTTGTCCATTTTTGAGAGAAGCTGCAGCCTGAAATAATTGTAGAGGGTTCAGAATACAAGTTACCATGGAATTGGCGGAAGAGAATCTTTTTCCCACCGTGAGATAATCTAGATAAATTTAGCGAATATCCGGAAAGTGGAGAAAGAGTGAGTAATGAAGAACAAATGAAAAATGTTAGGCTGAATGACAGAAATTTTAACGACAACATTGACTAGGATGGTGCGAAATTTATAGATTCTCAATTTGGTCGGTAACCGACATGTTAGGGGGTAAAGATGAGGTGCTCAGCAACAGTAGCGCTTTAAAAGTTTTTATAAAAAGAAGTTGAGTAACAGCACATCCTTGAGACAAATACGGGAACAGGCTGAGATCAATCTGTCACAAGTTATAAACTCAGCGAATGTACATCAGTAAGAAGACCTTCTTAGTGGAGGCTGCCACTCGTAAGGCAGAAGTAAAAGAAAGTTTATCAGTTTTCATAAAAGTCTTCAGAGCTTATTGACATACAGCCCCTTCTCTGTAAAAGACGTCAAAATTTGAATACAATGTGAAATTAGAGAACGAAAGCGTGGAACAAACATCATTTCGAAGTCTTGTTAGGTGTGTACGTCAAACTCGATTTAAAAAAAACAGATTGACAAACACTGAGCGAAACTTTAGAATAAAAAGTACCGCAGTTTATATGCATATCGCCTGCTACAAAAGTTAAAGTTATCATGTGCATGATAGAGAATGAACAGAACGAGCGCAGTAATGCGCGGTTCAGGCCTCAGATTCTCCCCCACGCCTGTGGCCATTGTTTAGCCCTAAGGGAGAAAGAACATTATGCCAAAATTGTATTAATTTCCCTTTATTAATGTGATAAAACTTCAATGTTAGTCGCTTGCGATTAATCCGCCATTGTCTTCCCCTCACCCCTCTGGCAATTTGCTGAGTCAACATTTGCTGCCTTAATCCTAACAGCATGGGTGGTGCCAGCGGCAGCAGAAGCTTTAGCGTCTGAACGAAATTTAATCCAACTTCCGGCACATCTCCTATCATTAAGCGTCCTCGCCGTCTGGGGAACATCACGCACGCTTTAAAGCGCCAATAAATAGCAGAAAACGCTTGGCAGATCATTGGCCCCTTTCTTCCCCACTGCTTATTATTAACGACGCCTCAGTGTTTTATAAGGTATGCATATCTTCTGACAACAGCGCGTTACCAGCTTCACTCGTTAATGCGTCAGACGAAATAGGTAACTATTTTTGTGAGAAAGTTAACTGTAACCGCAAAATTAACACGTGAAAGGAACTGCCCATAAACAAAACAACTGCATATTTTCGAACCAGATATGCGAGTATTGAGAATAACACCATAAAACAGAAATATTCAATTACGTTTTATTTATATGCCGAAGGAAAATCGTGACTGTATTAACCATGCGATGATATAGATGAATAATTCATTATTTAGGTATGTCTTTGCAAGGAAGTATGAATAAAGAAAAGAAGTTCGCAAGTGCACTTTTATGTGGACATTTTCCAGAGATAATGTTAACGGTTTGTTAAAACGTTATATATTAATGTGAGTGGTTATTACACGTATCTAGAACAGTCCTCTAAATTTATTTATGGACTGTTAGATAATAAACAAATGTTATCTGTACCTACTGGCAACTGTATTCTTTTTTTTTCTTTTATATTCCAGCACGGCTACATACTCTGAAAGAGGACTGTGCACAGTACGAAGCTTTTTTTTTTGTTACCTACTCATAAACAGACTAAAGAATTACTTCCTGCACAGATTCTTTTACAAATAATATATACATTAAATCGTCATTCTTAATTTCTAGTAACAATATTCGCTAACTGTAAAATCAATCATCGATGAACATGAAGCTTCATACTGACACGTTTGCAAATTACTGTACAGAAAGTATTATTTGAGAAGTGACATGTACGAAAATCATAGCTTTCTGTATTGATTGAAGGAGAACTGGATACAGAGTCCCGATATTTCGTGAAGCAGAAATTTCATATGGATAATAACAAGCAATAAGGCGACACAAAGGACGAAAACATCTTTTAGTTGTAAACGAAGAATATGCATAATTTATCTAGTCGCATGGAACTCTGTTTGTGTATTCAAATTGAAACTGAACATTTTATTTCCTTATGATATTTTCTCCTATCAAGTGTTCAGGTATCATCATGTTCTGCTACAGATTTAGAAATCTCTGGCTGTGCGCTAGACACAATAAAATATAGTTTATAGGATCTATAAAAAATGAGTTAAAGAATTTAATCATTTTATACTTTGTCCAGAGTATAAAGAGCGATTTCCTATAGAGAGTGTAAATATTCATCACTGCCATTGTTAACTCTTGTCGCAGTAGAGCGCTGTAAAACGAAATCATAAAATAGCGTCCTACGTTTGGTTCTCTCCAGGTCTCGATGTGGCTTCAACCTTGCCAGTGTTTTATCAGTGCTCAAATGTGTTTCACGGTAGCTGTTCCATCGAAAACTGAGCGAATTCTTTCTCTTATTTACCTTTTATCTCTCTGTCTGCATATTTCAAACCATGCTCTTTTACTGCACGTTCACTTCTGAAAATAAATGTGAGTTGTGAGTAGTCAGACTTGAGGGCAGTAAAAAATATCAGACACAAAGAGAAATTGTCAGACAGACAATCATTCAATGTTTAAAAATGGCGCACAGCAGATCCTTGCTGGAAAGACCTATGAATAGGAAACGTACGTGCATTCACTTCGCAAACTAACAAAGCCGAAAAATCAGAGCAAACGGCATGTGTGGGAAGAACGACGGGAGGCTTTGAAACATATTTGCTATATTCTCTTCGAGCTTTCCGATAAATGTCTTAATTTTGACTGGAGTATTTAAAAAGGGGTTCTTAAGAACTCTTGTGTCAAGCTTTGCCTTTATTTACTGTTATGAGCAAAGAGTCTCGCTTCCCCAGGCCCCCTACTTCCCAACCCTAACCCACCATCAAAACACTTTTAACACTTTTCACAAATACCTGGCAATGCGGATGACTTAGATCCAGAGTAGTAAACTGCAACGAACTCTCTCCGAGACATTGTGATTAATAAGTCTCGACTTCAGGGACAAAATACTCTTTCTCATGGCTGTTTCTTAATTATGTAGGAGGCTCGGTTTTTATCTGCTGGTGGTCATACTTCAGAGACGCCACGAATCTGAAATTGACTTTCTGCTATTATAGTACGTTCCCCGGGAGACAGCAACGAAAATTAAAGGAAATGATACGTACTATAACTATGAATATTAATCTCAAGTTACATATACATGGTTAACAATTTTGGAGGGATTGTATTTATTTTATTTGTCATTCACACATACATGGATACAGTTTTGTAATTTTTTGTCCTTTGCATGCGACAGTCGTACTAATCACTAATATGAAGAAATCCTTTGTTTCTCTCTATTTAAAGAAAAACTATAAAATAAATTTTAATGCCATTACATCACTTCCGCCTATTAGTACAGACCGTTGAGGGAACACATCAGAGAAACGGAAGATGTAGATCATATAACAAATTTTCCATGCCACAGGAGTGAATACTTAAGTATTCTTTTGTAAGCGTATATAACAACAAGTCTTCAGGCGTTCAGTGCCACACAGTTTGCTGGCAGTAAGTGCAGCTATACTCAGTGCACGGGTAAAACAAAAACACCATCTGCCAAAAGACAGATTATAATAATAGTTCAACATGAATTGAAATAAAAGCGGCTGCACTCTACAAATACAAGTGAACAATGCTACTGCGTTTCTCACATTTGTGTGTGATTCACAAAAGTTACAAAAGAGAAGATGCTAAGCATGTCTATCTATTTGTTTTGTAAATAAAAATTGCGTTTTTCTTTCTGAAATGCGTTTTGTTGAGTGCACATGCGTTCCGCCTGTTTACTTTAAGGTATCTTCAGTGGAATCTAGAAAGATACAGTTTTGGTCTGATGTCAATATTTGTAGATTATAAAACAGTTCACGTCTTGTTTATTACCTAAATATGTGATTACTTACAGTAATTCGGGTTTATGCCTGGTATCTGCGTTTCTTCTCATCTGTTCACATGCTGGAGGTCGCACTATATCTTCACTTACCAAACGTAAAAAGACGAAACGCATCTGGAATAAATAAACTACACTGCAGTAACAAAAAGGCTGTTTATATTTGCTAACGAATATTTCTGTGCCTGCTGCGGATGATGGCTACGCAGACAAACTTAGTATCCATTTATCTTTTATCTCTGACTTTCAGGAGTATGAAAAATGATAATGGAAGAACAGCTAAAACACAGGGAAAGGGATTCGCAATTGGTGTACTGTCGATAGAGACGTCAGTGGAGATCGATTCAAAATGGTTCAAATGGTTCTGAGCACTATGGGACTAAACTGCTGAGGTCATCAGCCCCTAGAACTTAGAACTACTTAAACCTAACTAACCTAAGGACATCACACACATCCATGCCCGAAGCAGGATTCGAACCTGCGACCGTAGCGGTCGCGCGGTTCCAGACTGTAGCGCCTAGAACCGCTCGGCTACACCGGCCGGCCGAGATCGATTCAAATTCGGATTAACGATTAATGAGGAAAACAATCAGCCGTGAACTTCTCAAATAAACCACCCATGTATTTTTCTGAAACAGTATGGAGAAACGCGCATCAGCCGAGTGCGAGTCCCGTGTCATTGTAATTACGCCCTTCGCCCGGTAACTTGTTGAAATTTCCACATAAATGATAAATCTGTACGCATCTAGTAATCGTGGAGGTACTGAGCAAAATTTCGCAAATGAAATAAAACAAATATGGTGCAACTTAACGATATTTCAGTAATTTTACTAAATATGAAAATATATAGCAGTAAATATTACAACGCGAATTAATAAAATATTATTACTAACTTTCATGTTAAAAAGTTCAGCGTTGCCATCGTAATTTACAAACTATATGGTTTCCCTGAGTAACAGCAAAATACTTTTTTATTTCACTAATGTTAAATTCTTCCCTAAGTTTCACGTTAAAAAGTTCACTGTTGCCCTCGTAATTTACAAATCCTATGCTTTCCCTGAATTAGTACAGGCATGTTTTATTATGCTGCGCCCAAAATTTTGCAGATTCCTCATGTCTAATCAGTTCTGCTCTGACGAGACATTGAACACGGATGCCAGAAACAAACTTGCTTCTCCGATTGTTTAGATAACAAGGAGGTTGGTAAATAGATGCATTGTTATTCATTAATGGTAGTGATGAACTGAGACTTAATGAACTTTATTCATGAAATCGCCGAATTTGAAGGAGCAGCCGGCGTCCCCCTTCGCCGTACAAAAATGCATCCTGGCCAGAGAAGAACTTTCAATGTCACTGGATGTTCCCGTTAAGAAGGAAAATCTGCATATGTGTTCGGCATGCAGAAAGAATCTTCGAGCGACGCTGGAAGTCTGTTGTGCAAGAAGACATGCTTGGTAAGACTAATGCTCGAAGTCGGCAAATCCAGGATCGAGTCCAAGCTCTGGTGCATATTTTTTAATGTCGTTTCCGAAACACGTCGACACTGTTACTTCCACATCTGCAGTTCACCACTTACATCTTTGACTTCGTGTTTTATGCATATGCGGGTTAACGTAAAGAATAAGGAAGTTTAGATATCAACGGTATCCTGTAAACTGCATCCAATTAAATTCGAACCGAGTGAAACTTGCGACCAGAATAATTAGAGGAAAGTTTTACTAATCTCCTCGTCAGATCTCCTCAAATTTTTCGGCAACTAGTAGCACCAAAGTCTCTTAAGGCGTGTTGAAACAAACCTCATTGTATGGCAACATGTGGCGCTGTAGTGTTTCCGGCCAAATTTCTGCAATGCGGCAATGTCAGGGTCATATCCGTCTCTGTCCTCGTTTGTATACATTTTGATTCCCTGTCACTATCAGCCTTTATTCCTCTTTGTCACGCTGACAGTGCTGCAGTGCCAAGTCAAGGTGAAACAGTTTTATTTCGTTCTTGTAAGTGAGATTCGTCTATTTAATAAATCACATCTCCAAGAATATACAGGCAACTATAGAACGACGGAAAAAATATAATACGACAATATTTTGTTTCAATTTGGAAGTCGGCAGGCATACGTAGAGGCACTCGGTTTGTTTGTTGTCTATGCGATTGCAAAATTGGGCGAACGGGACAACCATGAAATCCATAAGTGTGATGCTTACATCTACGATCAGGGCTATAGAAACTTTTTTCCCTCTCTTCATCTCAAAGTAGCTTTTGTATCCAACGTCCTGGTTTATATATTGCGTGTATTCCAACCTTTGTTTCACTTAACAGCGTTACAGCTCCCTCTAGTACCATGTAAGTTGTTTCCTTACGTCTTAACGCATGTGCTATCGTCCTATCCCTTGGCCGATTCTGCAGAGAACCTCCTCATTCCTCATCTTATCTGTCCACCCAATTTTCAATATTCTTCTGTAGCAGCGCACCTGTTCTGGATTTCCTATAATCCATGATTCACTATGATACAATGGTGTGCTACAAACGCACATTCTCAGAAATGGCTTCCTCATATAAAGGCCTATATTTGATACTAATAGACCTCTTTGGTCAGCGACACCTTATTTCTCTGTGCTAGTCTCATTTTTATGTCTTCCTTGTCTCGTCCGTCATGGGTTACTTTGCTTCCATTACAGGAGAATTTCTTAACTTCGTCTCCTTCGTGATCACCGACTTAAATGTTAAGCTTTTCGTTATTCTCATTTCCGCTACTTCTCGTTACTTTCGTCATTGTTCGATTTACTCTCAGTCCATACTCTGTTCTCATTAGACCGTCCATTCCATTCAGCAGGTGCTATAATTCTTCTTCACATTCAACGAGTATAGTAAATCCTATCATTGATATCCTTTCACCTTGAATTTTAATACCACATTTGAATTTTTCTTTTACTTCCGTCATTGCTTCTTAGATGTGTTGATTTAACAGCACGGGCGGGAGACTACTTTCCTGTCTTACACCATATTTAATCCGAGCACTTATTGTTCCTTCCTGGTTCTTGTACATATGGTATATCACCTGTCTTTACCTGTAGCTTATCCCTCTTTCTCTCAGAATTTCGAACATCTTGCACCATTTTTCATTGTCTAACTCTTTTTTCCAGGTCAACAGTCCCCATGAACGTGTCTTGATATTTCTTCAGTCCTGCTTCCGTTACTAACCGCAACGTCACAACTGCCTCTCTAGTGTCTTTATCTTTCCTAAAGTCAAACCGATCGTCATATAACAAATTCTCAATTTTCCCTTACAGTCGGCTGTATATTATTCTTGTCAGCAACTTGGGTGCCTGAGTTATTAAGCTAATTGTGAATTAGGTCTCGCACTTACCTGCTCTTGCGAACTTCGAAACTGTGCGGATGGCATTTTTCTGAAAGTTTTGTGGCGTGTCACCTGTATCATATATGCTACACACCATACACACCAGCTTGAACAATCGAATTGCAGTGGAATGTTATGTACCTCTTTTACCTTATTTCATCACTGATCTTTTAAACTCTGGCCCTAATGCTGAATCCCCTATCTCTTTCATATCAACTCCAATTTCTTCTTCTGTCACGACATCAGATAATTCCTGTTCCCTTTACAGAATGTTCGATCGTTCAATGTGCTCTATCCACCTGTTCGTTCTCTCCTCTGCGTTTAACAGTGTGAGTCTTGTTCCACTCTTAAAGTTGCCACGTTTAATTAGATGGTCGTTTTTACTTTTTTATGCTGATTCGTTGTTGACGACGATCATTTTATTTTTGATTTCCTTATACTTTTCCGGCAGCCATTTGGCCTTCGTTTCCCTGTACTTCATGTTTACAACGGCTATTCAGAAAGAGAAAACCGTTCGATGGCGGAAAGGAAACCACAGCGAAAATCCGATGAAGCTTTGCATAGATATGGTGGACATGTCTCTAATATGCCCGTCGATCGCGTCACATAACTCTTTTCAGTTAGGAGCGCATAATGAGCACGTAAAGATGTCAAGGAAATAGTGTCTCCCGCTAAATATGATTGCCTGCTAGAAATTTTGCCTGTTTTCATGCAGCCCACACAACGTAACTGTCAGGTATTTTCTTCCTGCTGACAATACTCCGCCGCACATTGTAGGCGCAGTGAGGATGCTCCTGCAGCGTTTTCGATGGGAAGTGTCTGATCATCCACCTTACAGCCCGGACTTGGCTCCCTCTGGTTGCCATCTGTGCTCACATGAACCGCTGGCTATAAAGACAACGCTATGACGCAGTCAAAAAATAGCAGATAAGCGTAGAAAATTTACAGAAAGCACAGACTAGCTGTTGCAAATAAAATATTTTAGTTTTTTACTGTGTTTTCAATTTTGCGACCTACCGCCCTTACTTTGCAAATAGTCCTCGTATTTCAGTCCCAAGTAATTTATACAGGGTGTTACAAAAAGGTACGGCCAAATTTTCAGGAAACATTCCTCACACACAAATAAAGAAAAGATGTTATGTGGACATGTGTCCGGAAACGCTTAATTTCCATGTTAGAGCTCATTTTAGTTTCGTCAGTATGTACTGTACTTTCTCGATTCACCGCCAGTAGGCCCAATTGAAGGAAGGTAATGTTAACACGTCATCAACACAGATTTTCTGTGAACGTTTGGGCAGGCATTGTTGGTGATGTCTTGATTGGGCCCCATGTTTTCCCACCAACGCTCAGTGGAGCACGTCTTCATGGTTTCACAAGGGATACTCTACCTGTGCTGCTAGAACATGTGCCAAACCTGGTACCAAATGTAGAGACTCTTCGTGCTCGTATTGTGGAAGGCTGTGATACAATACGACATTCTCCAGGGCTGCATCAGCGCATCAGGGATTCCATGCGACGGAGGGTGGATGCATGTATCCTCGCTAACGGAGGACATCCTGAACATTTCCTGTAACAAAATGTTTGAAGTCACGCTCGTACGTTCTGTTGCTGTGTGTTTCCATTCCATTATTAATGTGATTTGTAGAGAAGTAATAAAATAAGCTCTAACATGGAAAGTAAGCGTTTCAGGACACATGTCTACATAACATACACTCCTGGAAATTGAAATAAGAACACCGTGAATTCATTGTCCCAGGAAAGGGAAACTTTATTGATACATTCCTGGGGTCAGATACATCACATGATCACACTGACAGAACCACAGGCACATAGACACAGGCAACAGAGCATGCACAATGTCGGCACTAGTACAGTGTATATCCACCTTTCGCAGCAATGCAGGCTGCTATTCTCCCATGGAGACGATCGTAGAGATGCTGGATGTAGTCCTGTGGAACGGCTTGCCATGCCATTTCCACCTGGCGCCTCTGTTGGATCAGCGTTCGTGCTGGACGTGCAGACCGCGTGAGACGACGCTTCATCCAGTCCCAAACATGCTCAATGGGGGACAGATCCGGAGATCTTGCTGGCCAGGGTAGTTGACTTACACCTTCTAGAGCACGTTGGGTGGCACGGGATACATGCGGACGTGCATTGTCCTGTTGGAACAGCAAGTTCCCTTGCCGGTCTAGGAATGGTAGAACGATGGGTTCGATGACAGTTTGGATGTACCGTGCACTACTCAGTGTCCCCTCGACGATCACGAGTGGTGTACGGCCAGTGTAGGAGATCGCTCCCCACACCATGATGCCGGGTGTTGGCCCTGTGTGCCTCGGTCGTATGCAGTCCTGATTGTGGCGCTCACCTGCACGGCGCCAAACACGCATACGACCATCATTGGCACCAAGGCAGAAGCGACTCTCATCGCTGCAGACGACACGTCTCCATTCGTCCCTCCATTCACGCCTGTCGCGACACCACTGGAGGCGGGCTGCACGATGTTGGGGCGTGAGCAGAAGACGGCCTAACGGTGTGCGGGACCGTAGCCCAGCTTCATGGAGACGGTGGCGACTGGTCCTCGCCGATACCCCAGGAGCAACAGTGTCCCTAATTTGCTGGGAAGTGGCGGTGCGGTCCCCTACGGCACTGCGTAGGATCCTACGGTCTTGGCGTGCATCCGTGCGTCGCTGCGGTCCGGTCCCAGGTCGACGGGCACGTGCACCTTCCGCCGACCACTGGCGACAACATCGATGTACTGTGGAGACCTCACGCCCCACGTCTTGAGCAATTCGGCGGTACGTCCACCCGGCCTCCCGCATGCCCACTATACGCCCTCGCTCAAAGTCCGTCAACTGCACATACGGTTCACGTCCACGCTGTCGCGGCATGCTACCAGTGTTAAAGACTGCGATGGAGCTCCGTATGCCACGACAAACTGGCTGACACTGACGGCGGCGGTGCACAAATGCTGCGCAGCTAGCGCCATTGGACGGCCAACACCGCGGTTCCTGGTGTGTCCGCTGTGACGTGCGTGTGATCATTGCTTGTACAGCCCTCTCGCAGTGTCCGGAGCAAGTATGGTGGGTCTGACACACCGGTGTCAATGTGTTCTTTTTTCCATTTCCAGGAGTGCATTTTCTTTCTTTGTGTGTGAGGAATGTTTCCTGAAAGTTTGGCCGTACCTTTTTGTAATGCCCTGTATATCTGTTTCCCTGTACATTTTTGTACTTTTTCTGAAGTATTCCTTCTGTTACCCAAGTTTTTTTTGTAGTTACTTTTCATAAACCTATGTTTGTCTGTCCAACATCTGTGATTGGTCTTTCGAGAGGTATTAAATCATTCAACCGAACTGCAAACTGTGATATTACTTATCGCATAACCCACCACTTGAGCGAATTTCAGATACTTCTGATTGTTCCTTAGTACTTCAATGACCCAGGTCCTTCCACACTGTTCTTTTACAGACTTTTCTATTAAAATTCCATTTCCTCTCCATTATTACAAAAATCTGATCTGAGTCTGTATCTGCTCCTGGATATACCTTACAATTCAATATGAGATTTTGGAATCTCTGTCTGACCATATATAATCTAGCTGGAATCTTCTATTGTCATAGGGTCTTTTCCAAGTTTTCCTTCTCCACTTGTAATCCATGACTATTAGACTATAATCCCCCTTAACACACTTAATTACCCGTTCAGTATCCTCACATACTATATTTATCACTTCATCTCCTACCTGCGATGTGACCATGCATACCTGTGGGGCGTTGTTTTGCTGCCGAATCTGATGGGTGCACTATCACTGAACTCTCCGTCCTACCTTGCTATTCATAATGAATCCTACTCTCATTATTACCATTTTCTGCTGCTGTTGATTCTGCCCAGTATTCTTTTGATTAGAATTCCTAATCTTTGTTCCACTTCACTTCACTAAGACTAACTGTCCACAGACTGCGCCTTTGCATTTCCCTTTTCAGATTTTCTAGCTTCCCTACCACGTTCGAACTTCTGATATTCTACTCTCTGACTTACAGTGTGTGTGTCTCTCTCTTTCGTCGGTTATTCCATCGTTTTCTCATGGCCACCTCTTCCAGAAGATCTTGAATATTCTGTTAATGGAGAGATCGCTGTGAGGCTTTTTCAGTTACAAGCCCCGTGTTTTGTTGATGTACCTTACGTGTCTTTAATTTAGCAGATTCCATTGCACTCGGAATTCTCATGCCGTTAATCATAGATGATTCTTCTCCTTTTAAAGGCAATTTTCTCGTCCACTGGTAAAAGACTACCCTGACCCTCTGTCTGCTCCTCTGCCCCCTTTGACAAGGCCATTACCAGAACGAGGATGACCTCCTATACCGGAAGTCTTCGGCGACCACTTGCTGATTCAAAATTTATTCAAAATTTAAGTGCTGGCCAGAGTCTAACTTGGAGCCCAGAACCCAGGACGTTATTATTATTATTCAAAGACGCCATCCCAAGACCACGGGTTCCAAGTTGAAATAACATACACAGTGAGCGAAATGTGAAAAAGGACTTTCTCACTCCTACCATCTTAGTAGAAGATCTGTAATAGTGAACCATAGCTTCTTAAGGCCTCCACACTTCTTTGAAGCTTCATCACGTAAGTTAAATTGTCTGCAATTTGCCAACTTTTTCTTTTATTGAGGTGTATGTATACATTACTTCTCACGTCCCATAAGTCTGGTCGCACATGCTTCGTATTCATGAAATTA
This sequence comes from Schistocerca americana, assembly GCF_021461395.2. Lineage (NCBI taxonomy): Eukaryota > Metazoa > Arthropoda > Insecta > Orthoptera > Acrididae > Schistocerca > Schistocerca americana. The sequence goes on from NC_060130.1 coordinate 456,655,831, forward strand.
ATAGTTCTCTCACTATACTGGTGAAACTTAATAAAATATTAATATACAATTTTGAGTCTCATTTCGAGCTACTTTAATAAAATTCTTGAGTCCTTCCAACAAATTATTCCAAAGAGATATACGATGAGAAGTACTCTTTAAGGAGCTGTATCGGACTTTCTTCATATAGCGGACGGAGGGTCATTGGGATGCTTAACTCAGTCTTATAGAGCAGGAATGTAATGAGCAGAACTAAAAAACTAATATACAAATCCATATTAGAGACTGTGGTTCTGTATGGAACGGAGACCTGGACAAGTAACATGAAGCACATTAAAAAATTACAAGCTCTAGAGACAGACTTTTGGAGAAGATCGGCTAGAATCTCCAGGAAAGAAAAGATAAGGAACACCGAAGTAATAAGGAGAATGGAAATAAAAGAAAGAATATATGACGTAATGAATAGGAAGAACTTACAGTGGTACGGGCATGTACGACGAATGGAGAAAACCAGAATACCAAAATTGATACTGGAGTGGGAACCGGAGGGGAGAAGAAGAAGAGGACGACCTACGACAACCTGGCGCCAAAATGTACAGCACATAATGAGGAGAATGTGCGCAGAGGAAGAGGACACACAAGATCGAAACACCTGGAGAAATATTTTGAGATTGTAGTTTAAGAACGTTTATTGTTTGTATTGTAATTTCCAAGTAAATTATTATGTTGGAGATAAGCCTCTGTAATGAGGAAAAGCTCAAAATAATTATATATATATAAGGAACCGCAGTATGCTCGTCTATTCGTGAAATAAGCTGTACATAGTGAAACACGTATGTAACGTAGCAGTGATGGTGAAGCATGATAAAATCTTTGACCAGAGAGCCATTTATCGTAGTTAGTCTGCGCTTGACCGCGCGAGTGTTGCGAGCAGTTCGCTAGTAGTCGTCATGCAGAGCAGTCGGTCAGTAGTAGCAGCCCAGTGCAGTTGTGTGATGTAGTCTGTCGGCAGTAGTGGTCTAGTCCTGTCACGGTCGCGAGCGGGACGCAGTCGGCGAGCGTCAACATGGCATTCTGGTCAAGATGCTGAATGAGGTATATTGTTAATGTAGGTAACCATCAGATAACGTAAAGTTTATTTATTGTAATTAATTTTGAACAAGTGCCCCAATAATAATTTTGATTTCAAAGCAATTTTAACAAAAAAATCATTTAATTGAACCAACGACTTCCTTCCATTTCCCTTAAAGAAAAGTTCCAGTTAAATTTCAAAAAAAAAAAATATTTGCAATGCAGTTCCTCCAAGCCGTGGGCAACAATAAGAGCAGAAATTTGACATGCAGTTACACTGAGGTAAGAATTTAATTATGATTTTTGCACAGGGCCAAAGAGCGGTATTTCGGTTTAATTGAGTTATCATTATCACTGAGATTTTCTTGTCACTGAATTGACTTTCATCATTTTGTGAGGAACTTATACTTGGGTCAGATTGCTAATTTTTGTTTAATTGTCATTGTCAGTAGATTTCATTGCGGGAGGTTACACTTGGCTCCCATTTATTATTATATTTTTTATTTAAATATTTCTGTGGGGACGATATTGCTTCCTGGGTCCATTTCTATTAAATGTTGTCATTTTAAAATTTTTGTGGGGAGGTTACACTTGGCGACCCTGCCAGGATCGTATTTCGTTGAGAATCTTTTGAACAACAGTCAGATATCTGCTCTTATTTGCTTAAGTATAATTAGAATTTGGCGCAACGCTTTTACTAATCTTGTGACTTTCCATCTACAGGTCAACGGAAATTCGTTGCTCTGTTGTACTTGTGTGTTGTTTTTGCATTTGTGCTTATTTGTTTTGTGAATATTTGTGACTATTGTAAAAATGCCGCGAAAGACTGTGAATAGTGTATCGCGAGGTATTACGAACGAAATTACCGGCTCAAACAACTTTACCGATAGGACTTGTGACACGCAGTGTCATGATGACAATCCTGCGTTCACTGAAAATCAGTGTATTCCAACCACTAATGATGACTTTTGTCTTAATGATGAGCAAACGAACTCGGTTATGTCCTCTGTTGATTTGACGACAATCAAATGACGCGGGACGCTCTATTGTAATGAGCGCTGCCCAGCCTAACACAACCGGTTTACTAAATTTACGTGATGAACATACAAATTTGTCTAATGAAAATCAACAGGATACACAAAGTACGACGGATTTATTTAATTTCGAAATAGTGTCTGACAGTGTACGTCCGACTGATAATCCTTTTTGTAAATTGCAGAATGACCAAATGGTCCCACAAAGCGCGACAATTCCAGGTACACAATCAAACAGCACAGATAATGGAGTAGGTAATGTTACTTTGGATCAATTTATGGCAATAATGCTACAGTTTAGGAACGAACAGAACGAAAAACAAGACAAACTTAGTGAACAGGTCAAACAACAGAATGAAAAACAAAGTGAAGATCTCAGACAACTTAGAGAACAGTATAAACAACTTCATGAAAAACTTGATGAGCAGAACAAACGACTGGAAGAAGAGAACAAACAATTTAGAGAACGGAAAAAACAATTTTCTGAAAGTATTAAACAGCCGAGAGAAAAACACGATAACCTTAATGAACAGAACAAACAAGCTAGCGAACAGATTACAGCTGTTACCATACAATGTCAGGACACTAAAGTACAATTACGTGTTGATACTAATAACAGTAATGAAGAAGTTGGCACTGTTGCACAAGAATTAATTAGCACACGTGTAGGCACAACAGAATCACATAAAGACGAGATTATTGCAGTCACCGAACAATGTTCAGCAAACGAAACACAGATACACGAAATTAATGTAATCACTGAACAATGCCCTAAAAACGCAGTACAGATTCGCGACGAAGTTAATTTAGAGTCAGTGGAAGTTTCACACACTCCGAATATGGAAGTTGACGAGAACTTAGCACGACAGATCAACCAAATTGGCGAAAATATTAAAGTAACAGAATTAAAAACTATTTCAGTCACCAATACGTCACAGAATCCGCCACTTTGCGAACATTTGTCAGACTCGCGCAACGCGTATAATGTGAGCAATTTACAGAGACTACGAGACGTAAAATCCGAAAAGCCACGCGACGTAAAATCTGAAAAGCTACGTGACTTGAAGTACGAAATGACACAGACAAACAGATTCACATATAAACCCGAACGTGTTCTCAAATTCAGTGACGAAAACATAGATTATGAGCAATTTTTATCCGCCAGAAAATGTAAAGAATTTAATAATGATAGAACACAGGTACACGCTTTGAGCTGTATACGACAATTTGTTTTTATGCTTTCACCGCTATTGCCTATAATGCAGAAATTGGAATTAACATGGATACAACTATTTGCTTTTGAATTTATACCGCTATTGCCTGTAACGCAAAAGCTAAAATTTATTTGCAGTGCGTAAAAGACCTCAGGGGATTCATTACGCTTTAATGAATATGTGCCGTAGCGAGCATATGGCCCCGAGCTGTAGTAGTGCTGTTTCATCTTTAATTTTCTGCACTGCTGCTTTCTCTTCTACTATACTTTATATCTATCAAAATAGCTCTTTAACTATTGCTCTACCTAAAATTAAGAAAAATGACTAAAGAAAACCCGATGTGACAAATTTTTACTGAAAGTGACAACATTCTTTAGGCACTCCAGAATCAGCGTAATTTTAATAACAGATAAAATCGTAATCATCAGTATGTATAAAATTATCAGCAATAGCAAACCACATTTTGGTAACAATAGACGTTTTTCACCACAATAGCATGAAAGTCAACCGCTTAGCATACGTAACCAACAATGCAGTCCACAAGGTCAACCGAACTTTAATGTTTCGCCGCGTGCACGTATAGTCCCAGCTCCAACAAATAGTAACGCATGGCAGCAAAGAAATAACTACGTACAGACAACACTCTATTTCAACTCGTATCGTAGTACACCGTATAGGAATGACTATCACGACAGACGTAAAAATGATGAGCACAATTTTCAGCGTACATTTAATAACAGTCGATCTTTTCAGCAGCAAGAACATCAGCAACAACACATTATCATGAATGATCCAAACAATAGGTGTCATCTATAGCGTAACACGTCAGTAAGAGTTAACAGAACAGTTCAAATAGTGGATATGCCACAGCATCCTCCCGTGAAATAAATAACAGCACGTACGATACAATTTGACCACGTACAGTACAGGTTGCATATTCCAGTAACGTAAGCAATAATTTTCACACGCAGAATCTTGTTCACGAGAATGTTATTTGAAACATGCTTTGTTGAATGCACCACTTTTATCGCACCCAGACCTTACCAGAAATTTTTCCATTGCCACCGACAGTTCCAACACCGCTTTAGGCGTACATATTTTCCAGGAAATTGAAGAAGATGGTTCTACAGTAATTAAAAACATCGCATTTGCAAGCCGCATTCTGTCACCTGCTGAACGAAATTATTCCGTTACAGAACTGGAAACACTATGTGTTGTATGGGCTTTCACGAGATTTAGGCACTTTCTTTATGGCAGACATACCACCGTTTACACAGATCACAGAGCTATACAATTTTTACTTTCGGCTAAATTCACTCACGACAGGTTGAGCAGATGGAAACTTTATTTACAGGAATTTAATTTTGCAATAGTTCACATTCCCGGCACACAAAATGTTATAGCAGACGCACTATCGCGTTCTCTCAGCAACAATCAGCAAGACGTAGCAACCAACTTCTGCAAAACAAATTTCAGTGTCATGTACACTCAGCAAGTTGCATTTGAAAACTTTATTTCATCGTCATTACAGGACATAGCACAAGAACAAAATAAAGACAACGTGTGGAAAGAAATTAAACACCTTTGGCAAGATAAGAATAATGTTACGATTAGGAACCACAACACTGTACGCAATGACATTCTGTTTCGCCGCTCTCATCCTGACAGCAACAATTGGTTATTATGCATTCCTGACGAACTGGTTAACAAACTAATCTGGTACACTCATTTAAGTTACGCACATTACGGAGCAAGAAAATATTTTCTTATACTGAGACAGAACTGTTATTTTACCAACATGGAGAAACGTATACGACGAGTTTTAGCGTCTTGTAAAATTTGCCAGAAAGCTAAATCAGACACCACTTCACATATTCCTCCTTTATATCCCATTGTACCTGTTAAATTAAGACACATGGCCGCTGTAGACATTTTTGGTCCTATTCCGAGAACTAACTGAGGTTTTTGCTACATCTTTGTCGCTGTTGAGCTCACTTCAAAATTTGTTACTTTCACTCCATTACGCAAAGCTACTGCTAAAACTGTTTCGAAAGCATTTGTAAAACATTTTCTATTTCATGTAGGGCATGTGATGAGAGTAATTTCTGACAATGGATCTCAATTTCGTTCTAGCATATGGACACGCATGTTACGAGCTAGAAGCATTTCTCCGATCTATATATCCAAGTACCATGCTTCTTCGAACCCTTGTGAACGGTTAATGAAAGAAATTGGTAAGCTGTGCCGAATATACTGTCACAAAAGACATATTGATTGGGATACACACATACTCTCATTCCAAGATGTAATTAATTCCATTCCAAATGAATCCACTATGCTATCTCCGTCTGTTATATTGAAAAACGTTGAACCACCAAACAAAATTAAAGAATTAGCAAACCTCCCTAAATGTCGTCGACTAAGACACCACGAAATAATTGACATTGCGCTGAACAACATCAAACGTGCCGCAGAGCGCCGGAGAAGACAGCAAAAACAGGTTTGTACACGCCGCGACTTTCACGTTGGACAGAAAATATTAGTACGTACACACTATTTATCCAGTAAATTAAAAGGTAAGTGCAGTAAATTTGAACTTCTATACGCAGGTCCATATCAGATTCGCAGCATCCCTCACCCCAATGTTGTACACGTCGAAACTTTGAGAACCAGAAAATCGAAAGGCAACCACCATTGGTCAAATATTAAACCCTTTATTGAATGAAGACTCTGTATGATTCAACACACTATGATGCCATTTACTAATTTTTATGACCACTTATGCAATTATATTCACGTGACTAATTACTGATGATTATCGTATTTTTTCTTGGCAAGTGCCCGGCAAGGTAAGGTTAGCAGGTCGCTTTTCTTGTCGTTACACATCAGACCGTGCATATTTTTCCAGATGAACTTACGTATTTTATGAATAATTATGCAATTCTATGTAATGACGTATTAATTTTATCAAATTCTTTCTCCATTAAAGTCTTTAATTCTCGCCTCTATTAACTACACTACATACAAGCTGAACACAACGAAAGTCACATTTCGTCTTTTCATGTACGATTGTATTCCAGTTTTGTTTGCATGCACTGTGAAATAGTTAAGATATAACACACACCAGTTGACTTTGACATTTTTGTTGCCCTATGACATCTCAAGATCGTGACTGTTTTACATTTTTTGCCGCTGCATTGTGATATTCTCTGTACATTTTGCCTTTGAACACTGTCAGTGTTTTTGACATATTACGTTTTCTGTCATGTTATGCTGTATGGTTAATTATGTCACCATTAACCAGTCATTATTGAGTGGGTATATGATTTAAATGCAAGACATTAATCTTTGTTCATCAATTTCAGAAAGAAATGATGCGTGTAAGAAATAAATTCAACAGAAATGGGAATTTCAACTACGGAATAAACGAAAGAAGATGCAATAACTTTATGAGGAAGAGTAAATGGATCAGGATTAACAAGCATTAACAAGAATATACTATACTCATCATAGAATAGCAGTCTTAACTAATTTTTCTTTCAGAATACAAGGTGATTGATGTAGGCTGTCAGACAGAACTACACATCTTAGTTTTAGTGATGAAATATGCTAGAGATAAGGAATAGTTGTGTAATGAGTAATGAAGTGATTTTTTTTTTTGCAGATGATAATGAATGCTAACGAATAATGATGAAGGATATGCTGTTATGAATAATGAAGTTTTTCTTTATAGGTGATGATAATAATGAAGTTATGATAATATGGATAATGAAGTGATGGATAATGAAGTTTTTTTTCATTACAGATGAGGATAATGTTGAAGTTATGTATTTATGCTATGTAGTTATTTAAGTATTTGTTGCAGTTTGCTTTGACAGCAGGTGTTATATTGCATAGTAGGATGACGGAAAGTTTTGGAAAGGACAGCTATAGAACACATTTTTATACACATCTCACTACCTGTTAATTCGAAGTTCACTACTTTTCAGCATAGTATGCGTTTCTTCTTTCAGCTCAATAATCCATTTTGTATTTTTTTTTCAGGAGAAGCTTTTCATGATACTTACTAAACCTGTTACTTATCATACCTGTTCTAGTACTTGCATTTTATTTTTTTACCCATTGGTGTCTATCATTTATAAATGTGATCACATATACTGCCTTGTTACATAACCTTGCTACAGCTGACTCATGACGAATGACGTTACCTATCCTCATTTGCAGCAATAGGTCAAAAGCAAATATTGTTATGCCTCAGCAATTAATTATCGATCCCAACGCAATGCATTGCTAACAAAAAAAAAAAAAAAAAATGTATTACCAGTCCCACATAATGTCACTAGTTTATGATAATTCTGAATAATACTGATTAGCTCTGAATAGTATGTCACTTGAGTAATGACTTCTTAATGAGAAAAAAAAGTATATATATATAAAATAATGCTTTGTCACTAGCTAATAACTGCCACTGTATATGGTAATGAGACTACTTATAATGCCCATGATTATTAATGCTATGACTGTAATTAACTGATTTTTAATAATGACTTCTTAATGACCTGAATAATACTGAATGAGGAACAATGTTTTATTCTATTCAATACTTGCTGGCCACTGAGTGCCAATAACTAATGTCACTAAATGAATTATGTTATTAGTTATGTCATTAATTAGCTCTTGTTTCAATCGTGACTTTTCATATTTTGGTAAATGGCCAATGAGTGCCAATAATTTGTATCACTCAATGTATTATGTTAATGCTAGGCCAATAATTGACTCTCCTTTTCAATTAAGACTTCTGATGAACATTATTCTGTCATACTAAATACGCTTTGTAACTGGCCAAGGACTGCCACTGTTTATTGTAATACGATTACCAATGACGCTAATAATTTAATTTTATGAACATTATTCTGCAATACTAACTACATGGTACAGAAATGTTCAATAACTAGGCTATGAATGCCGCAAACTACTACTGTAATTCTCAATATTATGTGACTTAATGTCCTTCACCTTATGAGCTAACTACCCTGAATTACTGCAATGTCGATTTGTCCTGTCCATCCTCATGATCATGGAGCACTAAATTTGGTTTTTGCACTAATTCTACGTTGGTGTGCCTTGTAAGAGCGTGGTGTTGACACGACATGCTGTCCACCACCGTGAGCGATGAAGACGTTATTATGGTCCCACTGTTTGGTGTACCTAGTGTACTGCCAAAATGAAAACATGGAACATTACTACGACAGTTCAGTGTCTTGGCTACGCTGATAAATTCTGATGGGAAAAGAACTTCAAATTGTGTCACTTGGTGTTGTACTTCTGTGGAAAGATATGGACTTTCAGAGCAGCTGTGTGCAATCTAAAGTGCTACAACCATGATGCAATCCTTCCCTTTCCTATCCTAATTCTTGTCACATAGTGAAGATCATTTTTTGCTAACATCATTTATGTTCATGGGCTATAAATTTTTTTTTCGATTTGCTGAACTCCAATGCGAGTACACTTGTGTCACTTGTCGACATGATTTTTTTGCCATTATGTTTATTTGTTGTGAAAATGCTAAAGACATTTTTTCGATTTGTTCTGAAGTACAGTATATGTGCACTCTTGTCTTTTATATTGTATATACATTTTTATTTTGATGATATGTTCTGAGCTACAGTGAATGTGCACTTATGTCATGTGGTAATATGTTTTCTACTGAACTTCAGTGCCTGTGCACTATTCTCATTTTTCAATGTGATTTGTACTCATTCTGTATGTTCAATACTTCAGTGCGTATGCACTTATGTCGTTTGTTACTCATTGTATACACATTTCGTCATTTGCTGATATGTTCTCACAGTGCGAGTACACTCATGTCACTTATCAACATGATTTTCTGCCATTCTGTTTATTTGTTCTGTAAATGCTAATGAATTTTTTCAGTGCGTGTGCACTTTGTTATCTGTCAAATATTTGTATATACATTTTTCTGATCTGCTACTATGTTTTGTACTCACATTTTGTCTTTGTCTGATATATTTTGTACTTGGTGCGTGTGCACCACATTTAATTTATGTACTACATTTGAATATTCTGTAAATTGTAAAAATTTCTTGCGATGGCAAGTCCAAATGACTCACCATCGCTGCCAAATTTTTGCCCCCCCAGTGGAGGGTTATGAAACACGTATGTAACGTAGCAGCGATGGTGAGGCATGATAAAATCTTTGACCAGAGAGCCATTTATCGTGGTTAGTCTGCGCTTGACCGCGCGAGTGTTGCGAGCAGTACGCTAGTAGTAGTCGTGCAGTACAGTTGCGAGCAGTCTGTCAGTGGGCAGTCTGTGAGCAGTGCAGTATGTCGGTAGCAGCAGCCGAGTGCAGTTGTGTGTGAGGAGTCGGCGAGCGTCGACATGGCATTCTGGTCAAGATGCTGAATGAGGTATATTGCTAATTAAGGTAACCATCAGATAATGTAAAGTTTATTTATTGTAATTAATTTTCAACAAGTGCCCCAATAATAATTTTGATTTCAAAGCAATATTTTTAACAAAAGAACTATTTAATTGAACGAACGATTTCCTTCCATTTCCTTTAAAGAAAAGTTTCAGTTAAATTTCAAAAACAAAAAAAAAATATTACTTGCGATGCAGTTCCTCCAAGCCGTGGCCAACAATAAGAGCAGAAATTTGACATGCAGTTTCAATGAGGTAAGAAATTAATTATGATTTTTTTGCACAGGGCCAAAGACCGATATTTCGGTTTAATTGAATTTTCATTGTCACTGAAGTTTCATTAGCACTGAATTGTTTTTCATCATTTTCGTGACAGCTTATACTTTGAGTCAGATTGCGATTCCCATTTTTATTGTCATTAAATTTAATTGCTAGGGAGGTTACGCTAGGCTCTCATTTCTATTAAATGATGTCATTTTAAAATTTTTGTGGGGAGGTTACAATAGATTCTCCTCTCACTCTATCACTACATGCGTACGCTCTATATATATGACATCAAAACATGAAAACAGTTTTAATTGTAATTAAAATTCTGCACATCATTGTTATTATTGCCACATGGAAGATGAAAGAGCATTACAAAATCGTGTACTAAGAAACATGTACACTAATCATCTTGAACATTATGACTACAGACCTATTGTAAATATAAACCCTTCCAGGCGATAGCAGCGTCACCTGGCGGGGAATGACTGCTAGTCAGACACACGAAAAGCGCATGTAGTAACAATGAACGTCCTGTCCGTGTGTAAAATGAGGAAAGCACGCGATCTATCTAAGTTTGACCGAGAGCAGATCTTGATGGACCAGAGGTTCGGCACGAGCATTTGGGAAACTGCACCACGTGTCGGGTGTTCGAAGAGTGTTGGCTGAGTTTCTTAAACGCGTGCTGAAACGACATCTAGACGACGTCAGGTTGGGCGGCCATCCCTCATTACAGATGTCACGCATCGTAGATTGTGTAGACTGGTAAAACAGGACAGGCGGTGAACTGTGGCGGAACTAACATCAGACTTTAATGCTGGGCAGATTACAAGTGTGTCTGAACACACAGTGCATCAAACACTCTTAACGACGAGCCTCTGCAGCCGACGACCCATGCATGTGCCAATGTTGACATAGCGACATCGGCAGCTACGACTGAAATGGGCACGTGGTCATCGGGACTGGACGATGGCGCAGTGGCAGAGCGTTAAATGTTATGATGAATCCTGATACCTTCTTGATCATTCCGATGGGAGTGTGCGAATCCGTCGTCTTCCATGGGAACAGTTCCTTGACACTTGTACTGCGTGACGGAGACAATCTGGCGGCCTCTCCATTATACAGACCACGTACACTCCCTCACGGTTGTCATGTTTCCCAACGGCAGTGGTATTTTCAACAAGATAATGCACCATGTCACAGGGCCAGGAGTGTGATGGAGTGGTTTGAGGAAAATAGTGGCGAGTTCCAGTTGATGTGCTGCCCTCCCAAATCGCCAGATCTGAACCCGATCGAACACATCTGGTATGTGGCAGAAGGTGGCATCAGAGCTCATCACCCCCTTCCCGGAATTTACGGGAGTTCGGTGACTTGTGTGTGTAGATGTGGTGCCAACTCCATTCAACCACCTACCAAGGCCTCATTGCTTCCATGCCACGACGAGTCGCCTGTATTATGCGCACCAAAAGTGGACATACCGGCTTTCAGGTGGTCGTAATGTTCTGATTGATCAGTGTTGATATTAGAAGTACAGAGTAGGCACAATTAAAAAGTTCCATAATAACTAATTATTTTTAAGGTGGCTATGCAGGACATGATTTTCCGCCTTAGGACACAGTTTGCATCGTAAATGAAGGAACAACAGGATTTAAACTTTAAAACAGCTAGAGCCTGTGCAATACGCGTATGACAGAACACATATAGTGGAACGTTATGTCGACCGTTGGTAGCCCTTGTCTTTAAGCGGCCGGATGATTACCTTCCTGGTCATTTTGATGACGGCGTCAAAACGCTTTGGCCAACATCTCACTTCGGTCAACAGCCAAGTGTAGACATCAACTGCAGCACCTGGCTCAGCCGAGCAGATCATCATAAATGATATATAGGTACTAGCAGAAATTTAAATGTGCTCCTTCCTTTTTGCGACATAGATCTACAACGGTGAGTCACTTGTCTTTTTCTGTTTTGCGCATCATTTCAATTTCCCCTTCACTGTCATCTGTGTTAAGTTTCTTCTCGACAAAATGCAAACATAATGCAGTTTTGTTGCTACCGTAAGTACTTTATGTAAACAGTATGTTGAGGGACTCTCCTGTCTGGCCAATTTAGGTCTTTTCACAATCACGGTAGAATATTTTATAAAACCGAGGATTTCCATATCTGTCTTCCAATTGTGGTACATTGTGACGCATTCGCACTTTACTTTTACGTTGTTCTAAACGCTATTTTAAGTTCCTAAACCATTTTGAAGTCACATATAGAGGACACAGGCATGTAACGGTGTGAGTGGAAGAAGATTCTATGTGCAGCTAATGTCACCTATACACGTGCATAGTCCTGACGTTTTAGTTATTATGACAACTCATATTACGTACTATGGATTACATACACCATCCACAGGTATGAACTATATTTTCTTGTTTGCTTATTTTAAAGTATGCTTTTCTGAAATAGAAAAGATAAGATTTTTAAATTACCTGTTTGAAATTTCGTTTTTATGTTTTCCATTGTTCCTGGATATGATCGAATTTATTCAAAACCAGATATAAGAAAAAAATAATTGTGACTGCGTCAGAGAGAGAAAAAATTATCCAACAGTCAATCATGGTGCTCCATACATAAAATATTGCTTTTTCTACGAAGTATTACGTTCTGTCTATGGATTTTTCGTACAAAACCGAATCTCGTAGAAACTAATCCAGTCTTTGGACTGCCAACCATTCAGGTATGCGTAACTTCTACTTATAAGCATATCAATAATTTATTTTTCAAATTTCTACTTTGCTATTCACATTTTGTACATTTTTTATACAATTCGTCTAACAGCAGGTCAACGAATTCACTGAAAATTTTGGACGAACGAGATAGATTTCAAATAAGCCCTGCTGTCACTATCCCTCTCGTATTGATTTGCAGCCTTTCATCAAGTTTAATGTTGGTTGTTTTCTTTCGTTTGCCTTCCATACTTAACTCTGACATTAATGCACATGTCGAGTCTCTGTTTCTGTCTTCGTGCACTCGATCACTTCTTTGGTTTTAGGGTTTCGAGAAAATTACTAATTTTGTTGTGACAGCCTTGGTGGTACGATGGCGCCGTCTGTAGCAGCTCCAAAGACTCACCAATATTTCATCTTTTTCCAACCATCTGTCTGCAAAATGGTCGAAACTTGAGAAATTTTGGGGATATCTAATGTTTGTGAATGTATCTCGAGGTAGCTATTGTTGACATCTGCAGGTTGAAGGAACGCCAGAGCAGTAAACAGACATGCGAATTAGCAGCATTACTTCTTCAGTTTCTTTGTATACGCTAGTAAGTCCCAAATCTTGCATTTGCCACCAGAGAGATTTCTTCATGTGGGAATCGCAGCCATGAACTTCTATCGATGGGAGCAGCTGATTTGAAATCAACGATGACTTTTAGGTTTCCATTTTCGTACATTACCGATAACATTGCAGAAAAGACCGGTACATGTCTCATTTCTTTTGTTTAGTATGACGTTAAACGCAGCCGCATACATGTTTATTTCTTCCTGTTCTCCCTCCAAAAACTATGACCCTATCTCGTAAGTTGTCGCCACTTGAAAAATACTGATACCATTCTTCACAGTCGTACCCGCTTCTGGAAGATGAGCAGCTTGACGTATTACTGGTCTTTCTATTTTCCGTGTAATTTGGCCCGGTGGTTGTACATGTCCTCTTCAGTGCTTGCTGTTCTCACATTTTATTAACAAAGCCCTATCCTACACTGAGCAGGTTACCTAACTCTTTTGCCTATATTTTAGAAAATGATGTCTCGCCCTCTCGTGATCCCTTCTTCGCCTATTTCATAGTCTTTTGTACTGGACCTCTAAGAGAACGTCATCGGCTGCTCCACATTCATGCTCCTTTCAACTAAGCACCTTACGGTCTTCGATCTTAAACATTCCTCGGCTGTATGTGGTTCTACTTTTTAACAGAGCCAAATCATAGTCTCGTCTGCTTTACTTCTCTTAATGATATACAAATAACCTTCGTAGTGGCCACATGGCTAACCGTGGACAGTTGTTGACACTTTCGCACTGAACCTCTAAGCACATAAACATACAAGACACTGTGACAGTTAGTAGTACTGACAGGTAGGCCTTGTCTCACAGGGATCGTTTCCGAAGAACGAGGAGTCTCGGTGTGCAGGGAAGCTGTGCCCATGAGCAGGTAGCTTCCAGGAATACGGGGTGCAAATTTCACACATTTGTGTTCGGGCGCAGATTTCACTGGGCTCAGTTTTCATATATCAGATTTTGACATCTACCCCAGCTATCTCATTATGAATGAAGCACAAGTGCAATTAGACAAAAATGGAAATAAGAAAAACGTTACATGTCCTAGAAGTATCATGGCATTTGTCCCTGCTGATTTAATTAAAATTTACGTGGAATACAAGTCCAATGTTTTAATTATCGCGCACGCCTTCCAGACCTTACTGGCTGTTGGCTGATGTATTGTCATGTACCTAAAAACTAACGCGTTCAGTCCAGTCAACTTGCTTCCTTTCAGCCAGTTTTTTAGCTGTAAAAGTTTTAGCTGCAGAGCTCGTGGGTAATGGTTGGAATGACTCAAATGGCTGACTGTTGCTTTACCAGGACCCTCCACTGAACGATCCAGCTAACCTCTTCACCTTAAGTATTTCCATAACCATTTGAGACATTGTGATTTCGTTTTGACCTCGATGAATTATATGAAAACCCTCGTTAAACGACATAGATTCTCATGTCATAGACATTTCCTTATCTTACGAGACTTATTTCATTATTTGGGAATGTGATCAAGAATTAGCTCCACACGACAGAAATACGTTTGATGTCAAAAAGAAGTAAATCTTACGTTTTAAATATTGTAATTCGTCCGAAACCATTTATTCGGTTGCAGTCTGGAACCGCAAGACCGCTACGGTCGCAGGTTCGAATCCTGCCTCGGGCATGGATGTTTGTGATGTCCTTAGGTTAGTTAGGTTTCACTAGTTCTAAGTTCTAGGGGACTAATGACCTCAGCAGTTGAGTCCCATAGTACTCAGAGCCATTTGATTTGAACCATTTATTCGGTTTCTGCGAGTAAAACTTGTTCATTTTGTCTCCTTAATCACCACGACAGTAACAGAGGAAATTATAAAGGTACGAAATTATTTGTATGAGATCAGAATTACATATCTCAGAAGGGTGCGGAGTTATTTGAAGTTAACGCTTTAGCTGACTCATTCTGTATTTTTATTGGTATACAGGGCGACCAGTGACAGTCTGAAAAGCTTGTAAGGTTGTTGCAGAGTCTAATGTACTGAAAAATAATTTCTCAGAAAAAAATTAAGTACGTTGCGCCGTTTCCAAGTTAATCAGAATTTAAATTAGCCAGTCAGGCCGTTACGCGATAAATCAAGCGGCCCGCTGGACACGATGTCTCCAAACGTTTACTTCGTTTGGTTTCCCAAAAAGTAGCAACAGCTCCATACAAAAATAGGATGTGGAACGGTTACAAGGATCTAATCTCAGTCAAATACTGAGGAAACTCATGGGCTTTCATCTGCGGTACGAGAACAACTGATAACAATCGTATTTGGTGTGCCGCTTGAATTTGTGCGTGCAACGGCTTCATTGGTTAACTCCAATGTTAACTGACTCGGAAACGACGCTACTTATCGAATTTTTTTCTTAAAATTTATTTCTCAGTAGAAGCTAACCTACGACACCCTCACATGCTTTCCAGACTCTCCGACCACCATGTATAGAGTACTGTAAAGTATACTGAGTGAGTTGATTAATTAATGTTTATAAATTATTTCAAATCCTGTTGTGAGGCGTATGGATTTTTGCAAGATAAACTAAGTGTCGATCAGATAACAGTGTTGACTGCTTGTGTAGTGCAGTATGCTTATGTTGTTATGGTGGATTTGAAAGGAAACGAAAGGAAAGATGGTTCAAATGGCTCTGAGCACTATGGGGCTTAACTTCTGAGGTCATCAGTCCCCTAGAACTTAGAACTACTTAAACCTTACTAACCTAAGGACATCACACACATCCATGCCCGAAGCAGGATTCGAAACTGCGGCCGTAGCGGTCGCGCGGTTCCAGACTGTAGCGCCTAGAACCGCTCGGCCACCCCGGCCGGCCGAAAAGAACGGAAAGGAAAGGAAAGGAAAGGGAGAGTGAACCTCGATGTCCCAGGATATCCTACTCTTGTCAGTTAGCACTTACAAGGGAACCTCCCCATCGCATCCCCCCCTCAGATTTAGTTATAAGTTGGTACAATGGATAGGCCTTGAAAAACTGAACACAGATCAATCGAGAAAACAGGAAGAAGTTATGTGGACCTATGAAAGAATAAGCAAAATATATAAACTGAGTAGTCCATGCGCAAGATAAGTAACATCAAGGATAATGTGAGCCCAGGAGCGCCGTGGTCCCGTGGTTAGCGTGAGCAGCTGCGGAACGAGAAATCATTGGTTCAACACTTCCCTCGAGTGAAAACTTTACTTTCTTTATTTTCGCAAAGTTATGATCTGTCCGTTCGTTCATTGACGTCTCTGTTCACTGTAATAAGTTTAGTGTCTGTGTTTTGCGACCGCGCCGCAAAACCGTGCGATTAGTAGACGAAAGGACGTGCCTCTCCAATGGGAACCGAAAACATTTGATAGCAGGGCCACAGGTCAACAGATTCCTCCATAGGGAAACACGTCTGATATATTCTATACGACATTCGTGACGGCATGTGCGTCACATGATAGGAATATGTTGTGTAGCGTCCCCATACTACGGCGCAGTTACCTCGCATTGGATGGACGGACGGACAGATAATAATTGTCTGAAAATAAAAAATTAAACGTTTCACTCGAGGGAAGAGTTTAACCAAGGACCTTTCGTTCCTCAGGTGCTCACGCCCACGAGACCACGGCGCTCCTGCGCTTATGCTATCCTTGATGTTGCCTATCTTCTTGATGGACTACTCAGTTTGTGTATTTTGTCTATTTTTTTCATAGTTCTACACAACTTCTTCCTGTTTTCTCGATTGATCTGTGTTAAGTTTTTCAGGGTCTAGCCACTGTGCCAACTTATAACTAAATTTGAGGGGGGTGCGATGGGGAGGTTCCCTTGTTAGCAGTCAACCACGCGTAACGTCACCATCTGACAGACAGAACAACACTGGTGTAGGCGTAATTCCTGAAGACTTTGACTAAACATTTGGAATGCAGCCCGTAACACGGTGGCATAGACTGAGGAAAGAACTTCACATAATGTGTGCACGCCTTGCCACCCAAATGATGGTGACGAAAAAAAAATCTTCGTTGCGCAGAACCATAAGCGAGTACCATCGCGGTCTGAGTCGACGCCAGGAATGGGATACCGGTATTGCAGTTTTAAATAATGTATATTTTTGGGCATTTGTTTAGTCTTGGATATAACAGGTCTGTTTTTAAATTTTTTACTGATAACCGAGTAAAAAAGACTAACTATCAGTTACCCATAGCTGCAGAGCTAAAATTTTTTGTTTTTAAATAAATATTTGTGAGAAATGAATAATTTTTATTCGTAATTTTCGTTGGTATCAAATACTGCGCTTTATAAAAAATGGGGAAATTGATCACCGCTATGTTAATAACAATGAAGACGTGAACGAGCATCAAACACATGGCATAAGAATCGGTACAGCATTGCTGAGAGAGTAATGTCGCTGTTGCCCTGTGTCGCGGCTTAAGCTACTTGTGTACATGCAGTACGCAAGACTTGCCGCCACCCTGGCTAAATGGTAGTTTGTCGCTGTGATCACGGGGTATCCCTTGTACTGCAGAATGGCACCGGCCGTAGTCTGGAGGCATTTTTACGACGTGGCGTAGCAATGGGGCACAACGCTTCATTTGCTTTAACGATTAAAGATAGTTCAGCCATTTCTATGAAATAACAGGAGGAAGGAAATATGGTAACAGTAATAACGTAAAAATGTAACAATTCCTTCATACTATACAATAAAAATAGAAAGAAGCTGATCTGTTAGCTGTGTCTACATAGTATGTCTCTATCTACTTATAGACCTTGGAAACGGGCAAATTAGCACGAAAAACAGTTCTTCAACCGTAAGTTTCAACCTTCAGCACTGACTATTGGTAATGCTCAAATAGTAGTACGAACCCCGATTACACCAACTTTTGAGTAGAGTCTCAAAAAATTTGAAGCAATAGGGAGGACTATACAGGGGTTCTGTTAATATTCAAGCATTATCACTTTTAGAGAAAAGCAGTGGAAGTGGGACCCACAAAGTTTTATTTTATTTGCCTATTTCATTTAATATTTTCATTCTACGTTTCTTGAAATGTGAGTGGATCAAAATTTTTCAGTGTTTGTTCGACTCCTTCGTTTATTGCAGGAAATAATAAAAATTAAAAACAGAAAATGTGTTATTTCAGAAACCGGTTATTTTCAGCGGTTTCAACAGTTACACCGGCATTTAACACTATCGCACAAATGTGATCATTTATCGGTATTCCCTTGGTAACATCCGAAAGTACTTTGTTACGTAAAACGAAACCAACTCCTGAAGTGCAACCTGGGGGTGAATTATTGCTGTTACAGAGAGTGTACTGATTAGCGATCTTCATGATCCTCTGAGGTATTATCATTTCTTGGATCACTGCTGTCGCGATGCATACGTAGCTGCTGAGCACCTCTTCCACTTGTTTCATCCCTCCTGTCCTGAGGGACGTGGTGTTCCATATTCCCGTTCGAAAACCATTTTGCAGTCTCTTAGTGAAGTCTTTGTCAACAACAACATTATCCGTCCGGTATTTCATCTTGTTCCTTTTTTCTTAACATTATTTAAAGCTAGTAGGCTATCAGCTTCCTGTACACATATGTAACGAAATTATAAAATTCAATATGCACTGGTATTATGGTGTCTTTGTAATGAGAATGGGACACATAAAACTCTCAAAACATATAAAATGGCACTTGAAAGAGAATACTAATTCAAATTGAAAAACATAAAACAGGGACAGTTAAAGAACGAAGTAGAACAGGACATACTTAAGACACAGTGAAAGCATTTTGATTATATCGCGTGTGATAAGCACTAAGTATAGTTTTGAAGTTAAAATAGAGACCTGTATGTGAGTGTGTTTGTGTGTGAGTGTGAATAACTATACGAAGAAGCAAATAAGATTGTTTTAAGGATTTCATGGTTATCTGTGGTAAGGAAGGGAGAGAGAATTTAGGTCTGGTCCACTCTGAATTTTCTTCGCCAACATAATGGTGTCAAAACGATTGCGATGAATTTGAGAACAGTCCTTCAAATAAAAAAAAATGGTTCAAATGGCTCTGAGCACTATGGGACGTAACATCTGTGGTCATCAGTCCCCTAGAACTTAGAACTACTTAAACCTAACTAAGCTAAGGACATCACACACATCCATGCCCGAGGCAGGATTCGAACCTGTGACCGTACCGGTCACGCGGTTCCAGACTGTAGCGCCTAGAACCGCACGGCCACACCGGCCGGCTACAGTCTTTCAATAGATCCGCTTTACCTACGAGGCTACTGAAGTTATCACCGTACTTACTGCACAGTTTCATCAAGTCTTGATGTTTATTGAGGATGGATGTGTTTTGGAGATGGAAGAGGTTCGATGGCAGCTGATGAGGTTTCCCTAGTTTGTTTCAGCGATAACCACCATCAATAGTCAACACTATACGGAACTGTAGGGGAATATGCTGTAGAGGTGACTGTCAATAGTAATGCGACAGCGTTGAGCTTGATAGTGATGCAAATGTTTCATTTTATGTGCTACATAAACGTGGTACTGTGCTGGTTAATTAATGATTAGAACGTTCTGAGAATACTCTGAGTCTTCTCAGCATCATATCGCTTGGTTGAACGCGAACATCAATACAGCAGGAGTCGTAACCAGGGAATAGAAGTTACTATTCGGACAACTCCCCAATTCACGTGTCTCTGAGTAGCCAGAAATTATATTTCTGGCGCTAGCATAAGAAAAGTAATTTAGTTGTTCCATGAGAGGATTCAGACGACGAAATATTGTCTTGTGTTGACATTTTCTGTACTGAATATGATTTCTTCTCTTGTCATTGTAGACTTCCGTCGGAATATTTGCAAGGAATTTGTCGGTTATTCATAGCCGTTGAGGGTTTTTGATATTTTGCTATGAAATAAGTAATATTCTTACGGCAATGTGTTCCTTCGAAGTACGATGAGAAATCCGTACATTACACACTACGCTAGTTTTTGCTGTGTTGCCTATAGTTAGGTGACAGTTACAGTTTTTATTTGCATGCTTAGCGCTGCATTACTGTACTAGTTTATGAGCAGTTCTTTATTGCATATCCTTTTATAGTTTCAGTGAAAGACGATCCAAACTGCGCATTCCTTTCCTGGCAGATTTAATTTGAGGTCCATTTGAACATCTGTGTGTGAAAGTTCATTCGGAAATATTATCGATTTAAGTAGCCCAGCGAAAGAGCATGTTAGCAGCCGCGCCACTAAAGGGTCATAAAGTTAATTGACTCAAGTACCTTGGCACGTCTCTATCTACTCGCCCAGTGTGCTGTTCGAAACATCTTCCTTGCATGGACTTCGCTACTGGCGTATAATGTTTAGAAATTTTCTTATTTCTTTATTAACTTCTATTCCTCTGAAAAAAGAAACAGAAGGTACATGTTGTGGAAGCTTGCGTCCTCTACATTCAGCATCTCATCATGGCATGGTCTTCGATTTAGTGAGTAACGTATTGTGTACCTGCAACTTTATTTTCCGTCCACACATTAAGTACAGAACAGAAATTCCCGTGTGCGTGGACTACAGTATCATAAAACAGCCCTGTGTTGCAGCAGCATATGAATCCGCAAATGGACATAAAACTACAGAAGTTGAAACTTGTGTTAGAATATTGTCCACCGGCAGTATATCCAGTGCCACCAGCATTCTCTCCATTGAGTGAAGAAGTCAGAGCGATACTGTACGTAGTTTAAACTAAACTCCGACCGAACAGGACATGAAGGCCCAACTGTACTGACCGGCCGCCGTGTAATCCTCGGCCCACAGGTGTCACTGGATGCAGACATGAAGAGACATGTGGTCAACACACCACTCTCCCGACTGTGTATCAGTTTATGTGACCAGAGCCACTACTCAGTGAAGTACCTCCTCAGTTTGGCCCACAAGGGCTGAGGGAACCCCGCTTGCAGCGCTCGGCATATCGGGTGGTCACCCATTCTAGTGCTTGGCCAGCTCGAGAGCGCTTAACTTCGGTGATTTGACTGGAACCGGTGTCACCACTGGGCCAAGCCCTCTGGCCTGTAGGTAACGTAAGGAAACGTATGACTGAAGTAGATTTTCTGTTTTATGTGTGTGGTATAATAGTTCCGTAGATCATGAGTACTTCTAATGGCGGGAGAAGGGTTTGTGGAGCTCTGTTGTTGTTGCTATTTCATCAGGTTCCACTCATGTTATGTTACTAAGTCCTTTTCGAAGCCTCTTTCCAGTGCCACAGGAAAAGTATTGTTTCCCCAAAAAATAAGGCGGTTACTTCGAAAACTATAAACATACGTTTGTTAGGAACTTGGCCACATTTTCTAGTCATTGATCCAACGCTTCGACCTCAATACATTTACTCGTTGATGTATACCTGTTTTACCCACTTCATCTTGTACCTATAGAACTAAATGCCAAGAGTGTATCGATTATAAGGGTAGTGGAGGTATTCTGCCGCAGAGAATGTTAATACGAGGGTCGTTCAATAAGTAATGCCCCACAATTTTTCCCTCAGAACATATTTTTTGTCAAGAGTCAGAGTTTAGTGTCAATATGCACCAACATGTCTTGTCCAAACCCTATTTCTCTACGTAGTCTCCATCAGGCTTTATGGCTGTACGCCAACGTTGAGGATGAGCGTGCATTCCCTGTTGGTAAAAGCTGTTGTCCTCTAGCGTAGCCACTGCATGACTGACACTCTCGTGATCTTCAAAATGTGTTCCCCGCAGAGAATCTTGAAGCGGACCAAAGAGATGAAAATCCGAGGGTGCCGGGTCTGGACTGTAGGCTGGATGAGCCATTCGTGGAACCTATCGTGAGCACCTCTGAATATCCGAGAGTCTCCATCACTGCAGACACACTTCCAATGCTGACCGACAACTGTAAAGCAAATTGTAGAGTTGTGATGCGCCAGTCGGCACGAATAACGCCGTCCGCACGATTCAGCACGTCTGGAGCAGTGGCTGTGACAGGACGTCCCGAGCGCAGCTGATCGTGGAGCTCTGTTTCTGCATTTCCTGAGGCTGTAACTTTATTTACCCATCGCCCAACTGTGCTCGTATCAACTGCAGCATCGCCATACACTGCACGCTAACGTTTATGGATATTCATTACGGTTTCTTTTTCTGCACACAAGAATTTAATCACAGCAGGCTGCTTGTAACGTGAGTCGTAGGTAGACGCAATTTTGACTCTGTACTACGGCTCTGCCATCTGCCAGAACGGTTCGAAACTTCACAGGCGCACAGAAAAAACATCAGATGTGACGCACCAACAAGGACGTTGGTCTATGTATATTAATGGCTTTTGAAAAAAATGTGGGCAATACTTACTGAACGACTATCGTATTTAATGACTTGTGACAACTGATACCGTCACAGGTGAACGACACCTACAAACTGCTGCCGATTATCAGCAGGCTTGCATTCCCAACAGTATCCAGCAGGCAACTTTTACGTTCAGCATCAAAATGCGCCCGTCGCAAATGACACCCATGACGACGGGACGTTAAACTCTAATCATCCTTCTTTTTCTCAAAATGCGTTGTCGATTGCTCGCAAGTTGTAGTTGAATTGTTGGACGAAAATATTACCGACAGACAGGTGCATGTGTGACCCGATGACTCGGTCTCAATCTTATCCTGAGGAAATGGAAAATGTTAAATCATGAATATATTGACAAAATCTGATGCTCTAGTATGTCCATGCCTGTGAGAAACCATGGTTAGAACATCATCCACATGCGAACTTGTTTCCACTACAGAGAAAAGCAGTTTCTATAGGTGCTGTGAATACATAATGACTACTGAGTGTGTCTAACTGCTGAACTCTTCAGGTGAAGATCACAACATAACCAGAAGAGTCGCATGTGCGGCTCATCGTTAAATTTCGAACGTTTGGATATTTCGATTCATTGACTTGCAGGAAATGGGAGCATTATACCGGAAGATCAAACAGGAAGTTGGTTGTAGTGCAGTGATTGCAGATGTCAACATTGTCTAGCAAAAGGAATCGGCCGCGGTCTCTCCAAAAGGACGTTTCCATGAGACCATCGTAGGAACTTTTGAATAGCTAAAACAACAGACAGAAGACACCTGCTAAAATGTGTGCACAGGTTAGAGGTACAATGTCACCACGATCTGTCGGAAACAGATTAATAGAAGTTGGGTTCCTATTTCAGGTTGTTATGTTTCGTTCAAAGCTAACGCCATACCGTAGACAACACACACCGATGAACCAAAACATTACGACCACCTGTTTAATAGCTTGTTTGTCCATCTTTTGGAACCAAGTGCATCACTAATTCTGCGTATGAGGGATCCGACAGTTCGTTAGTAGATTTGTGGTGGTATGTGGCAGTAGATGCCTACGCACAGGTCACGTAATTCGAGTAAGTAACTTGCTCCTGATTCGCGTACGCGGTGATGGCGAGCGGTACAGACACGGATGGGTTACATAGGATTTACATCAGGCAGATTTCGTCGCCAAGACATCAACCTGAGTTCACTATAACTCTCCTCAATCCACTGTAACGTGGTTCTGGAATGACATCGCCGTCGCGGAAGATATCAATCATGAAGGGATGCAGGTGGTTCGCAGTTGCAGTTTGTCTTCGATTACTACCGCAGGTCCCATGAAAGGGCAGGAGAATGTCTCCCACGGCATAATACTACTCCAACCATCCTGTGTCCGTAGCGTGCTGCATATTTCGAGCAGCCGTACACCTCGATGACGTAGACGATCATCGACCTAGAGTAGCAAAAATGTTATTCACCTGAAGAGCCGGGACGTTTCCATTGATCGACTTCGAAACCCGACGGTCGCGTGCCCACTGCAATAGCAGCTGACGTTGTCATTGGGTCAACATGTAAACACGAAGGGGTGGTCTGCTGTGGAGCTCCATGTTCGACAATGTACGACGAACAGTGTGATCCGAGGCTCTTGGGCGTGCACCATCATAATGCTCTTCGACTAGAGATGCCATAGATCACCATGTGTCGTTTTTCACAGAGAAGACAAGCTTTCGAACCCCAAATTCTGTGGGAAGTCGCCCACGTCCAACTATTTGGTGCCTAGTTGTAGTTTCACAGTCGTCTACCTCATTCTGTAGATGCTGACGACGACAGCACTTGAGCATTCGACCAGATTCACCAGATTTTCGAGACACTCGTTCACAGGCTCTGCGCAATAATAATCTGCCCTTAGTCGAACTCGCTTGTCTCAGTGGGGTTTCCCCATTTGCAGCTCATATCTTCACTAGGCCGATCCCCCGTCCTTGTCTGCTACACTTACATACTTTCGTTACCGCGTCCATCAGGCGGCATCCAACGTCACAGTGGAAAGTGGTCATAATGTTTCAACTCATCATTATATATTTGCATGGTGTGAAGCCAGAGGCAACTGAAACATGGTGTGGCATTCTATGCTGCTCAGCAATGAGTCTAGCTTCTCTCTGGCAGTCATATAGTTGCCAAGTGGTCTCTGGACGCCCTAGTGAAATGTCACAGGGAGCAGAGACTCATGAGGCCCATACCTCTCCATCTCCTAGAATTATGACGCGGGGAGCTATTCGATATGACAATGAAATCGGTTTGGTAATGGTAGAAGGGAGGCTGAGTGCTCGCCAGTATGTATCAAGAGAGGTAAAATCTATTGTCAAACTCTTCATGCCCAGGTTACCAAACGGCGTATTCCGCTTGGTAGTTCTACACCCCTGACTGCAGTTCACACCACAAATAATTGGTTGATAGTACGGAAATTGACTGGCTTGTCCGCTCCCCTGATTTATCAGTCAGAGAAAATGTTTAGAATATGACAGGGAGACAAATACATCCACAAAAGTCTCCTGCCAGAAGTCTTCATGAACTGACAAGACATGCGCCTCGAGCATGCAAAGAAATTCCTTCAGATAACTTCGGAAGTAAGTTTACTTCAATGCCACAATGTATACAGAATTGTGTTCCGGCCCAAATGGGTCATACGTCACACTGAGGTTGATCAGAGACGTAAGTTTCGAATTGAAAGAAAGGTTATACATGTTCCCGTCATGTGATGATCTCCTCCACAAAATTTGATAAATATGGGACTTGGTTTCATCGTTTAACACTTTCCATACCTGCCAGTGTACTAACCACTTCTGGGATACCATAGAGCGAGAAGCGGCATGCGCATACTTTGAAAGCATCTCAGACCAATCTGCGTAGTTATGGGTGACGGTAAAACGCACATGGATCAAGAAGATAAACCTCTCGTCAAAACTTCTCCTCCCAGCCTCTCACGTTTCCGCTGTTTCTTCGAAGCCATTACAGGACGCGGCGTCACTGTCATCAGAGCGATAGCCAGAAGATAAATAAGCTTAGGTAGGTGACTCTCGTTTCAGAACTAATGAAGTTATAGTGTGCAGGGGGTCCTTGATTAGTTTCAAAACGCTTTATAAAGGGAACCACTGCTCAGAAGGACGTCAGATTTGAACAACACATTGTTGACGTAGGGGAAACATTATGAAACAAGAAAAGTTAAGGATAATTTGATCAATAGATGTCGCTGCAAGCGTCAGAATATGCATACAACGGCAGTTCCTCAGTTTGCGTTCGACATGCACTACATGAAGGATCGCGAGCTGCTAGTAAAGCTGTTTTACAAGAACGGCGACTGTGCGCCAGTAGCCAGGTGGAGGTTCCGGACACTCAAGGATATAAAAAGTTGCGATAATAAGATGTCTGCTAAGGGTCTAGTGAAAATGATTAAATATTAAAAAATACAGGTTCTTTTTAAGTGCAATGTGGCAGATGGAGGAAAGCAGTTGATCCGACGTCTGTCTAAGATGTGACCAGAGCAATGCAGGAGGGGACGAGAGGTGGTGTGTGAACATGCAGTGCTCGAGAAATTGCCCGAACGTTGGACACGCCTGAGAGCACGGTGTATAAAATAATACGGAACATCGCGCACTGCTATCCTTAGAAAAACACCCACGTTCAGGAGATGCTTCCGGCTAACTTGCAGGGGAGACAAACATTAGCTCTGAAATATCTTGCTGGCATGGAGATGGACAGCGAATGGCCATGGAACGTTTTGAGAACGAACGAAGAACCTTTTCCGTCTACAAGGACATATAAATATGCAGAATTGCATAATATGAGCAACACTGCACAGCCAGTGAAGCGGCGGCTCCAGAGACATTTCGGAAATGCTGAATTTATCAGCCGTCATTTCCCTGCAGCCTGGCCGTCCAAATCACCTGACTTCTGGCTGTGGGTTTGCCTGAAAGATGTTGTGTTCAGTGTGCCACTTTCGAATGTAGCTGAACTGAAGGCACGCACCTTGCAACGAATTCTGAACCTGAACCCCGCTTCATTCCGATATGTTGTGGAACATACTGTTTCTCGATATCAGCTTGTGCCAGATAACGGTAGACAGCATACTGAATACAGCCTGCGCCAGTCTCATGACAGTTAAAAACTGGCATCACTTTGCTTTTTATACGGTTTCTGGCCCCAGGACAGTCAAAAACCGATTTTTCCCCTTCGCTTGTGTAAGAGATTGTTGCCGCCGTGGATGGGCTTACCTAAGTAACGGTGCCACAACTGTTGAACTTGTGCAGTCAAGCACATTGAACAGTACGGATGGTGTAATTTGCAACTCAAACCATAGCCGTATTGCGGCTCACATGTCATTTGTAAACGACCCCGTTTACGTTAAGACCCTTATAGTGCCATCTGTTAGTAAAATTTTCACTAATTTTTTTCATGAACTTTGCCCCCGCGTCAGTAATGTGCAGTCTGGAACTTGACGTCATTCAGAGCAGTGGTTTTCTTTCTACAGCGTTTTGAGACTGGAACTCTAATTATGGACACCTAGTATGATACTATCGATGAACTGTTTACTGAGAAAACCGTTTTATTTGATTGATAATAAGAAAGAAAGTCACCTAGGTTTTGTTTTTCTCTGTATACCTGTATTACTATCGATCCTCACGCTAAAGAGATACCTTCCTTTGCGATGTATTAATTTTGTTTCTTATGTGTATCTGTGTCGTGTAGGTGATTGTGATCAGTGCTCGTTGAGTGTAGCGTCGTGTTTTCTGTATATAACCAGGACTAAGAAGGAACGGAGTAGTTGCTAATTCGTGGCAGCACAGCCTACACACGAAATACATCGCGCGGTGTATGAAATTAATGTGTGCCTTCACCAGACACATGAGGTTTGATATCTAAACCACTACATTGGTGCTTGGTGGGGTGATAAGGAGTTTTACGCTACCAATTCTCCCACTCTTACCTGCGAAGTAATGGAGATGGAAACGTTTTCTTCGACCAGGATTCGAACCAGCTACCTCTGAGTGGAGCATCATGGCTCAAATTTGCTTTCGTGAACTCGGATTCGGTGGCAGGTGACAAACAGGCTACGACGGACGTGAAAATAAAACGCGAAGGCAGAACCGCAATTAGTTCTGGCGTTCGATGGCCCGTCGCATTCCAGTTATTTAACAAAAAAGTGTCGTGTTCGTTCATTCACGCTATGTTCAGGTAGCACTCCCGGAGAGTAATGAAGTAGAGCTCCACTCATACGCATTGCGTTAACAGTTATGTACCATGATGGAAGCGGCAGTATTTCCAACTCGTGCACAAGTGATAGTGGCGGCCTCATAACGGCCAGGAGGCAGCAACAAAGGGCTAGGAGAGTGACAGTAAGTGTGGTACTCGGCTTTTTGTGCGGCGGGGGCCATTGTTTTGGTGAGGCCGGGCGCTTTGACGTCAGCCAGCGCAACCGGCGACCACCACCAATCGTCATCCATCACGATTGACCCGGCGGGCGTTTAACTCCCGCTGACAGCCAGTTCGGCGTCAGAAACTCGATAGCCCTGCTCCTTTGACAGACCCGTCCGTACGTCAGAGAGGTATTGCGGGACTGCAAATATGATGAATGAGAGCTGTATTGTTGGGGTGAGATGCAGCATCGAGGGTGTTTCCGCAGATGCCCATTCCGTCCCCGACATCCTTATCGCCCCTCGCTCCCCTTGCCAAAGGCCAAAAGCGCCGCTCCCTCCTCCCCTTTGTAATACGTTTTCATAATTAATTACCTGATTCGTTTCGGTGTTACCGTGCATCCCTCTTTTACTCCGCGTGCAGACCCCGCTCACTGACACCACTCCCGGTAATAACACTTGATTAAGTCGACTGTGAATAATTCACCGCTTGACCCCGATACTAAAAACTTAATATAATGCATCTGCTAGGATGCGTTATCACCAGGTCAGCTGTGAGGGAATTAACAGTGATCGTGCAGACGCAGTAATTAAACTTCAGATGTAGAAGGATAAAAGAGTTGCTAATAATGTGGGGCGGGCGAGACGAATTGTGCAGAGTCAAAGTCGTTAAGTTTATGAAATGGTGAAACAGGGGAGCACTCTGCACGTTTTAGGGTCTCTCTATCTATCTCTCTCACACATGTGCGTCTGTGTGTGTGTGTGTGTGTGTGTGTGTGTGTGTGTGTGTGTGTGTGGTGTGTGCGTATTTTCCACGTATATGTTTAATTCTGTTGAAAACTGTAATTAAAATCTGTCTTTTAGCTCGTTTTATGTATAAATTCTCATCTACAATATTTACTTATCCTTTCTATTTGCGAAGGGACGAAAAAACAGTGAGCTCCGCGAATTATTAAAACTGCAGGAGAAACAACTAATGATATCGTGTTAGTACCGGCACCTTAATAAAAGCGTGTATCAGTGACAACTGGTAAACTGTTCTGTAACAAAAGCTATACGTCAAGAACAATTGTGTTTGTCAAACGTTAAAATGTCAGTTCAGATATCCATTCCGTTAAACCGACTTGTGTAAAGAGTGCATCTTACACTTTTTCTTAAGGTGGTATGCAGTAATACAATAACTGTGCAAAAGCTTAGACTACATCAAAGGACTCCATCAACATTTGGAATGGTTAAGGGAAATATCACTCAAAATCAACAAATCCTGGAAAATTGGAAATTTGGGCTAAGTTCCTATGGGACCAAACTGCTGAGGTTATCGGTCCCTAGGCTTACAGACTACTTAATCTAACTTAAACTAACTTACGCCAAGGAGAAGACACACACCCATGCCCGAGGGAGGACTCGAACCTCCGACGGGGTCAGCCGAGTGAACCATGGCGAGACGCCCAAAACCGCGCCGCTACTCCGCGCGGCACAAATCCTTGTGCATAATAATATTTTCCCCCGGATGACGTAGAATTAAACGATCTAAATGGCAATAGAACAGATTGAGGTATACATTTATATTTAGATACATATCCCGAAAGATCGCGTACAGTGCATAGTCGAGAGCATTTTGTACCGTTGCTAGCTGTTTTTCCTGTTTCACTCACAGATGGTACCAGGGAAAATTCGCCTCTATATGAGGCTTATTCTCCCTTATTTTTTCCGTAAGTTCATTATGTGAGATGAACTCAGAGGAAGCAGAATCATTTTCCATTCCGTTACAAAGACTGATTGTCTACATTTCATCAATACCATTTTGTGAAAGTGTCTTCTTTTCCCTTGAAGTAGCGACATCTAACCTTACGAAGGATTTCTGTAACACTCTCGTTGATATAACAGACCCGTTAACAGTCAACCAGCACGGCTCTGTATTGCTTCGATGTCTTCATTCAACTTGAAGCGATGAGATTCCCAAAGACTCCAGCACAAGCCGTTGGTACGCTGTCCCCTTTAAAGATGCTCACATTTTTCGCAGAATTATGCCAGTAAAATATGATCAACCGATTACCTTCCCTGTATCTAACTTCATGCGACAGTTTAAAACACTCGATCGACAGAAAAGGAGAAGTGATTTCACACGGTGATCGAATAGAAAACAGTTGGAAAGTGCAAGCAATTGGAAAATATTAGGTTGGTGGATAAGTTCTTAGCTTTTTCCATAAGTTTAATAAACATAAGACATACGCATAACACAGACTTAGGATATCAACAATACATTCTCCTTCACTATTTATAGTAGTCTGTGAATTGGGAAAGTTTTCAATTTCGCGAGCGAAGAAATCATGTGGTTTCGAGGCGAAGAACTCTTTGAGCCAGGTTCTGAGCGCATTTGCATCCAGAAAGGAAGTTCCTTGACGTTTGCTCGACAGTGAGCAGAAAAGATCAAAATCTGACAGCGCAAGACAAACTGAAGAAGGTGGGTGCGGAGTGGATTCCCAACCCAACTCCTGTAGTGTGTTTTTGTCAGTCTAACAGAATGCGGGCGGTCGTTATCGTGGAGTAGCATCACTTCACTTCACGCATTCTTCCTGGTCGTTGTTGGTGGTACGCGGCTAACGTCTCAGTCGTTGATAATAAATGTCAGCAGTGATGGTTACACCTCGGAGAAGTAATTCGTAGTACAACACGCCGTCGAAGTTCCACCAGATACTTAACTTTACATTTTGTGCACAGGTCTTCGTTCGCGGAGTTGCTGGACTATTGGGACTCAACCAATATTTCTTTTCCTTATGTTAGCATAAAGACACGATCTGTCGTCACCAATAATGACGTAGGACAGGACAGGTGATGATGAACAAGTAGAGACGCACATTAGGGCACCCACTGATTTTTGTGATTTTGGCTTAGAGCATGTGGTACTCACACACCCCATTTCTTAAGCTTCCCCATAGCACGCAAATGTCGCACGATGGTAGAATGGTAACAGTTCATCACATCTACCTGTTCCCTAGAACAGTAACGTGGGTCATTGTGGATTGATGCATTTAAACGATCTTTGTCAAACCCTAAAGATCTTGCTGAAGGTGGAGAGTCACTAACGTCAAAACGATCCTCCTTAAAATGAGAAAAACATTTTCTCGCCGTGCTTTGTACAGTTGCATTATCCACATCTACGGCGCTTATTTTCTGGCTGCCTCCTCTGGTGTCACATCTATTTAACTGAAACAGAAGAATGCGTCGGAAATGCTTTGATTTCTCCATTTGGCATTCCATTTTCTGGCGTCCACAGCTCCAGTCACTATCTCCATGTGCCCGAACGACAATATTTAATCTCTAATAGCATCAGTGAACTACGAATAAAAAAGACAATCAATAATAAAATCCCATAGCAGCCGGAATACCAACAAGCAAAACAAAACCCCTGAGAACTTATGCATCAACCTAATAGAAACAGCATTTGATGACTGGTAAATGATTTTAGTTACTCATAATTTTTCATAACGGGGCACAGACTGCAGCAGAGTGAAAGATTCATACTAGAAACAAACCATACTTGATGGACAACGATTTCTCGAAGATGCCCTTGTCCGGAAAGGTATGCGAGAAACTGCGATAGTGTTAAGAAATGAGGAATGACGTTCTGCTAGGAGCGAAGCATCGACGGCGAGTTGCGAGTAGAGCCTGGGTTGCTCAGTCAGTAACAGCACTGATTATGAAAAGGATGGCTTTTGGAGTTCGACTTCCTTCTACAATGTTGAAACTTAACGTCCAAACTGCAGGTCAAATGAAATGCGGAAAAATTTATACGAAGGCACAAACTCGTCCGAAGTGAACTTGGTATTCATTAAAGATCACACTCATTGGTGGCTTAGGATAAATGCAGTTTATGCGATACATGAAGCAGAAAAGAAATCCGTACTCAAAGTGAATAAAACAGCGAAAGTATGGAAGTGTGGAACTTTTTCTCAGAGATGGTGCCGCATGTCAATGTTAACATCGAAATAATAACCATCCCTGATACATATCTGTTCGAACAGAAGTGACAAACTGTCTTTTGCAACCTGGCTTAGTGCACACGGCGGTGGGAAACACACATGTGGACATGGTACAGTAAGTGTCATACTTACAGCAGGTACAAAAGAAAGCCGTGATTTTCGCTCAAAAGTGAGAATAATTTAGTAATTTCTACAGCTAACTCTTGACATAGTTTTCAGGAACCCAGTCTCTTCCCCTTGAAGACATCCCACCACGAGTAAACATGCAGCATAAACCAGGGAAACCTCATCAGCTGACATCGAACCCTCTCCATCTCCAAAACACATCCATCCTCAATAAACATGAAGGCTAGATGAATCTGTGCAGTAAGTACGGTGATAATTTCGGTAGCCGCGTAATTACAGAGATCTATTGAAAGACTGTTCTCAAATTAACTTTCTCTTTTATCGTGCTGCATTGATCACAATCTTTTGACACCATTATGTTGGCGAAGAAAATTCAGAGAGGACCAGACATAAACTCTCTCTCCCTTACTTCCCACAGATAACTATGAGATCATTAAAACAATCTTCTTTACTTCTTCTTACAGCAATTCACACTCAAACACAATCACACACACGTACAGATATTAATTTTATCTTCGAAATTATACTTATTGCATATCACACTCGATATGATCAAAATGCTTTCACTGTGTCTTAACTATGTCCTGTTCTACTTAGTTCTTTAATTGCCCCTGTATTATGTTTTTCAGTTTGAAATAATATTCTCTTTCAAGTGCCTTTCTATATGTTTTGAGTGTTTTTCAATATGTCCCATTCTCTTTACAAAGACACCATAAGACCAGTGCATACCGAATCTTATAATGTCTACAGAAGGCTGATAACCTCTTAGCTTTAAATAATGTTAAGAAAGAAGGAGATAAGATGAAATACCGGACGGATAATATTGTTTTTGACAAAGGCTTCACTAAGGGACTGCAAAATGGTTTTCGAACGGGAATATGGAACACCACGTCCCTCAGGACATAAGGGATGAAACAAGTGGAAGAGGTGCTCAGCAGCTACGTATGCATCGTGACAGCAGTGATCCAAGAAATGAGAATTCCTCAGAGGATCATGAAGATCGGTGATCAGTACACTCTCTGTAACAGCAATAATTCACACCCAGGTGGCACTTCCGGAGTTGGTTTCGCTGTACGTAACAAAGAACTTTCGGCTGTTACCAAAAGAATGCCGATAAATGATCGCTCTTGTGAGATGGTGTTAAATGCGTCTCCATATAAAACTTGCATCGTCTGTCTTCAGAGGATGCTGATAATGAAAATAGAAACTATTTGCATGCAGAGCTGGAGGAAGTCGGAGACAGATTACCAAAACCTTCGGTCCGCCTTGTGTTGGGCGACTTAATGCACAACTTGGGAAGGAGGGTTGGAAAATCGGCAAACTGTCGGGCCAGATAATCTACATAAGGTGTGCAATGAAAATGGTGTCCGACTGGTGAATCCTGCCGTTAACTGAAGAATGATCATTATCAGCATGTATTTCCCTTGCAAGGCGATACATAAAATTACTTGGATATCAAGAGACAGCCAGACAAAATATCTAATTGATCACATTCTGTTAGATGGGTATCACCGTGGGTATGTCGAGCTAGGAGCAAAAAAGGAATTTCACGGGGCTGATACGAATTCAGATCACCTTCTATGAGTCTGAAACTGCGACTGAAACTATCCACCAAATGGCGAAACAGAAGTGAAGCGGTGGCACGTCACGACAAAGACATACTTGCAAATGAACAAATGAGCCGATGCTATCAACAGAGAGTAACGACCCCCATATCGTCCGGAATCACGGGTGGAGTTAAAGAGAAATGATGGTTAATGCAAGAGGTTATCATACAAAGTGCAAGTGAAGAACTGGGACAACAGATGAAGACTATGTAAAAGTGGTCGTTGGATGATAACTATAAAGAGGCGGTAAAGACTAGAACGGCAAGAAGATTGGAATGGCTGAAGAATCCCACCGAAAATAGAAAGACAGCTTATACGGTGGAAAAAAGACGGATTGACAGGAACATCCGGCAGAATAAGAGAGAATACGACAAAAAATATGTTGACCAATTACTAAATCGTACATGTCAGGCAGAAACCAAAGAACCGGAGGGACTACAGATGATGGTCGAAGAAGTTACCGAGCCAGTGCGATAAAAAACCATCCAGAAGGCCCATGAAAACAGTTAGGCTCCATGCGGTAGAGGCATCTATGCGAAGTTGTTTCGGTACGGTAGGGAAACGATGACAGAAGATTTGAGACAGCTTATGCCAGAAATATGGTCAGTTTAGGAATTCTCCGCAGAATGGAACCAGGCAATGGTATGCCCGAATTTTAAGAAGGGCGATTTCAGAAAGTGTAAGATTACCGAGGGACCTCGCTGGTGGAGACATGATATAAAATTAACACCACTCTTATACAAAGCCGACTAAAACCATTGCTCGGAGGAATTGTCGGCACATACCACGAGACTGGGAATCTCAGAGACCGACTGACTGCGTTTTGGCATGGAGAAGTTTAATGAATTGGATTAAGAACTACACTTTACATTCATTGACTTCAGACGGGCATACGACGGCATTAATCGGCCAGCCCTCTGAAACATACACTGTGTTATCAAAAGTATCCTGACGCTTAGCTGAGAACGACTCCATCCGTCGGTAATGATGGAATTCAATATGATATTGGCCGACCCTTAGCCTTGATGACAGCTTCCACTCTCGCAGGCATACGTTCAGTCAGGTGCTGGAACGTCTCTTGGGAAATGGCAGCACATTTTTCGTGGAGTGTTGCACTGAGGAGAGGTACTGATGTCGGTCGGTGATGCCTGGCACGAAGTCCTCGTTCCAAAACATCCAAAAGGTGTTCTATAGGATTCAGGTCAGGACTCTGTGCAGGCCAGTCCATAACAGGGATGTTATCTACATGCTTACTCTGCTATTCACAATAAAGTGCCCGGCAGAAGGTTCAATGAACCACCTTCAAGCGGTCTCTCTACCGTTCCACTCTCGAACGGCGAGCGGGAAAAAAGAAGCACTTAAAATTTTCTGTGCGAGCCCTGATTTCTCTTATTTTATCGTGATGATCACTTCTGCCTATGCAGGTGGGTGCCAACAGAATATTTCCTCAAACGGGGGAGAAAACTACTGATTGAAATTTTATGAGAAGATCCCGTCCCAACGAAAAATGCCGTTGTTTTGTTGATTGCCACCCCAATTCACGTCTCATGTCTGCGGAACTATCTTCCCTATTTCGCGACAGTACAAAACGAGCCACCCTTCTTTGAACTTCTTCGATGTCACCCGTCAGTCCCACGTAATGCGGATCCCACACCGCACAGCGATACTCCAGAATAGAGAGAGCAAGCGTGGTGTAAGCAGTCTATTTAGCAGACCTGTTGTTCCTTTTAAGTGTACTGCCACTGAATCGTAGTCCTTGGTTTGCTCTACCCACAACATTATCTACGTGATCGTTCCATTTTAGGCTATTTGTAGTGGAATTTACAAACTTAAGATTTGTGTGACGTTTCGCGTAATCGCAAATTTTCCGGATTTCTGGTATTACTCATGTGAATAACTTCATGCTTTTCTTTATTCGGGGTCAAGTGCCTCTCTTCGCACCATATTGATAACTAATCCAAATCATTTAGCAACTCGTTTAGGTCGTCTGATGACTTTACAAGACGGTAAATGACAGCATCATCAGCAAACAATCTAATAGGGCTACTCAGATTGTCTCCTATGTCGTTATTATAAATCAGGAACAACAGAGGTCCTATAGCACTTCCTTTGGGAACACCGGATATTACTTCTGTTTTACTCGGTGGCTTTCCGTATATTACTACGAGCTGTGACCTTTCCGACAGGAAATCACGAATCCAGCTGTGTAACACTCCGCCACAGGCCGTGCATTATGAACAGGTGCTCGATCGTGTTGAAAGATGTAATCTCCCATCTCCGAATTGCTCTTAAACAGTGGGAAGCCAGAAGGAGCTGAATACATTAGTGCAGGCCTCTACTGTGATAGTGTCACGCAAAACAACAAGGAGTGCAAGTCCCTTCCATGAAAAACACGACCACACCGTAACACCACTGCCTCCGAATTTTACTGTTGGCACTACACACGCTAGCAGATGACGTTCACCAGGTATTCGCCATACCCACACCCTGCCATCGGATCGCCACATTGTTTACCGTGATTCGTCACTGCACACAACTTTCTTCCACTGTTCAATCGTCCAACGTTTACGCTCGTTACACCAAGCGAGGCGTCGTTTAGCATTTACTGGCGTGATGATTGGCTTATGAACAGCCGCTCGACCATGAAATCAAAGTTTTCTCACCTCCCGCCTAACTGTCATAATACCTGCAGTGGATCCTGATTCAGTTTGGAATTGCTGTGTGATGATCTGGATAGATGTCTGCCTGTTACACATTACGACCCTCTTCAACTGTCAGCGGTCTCTGTCAGTCAACAGACGAGGTCGGCTTGTACGCTTTTGTGCTGTACGTGTCCCTTCACGTTTGCACTTCACTATGACATCGGAAACAGTGGACCTACGGATATTTAGGAGTGTGGAAATCTCGCGTACAGACGTATGACACAAGTGACCACGTTCGAAGTCCGTGAGTGAGCGCCACGTTCTGCTCTCTCACTATGTCTAATAACTACTGAGGTCGCTGATATGGAGTACCTGGCAGTAGGTGGCAGCAACTAAAACGAAAAACGTATGTTATGGGGGTGTCCGTATACTTCTGATCACACAGTATAATACAAGAGTTCTTCATGCCAATGATGTACTGCAGGCTCATTGCAGCTTGTTACAGCGGATCTTGTTACCACGTATGCTTTGACAATCAGTGGTCGACACTCTTCACAGTTAATAATGGAGTGGGACAGGGCGACCCTTTGTCGCCAGTTCTGTTAAACATTGCGCTGCTGTTGGCCGCAATACGGTGATGGAGACGGTTGGATGTGAGACGTTCTTTGCATTTGCAGATGGTGTACTGATTGTGGGCGAAACTCTGAATGAGGTTGCAACAGATATATGTCTATTTATTCTGGAACCAAGCAAATTAGTGTCACTGATCAGTGATGAGAAAGCGAAGTATATGGTAGTCTCTCGTCGACAAAATGGCATGGACACCATCAGTATCGACGGTAAAAATTTTGAAAGAATCGAAACATTCAATTTCTTGGGGTCAACGCTGCCGAATAAAAGTGAGACAGAGAAGGAAATTCGAGAAAGGATAATAAGTGCAAACCGAATGTACTGCAGTTCAAACCACCAATACGTGTCACACGTTGCATCCCAGGAAAGCAAGATGCGACTGCATATGTCACTAGTGGGACCGCTTATAATGTATGATTCTGAGACATGGGCAAGTACACTAACAATGGAAGAGAATATCTGCGCATTTGAGAGGAAGATTTTAAAGAAAATTTAGGTTCCGGTATGCGGTATAGAAACTGGAGGATGGGAAGGAAGGCACAGTGAAAATCTGGCTCGGTGATTTAAGACAGCTAATACTGGGAGAATAATTGAAAGAAGGAGACTACAGTGCGCAAGACAGAGGGTACCGTCCATAACAAAGTATTAGTATATCAGCCAACTGGTGGACATACAAGAGGTCGTCCGTGGACGATGTGGAAAGACAGAACTTCGGTGAACCTGGAAGAAGCAGAACCAACAGCCAGCACCACGAAAGTCCAGAAGAGAAGTCAATAGGCAAACACGTGCAATCACTTTTTGTTCAGTGTTCAAATGTGTGAATTCCAAAGGGACCTAACTGCTGAGGTCACCGGTCCCTAGACTTAAACACCACATAAACTAACTCATGCTAAGAACAACACACACACCCATGCTCGAGGGAGGACTCGAACTTCCGGACGGAAGGTCCGCGCAATCCGTGACATGGCGCCTCAAACCACGCCACTACTCTGCGCGGCTTGCACTTGATTTTATTGTGATGTTAGAATTCTATTTAGTCATGATTTGTCTACTATATATGTTGATCCTTTAGTTACCATTTATGTTTGTGTATCTGTATAATTTTTTTTCTGATATCGCATTACGTCGCCAGGTTATGTGCAATAAATGATGATGATGATGATGATGATGATGGAATCCAACTACACTTACAAAATGTCAAGACTGAAAAGGAGTATCCCTCAGAGTTTTAATCTGTCAGGAGGTTTCTGTTAGCCCGCCGGTGTGGCCGAGCGGTTCTAGGCTCTTCAGTCTGGAACCGCGAGACCACTACGGTCGCAGGCTCGAATCCTGCCTCCGGCATGGGTGTGTGTGAAGTCCTTAGGTTAGTTAGGTTTAAGTAGTTCTAGGGGACTGATGACCTCAGCTGTTAGGTCCCATAGTGCTCAGAGCCATTTGAACCATTTGAAGGTTTCTGTTGCTGTTTATCTATTGTTCACTTCTTTCCTTAAGAATGTAGAGTTACATGAGAAAAAGCCACTTATCCATACCTTTCATAGTTACACGTTTGCTGAAAATTTACCTGTAGCTATTATTGCCTTAAGAGGATAGATTATTCACAGTTCTAGGTAATGACACAGAAACTTGCCTGGCCTTATGACCTACGTCTGACCAAGAACAAAACATACCAAAAATACTACAAAAGGTTCCTAATAATTATAACACAAATAATAAAAATAAATATTTATACTAATAATAATAAAGGGCATTTACTATGTTATTGACTAGCTTAGCACATTTTAAGCTACGTTTAGCAATATCAGAAGGGGAAGGGATAATGAAAGAGAAGACGACTGAAATTACAATGACACTGGCTGTTTTCTTTCTTTAAAAAAAAAAAAAAAAAAAGAAAGACAAGAAAACAGAGAACAGAGAAGTTCTGCCAACCCAACAAGAGGTAGGGGAAAGTTGTGCAGGGGGGGGGGGGGGGGGGGGGAACTGACGACAGTGAGACGACCTTTACATTTGCAGATGATGTGATTGTGGGCGAGGTGACTATTTTGTGGTGAACTTTCGAGGTTTGGATGGAATTTAATTTCTCTGATATTTTGAGGAAAATTGTCCCGAAGTCGGGTTCCAGTTACAGAAAATTATTTAGAGAAATGACAGTGTTATGCGATGGTACATAGCGAATATTACTTTGTTGAGAACAAGTATTTCTGCTGTTCAGATAGTAGTGTAAGAATTGGAGACCAGTGAGAGGGAGTGCAGTGATTGAGAAGACGATAGCAAAACGTACTGTATGATATTGATGTAACTTACGGGAATGCTGACGGATGATACTGTCTACAACCACCGATATTTCAAAGGAGCACACCCTGCCATTTTTTAATGTGTGTTGCTGTTGAAATATCGCCGGTTGTTGCCGTCATCATCCGTCTGCATTCCCTTAAATAATTTGTAAATTGTATATGCTGGGAGAAACTCAGTTCACACATGAAGTATATTCTTTACGCTTATCGGCACGTAGTCGTTATGTTAATTGTTTGTACTCTGGAATGCTATGGTCGAAAATGCATACGTCACAAACGTGTCGTAGCCTACACAAGCATTGATCGCCACTTGCAGGCTACGTGAGCTTGCGTGTGAAAGTCCTTGGAGAATAGCATCACTATCGTCAAATATGAGGATACATTAACATTATGGGGCGTAGCCATTCTCATTCGCCGGCCGTGGTGGTCTAGCGGTTCTAGGCGCGCAGTCCGGAACCGCGCGACAGCTACGGTTGCAGGTTCGAATCCTGCCTCGGGCATGGATGTGTGTGATGTCCTTAGGTTAGTTAGGTTTAAGTAGTTCTAAGATCTAGGGGACTGATGACCACAGATATTAAGTCCCATAGTGCTCAGAGCCATTTGAACCATTTGAGCCATTCTCATTCACTATCTTTTTCTAAGCTCACAGTAAAACGACTTCATTGTGATTGCAGTCGTCGGATTTTTCCGTTCTAAGTAACTTTACAATGGCCCCTACAGACACCTGGCTCGCTTTGAAGCATGTCGGATGACGTAGACAGATTTCTCTGCCGATTGCTCTTTATAATTAGTGATACACAGTACCATGATAGATGATTTTGTAGAATTATCTGAGGTAGTTTTAGGACATATTAGTGGTGGAAAACTCTCACGTATAATTTTTACATACATAAAATGTAATATATGGAGTAGCCACAGTGCATAATAGCTTCGTGTAAGCAGTTGGTCATTTCAAACTCAAGCACTGCTATACCATTCTGAGAGATAATTCGAAAGTAATTCGAGACCACTCGGAGAACGTATTGTACAAAATTTGAGCTGCCACCAGACTGGTATTAAAAGTTCTCTGGCAGATAACTCCGGCGCTCTCATGAATTTTTTAATATCTGTTGGTGCTATTTAGATAATAATAAGTAAAAGTGAAAATGAGTTCGTCGATTCTGTAGGAATTTCCATCAGGGATCCCGGGAAAAAATTTATTGAACAGATAACAAAGGCAGTATCAGTCGGGATGCCAGTCACGTCGGTGGAAGGGCTTCCCTTATGCAAACCGCGATTCTTCCTTTGATTGACGCCATTCGAACTGAAATGCAGATCAGTGGCACGATGGGAATGCAGTGTAATATATTTTACAGCAAGGGAAACCATGTGCTGTTTTGAATTATGTGTACAGTTTCCTCTATTTCACAATTTTCACGATACGTTATTTTCCCCTTTCGATTGATATTCGGAAACGTCTGCTTGTTTGACTGCCCTTCATAGGCAATAAGTTAATATAAGGCAAAAGTCTCGTATTCATACCTGGTCTCATATTCAACACTGGATTTTAAATCTCAATCCAACCATTGTGATTTAGCTATTCTGTTCTTTTCAAAATCATTTTAGGCGCATTATGAAATGGTTCTTTAAAATGTCAGTGTGGGTTCTTTTTTCCATCCTTCTACAACTGATCTCTTCTGATGTCTCAGTGAAGGTAAACTGCTACCTTCCTACCTGTTCCTCTTCTTCACGTTCTCATTTTTCTATTCAGTGCCTTAAATAATTTGGGAATATAATCTTTAGGATATTTTAACATTATGAGGGCTAGCCACACTCATTCACTATATCTTTTTTCTGTAATCATAAAGTATATTCCTCTAATTTGGAGTTTAAACTACTGAATATTCATTTGTTTTTGCTTCAATGATTATGATTTGTGTACTCTGCTGGCTCGTCACTTGTAATTTTTAGTAATCTCCATGTCCTACACTTACCAATTTTGAAGATATTTGTTTATTCTCATTGATTTGTTCGAGTATAAATATCGTAAAATAGTGCATATTCAGGACGCGTCATTAGCTTGTCTGTTTCTACTTCACAACAGTAATTTAATTCCAGAACTCCACGGAATAATTCATTTACTTTGTGCAGCCCTCCAGTATATGAATTACTTTTACCTTCATCTCTGACGTTTAACCTATTTTTTTTGTCTGTCCAAAGGATAAATTTCATATTACAGTATCGTGCATTGGGCATTCGCAGAACTGTTGCTTTAATTTTCTTCTCATATCGTACCTAAAAAATGCTGTGTCCGTTACCTCGCGCTCCTTGTCAATTTCAGCTCCAAATGTCATTCAGCTTCCATTCAATATTTGTACCTTGGCCAATCATAAGCAGATTCGACAAAATCGCATGTCCATTATAACTTCTTTATAGCTACATTTCCAAAAATCCGATTAGAGCAGTATTCCCATATTTCTTCTG
Source organism: Schistocerca americana (assembly GCF_021461395.2). Taxonomy (NCBI): domain Eukaryota; kingdom Metazoa; phylum Arthropoda; class Insecta; order Orthoptera; family Acrididae; genus Schistocerca; species Schistocerca americana. The sequence continues at coordinate 456,697,564 of NC_060130.1, forward strand.
CATCCTCGTACAAAAGTTTGCTATCGTTACACTTCTCTACATATTTGTAATGCTTTAAAATGAGGTAGAAAGACGAATTACATCCAATGTCTCCTTTCATTAGACACATTATCGCCTTTTCTTTCAGCTACATGGCACAAATATACTGACTCTATACGTTCTCCAGATCGCCGTCGAAGCTACGTCATTGGTTAGTGAACTACAAAGTCACAGCTTTCTGCATATGAACTGAAGTCTGTATTTACTATAAGTGTGTGGAAAGTTAATCAGAAGTAAATTTGCGTATTGTTATTAAATACTAGGAGTGTTAGATAAATTTTTCAGGTCTGAAAAATGATTTCTGTAGCTAAAGAAATTAAAATACTTTCATTCAATTTCGTCTGTTTCGAAGATGAACTAACAGTCTCCTCCATAATACACAAATTCCTCACTAATTTACTACAAGTAAGTGGTGTTATAACCGTAATCGTTAATGGCTCTAAGCACTATGGGACTTAACATCTGAGGTCATCAGTACCCTAGACTTAGAACTACTTAAACCTAACTAACCTAAGGATATCACACACATCCATGCCCGAGGCAGGATTCGAACCTGCGACCGTAGCAGCAGCGCGGTTCCGGACTGAAGCTCCTAGAACCGCTCGGTCACAGCGGCCGGCCGTAATCGTTAATGTATGATTACACCGCCCACAAATATTTGCCATAGTAGACAACTGTGTTAACTAGTTACAAGGAGACAGCACCTACTCGTCTTCACCGATGTCGTCCAGACCTGTGGTGTATGCATGGCTTGGCTAGAAATGAAAGTGACAGAAGCGAAATCTCCAGATGCCAAGCGTTTAGAAAAAGAAAATGGTTTTTGGCACGGATCAGAAGTGGCGTGAGCTATTTACGTTAGAGAGATTTACAGACAGCGGTTGGTGCAGCGCGAAGAGTACAGACAGTAATGCCCGCATCTCGTGGTCGTGCGGTAGCGTTCTCGCTTCCCACGCCCGGGTTCCCGGGTTCGATTCCCGGCGGGGTCAGGGATTTTCTCTGCCTCGTGAAGGCTGGGTGTTGTGTGCTGTCCTTAGGTTAGTTAGGTTTCAGTAGTTCTAAGTTCTAGGGGACTTATGACCACAGCAGTTGAGTCCCATAGTGCTCAGAGCCATTTTTGAACAGACAGTAATGCAAGGGTCGTGGGGTCGAGTCTCTCTTCCCAAAATTCTTTATTTTCAATTTTTACGTCACTTACACTGAAAATAAACTGAAAAAATGAATAACGTAACCCTTTCTGGATATTTATTGTTAACAGTCTACATATACAAGAAAGTACGGACTCTTTTGGACGGTGGATACAAAAAATTATGGATGAGTAAAGCTAGAAAATATGGGAATATCATCACAACTTCATCAAAACCTGGGAAACTTCCTATAGCTTTATACAAAAGATGTTTGTCTGACGTGCAGGAGAACAAATTTATTCTGTTAACTGAGTCATGGTGAAGACTAACAATAATGTGACCCTCCGATGTCTGCTTTTGTCGTCAGGTAATGACTTCGATCAAAGAGCTTCAATACCGCTCTAAGAGGAAGAGAAAAAGAAATCACATCCTGACATTTTTGTGCCAAAATACACTCCACTGCACGTAATGAGCTGTCCTCGATAGTATTTGGTGAAATAATGCGTTAGGCGTTGTTTGCTACCGAACTGTGCGGTGTCAGCGAAACTTTTAAGAACTTAAAAACCAAGTTCTACATCTACATCTACATTTATACTCCGCAAGCCACCCAACGGTGTGTGGCGGAGGGCACTTTACGTGCCACTGTCATTACCTCCCTTTCCTGTTCCAGTCTCGTATGGTTCGCGGGAAGAACGACTGTCTGAAAGCCTAGGTGCGCACTCGAATCTCTCTAATTTTACATTCGTGATCTCCTCGGGAGGTATAAGTAGGGGGAAGCAATATATTCGATACCTCATCCAGAAACGCACCCTCTCGAAACCTGGCGAGCAAGCTACAACGCGATGCAGCGCCCCTCTCTTGCAGAGTCTGCCACTTGAGTTTGTTAAACATCTCCGTAACGCTGTCACGTTACCAAATAACCCTGTGACGAAACGCGCCGCTCTTCTTTGGATCTTCTCTATGTCCTCCGTCAACCCGATCTGGTACGGATCCCACACTGATGAGCAATACTCAGGTATAGGTCGAACGAGTGTTTTGTAAGCCACCTCCTTTGTTGATGGACTACGTTTTCTAAGGACTCTCCCAATGAATCTCAACCTGGTACCCGCCTTACCAACAATTAATTTTATATGATCATTCCATTTCAAACCGTGCTGTACGCATACTCCCAGATATTTTACAGAAGAAACTGCTACCAGTGTTTGTTCCGCTATCATACAATGAAGGATCCTTCTTTCTATGTATTCACAATACATTACATTTGTCTACGTTAAGGGTCCGTTGCCACACCATGTACCAAGTGCCTATCTGCTGCAGATCTTCCTGCATTTTCTAATGCTGCATTCTAATGCTGCAACTTCTCTGTATACTACAGCATCATCCGCGAAAAACCGCATGGGACTTCCGACACTACCTACTAGGTCATTTATATATATTGTCAAAAGCAATGGTCCCATAACACTCCCCTGTGGCACACCAGAGGTTACTTTAACGTCTGTAGACGTCTCCCCATTGATAACAACATGCTGTGTTCTGTTTGCTAAAAACTCTTCAATCCAGCCACACAGCTGGTCTGATATTCCGTCGGCTCTTACTTCGTTTATCAGGCGACAGTGCGGAACTGTATCGAACGCCTTCCGGAAGTCACGGAAAATAGCATCTACCTGGGAGCCTGTATATAATATTTTCTGGGTCTCATGAACAAATAAAGCGAATTGGGTCTCACACGATCGCTGTTTCCGGAATCCATGTTGATTCCTACAGAGTAGATTCTGGGTTTCCAAAAACGACATGATACGCGAGCAAAAAACATGTTCTAAAATTCTACAACAGATCGACGTCAGAGATATAGGTCTATAGTTTTGTGCATATGCTCGACGACCCTTCTTGTAGACTGGGACTACCTGTGCTCCTTTCCAATCATTTGGAACCTTCCGTTCCTTTAGAGACTTGCGGTACACGGCTGTTAAAAGGGGGGCAAGTTCTTTCGCGTACTCTGTGTAGAATCGAATTGGTATCCCGTCAGGTCCAGAGGACTTTCCTCTGTTGAGTGATTCCAGTTGCTTTTCTATTCCTTGGACACTTATTTCGATGTCAGCCATTTTTTCGTTTGTGCGAGGATTTAGAGAAGTAACTGCAGTGCGGTCTTCGTCTGTGAAACAGCTTTGGAAAAAGGTGTTAAGTATTTCAGTTTTACGCGTGTCATCCTCTGTTTCAATGCCATCATCATCCCGGAGTGTCTGGATATGCTGTTTCGAACCACTTACTGATTTAACGTAAGACCAGAACTTCCTAGGATTTTCTGTCAAGTCGGTACATAGAATTTTACTTTCGAATTCACTGAACGCTTCACGCATAGCCCTCCTTACGCTAACTTTGACATCGTTTAGCTTCTGTTTGTCTGAGAGGTTTTGGCTGCGTTTAAACTTAGAGTGAAGCTCTCTTTGCTTTCGCAGTAGTTTCCTAACTTTGTTGTTGAACCACGGTGGGTTCTTCCCGTCCCTCGCAGTTTTATTCGGCACGTACCTGTCTAAAACGCATTTTACGACTGCCTTGAACTTTTTCCATAAGCACTCAACATTTTCAGTGTCGGAACAGAAATTTTCGTTTTGATCTCTTAGGTAGTCTGAAATCTGCCTTCTATTACTCTTGCTAAACAGATAAGCCTTCCTCCCTTTTTTTATATTCCTATTAACTTCCATATTCAGGGATGCTGCAACGGCCTTATGATCACTGATTCCCTGTTCTGCACTTACAGAGTCGAAAAGTTCGGGTCTGTTTGTTATCAGTAGGTCCAAGATGTTATCTCCACGAATCGGTTCTCTGTTTAATTGCTCGAGGTAATTTTCAGATAATGCACTCAGTATAATGTCACTCGATGCTCTGTCCCTACAACCCGTCCTAAGCATCTGAGTGTCCCAGTCTATATCTGGTAAACTGAAATCTTCACCTAAGACTATAAGATGCTGAGAAAATTGATGTGAAATGTATTCCAAATTTTCTCTCAGTTGTTCTGCCACTAATGCTGCTGAGTCGGGAGGTCGGTAAAAGGAGCCAATTACTAACCTAGCTCGGTTGTTGAGTGTAACCTCCACCCATAATAATTCACATGAACTATCCACTTCTATTTCACTACAGGATAAACTATTACTAACACCGACAAACACGCCACCACCGGTTGCACGCAATCTATCCTGTCTAAACACCGTCTGTGCCTTTGTAAAAATTTCGGCAGAATTTATCAGTGGATTCAGCCAGCTTTCTGTACCTATAACGATTTCAGCTTCGGTGCTTTCAATCAGCGCTTGAATTTCCGGTACTTTACCAATGCTGCTTCGACAGTTTACAATTACAATACCGATTGCTGCTTGGTCCCCGCATGTCCTGACTTTGCCCTGCACCCTTTGGGGCTGTACATGCCCGAGGCCATCTAACCTAAAAAACCGCCCAGTCCACGCCACACAACCCCTGCTACCCGTGTAGCCGCTTGCTGCGTGTAGTGGACTCCTTACCTATCCAGCGGAACCCGAAACCCCACCACCCAATGGTGCAAGTCGAGGAATCTGTAGCCCACACGTTCGCAGAACCATCTCAGCCTCTGATTCAGACCCTCCACTTGGCTCTCTACCAAAAGTCCGCAGTCAGTCCTGTCGACGATGCTGCAGATGGTGAGCTCTGCTTTCATCCCGCTAGCGAGACTGGCAGTCTTTACCAAATCAGATAGCCGCCGGAAGCCAGAGAGGATTTCCTCCGATCCATAGCGCCACACATTATTGGTGCCGACATGAGCGACCACCTGCAGACGGGTGCACCCTGTACCGTTCATGGCATCCGGAAGGACCCTTTCCACATCTGGAATGACTCCCTCCGGTATGCACACGGGGTGCACATTGGTTTTCTTCCCCTCTCTTGCTGCCATATCCCTAAGGGGGCCCATTACGCGCCTGACGTTGGAGCTCCCAACTACCAGTAAGCTCACCCTCTGCGACTGCCCAGACCTTGCAAACTGAGGGGCAACCTCTGGAACAGGACAAGCAGCCATGTCCGGCCGAAGATCAGTATCAGCCTGAGACAGAGCCTGAAACCGGTTCGTCAGACAAACTGGAGAGACCTTCCGTTCAACCCTCCGGAATGTCCTTCGCCCCCTGCCACACCTCGAGATGAGTACCAGAGGTGAGGGGTCAGCGTCAATGTGGGCAGAGTCCCGGGCAGCCACAGTCGTAGTCCGATCTGGGGATACGTGGGACGAGCTGGCCGTCCCCGACCAACCCCCATCCGGACCCCCACAGTGATGCTCATTGGCAACAGCCTCAAGCTGTGTGACCGAAGCCAACACTGCCTGAAGCTGGGAGCGAAGGGATGCCAACTCAGCCTGCATCCGAACACAGCAGTTGCAGTCCCTATCCATGCTAAAAACTGTTGTGCAAAGAACGTCTGAACTAATCTACAGAGAGCACAAACAATTCGACACAAAACTTAAACGGGTATTAAAATACAAGATTGCCTAGTAAATGCAGTAATGCTGCTACTTGCGCACTGCTGACACACTGCTCGGCGGCGGAAGGAGACTACGGGATTTTATACTATTCAGGTACTAAAACGCGATGCTACAACTCTCAAATACGCACGAAATTTATGAATTAAACAATGCAAGTACCAAAAACGCGCAAAGAAATTAAGAATTAAACTATGTAACAAATAAGTGAGCTAGGAGTATACGACGTGCTGCTGGCAGCTGCTTATCCAACGGCGGCAGGGAGCACAAAATTTTAAGTTTATAACCAGTGAGAGATATCAAAGAAATACTGTTTTCATGCTTTTACTGTTCTTGCGACGAATATCTCCCCAGCACGTGCAAGTCATGATCTTTAACTTAATAAAAGTATCTAATTTTACACAGGAAGTTCTCGTGTACCCTTATAATCAAATGGTTCAAATGGCTCTGAGCACTATGGGACCTAACATCTATGGTTATGTCCCCTAGAACTTAGAACTACTTAAACCTAACTAACCTAAGGACGTCACACAACACCCTTATAATCCTTCCACCGGAATTTACTTCAGATTCCTGTTTTACTTTTGTTTCTCTTTCATGGTGAACATTACCCTGACTTATTTGTAGTGTGAGTAACGTTAAAACTGAAATAAAAGAAAGGTTTCCAGCTATGGATTAGACCCCACGACCCTCGGATTACTGTTCTGTACTCTTTTCTCTGTGCTGTGATCTACGCTAGCATAAGTGTTTGATACATCGCTAGCGCCGCCACAAACATACAATCTGCTAACCTGGCTATCTGGAGCTCCCTCTTCTGTTACTTTCATTTCTGATCAAGCACTGCATATACCAAAAGTTTGGACAAAATCGGTGATAGATGCCCTTGTTATTTGGTTTTAATTGGAAAATTAACTCGAGTAATCTAGGTATTCGGTCGCGAGAAAGTATGTCAGTAAACCATTCCGAAGAACGATTTAGCAAGCACGAAACAAATACTGCCCCTGGTTCTAAGCGTATATAGATATTACTTTTTGTATTTCAATAGCAGTATTCTCCAGCTCCCTCTGCCATCAGTCAGTTAACAAATGTTTTACTTATTAATTCTTCCGAAAGGCTTCACACACACACACACACACACACACACAAACACACACACACATACACTGGCACACGCGCGAACGCTCTCGCTCTCACTAATGTTCAACCTTGTGTTACCTCAGGTCAGGCATTAGCTTTTTCTGTGATTTACATTCAAGTGATATAATGATTTATGGTACATACTATGTTCTCTATCACACATTAACAATAAAACAATCTTCTCAGTTAACTACGTAGTGTAGAATTAAAGCTCAGAAGCATTTTAATGAATTCACTACTTTCTTTCGCTAATTATGTCGCACCTAAACAAGAGACGACTAATATTATCTTATTCACCATAGGAGTAATTTGGAACATCCATCAAGCCTATTGAGAGCAAGTGTTTCTCAAACCACTGTACATCTACATAGATACACTCCAAGCCACGGTACGGTGCGCGACGGAGAATACCGGTACTGGTCATTTCCTTTCCCGTTAAACTCTCAAATAGAGCGAAGGAAAAACAACTGTCTACAGGCCTTCGTATGAGCCCTGATTTCTCGTATCTTAACTTCGTAATCCTTACGCCCAATGTATGTTGCCAGCAGTAAAATCGTTCGACAACGAAATGAACCTCGCCTTCCCTCCAGGGATTCCCATTTGACTTCGAGAAGCATTTTTGCAACGCTTACGTATCTTCAAATCTACCGCTAACAAATCTAGCAACCCGCGTCTGTTCTGCTTGCATGTCTTCCTTCAATCAGAACTGGTACGGATACCAAACACTCGAGCAGTACTCAAGTATAGGTCGCACCAGCGTCGTAGATGCGTTCTCCTTTACCAGTGAACCACACTTCCCAAAAATTCTCCCTATAAACTGATGTCGACCATTAGCCTTCCCTACCAAGATTCTCACATGCTCGTTCCATGTCATATTACTTCGGTGCGATACGCCCAGATATTTAGAGGGCTTGACAGTGTAAAGAAAGACACTACTAATGCGGTATCCGAGCATTATTGACTAAGTCATCTTGTATCATGCCACAGTCACTCAATTTCGCAACTTTACCGTACACAACAGCATCATCAACAAACAACCACAGATTGCTGCCCACCTTGGCCGTCAAATCGTTTATGTATGCAGGGTGTTACAAAAAGGTACGGCCAAACCTTCAGGAAACATTCCTCACACACAAAGAAAGAAAATATCTTATGTGGACATGTGTCCGGAAACGCTTACTTTCCATGTTAGAGCTCGTTTTATTACTTCTCTTCAAATCACATTAATCATGGAATGGAACCACACAGCAACAGAACGTACCAGAGTGACTTCAAACACTTTGTTACAGGAAATGTTCAAAATGTCCTCCGTTAGCGAGGATACATGGATCCACCCTCAGTCGCATGGAATCCCTGATGCGCTGATGCAGCCCTGGAGAATGGCGTATTGTATCACAGCCGTCCACAATACGAGCACGAAGAGTCTCTTCATTTCGTACCGGGGTTGCGTAGACAAGAGCTTTAAAATGCCCCCATAAATGAAAGTCAAGAGGGTTGAGGTCAGGAGAGCGTGGAGGCCATGGAATTGGTCCGCTTCTACCAATCCATCGGTCACCGAATCTGTTGTTGAGAAGCGTACGAACACTTCGGCTGAAATGTGCAGGAGCTCCATCGTGCATGAACAACATGTTTTGTCGTACTTGTAAAGGCACATGTTTTAGCAGCACAGGTAGATTATCCCGTATGAAATCATGATAACGTGCTCCATTGAGCGTAGGTGGAAGAACGTGGGGCCCAATCAAGAAATCACCAACAATGCCTGCCCAAACGTTCACAGAAAATCTATGTTGATGACATGATTACACAATTGCGTGCGGATTCTCGTCAGCCCACACATGTTGATTGTGAAAATTTACAATTTGATCACGCTGGAATGAAGCCTCATCCGTAAAGAGAACATTTGCACTGAATTGCGTTTTGACACATTGTTGGATGAACCATGCGCAGAAGTGTACCCGTGGAGGCCAATCAGCTGTTGATAGTGCCTGCACACGCTGTACATGGTACGGAAACAACTTTTTCTCCCGTAGCACTCTCCATACAGTGACGTGGTCAACGTTACCTTGTACAGCAGCAACTTCTCTGACGCTGACATTAGGGTTATCGTCATCTGGACGGAGAATTGCCTCGTCCATTGCAGGTGTCCTCGTCGTTCTAGGTCTTCCCCAGTCGCGAGTCATTGACTGGAATGTTCCGTGCTCCCCAAGACGCCGATCAATTGCTTATAACGTCTTCCTGTCGGGACACCTTCGTTCTGGAAATCTGTCTCAATACAAACGTACCTCGTCACAGCTATTGCCCCGTGCTAATCCATACTTCAAATGGGCATCCGCCAACTCCGCATTTGTAAACATTGCACTGACTGCAAAACCACGTTCGTGATGAACACTAACGTGTTGATGCTACGTACAGATGTACTTGATGCTAGTACTGTAGAGCAATGAGTCGCATGTCAACACAAGCACCGAGGTCAACATTACCTTCCTTCAATTGGGCCAACTGGCGGTGAATCGAGGAAGTACAGTACATACTGACGAAACTAAAATGAGCTCTAACATGGAAATTATGCGTTTCCGGACACATGTCCACATAACATCTTTTCTTTATTTGAGTGTGAGGAATGTTTCCTGGAAGTTTGGCCGTACCTTTTTGTAACACCCTGTATAGAGAACAACAGTGGTCCTATCACACTTCCATGGGGCACTAAGACATCTGTCCCTGGAGAACACTCGCGGTCGAGGACAACATACTGGATTCCATTACTTCAAAAGTCTTCGAGCAACTCACATATCTGTGAACTTATTCTGTATGCTCCTACCTTCGTTAACAGCCTGCAGTATGGCACCGTGTCAAATGCTTTCCGGAAACCTTGCCCTTCATCCATAGTTTGCAGTATATCATATGAGGAAAGGATGTAAGTAGGCTGTTTATGTTTTCTTATTGGCTACGTTACGTAGCGCTCAATATGAAAATCACTGGCTGTGCTGTGTGCAGTCTGTGGCTAGTTTACATTGTTGTCTGCCATTGTAGTGTTGGGCAGCGGCAGCTGGATGTGAACAACGCGTAGCGCTGCGCAGTTGGAGGTGAGCCGCCAGCAGTGGTGGATGTGGGGAGAGAGATGGCGGAGGTTTGTAATTTGTCATGAACTGATATATATATATTATGACTTGTGATGATATTAAGATCTATTAAATAATTATTTTATGACCCACATTCTTCGATAAAGGAGCTCTTGGAAAGGAAAGAACAATAAGAAGGAACTAGTAACAGTAACTGCATACATAATATTCTTTTCAAGTACATGGTAATATTTCTTTTACAATAAGTTGTTGTGGTGCACCACTTTAATTACATAGATATTAAGATGTGAATATACATTTCCCTTATCTGCATTGTTGTTTTTACTGTAATATTTTTTCTGCTTGAGCTATGTCATGTTTAGATATAAGCTGCTGTTTGCCAGGCATAGTGTTACTGAATTTGACTTTGTGTTACTCTGCTAAGCCAGTTTTACTATTCATTTATTTTTCTTGTTGCTGCACATTGGCTCATATTTGTTGTAATGTTGCATTGCTTGGTAATTTAGATTTACTGTAGCTTGCTTTTCAATTTTCCATTTTTTTGGTCATTGCTGTTTGTGTTACTTGTTTTGTGCTGCTGCATTGCCTCGTCCCTTAGTTTAGCATCTGAGCTCAGTAGATTTAAGTTAGCTTAAGAGGTGGTAGCCTCTAAGAGAATGAGTTGCGATGAATTGGAAGAAATGCATTGAGAAAACAGGTTTAGGTAGGATTTTCTTGGAAATAAATGTTGAGGTAAGAAATGTGTGAACATATATATACAGAAAGCATTCTTAGATAGAATTTTTTTGGTGGAAACAAAGGATGAAATAAGAGGAAAGATATATGAAGTTTTGGGTTGGACTGCAGTACCAAATGTTACACTGAAAACGAACCCAGTCCTTCCCTTTTGTGTTATCCCACTATATGTTTGTGTACCCTTGTGTATTTGTTTTCTTCCTGTCTCTGTGAGGGTTTCATAGAATTTTTTTTTGTCTTTTAATATTAAGCTACATTCACTATGATGACGAATACTGTTATCCTCAAATATAATTGGCATTAATAATATGTTATTTACTTTGTAAAAATGTTAGACATTATTAATTCTGTTTTGTTTTAATGCTCATGTGTAAAGTTTATGTTTCAAAAGTTATTCTGATCTTTTATGTATTTACTTATGTCATAATTCCTGTAACACTGATGTATATGTTTATTTCTATTCTTTTGTAAAGCCTGTTTTACTACAAATGTTATCTGTATTATTATGTTTTTAATTATGTGTTCTGTACCTTTGTTATTGTATTCTCATGTTATAAAATTGTAATTGACACCAGTTTATCAAACTAAGTAACTTGTAAGCATTCATTTCGTTGCACACATTTCCGTTGGTCATAGTATATGGACAATATGTGAGAAGTAGGGACTGATAATGTTTGCACGTGTGTTAATGATTCAGCAAGGGACTGGATAACAGCATTGTTGGTTCTAAGGACAATTCCAAAAACTTTGTGAGTGCACAAGTGGTGGTTATGGACTTGCTATATTATCCGCAAGACTCTTCAATGGTGATTGTGCACCTGCACAGTCGCAACAGATGGCTGCTGGCCGTCTCTACAAGGACTACAGTGGGTCTGCATCTTTGATGGCCCACCAATACCATTATCTCTACAAGGACTACAGTGGGTCTGCACCTCTGGTGGCCCACCAATACCATACTCTCTACCAGGACTACAGTGGGTCTGCTCTGTGATGACCTACCTACCAATATTCTTCCAAACTACGACTGACTCTGCTGTGGGTTTGCTCTGTTGTGGCCCATTATCTGTCAGCATGTCAAGAGTCAGCACTGTCTTTCCGTTGGAAGGACAACGCTACTTCTTCAAGACTGCATGGAAATCCACTACTTCCGTGTGCATTTTCTTTTACTGCTCAGACTTTGAGAAAAACACTGCTATTCTACTGTTATGTACGATTAGGACTGTCTTCATGGACTGTGAGAAAATTTGAGCTTTTGACCAACGTTGTATCAATAAGTGTGTGCACTTGATATATTTGTTATTGTAATTATGATAAATTTTTTCAAATCTGTATTGGGCACTGCCCAAACCAATTTGTAAAATTTTTTGTGGGGAGCATGGGGGCTATGTAAGTAGGCTGTTTATGTTTTCTCTATGTAAGTAGGCTGTTTATGTTTTCTTATTGGCAACGTTACGTAGCGCTCAATATGAAAATCACTGGCTGTGCTGTGTGCAGTCTGTGGCTAGTTTACATTGTTGTCTGCCATTGTAGTGTCGGGCAGCGGCAGCTGGATGTGAACAGCGCGTAGCGTTGCGCAGTTGGAGGTGAGCCGCCAGCAGTGGTGGATGTGGGGAGAGAGATGGCGGAGGTTTGTAATTTGTCATGAACTGCTATATTTATATGTGATGATATCAAGGTAAATACATTGTTCGTTCTGTATTAATATCTTTCATTTGCTAACTATCCCTATCAGTAGTTAGTGCCTTCCATAGTTTGAATCTTTTATTTAGCTGGCAGTAGTGGCGCTCGCTGTATTGCAGTAGCTTGAGCAGTGAAGATTTTTGTGAGGTAAGTGATTTGTGAAAGGTATAGTTTAATGTTAGTCAGGGCCATTCTTTTGTAGGGAATTTTGAAAGTCAGATTGCGTTGCGCTAACAAAATATTGTGTGTCAGTTTAAGCACAGTCATGTACAATTGTTGAAAGGGGACGTTTCAAGGGCAAGCTGAGTTTCGCACCATCGATAATTTCTAAAACCATACTGATTCTTGGAGATAGGTTTCTTAGCCTCAAGAACGTTTATTGAATTTGAACTGAGAATGTTCAACTGCTCTGCAGCAGATTGGTGTTAGTGATGTAGGTCTGTAATTTTGCGGGTTCTTTCTTTTACCCTTATTATATACAGGAGTCACCCAGGTTTTTTTCAACTTGCTTGGGACTTTGTGCTGTGAGAGAAATTCACAATAGACTCAAGATATATAAGGGGCCAATGCCGTAGGATACTCTTTGTAAAAACTGAATTGGGATTCCATCGGCTACCTAGTGATATATTTTCTTTTAGAACTTTGAGTTGTTTCTCTATGCCAAGGACGCTTCTTACCATGTCATCCATACGGGAGTCCGTCCAATTGTCAAATGACGGTATGTTTGTAAGATTCTCCTTTGTGAACGATTTCTTGAATGTGAAATTTAAAACTTCGGCTTTCGTTTTGCTCTCTTCAACTGCCACTCCAGACTGGTCAACAAGCGTCTGAATGGAATCGTTAGACCTGCTTAGCGATTTTACATAGGACCAGATTTTCTCGGGTACTTTGCCAGATCTTTTTCTATGGTATGACGGTGGTAGCTGTATGCTTTGCGCATAGATCTTATCAGAGATGCACTAACCTCTGCTTATCTCATTTGCACATTCTTCTTTGAACCGAGAGTGCAACAGCTTCTACTTCCACACCATCTTTCGAATTTCGTTACTAAACCATGGTGGGTTTTTCCGTCTTTTTTCCACTTATTAAGCACATTACTGTTCAGACCATGATTTCCAGTCTGATTGATCTTAGCCCACAATTCCTCTACGTCCATCTTGCTGAAACTGAGTGATGTCAATTCACTAAGTAAGATGATAACAACTGCTTATTTTTTTTTGTCTAGCAGAAACACTGTCCTAGCCTTCTTGATCTGTTTCAAAATGGTTCAAATGGCTCTGAGCACTATGGGACTTTACATCTGAGGTCATCAGTCCCCTAGCACTTAGAACTACTTAAACGTAAGTAACCTAAGGACATAGCACACATACATGCCCGAGGCACGATTCGAACCTGCGACCGTAGCGGTCGCGCTGTTCCAGACTGATGCGCCCAGAAACGCTCGTCCACTCCGGCCAGCTTTGATCTGTTTATTAACTTTCGTAATCATAGCTGCTATAAAGACATCATATTCGCCAATCCCCATTCCTATACTGACACTGTCGGTAAGGTTCATTCTTTCTGTACGTACAAAGTCTAAGATATTTCCATTCCGTGTGGGCTGCAGATCTAGCTGCTCAAGACAGTTTTCACAAAACTTGTTCATAACTTTTTCTTGTGACTGTGTCTGTACCGCCTGCAATGAGTACATAGTAATCGAAGTTTATACTCGGAAGGTTAAAGTCGTCATCTACGAATACTGCATGATCTGGGTATTTACGCGCTACTGACCGTACACTTTATTTACATGTCTCTACAACTGTCGCAGCGGAGTGGGGTGGCCGATAAAAACACCCAACAATTAACATGGTTTCACCTACTCCTGTTACACATGACCAGATAACTTCATTGTCACGCTCAACTTCGACCTCAGTCGAGACATTATTTTCGTCACCTACAATGAAAACTCCCTCTCCTGTAGCCTCTAAACTGTTTCTCCGATATGCGTACCACGATTCGCTAAATATCTCGGACTTTCCACTCCTCGAGTGTCAGCCTGCTCTCGATCCCAAGAACAATTGGAGCGAGAGAACTTTCCTGGAGGGCAGTAACTTCGGGAATTTGGTTACGAATACTTCGACAATTTACTGATAAGGTTTTAAGAGTCAAAGTGTCTTTACTCTGAACACCGTCTGACTTCCCTTGCTGCGTATTGACTGGCGAGTATTAATCTGAGCACCTGAAACTTCCGTCTAGCTTAAAAACCCTCATGTGCATACCAAAAGTACTCTGCTACCCAAGTAGCAGGTCTAGAAATCTGAAACCAGGTGTTGAGGTAGTTGCAGAATATTTTCTGGGACATTTAGTTGTGTAGTACCATTATTGTCTCAGGATCTCCGATCGTATGTCGTTAGTATCTTTCTTCCTTACGTCCATTTCTGGGAGAAGAGACACTGTTGACGATCCAATATTTCGAAATTAATTCGATGACAGGAATTCTTTGTTATCAGCTTCCTGATTTTTCAGACAGCCATGTAAGAATCACAACGATTGGCGGGTATTCGAAGATACCAACACTTCTCTCGAACCCTCGTTGCTTCATTCTCGCTGTTGCGAAGATCTAAATAATGTTGCGAGCGTTAGGTGACTACAATAAAAGGATGTGGACAGTGGGCCATACAGTTTGAATAGGGCAGGGAGAGAGTGAATGGATAGTCGGAATAATTAAGTCAATAATTTGCCGTAACAGGAATTCGGATCCGATTCCCAGTTCGGCACGAATTTTCATGTGTCACAGTTGGGTATCGAATCTATACCTATCGTCTGTATGTATGTATGTGTGTGTGTGTGTGTGTGTGTGTGTGTGTGTGTGTGTGTGTGTGTGTGTGTGTGTGTGTGTTATTATTTTTAATGTTACAATAAGTCGAGTGTCTGGATTCTACTATCTGACCCACACACTTCCTACTTCACAGAAGTTTGATTTATGATTTCTTGAAGTTATTGTGTGCCTTCATCCCCATACGTACCATCATTTTTCCGATAACTGCCAGTCTCTTAAGAACTCTCCAACACGTCCATAGATATTAGATACTACGGTTGTGCTGGAAGTAGCTTTTAGGGTTCCGTACATCAAACGGAAAAACTGGACCCCTATAGGATCACACTGTAGTCTGTCGGTCCGTGTGTTCGACTGTTAAGACCCCTTTATCTCAAGAACAGGTAGAGGTATGAAGTTGCAATTTACGTCAAATATTAAGGCTTACTGTCCATTGGCGGTGTAATGTTTTAAGCGTCTAAGTCAATGCAGTCAAAAGGGACTGCCATATATGTCACATATTTTGGTACTCGTAAAATCACTCATCGTAACTTGTAGATGAGCTAAACAAATGCGTTCCTTGTTTGGTGTTCTACCGGTAAAGCGTGTCTGTGGCAACCAGGAGGTTGCGGGATTGAATCGCGGTCTGACAACGGATTTTTCAGTTTTCTCTATAACCCAGCCTCAGCTTCACAAAGACGTGAGGAGTCACCAGAAACAACAGGCGGTTCCGATTCCAAGCTAAAGAGTCGTTCCCCTTTCCCAGGTTGGATAACGGTATTAGGCTAGACACAAGCAAGGCTCGGAAATGGTGTTCAGTAGAAAGACTCCCTCTAGGTTATTGAACGACACAAAACTATTATTATTGTGCGTATATATAAATAACTTTATATGGAGCTCCAGGAGCACGTGTCGTACTGTCGTACTTGTTACTTGTCCACCCTTTCCTTTCCTTTTATCATTTTTTTTTATTTATAGGGCAAGGCAGGTCAACAGTGTGAAATTATCACAACAGTATGTTCTGGCGATTTTCCCTCATATCCAACTACCTCCAATACAGCTACCAGCTCTGATGTCAGTACAGACACTACCTGTCGAAGTTTTGTAATTCAAGTTCTATTATGACTGTTTCGACCTTGTAGTAACGTCCATCACTAGTTGGAATTTTAGGTCATCAGCATATAATATTGTCGATGATATGCGCATGCTCCCAAGCTTATATACACTGATGAACCAAGACACTACTGTCGCGACCTCAGTAGCGTACTTAGGAGTGTACTGCCTTTCAGGGATTCGACAGTTCATTACAACTTTCTGAAAGCGTGTGGCAGCATATGTCCACGCACAGGCCACGAAATAACCGTCGTTCCTGGGAGCGAAGCTGTTATCCCAGAGCGTTTCACATGTCTTTCATCGCGTTCCAATCAGATGAACTTGATGGCCAAGACATCAACATTAATTCACTATCGCGCTCCTCAACCCAATGCAGCACGATTCTGTCCTTGTGACACGTACACTTATCGTAATGGAATATTCCAACGTCGTCGGGCAGGATATTAGGGCAAGAGGGATGTATGTTGTCCACAATAGTTAGTTGGTTAGTTACTTTCATGTTCCATGGATCATTTTGCATGATAATTCGTCATGATGTGGAACGAGTCATTTTACATTCATATCGCAAATTAATTTGCACATGTATTTTTACTCTAAACATCAGCATTAAATTATTTTTATATTTTCTATATTTTGTATTGTTTCACCCCGAAATGAAAACAAGATACTAGATTGAGTTAGCAGTTCCTACCCACCACCTTTTACGCATTACAAACATAGAAATGCTTCTACGGAATAGAAGGAGTTGTCAAGGAGACGCCGGCCGGTGTTGCCGAGCGGTTCTAGGCGCTTCAGTCTGGAACAGCGCGACCGCTACGGTCGCAGGTTCGAATCCTGCCTGGGCATGGATGTGTGTGATGTCCTTAGGTTAGTTAAGTTTAAGTAGTTCTAAGTTCTAGGGGACTGATGACCTCAGATGTTAAGTCCCATAGTGCTCAGAGCCATTTGAACCATTTTCTCAAGGAGAAACTCTTTTAGTTTATTTTCAAATTTTACCTTACTATCTGTTAGACATTTTATATCTCAAGGTAAGTGGTCAAAAAATTTTATCGCAGCACTGACGACCCCTTTCTGTGCTAGAGACAAAATTAATGCTGAGTAATGAATGTCATTTTTTCTTCTAGTGTTGTAATTATGTACCTCATTGATCCTTTTGAACTGTAGTGGATTATTTACAACAATCTTAATGAGGGAATAAATATACTGTGAAGCAGTAGTCAGAATGCCAAACTCTTTAAACAGATGACTGCAAGATGATCACAGGTGAGCACCACATATTACTCTTACAGCACGTTTTTGGGCAATGAAGACCTTCTTTCATAAAAATGAGTCACTCCAGAACATTATTCCATATCACATTACTGAATGAAAATAAGCAAAATATGTCAACTTACTGGTTTCTCTCTCCCCAAAATTTACTATGATTCTAAGTGCAGATGTGATTGAACTAAGTTATTTTAGGAGTTCCAAAATGTGTTTTTTTACAATTTAAATTCTTATCACTATGGACACCTAAGAATTTGCAAGTTTCCACCCTATTCATTATTTCATCACTATGTGTTACACTTATTGCTGGTGCAGTGACCCTAGACGTGCAGAACTGAATATAATGTGTTTTTGTGATATTTAGGCTGTGTCCATTCGCAGAAAACCAGTCAATGATACTTTTGAGAACTTTGTTCACCATTTCTTCCATTTCTGTATATATAATGAGAGTGATTACAATACTAGTGTCATCTACAAAAAGAACTAATTCTACTTGTTGTACATTAGACAGCAGATCATTTGCATATATGAGAAACAGTAGTGGACTTAAGATTAAGCCCTGGTGAACCCCATACGTTATTTCTCCCCAGTCAGAATTATATCCTTGGATTCTGTAGGTTGAATTACTGCGAAGTACAACTTTCTGCATTCTTTTGGTCAGAATTGACATTATTCATTGGTTGGCTATACCAAGAGTCCCATTTAACTTCAATTTATCTAGGAGTATGCTATGATTCACACAACCATATGCCTTGGATAATTCACACAAAATACCTACTGGTACTATTTTGTTATTTACTGCTTGTAGTATCTGGTGTGTGAACGTATAAATGGCATTCTCAGTAGAGCAACCCTTCTGAAACCCAAACTGTGATTTGCTGAGGATACTATTGTTGCCCAGGTGAGATACTCTTCTAGAATACATCACCTTCTCAAAAATTTTGGAAAATGTCAGCAGTGAAATAGGCCGATATTTACTACGTCTCTATCACATTTCTTAAAAGGGGGGTTTAACAACTGCGTATTTTAGTCTCTCTGGAGAAATGCCTTGAGTTAGTGATGCATTACATATTTCAGACAATACCAGACTTATTATATGGGAACAAATCTTTAGCATTCTATTGGAAACACCATTAAAGGCAGAGGAGCTTTTATTCTTGAGGGAATGTATGACTCTCTTAATTTCAGAAGTAGAAGTTAGTGGTACATTCATAAGAAGTAATTTTATGACAGTTACTTCTTCAACATATTGCTATGATCTTTCTCTTGAATTGTTATTCCCTGTGCTTTCTACTACGTTTAGGAAATGATTATTAAACACATTTGCTACCTGTGACTTGTGATTTGGAACCCCTCCATTCAATTCAATAGTAATGTTATCCTCTTCTGTGGCTGGTTGTTCTGACTCTTGCTACACTATATTCCATACTGCCTTAACTCTGTTGTCAGACGTACTGATTTCTGGCCTTATGTGCACGTTTCTTGCTTTTTAATAATCTTTCTCAGTAATTTTCAGTAGTTTTTGTAATGTGCAACTGCTGTAGGGTCTCTACTTGTTCTTGCCAAAAGATACCTTTGCTTTTCACAAGATATGTAATCTCCTTAGAAATCCATGGTTTTCTTACATGAATGTTTAATGTCCCTTCTGATTAGCTTATGCAGAAAGCTATTTTCAAATACAGATATTAATTTGTGACGGAACAGACTCTATTTTATATTCGCATTTGATTCTTTATAAATTTAATCGCAGGTAGTTTGTTGTAAACTAATCTTAAAAACATTTGCCCTGTAGTCATTAATGATTCTGCCTGACTTCCACTGAGGTGTAGCCACACTGTAAGGCACTGTGTCACTTATCCTGATTAACTGTGCATCATTATCAGAGAGAGAATTTGTTGCGGGGTAGACAGTTATTTTCTTGCTTTGTGCCTCATCAAAGCTGTCAGAGAAGGCCAGGTGCACGTCCCAGGTGGCATAATGGTTCTCCCCCACCCCCCCCCCCCCCACCCCACCCCACCACCCTGACTCCCAATCCACCGGCCTGTACCAGCGACACGCTGCATGTTTTACAGCAGCAATTCCTCGGGTTGATGGTGTATCGTTGTATCCGGACACGACGCTGACCTAATAATTCTCCAGTCGTCTCTACTGCGCATGTGTATTACCTTTACTGTGTCACGTGCCCACAGTGCCACCAAGAGCCATTCAGTCTCACGAAGGGCAGTGGTCGCCGTGTTTCGGCTTGTCAGAGTGTAACGTTTTGTACTCAGTTGAGGACATTGTTTTGAACGCAATCTATTATTGTACTTGCTTTCTCGAAGGAATAGAAAATGTTTTTTTTTTATTTTTTTTAAAGACGTGTGGCACTGAACTACACTATTGGCCATTAAAAGTGCTACACCACAATGATGACGTGCTACAGACGCGAAATTTAACCGACAGGAAGAAGATGCTGTGATATGCAAATGATTAGCTTTTCAGAGCATTCACACAAGGCTGGCGCCGGTGTCGACACCTACAACGTGCTGACATGAGGAAAGTTTCCAACCGATTTCTCAAACACAAACAGCAGTTGACCGGCGTTGCCTGGTGAGATGTTGTTGTGATGCCTCGTGTAAGGAGGAGAAATGCCTACCATCACGTTTCCGACTATGATAAAGGTCGGATTGTAGGCTATCGCGATTGCGGGCTATCGTATCGCGACATTGCTGCTCGCGTTCGTCGAGATCCAATGACTGTTAGCGGAATATGGAATCGGTGGGTTCAGGAGGGTAATACGGAACATCGTGCTGGGTCCCAACGGCCTCGTATCACTAGCAGTCGAGATGACAGGCATCTTATCCGCATGGCTGTAACTGATCGTGCAGCCACGTCTCAATCCCTGAGTCAACAGGTGGGGACATTCGCAAGACAACGACCATCCGCGTGAACAGTTCGGCGACGTTTGCAGCAGAATGAACTATCAGCTCGGAGACCATGGCTGCGGTTACCCTTGACGCTGCATCACAAACAGGAGAGCCTGCGAAGGTGTACTCAACGACCAATCTGGGTGCACGAATGGCAAAAAGTCTTTTTTTAGGATGAATCCAGGTTCTGTTTACAGCGTCATGATGGCCGCATCCGTGTTTGGCGACATCGCGGTGAACGCACATTGGAAGCGTGTAGCCGGCCGCGGTGGTCTCGCGGTTCTAGGCGAGCAGTCCGGAACCGTGCGACTGCTACGGTCGCAGGTTCGAATCCTGCCTCGGGCATGGATGTGTGTGATGTCCTTAGGTTAGTTAGGTTTAAGTAGTTCTAAGTTCTAGGGTACTGATGACCACAGCTGTTAAGTCCCATAGTGCTCAGAGCCATTTGAACCATTTTTGAAGCGTGTATTCGCCATCGCCATACTGGCGTATCACCCGGCGTGATGGTATGGGGTGCCATTGGTTACACGTCTCTGTCACCTCTTGTTCGCATTGACGGCACTTTGAACAGTGGACGTTACATTTCAGATGTGTTACGACCCGTGGCTCTACCCTTCATTCGATCCCTGCGAAACCTTACATTTCAGCAGGATAATGCACGACCGCATGTTGCAGGTCCTGTACGGGCCTTTCTGGATACAGAAAATGTTCTACTGCTGCGCTGGCCAGCACATTCTCCAGATCTCTCACCAATTGAAAACGTCTAGTCAATGGTGGCCGAGCAACTGGCACGTCGCAATACGCCTATCACTACACTTGATGAACTGTGGTATCGTGTTGAAGCTGCATGGGCAGCTGCACCTGTACGCGCCATCCAAGCTCTGTTTGACTCAATGCCCAGGCGTATCAAGGCCGTTATTGCGGCCAGAGGTGGTTGTTCTGGGTACTGATTTCTCAGTATCTATGAACCCAAATTGCGAGAAAATACAATCATGTCGGTTCTAGTATAATATATACATATGTCCATTGAATACCCGTTTACCATCTTCATTTCTTCTTGGTGTAGCAATTTTAGTGGCTAGTAGTGTGGATGTCAAATGAACATCACGTAAAACTTACTGCAGTTTATTGGCTTTTGTGATTGGATTAAGAAATATGTATAGCAAGTTCATATTAACGCGAAAAAGGGCGATTTTTTTCAGAATAGTGAGTAAAATTTTGTAATTTTGACTCAAGAAAATTCACAATTTTCCATTTACTAATGTGTCCAACCATTCTACACTAGGTTGATAGGACCGACATGGGGACATATGTTACTCGTAGTACAACGTTCTCGACTGCTGAACTTTGTCTCTCTGTATTAGGAAATCACTGCCTCTAATAATTGTTTATTAGTGTTAGTATTGGTACTGTTATTAATATTAACTTCATTTACTCCAAATAAGGTTTCATTCGTCGTTATTCAATTTTAGCATAGGTTGCATCCATTTTTAAGCTTACGTACCTAAAACAGTGGAAATGGGACCCTTGTTGGATCTCGTTGAGCGTCTGCCTGTCTGTCCGACCACTAAGACCCCTTTTTCTGAGGAAAGTGTGAAGGTATCATTTTGAAATGCACTCAAAATATACGGCCATTTGTCTCGCATATTTAGGAGGGTGTGCTGAAAAATAATGCCTCCGTATTTTTATATGAAAACCCTCAAAGCTTTTTAAATAAAACAAACGTTATGAGCATTCGACATATTTATTCTTCGTGTGCACATATTTATTTCTCAACATAGTCAGCCTGACGACGAACACATCTCTCCCAACGAGAGGCCAGTTTGTTGGTGCCGACACAGTAGTAAGTTTGACTTTGTTGATGGAGCCAGAACCTCACCTCTGCTAGCACCACTTCATCACTATAAAAGTAAAGTCCTCGAAGACGTTCGTAATGTTTTGGAAACATATGAAAATCGGACGGGGCCAAGATGATCGATGACCGTGAGCGCCAGGCGTAGGACTGTTGCAGATGTGGCAGCACTCGTGTGTGGTCTGGCATTGTAATACCGAAGGTGAGGGTGCTCCATGTGTGGACGAACCCTTAGAATTAGAAACTCAATTTCACCACACCGTTACTCATGCACCGACATGCTTACGTCACACATCGTCACGTTACATGCAACAATTCGGATCCCTCTATCCGCAGAGGGTTGTAGGTTGCATAAGAGAAACGGGATAGTTGACTGAGTAATATGCATGGGATGAAATACCTCACCCACCACTGAGAACAGAACAAGAAATTTGGAGGCATTACTTTTCAGCACAACGTGTACTTGTAAACACACTCATGAAAACATATATGGTACTTTCCGTGGACGTAGAAACATAAAATTTGCTAATAAGCAAGGTTTTACAGTACAAGTAAAGTAACAAATTCGTTTATTTATTTTTATCACGTCACATAAGATGTCTTTTTGCCATTTGTTGTCTGTTGTGTTTATCCGTTCCTCTGTTATGGCACCTTTGTGTCTGGAACAGGTAGAAACATTAAGTAGAAATTTATGTCAAATGCTAAGGTTTAAGGTACACTGGTAGAGTACCAAATTTAAATTTCTAAGTCAATACATTCCAAATATATGGTCGTCGCTGAAGACCCCATTTTTTTTAACTAATGGGTAGATGTATCAAGCCGAAATTAATGCAAATAGTACGGTCTTCGATCCACTGACCTTGCAAATAATTTAAACTTCTCTGTCAATGCAATTAAAAGATACGGCCATTTATGTCAGATTTTTCATTCTCACAAACTCACTCGTCATAGCCTATAGATGACCTAAACATATATGTGTCTGGTCTGGTAAAAGTAAAGGGCGTGCGTGGAGGTTGCCGGATCGATTCTTTGTCTGAATATCTCAGTCTTCATTTTAACCTACAGTTCACCTTTCGCCTGAAACAGCACGTGGTTCTGATTCCACATTAAACTGTAAGTCCCCTTTCCCCCCACTAGAATAACGGTGGTAGGACAGATAAGTCCCCGAAGCGACGTACAATACAAATACTTGCACCAGCCCACTGAGCCACACGGAATTATTATTTTTTATTACGTTTATACATAACAAATTTAGTTGGATCTCTTACAGCGCGAGACCTAGCACTTGTCCGCTTTTTATTTTTTTATTTTATTAATTTTTTTATTTTGAGAAAAATCTTGGTAGTTTAGTAGACTTGACTTTCGTTTTTGCAGTATATATACGGGCCAAGCAATCGTGTTTCCTTTTTGACGTTGTCCTTTCATGTTCCTAGGTTTTGAAACTGGGTGCTTTTGAGGCTATGATGCATTTATTACTGGCCACCAAATATGGCATGCACAATTCGAGATTTCACTATCTACAAACGACGGCTGTCGATGTTCTGGTTTCTGTACACCAGTTGTCAAAGGGTCGCTTTGCTGACGATGCTCACATGTCGTGGGATTAACGCATCACGTAAGATGAATAAACTTTTTCGACGTGAGCTGCAACCTTTACATATGCATTTGCTGGTCTTCAAGGACAGTGTTACGTTCAATTACTTTAATGTTGTAGGTTTTCCAATTTGATGGAGAGATTTTGCAGCCATGTCACTCTACATTTCTACTAGTGACGTATAAAACAGGTTACTGGGCCGCGCAGGATTAGCCGAGCGGTCTGAGGCGCTGCAGTCATGGACTGTGCGGCTGGTCTCGGCGGAGGTTCGAGTCCTCCCTCGGGAATGGGTGTGTGTGTTTGTCCTTAGGACAATTTAGGTTAAGTAGTTGTAAGTAGGCTATTTATGTTTTCTCTATGTAAGTAGGCTGTTTAGGTTTTTTTTTATTGGTAACGCCACCTCTGTATGAAAATCACTGGCTGTGCTGTGTGCAGTCTGTGGCTGCTTTGCATTGTTGTAATACTCGCCATTGTAGTGTTAGGCAGCTGGCTGTGAACAACGCGTAGCGTTGCGCAGTTGGAGGTGAGCTGCCAGCAGTGGTGGATGTGGGCAGAGAGATGGCGGAGGTTTGTAATTTGTCATGAACTGCTATATTTATATATGATGATATCAAGGTAAATACATTGTTCGTTCTCTATTAATATCTTTCATTTGCTAACTATCCCTATCAGTAGTTAGGGCCTTCAGTAGTTTGAATCTTTTATTTAGCTGGCAGTAGTGGCGCTCGCGGTATTGCAGTAGCTTGAGTAGCGAAGATTTTTGTGAGGTAAGTGATTTCTGGAAGATATAGTTTAATGTTAGTCAGGGCCATTCTTTTGTAGGGATTCTTGAAAGTCAGATTGCGTTGCGCTAAAAGTATTGTGTGTCAGGTTAAGCACAGTCATGTAAAATTGTTCAAAGGGGACGTTTCATATGTCGACCCTTAGCCTAGGATACCTCACTGGAATCTTCTGATTTTTTCTTGTGGTTTGTGTATTTAGTGTAGCTTTTGTTTATTGCTAGCGCGTAATTGTAGAGAGAATCTCCTTTGTAGTTGTAGCCTTTCATTGTTGTACAGTAAAACAATTGTGGCATGCATATAGATTTGCACCAAGTATTTCGCAGCTACTCTTGCAATTAACTAGATATTATTTTCAGTGCTATGTTAGCTTTGTCATTGCCAAAAAACTTTTCACTTTACATTACTAGTATGCTTGTCAGACTTAGAATCTGTTAACATGCAACAATGTTTGAAGTTAAATATCCAGTCAAGAACCAAGAGAACTTATTGAAACAGAAATTACGAATGCATTGTTATTGTGAACAGACGACACAGTGTTATTGTGTGTGTACATTCTTGCTTGTTAGTTGCACGATTACATAACGACTATAAGGCTCACATACTTAGAACATTTACCAGTAGTGCTAATGAGATTTTAATGCAACATTTTGGTTTACTTGAAAATACATTCTGGGTTTGAAGTACTTTCTGTGAGATACCAGACGACAGAGTGATTAGTTTATGTGACAGATACACGATTTTATCACGACGCTACTAATGAGTGACAATTTACAATGTTGCTTTTGCGCTATATCTGTTTTATATCTGCACAGTTTTTCTGAATTATTCTGGAAAGTAAAACAGGCTTTAGTAGTAACTTTTGTGGTATAGCAACAATGAGACAGCCTTTTTCGTGGCATAACAATACGTTACTGTACAGTACTTTCTTCATCACGCCAATAAGCATAATAACTACGATATCTATACGCAAAGCATTTCACTTTTGTTTATCATGTGGTAAGTACATTGACTTCTGCAGAACTTAGCTTTCGGAGGACGATAACTACGACACTTCCACAGAGATTATGTTGCGACAAGATGCACAGTTTAGCGCTACAGTACACGCATTTGAGTGATCAATCTTATACTTAAAACACTTATTTTTAAATATTTTTTTAATTACAAAGAAAGTTTTCCGTGATACATTTCATTCCATTGCTGTAATTTGTAACACCTGGGAGTATAATTACATTTATCCTCAGGGGGGTATACGCCTACTTTGTGTACCATGTGTTTGGCAACCACAAGGAACCCTAGCTAATATGGTATTTGCTTATACAACTTTACACATCGGTACCATATTTCTCTAACACACAAATTACACAGCTATCTGATCATGTAACTGAGAGATAAACTTTTTTATTACATCAGTGACAGATGTTTACGCAATTACACAGTTGGATAACTTCACACTTATGAAATTGTATTTTGTCTGTACTTTGTGAAATGCTCATATTTTTTCGGAACCATTGTGATACTATGAGAGCTTTGAATGATGTATTTGGTATGGATTCATGATTTTTAAAGTACGTTTGAGGCAGATGACACTTTTGACATGAGCAGAGAATTTTTTTAATTATTGGAGGAAGCTACGACGATTTTGAGATTTGACTGAGGTGTTATGATGTTATTTTTACGACGACGATGTCTATTATGCTGCTAAGGTATGTTTACGATTAATAGGCTGAGGCTATATGAGTTATTTGATTATGCTTCATATTTATAATGACGAAATATTGACGAGTGTCAATGGATACGTAAATGTGTAATAAGGTAAGGAGTAATGAATAGTGGGTAGGGACTCTTGACTTGTGAAAAAGGATGTTGGAAACCAAGAATCGCACTTTAAGAGTTATGAAATGTGTGTAAATGCGTGAATGTATCACAATGCCGGCGAAAATTTTTTGGACAGCGTTATATTCATAGGATTTTCTTTCTACAGATTTGCAACGCTAATTCTTGACCTGTGAAATATTTTTATATGAGACTGTCACTGTAGCAGAAACTGGTGTCGTTACTATTTCCGTAAGAAAGTTAAGTGACCACCTGCACGTAATGCGTCGTGGGCACGCAGCTGTGTCAAACACCTGGAGAACAAGCCATTAGGGTGTGCCTTTCCGGAAGCACAGGTAGAAAAAAAAGAGAAAAAGGCAGACCTTTATCCTCGCCATTGGCATTCCTTTAGAGAAAATATTGCAAATGCGACACCCTCATTACTTCCATTGACCTTGTTATTGACATTCCTTTGTAGAAAGCATCGCAAATAATACACGCTCATTACCTGAAAACATATGATTACTCGTACTTTGTGCTAATTACTGCAATGCTTATGAATTGATGGGAAATATTCGTACATCTGCACACCTGATTATGACAAGTGTCTTTCTATGAGAGTTGAGAGCTACTGACTTACGAAATGCCGCATGACTATTGAATGATATTTTTATGCTTTGCTTTTCGTAGTTGCTTATTTCACTTGATATCTGGTTTCCAGCTGTGTTGCAGCATTGCTTTTATAAAATAAAATGCATTTGCTAATGTGAACACTTTCTGTCAACAGATCTATTAAATAATTATTTTATGATCCACGTTCTTTAAAAAAGGAGCACTTGGAAAGGAAAGAACAATAAGAAGGAACTAGTAACAGTAACACGTAATTTTCTTTTCAAGTACATGGTAATATTTCTTTTTACAATCAGTTGTTGTGGTGCACCACTTTAATTACATAGATATTAAGATGTGAATATACATTTCCCTTATCTGCATTGTTGTTTTTACTGTAATATTTTTTCTGCTTGAGCTTTGTCATGTATAGATATAAGTTTTATATTTTTTATATTTGCTGCTGTTGTTTGCCAGGCATAGCGCTACTGAATTTTAAATTGTGTTACTCTGTTAAGCTAATTTTACTACTGACTTATTTTTCTTGCTACTGTACATTGGCTCATATTAGTTGTAATGTTGCATTGCTTGGTAATTTATATTTACTGTAGCTTGCTTTGCAATTTTCCATTTTTTTTGCATTGCTGTTTGTGTTAATTTGTTATGTGCTGCTGCATTGCCTCGTCCCTTAGTTTAGTATCTGAGCTCAGTAGATTTAAGTTAGCTTAAGAGGAGACTATATAAGAAACTAACAATTATAAATTTATAAGAAATGCATTGAGAAGCTATCAGAAAATGGTCTGGCAAAATAAAAAGGATACTGTACAGTGGAGAAAAACTATTATTGACAGAGGATGTGAACAAAATACAGAAGGCAGGCTTAGATAGGACTTTTGGGAAAATGATGAATGAAGGGAGATCTCCAAGAAGCAAAGAAAGTTTTGTTTGCAAAATACTGCAATGAAACAAACCCTGTCCTTTCCTTTTGTGTTATCCCACCATGTGTTTGGGTACCCTTGTGTATATATGTTCTTCCTGTCTTTATATGTTTACCTCATCAGACTTATGTTGTAGGATTTTTCTCATACTCAGATACATGAACTATGATGAGGAATACTGTTATCCTCAAATATAATTTGCATTAATAATATGTTATTTACTTTGTAAAGATGTTAGACATTATTAATTCTGTTTTGTATTAATGCTCATGTGTAAAGTTGATGTTTCAAAAGTTATTCTGATCTTTTATGTATTTACTTATGTCATAATTGCTGTAACACTGATGTATATGTTAGTTCGATTCTTTTGTAAAGCCTGTACTACAAATGTTATCTGTATTGTTATGTTTTTAATGATGTGTTTTGTACCTTTGTTATTGTATTCTTATGTTATAAAATTGTATACACACCAGTTCTTCAAATTAAGTTACATTTCACTGCACACGTTTCTGTTGGTCATAGTACATGGACAATATGTGAGAAGTAGGGACTGATAGTGTTTGCACGTGTGTTAATGATTCAGCAAGGGACTGGATAACAGCATTGCTGGTTCTAAGGACAATTTCAAAAACTTTGTGAGTGCACAAGTGGTGGTTTATGGACTTGCTATATTGTCCGCAAGACTCTTCAGTGGTGTTTGTGCACCTGCACAGTCACAACAGATGGCTGCTGGTCATCTCTACCAGGACTACAGTGGGCCTGTCCACACTTTCTACAAGGACTGCAGTGGGTCTGCACCTCTGGTGGCCCAACAATACCATACTCTCTACCAGGACTACAGTGGGTCTGCTCTGTGATGACCTACCTACCAATATTCTTCCAAACTACGACTGACTCTGCTGTGGGTTTGCTCTGTTGTGGCCCATTATCTGCCAGAGTCAGCACTGTCTTTCCGTTGGAAGGACAACGCTACTTCTTCAAGACTGCATGGAAATCCACTACTTCCGTGTGCATTTTCTTTTACTGCTCAGACTTTGAGAAAAACACTGCTATTCTACTGTTATGTACGATTAGGACTGTCTTTATGGACTGTGAGAAAATTTGAGCTTTTGACCAACATTGTATCAATAAGTGTGTGCCTTTGATTTCTTTGTTATTGTAATTGTGAAAAAAATTTTGTAACAAATATGTATTGGCCAGTGCCCAACACCATTTGTAAAATTTTGTTGTGGAGAGCATGGGGGCTATGTAAGTAGGCTATTTATGTTTTCTCTATGTAAGTAGGCTGTTTAGGTTTTTTTATTGGTAACGCCACCTCTGTATGAAAATCACTGGCTGTGCTGTGTGCAGTCTGTGGCTGCTTTGCATTGTTGTAATACTCGCCATTGTAGTGTTAGGCAGCTGGCTGTGAACAACGCGTAGCGTTGCGCAGTTGGAGGTGAGCTGCCAGCAGTGGTGGATGTGGGCAGAGAGATGGCGGAGGTTTGTAATTTGTCATGAACTGCTATATTTATATATGATGATATCAAGGTAAATACATTGTTCGTTCTCTATTAATATCTTTCATTTGCTAACTATCCCTATCAGTAGTTAGTGCCTTCAGTAGTTTGAATCTTTTATTTAGCTGGCAGTAGTGGCGCTCGCGGTATTGCAGTAGCTTGAGTAGCGAAGATTTTTGTGAGGTAAGTGATTTCTGGAAGATATAGTTTAATGTTAGTCAGGGCCATTCTTTTGTAGGGATTCTAGAAAGTCAGATTGCGTTGCGCTAAAAGTATTGTGTGTCAGGTTAAGCACAGTCTTGTATAATTGTTCAAAGGGGACGTTTCATAGTGTGTTAGCTTAGGGACTGATGACCCTAGCAGTTAAGTCCCGTAAGATTTCACACACATCTGAACAGGTTACTGAACCTCTTGCAGTTTTACATTATTTGAAAAGACTGAGCAGTGAGCGACGTCAAAGTGCTTCAGAAAAAGTCGGTATCCGTCGACCTTTCACATTTACGTAATTATTTTTCTATGACGCTAAATCTCGTGAAGTTCATGCGAGAACTTCAAACTCCACTGTCGTCATCACTTTTTTGACCTGCAGAAATGTCTCTTCCCTGGCAATCAGTGCCAATGAAGAGACTTTCCCTCCAGAAATATTTTCATTTCTTATTTCTGCACATTACTAAGAACAAATGAGCCCATATCATTTCCAGCTGTATTTCACATAACTTTCCTTGTGGGCTTTTTAGGCTGCACCCCATGTCGCAAACCTTGTAGCACTCACCGTCAAACATCGCTGCTATATATAGGTAGGCTCCACAGTCATATCAAAGGAGGTTGAGCGGGGCTCCTATTACGGATTCCATATTGAAAAAGCTCTGGGAATTTACTTAAACTCTGGCCTTTTCAGTGTACTTTCAGAATCCCAATCAAGTACTGGTATTCTTAGTACTCTACGAGGCTTCATTTACCACCACAGTTCTATTGGCAACAAGAAGAAATTTCCCCAATCCCAACGTACGCAAACCGTGGACAAAATTGATTTACATATAATGAACATCTAAACTCTGATAACCGTCCGCACTGCAAATCCTATCACCCACTAAAGCAATGTCCCATCTTGCAACTCCGACTGCAATGTAACTCAGTCCACAAGAACGTTCCGTACAACTCTGTGGCAGAACTTTCTCCCAAAAACGGAAAAATACTGTCCTAATCCGATCCATCGACACACCCCTCCATTCAAACATCTCCATGAGTCCTCATTCCACTTTGAGTGGGCTACGTAGTGCCCTTCGATTTGACTGAGCATATATGCTTTAACTAGTAGGCATGAATACAGCCGGCATATCCTGTAACATATCAGTTCCGATACTGTAAGGCTGACTGATCGAGGGAGTAATTTTATCCTCTTTTGGATTTCACTTGGAATAGGATTTTTACGTTCATTTGTATCTTACCCGTCCGCACAGTCAGACGTAAACAGTGACCAGAGAGGCAAAAGTGGCGTCTTGTTTAGAAATACTTACGTTTGTTTGCAGCAGAGACCTGAGGGGCTATTCTCCTCTAAAGCTCACTCATATTTGGGAAGATACAGTTTCAAATCCCCGTCCTACTTTCCTGATTTAGGTTTTCTTGATTACTATAAATTGCTTGTGGCAAATACGATGTAATTTCTT
The DNA here is from genome assembly GCF_021461395.2 of Schistocerca americana. NCBI lineage: Eukaryota > Metazoa > Arthropoda > Insecta > Orthoptera > Acrididae > Schistocerca > Schistocerca americana. The sequence goes on from NC_060130.1 coordinate 456,728,686, forward strand.
TGCGGGCTGTTCATTTCCTTTTCTTCCCCGATCCGAGTTTTCGCTGAAACTGTTATCCGCTGTCTGCAGTAATCTGTTTGGTGGCAAAATGTCTGTTGCAGATGCAGATGTTTGTACTAATAATTGGAGGTTTCACATTACAAAAGCCGTATATGTGTATCACTTAATGCAATAATGCTTTCTTTACTCCACTGTTGTTGTCTGCACGATTATTAAAAGGCACTGTAAGTTTGCGTTCCAACAATCTCTCTAGTGATAACGCGGTAGCACATACAGCAGCAGCACTCCTGATTTGCCAGCGGGAGGCAGATTTCAAAGATGTTTTCCAAGGAAATAGCACCGGAGCTATCACCCGGTAACATGCAAAGCTCCATAAAGGTAAATAACGTAGCAGTCAACGGTGCCTGACAAGGGTGTAATCTACGTAGACTAGGTTGTCAGAAAGTTGATAAATGCTAAATGTTATGGTCAACTTCTGACAGGATTCTATAACAGTTAGAGAATTTTCGGTGATGTAAGTTATTTTCCTATGAAGTGGGAAATAATGACGTGAAAAGACCTACCACGAAGAATAGGTTTGCAGAGTAGTGCTGCTAGCGAAAACATCGGTGTGCACGTACAGCTCACCAGTAGATAAATACTGCTTCACGAGTTCAGCAGTTTCTCTTCGTAGAGCTCAACCTCATAAGACATTTCATTTGAATTTTGTTACTTGCTAGACTGACTATCACTGACAAAATATCTTCACTGGTTTTGTGTGTGTGAAGTTTCCTATTATTTCATTATTTTTTTAAAGATATTGTTAAGTTTTATCAGCAATGAGAAGTGTACAAATAGTCGTAAGTCAGTGAATCGTGGGTTACATTGTCAGTTGTGTAACAGTTGGTTGTACCAAGGTGAAAGTAGCGGGCAAACTAGTGCTTAATCTAAGACGGTCATCTTATACAAATGCACTACATGTGATAATGAAGCAGAAAGTGAGTATATGTGCACTTCAGGCACAGTAATTGCGGAGGCTACAGAAGGAGAAGGTGGAGAAGTGGGAACTGGCAACTGGCAGTAAGGTCATAAGGAAGAGAATGTGCTCCAATTGGTTTGTTTTGAATGCTAATAATGGATTTAACCAGATTCCAGAGTCATGTGGAGAAGCGCTTCCAGTAGTTTTTGGGGAGATACTACGCATCAGGCATCTATCGTTGTTAGGAAGTCGAAGTTAGATGGGAAAACTAAGAAGAGGATTCCACTTCTTCTAAGCGGTTTATGAAAGCGGTCTCGAGCCACATGCGCTGTAGACAGTACGTATGGACCACTAGGTCATCGACATTTTTAAACTATATGTTTGGCTCAATGCGGAGACAGAGGACTTATTGGATTTGCTTAACGATTTTGTTAAGGGGGATGAGGTGCTTATAGAGGGAGGGACTGGGAAGAGTCTTGGTAGGTAACGATTCAGACGATGACTGGAGTAAGAGTCCTACTGAAACTCAGACCACAATTGTTCGCTTTGTACGGCTGCTCCGAAACTACGATCGACAATCTCTTAACAGTGCTGTGAGACTACTGAATATGGGACTTGAGAAGAAACTAAGGACAGCTGACAGGTCATCCATTTCTGTATTGCCAGTTGAGAGTATCCATAGGTTCAGTTATACTAGACACAGCCGGCACCTGAATAGGATTGGGGAGGCATGGTTGACGAAGCTTATAAGCGAGAGTGCAATAGGTTTACGTGGGCTCGCTCAGGACCACAGTCTGGTAATAGAGTGTAAAGAGGCTGGACCTATTTTAGGATGAATTAATGTTGAAGGTATCCTGGCTCCAGGAACGGTCCTCTAACGCTAGAAAATAGTTCAATCAATGGTGAATGCTGATCAGAAAAGCAGGAAATTTATTTCATATGAATGGTAGGGGCATTAAGGCAAAGTAGATTAACTGCCAATAAATCTTTACACTAACATTACTTTATCTGAGAACATTGTTTATGTGACGAAGAAATACTAAGGCTTCCTATGGAGTGTACATCTCACCTAATTCCTGCTCAAAGAGTACAAGGCAGACGTTAGAAGTGGCCATTTATGCTACATGTAATGTCTCATTCTAAAGTGTTGACATATCTATACAGTGTAAGGGCCAAATATTTTAAGCTTGTGCAGGAGGATTTGAATTTTCAAGGGAAAAGTTCTCAGCTTCTCATCAGAGACCTCTAGAGAACCCCAGTTACGGTTACACGGTTTTCCTCTCCACACTTCACACTGCGCTGTTTCGGTTCTTCAGAAAGGCATGCGGCTGAAGCTGTGTGGGAATTTAAATGTGTGCTTTCTGACGGATTCTACATACAAAGGAATGTTAATGGACTTAAATGAATCATAAAACCTGCTACAGATAAGCAGCTTTCCGGCTACAGTTCAGGAAAACAGTAGCACGATCATAGACATTAGGTCCCTAGGTTGTTGTCTAGTTGATGGGAGAAACATAAGCCACGATCTGTCATAACATGAAACACATAGTAACACTGAAAGTAATCAAGGCAAGCTCATGGTTCAAAGTAGTAAACAAAAGTTTAGAGACATGAGTCTACTTACAATGCGCACATTAAAAGCCAGTCTCGGACTTGGGAAGAAGTTTACAATACAGACCACTTGGATAACACATTTCTCCAAATATCTCTCACTTTCTTTAGGAGCTCTCTCCCATTAAGAAGTGCGGGTACATATTCTGTACTTATACTGAGGTGATAAAAATTATGGGATGGCGATGTGCACATTTACAGATGACGGTAGTATCGCGTACACAAGGTATAAAATGGTAGTGCATTGGCGGAGCTGTCATTTTTAGTCACGTGATTTGTTTTCCGACGTGATTATGGCCGCACGACGGGAATGAACATTCTTTGAACATGCAGCGGTAGTAGGAGCTAGACGCATGGGACATTCCATTTCGGAAATGATAAGATGATTCAGTATTCTGTGATTTACAGTGTCATGATTGTGTCGAGAATACCTAATGTCAGGCATTACCCTTCACCACGGACAACACAGTGGCCGACGACGTTCACCTTACGACTTAGAGCAGTGGCGTTAGATTAGCTTTGTCATTGCTAGCAGAGAAACAACACTGCGTGTAGTAACCACCAAGATCATCGTGGGATACACGACCAACATATCTCTTAGGACAGTTCGGCGAAATTTGGCGTTAATGGACTATGGCAGCAGATGACCGACGCGAGTGCTTCTGCTAACAGAACAACATCGCCTGCAGCGCCTCTTTTGGGCTCGTGACCGCATCTGTCGCACCCTAGATGACAGGAAAACTGTTGCTTGTTCAGATGAGTCTCGATTTCAGCTGTCAAGAGCTGACGGTACAGTTCGATTGTGGCCCAGGATCACGAAGCCATGGACCCAGGTTGTCTACAAGACACTGTAAAAGCTGGTGTGTTCATAATGGTGTGGGCTGTGTTTGCATGGATTGAACTGGGTCCTCTAGTTCAACTAAACTAACCATTGACTGGAGTCGACCATTTTCTGCCGTTCATGGACTTAATATTCCGAAACAACGATGGAATTTTTATTGATGAAAATGCGCCATGTCACCGGGCCACAATTACTCGCGATTGGTTTGAAGAACATTGTGTATATTTCGAGCGAATGGTTTGGCCTCGCAGATCGCCCGAAATGAATCCAATCAAACATTTATGAGACATAATCGAGGGTTCAGTTCGTGCACAAAATCCTGCACCGGCAACGCTTTCGCATTTATGGACGGCGATAGTGGCAGCACGACTCAACATTTCTGCAGGGGATTTCCATTGACGTCTTGAGTCGATGTCAGGTCGAGTTGCAGCTGTAAGCTGGGAAAAAGGAGGTCCGACATGATATGAGAAGGTATTCCCGTGACTTTTGTTACCTCAGTGTATAAGCAACCGACGTGAGTAGCTAATGGCATTGGAATATCACGTAGGAGGAAACTGGAAATGCAACATAGTATGAATGACAGTCAGAGCCTGACAACAGATTAGTAGACAATGCTCGAAGTGCTGAGGAATGTTGAAGGAAGGAAGAAAGATATGGTTTAACGTCTCGTGGACATAGAGGTCGTTACAGATGAAGCACAATCTCGGATTTTTTCAAGGATGGGGAAGAAAATCGGCTGTACCTTCGAAGAGAACTTAGGCATGTTATCAGGTAAGCTAAAATAGAACATTTCATCTAGATAATAGAAATCTCTCACAACAGAACTAAAACTATATTGACAGCTGAGGAAGAGATATCAGGGCATAATGTGAGTTCTAAAAATATTACACCTCTCTTCCGTGAGAATGAAACTTTGAGTAATCCACCTGAGCTGTGCAAAACATCTAATAATTACTTGTTGTGAATAGTCGATAAGTAAAAAATGTTCTTGACACAGATGAGTACGTAGAATTGTTGAAAGCTTGTAATCCAAGGCAACTACGTAACACGCAGCGGAAAGAAACAAGCAAAGATGAAAATGAAACTATTCGCATGAGTATGATGAAATTTACAGTAGTATTATGAAGATCAGTGCACCATACGTTAGTTATATACCTATGCAATGTATCTTTGAGATGCGTTAAATTTCCTTGCAGACTGTAATCTTCGTTAGGGAAACCACGTTATGAGAAGGGTGAAAGAGATAACGTATACAATTACCGGTAATATCATTGCTACCAGTGCTTTCTAACGTTTTTGATAAAGTAATGTAAAGAAGGGCAGTGGCTCGTCTCATTACTCACAATTTGCTGTCAGACTTTCTGGTTGGCATCAAGATAGGAGTATACCTAGAAAATACTCTTCATTACTTTTTGCGTGGGGCATTAGTAGGGCTAAACGACAAATAGATGATTTAACAAAGCATTTGGCTGTTTGCAGCATAAAATACTTTTGCAGTAGTTGGAACATGGGGTTAGGGAACAGGTCCAGTAATAGTTTATATGTGGAAAGTTGAAAGCGGACGGTTGTCCTCCATTGCCTGTACTGTTTGGAGTTACGTAAAGAGTGTGTGTGTGTGTGTGTGTGTGTGTGTGTGTGTGTGTGTGTGTGTGTGTGTGTGTGTGTGTGAGGGGAGGGGGATGGGACCCGAGTTCTCTTCTGTATCTTTTCTTGAGATTATTGACCTGCCAATAAATGTAGCACACGAGACAAATTTTATTCTTTGCAGATGATAGAAGCGTTATTGGGAAGTACATGGAGCATTATATAAAATGATGTAGCTGGTAGGATGCTCAGTAACATCAGCACGTTGCTTTCAGGGAACTGATTAACGCTTAACTGTAACAAAACGCAATGTATTCTAATTGAGACGAGAAATATTGTAAAAGAGAAATATTGCCGGCTGAATGTCTTCAAACAGTCTGTGGCGCCGATTATTTTAAACCCTTAGGAATGAGGGTAAATGAAACACTTTCTTGGAACTATCGAGTTCACGAAATCGTGTAGAAATTGAATGCTTCTGTCTTCACTCTACGAATGGTCCCTGCTTGCTTAAAATGGTTCAAATGGCTCTGGGCACTACGGTACTTCTGAGGTTATCAGTCCCCTAGAACTTAGAACTACTTAAACCTAACTAACCTAAGGACATCACACACATCCATACCCGAGGCAGGATTCGAATTTGCGACCGTAGCGGTCGCGCGGGTCCAGACTGAAGCGCCTAGAACCGCTCGGCTTACTTTGCTTACTTTAACTCCGTTGTCTCGTATGGTTTTATATTTTCGGACAACTCTGAGCAGTCATCTAGAATACTTAATGAACTTGGCGGAGGCCATTGCTCTGGTGTCCCTGAATTCCAACTCCACCGTCCCTGTACATGTATTCCATTATGAGAATTGTTGTGACAATATTGACTCATTCAGAGGGAACAGCAACATTCCTTCAGGAAATTCTAGACGGAAAAACAATATACACCAGGGTAGAACTTCCTTAACCCCTGTGCAGAAAGGTGTGCACTACTAATCGGGTTTCATTTTCAATGCATTTCCAGCAGAACTGAAAAAATTAGTAATAAAGCCGAATTATGTAGATCAAAGTTACAAGTTTTCCTTCTGGCACACTCCCTCTTACCTGTACTATAGTTCATCGCAGTTGTTGAGAACCTTTCTCTATAATGTGTTATTCATTTGTATACTCTGTTTTCTCGGTGTTTTGGTAACTCTTAATTCTTTGTACATAAATAATTAAGTATTCATTATTCTGTAACCTGTGTGCCGACATGTTCCACAGTAAAGTAGATTTTGCATACAAGATCCCATGGATTCCGGCAAGGAAATCTATAAATAAATAAAATTCTCCGTTTAGTTAAAAGGCCGTCACTGTGCTTTTCTGAGCAGATTAGCTGAAATACCTCTATGTCTAAACAATTTCTGTAGTTGCCTGGACCTCCAGATATGTGGTAATCATTCATAGGCTCTCCTGAAAGTAGGCGAGTCGTTGGTTTTTTGATGTGTAAATGAGACTGAAAAGTGTTACAGGTTTTTGAAGTAGGAAGTTAGTGGTCCTAAGTGATCAAAATTAGTACTTATCTAGAAAGAAAATGTTGCACGGACTTGTGAAATTCCGTTAGTTGGGCATAGAATTATATGTAATTTTTTCCGGGAGCTGCAGTGTAGCCATTGAGCACGTGATCGGTCGACGGGTACCTTCAGGTAGATCGTGGCGCTGTTAACAAAATGGGTGAGGGATTGACGAACGTGGCGAGAGTTAACTAATATGATAGACTAAGAGTTGCGATTTCATTTTGCATTAGACTTCTATAGCACCCTAATGTTGCTCGACTCTGTCCTTGTGCAGATTTATAGCGGACTTTGCAGGAAATGTACGTTGACTACGCTACTAGTTACATAGATTTTTCAGTCCAGAGGTCGAATGTTGGAATCATTTTAGTTTGATTGTTCACAAGACTTGCATCGTTGGTGTAAGACCTGTAATTTTCTTGATTTTGTCGTAGTGTTCAATGAAGCAACGCTCATGAAGATGATTTTCCAAGTGAAGAAGCACCTATAATGGTTCCAAGTCTATCTGCAAGCGTTTCATTAACGACGCAGTGGTGTACTGTATCGTATTATTTGCCTCCCACGTCGCTACGACCGCGTAATTCCGGTCGTGTGGATCTCCCCATGACAAAATGACACACAGAGAACGAGAGAAGGAACGTGTCCAGACTCAAAAAGCTATTCCCATTTCCCTTTCTTGTTTAATACCAGTCTCACCTTACCATGAGAAACATCTTCAATTTTGTTGCACCCACTTCGCGCCAGATAAACAGTCGGATTCGCTTCCATCGGGCAAACATTTAAATTCTCATCAGACACCTTTTTACATCTTCAAATCTTAACCTACAATATCAGTACCTCACCTACATCCAATTTCCACTTTCATTCCTATGATATCACGGTCCTGATTCATTCACCTGCTTACCAGGGACTGGCAATCAAGCCTTTGAACATTACTGTGCAGACGACCTACAAAAGCAACAACGTCATTATTTAGATCACATCTGTAGGAGTACATCACCTTGAAACCCAGAGGCAGCTTAGCAATAAAAACAGTTTAAATGGTATTTTTTACATTTTATTTCTAATCTAAGGTTTGTTTCAACTACACTGTATTTCAAAAATATTTATAAGTAAAGAGTACGTAGTCATCTGCCAGATCGCCGATCCTCCCTTCCACTTCGTGGAAGAGTATGAAAAATAATGTAACGTGATGTTATGATTGAGCTTACTACCTTTTCAGGTCTAAGTAAACGCAGTTTACTTATTTTTTCAATATTCTCGCAGTTGTTGAATTGTGTGAAATAAAACTGACGCACTCCTAAGTGGTAGTGACGTCGGCATACATACCACGTTCATATGTCATACCAAGTGATTTGAGGTGACATCTTAATCGAATACTGGTGAATGTACCCTCCACTGGTTGGGGAGCCCGAATATTCAGAGAGTAAAAGGGGATATGGTGTGTACAAAAATTGCCTTAGCTCTCTTACTACGAACACTCACAGATAACTTAGGAAGAATGATCTAGTTCGTCCTGTTAGGGATATGCATGCACTTAACTTCTACTGTTACTTGCATTTAAGAGATAAGGCATCTTAGACAGAGATGTCTTTTTTGTGTTTACTTCTATTGACCTATTGATACTCATCTCAATTTCAGATTTTGTCTGTATGCAGCTGAATAATGCAATTCAGTTTTTACTATATGCTTTTTGCCCAAACGTAAAATAGAGTACCATCATTGCTCATAAATGTACTGACATATATATTTGCAGGCAGCATTTTTGACATGTGCAGTAAATTGAGGCGGACAAGTACGGAAACACAAATTTTATTTATACAGCTGCACATAGACATTATAACAATATTTAACTTTCCAGTTTTCCACATTTTACTCCTGACTCGTTCAGTTACTTTGCTACAGCAGCAGTGTATGACAAATTTTAAATAACCTAATGAAACCAGAGATGTCTTGTTCATAGTATTATCCAAGCAAGTTGAATATTTCTACGGGAGCCTCCAAATACATGGGGCACTTCCTAAGTTAATTCAACACCTGAAAAACTGTAATTTTATTTTATACTATACGTTATTGATGTTTTAATATATCTTTATTAAATATAATAGCACAAGTCATTACATTTCAGCAACTACTCTGGCACAACAAACAACCAGCCACGTAATGTTACGGCGAGAAATGATTAATATGAGGTGCATAACGTCGGTTCTGTCAGTTGCTAATGCTCTGCTGTAGAACTATGGTTTCCTTGATGTGGCAGCTACACCAAGTATCTTTGAGAGTGCTGCGGGAAACAGGACATTGGAAAGCTCCCTCCAAACAATATCCGAGCCCATAAAACGGAAGTACTCCCTCGAGGTGCCACTACAGTTAGTATAAATAACGCAACAGATCGCGTATCGCAACTTTTACTGCAGACGATTTTTCATAATTTACAGAGATACAGCCTACGGAACGTTCTCTCGCGCATCAATAGCACACATAATGGGGCAATACTGACAGAGCGAAATTGACTTCCTTTGTACGTGTTAGATAACCTACCGTGACACGTGTTGTGTGCCTAATCACAGCACATTAATGGCCAAGAACGTTTACACTTAGATAGTGGCCTTTCATAACTACGAATATGAACCGGTAACCTCAATCTCTCTGTAATTGTAAAAGAAACTATCATAAAACAGAAATATTGTGGTAAAAGGAGACTGCATCTTTCCACCTCCTAAATAACCCCCAATAATAAACACATTCGTTGAATCTAATTCACGATATGTTATTCCCATTTTAGCACGTTATTTTCATGTATATACTCACAAGTAACTGAGACAATGAACGCTCTCCGACGTAAACTCTAATCATGTCTGTGTAACGTAAGCTGTAAACCGATTTTGGCTTGATCTTAAGTTCGGTAGTATAGAAAGTGTGTCTGAATTTCCTTGATTACTGAAACAAGTGCGAGTGACACTGATCTGACTAATATTGAATATTCAGGTGCAACTGCTTAATATTCAATCATTCAACAGTAAGTAATTAACATTTCACAAGAAAAGATTCAATAATTAAGTGCCTCGCAATACAATTTCATCTACTAAGATATTAGTTAGTAAGACTCATTAAAAAATCAACCAAAGTTAAAACCATGATCCCAACGCAGTTACGTTTGCTATTCATTAAGCAAAAGAGCACACCAGATAACGATTCTGACTGCGTATAGACAAACCGGACTACCTGTTCTATGTACTGAACCTAACTGCATATGAAAGAATGTAACAGCGCTGTGGAGGTTACACGACAATTTTCAAGTACCTTTAATGTTGCTCGTGGACTGACTTACTGTGGAACAGGAGGCAGAAATAAAAGTGATGCTTTGCCTTTTCCTGTTCGGTAATCGTGCAATGGGCCTCCTTGCTCCTGAACACGAGATTTCTAATACTTTGTATCCTCTAGCCCTAATAATCTCTAAATATTTCTTTCATGAGAATGTCAATACGAGATATCTTCAAAAATTCCGGAGCATTCGTAATTTCGTCAAAATGGTGAGTTGGAGCGAAATGCAGTTTGCATCACTGCGCACACCTGTTTCTAAAGTGTAACTGCCGGAAGTCTGATTGTTGTATGCGTGTTAGTTATTTTTGAGTGCTATATTGAGTAGAACGCTGTGTCTCACTGTTTGCGAATTTCGAGATGGCAGAGTTAGAGGAGCAAGGTGTCTGCATTAAATTTTGCGTGAAACCCAAGAGAACCTTTACAGAGACACACCAAATGATGCAGAAAGCCTATGGTGATGAGTGCTTAAGTCGTGTTCGGTGTTACGAACGGTTCACAGGGATAAAATTGCCCGGACGGATGTTAAAGATGATCCTTGTTCAGGACGCCCTTCGACGTCTACCGACGACGCAACTGCCAAGAACGTCAACGAAACTGAGCGTGCCAATGGCATACTGACTGTCCGAGAGATTGCAAAAGAATGTAACATTGCAGTTGTATCATGTTACGAAATCCTGGCACAGCATCTTGGAATGCATCGCGTAGCCGCAAAGTTCGTCCCACGGCTCATGGGTCGAGAACAGAATGACCGCCTCGCAGTTTGTGATGAGCTTTTGGATAACACAAATGAGAATGAGATATTGCTTAAGAGAATCATAACTGGTGACGAGACTCGGTTCTACGGTTATTACGTTGAGACCAAGGTTCAATCTTCAAAATAGGTTTGGAAAGGTTCCTCAACACGAAAAAAGGCTCGTTAGGTCAAGTCAAATGTTAAAGCCATGCTGATAGTTTTCTTTGACTTTGAAAGTCTAGTTCGTCATGAATTCGTGCCACAGGGACTAACTTCTAATATATGGTACTATCGGGACGCGTTGCCATGCCTGCGAGAAAGTGTGAGAAGGAAATGGCCTGAAATGTGGCCAGGGAGTTCGAGGCCCTTTCATCACCATAACGCACCGACTCATTCAATGCTGTTGGTGCGTGTCTGTTACACAAAAAACGAAATCAGTGTGCTGCCTGATCCTCCGTTCTCTACGGAACTGCCACCTGGGAACTTTTATTTATTTTAGAAGTTGAAAGCCCCGCTGAAAGGTCGAAGATTTGCAACGACAGACGAGATGAAAGAAAATTCGCAGACGACGCTTCGCGCGATCCAGCAAGAGGCGAACTAAGACTGCTTCCCGAATTGAAAATGGTGTTGAGAGCGGTGTATCAAACGAGGAGGAGAGTATTTCGAAAGAGGCCATGCGCTACAAGTAAAAGGTAAGCGTATAAAAAATTTGTGGATTAAGTTCCGGAATTTTTTGAAGAGAACATGACTTAATACAACTGCCAAAATAATGAACTGCTCTTGAAATAGAACATACATTTCAATATAGAAGATGAAACTGCGGACATGGACAGCAAATGATGTGAACGTAGAGGATGTTGATTTAAATACAGATTAATTAGGTCAAACGAAAGGAAAATACGATCACACAGTTTCTACGCTCCTGATTTAGACAAAAATTTACGTTATATTTGGCACACCGGGACGTGCAGTAGGGAAGGAAGGAAATCTCATCTTGAAATACACTTACATATTATACTTTCGTTTAAAGAACAATATATATTGAAAAATGGAACTTGAATCAGTAGGGATAATATGCCTAACAGAAGTAATTGGTACGTAATATGAGATAAAGTTACACGAGGTTCCAACTGCTCCACCGACAGGTTGAACATTCCACTAGATAAACAAAATAAAATTAACTGTAACCACTATAAATTCCCCACAATAAGACAGGTTATCTCCTTTTCATAGGCGTCTTCTCTGCCGGCGGACATACAGAGAAACCTGCGCAACACAGAAGCCCTACCACCTCGGCTGTATGGATTACCCAAGATCCATAAGAACAACGTTCCACAGGGACCGATCGTTAGCGCTCCTGGATTACCGTCATATAAACTGGCTAAACACTTGGCCCCTCTGCTCCAGCCACACATGGTGAAGACCGACACATACATTAAGGACTCTGGACATTTCATTGAGAAGCTTAAACAAACTTGCACCAAACGACATCCTGGTCAGCTTTGATGTTGTTTCGTTATTTACGACATCAGAAAGCTCTTCCACGCATGTCTCACCACGAGCTATTTCACGTGGAATGGCGATTTCTACGAACAACTGGAAGGCGTCGCCAAGGGTAGCCCTCTCAGTCCAGTGGTGGCCAACTTCTTCATGGAACAATTCGAAGCACAGGCACTGGAGTCGGCGACTTGCAAACCTAAGGTGTGGTACAGGTACGTCGATGATACTTTCGTGGTGTGGAGCCATGGTGAAGAACAGCTCGGTGACTTCCTAAGACACTTGAACAGCCTCCATGCCAACATAACATTTACCACGGAAGTAGAAAAGGACAAGAAACTGCCATTTCTAGATGTGTTGGTCACAAGGGACGGCGAAAACCTGGGACACATTGTCTATCGAAAACCGACACACACGGACCGATACCTGCACAAACTGTCAAACCACCACCCGAGCCAGAAAAGAGGCATGATCAGTACGCTCGTATCGAGAGCAGGACGAATATGTGAGCCGCAACACCTCAAACGAGAAACGCAACACCTGGAAGCTGTCCTGAGGAGCAATGGATACTCCACAAATTATATTAGAAGTGTAACAGAGCCAAACACTCGGCGAAGTAAGGGACCAGAAAAAGAAATGTCGGGTACGGCCTTTCTGCACTACATTCCCAGAGTGACGGACAGAATCGGCCGTATATTGCGCAAACATGGCGTAAAGACGATTTTCAAACCGACAAGGAATATCAAAGAGTGTCTTAGATCGGCGAAGGAGAAAAGAGACCCACTTGCAATGTCGGGAATATACCGTATACCATGCACATGCGGAAAAGTTTATGTCGGAATGACTGGACGATCCATTAACACCAGGATCAAAGAGCATAAACGACATTGCAGGTTGGGGCAGGTGGTGAAATCGGCCGTGGCAGAGCACGCACTGAATCAGACCGACCACGTAATAAAATTCGCCGACACGGAAGTTCTGGCTGCAGAGAAGCACTATCACACGCGCTTGTTCAGAGAAGCTGTGGAAATACAAAAACACGCGAATAGTTTGAACAAGAAAGAGGAAAGCCTTAAGGTAAACGGATCCTGGCTTCCCGTACTGCAGCGAACGACCGTCGCAGGTAGCAAGAGGAGAACCGCACCGGAAATGACCGCGGAGAAGCCCTCGGACGTTGGCGCGCCAGGTACATATAGTCTGCGCCCGCGAGCTCGGCTCCAGTTCACCACCGGCAATGGAGGGTGAAGCTTTGACAATGCCAGCCACTCGTGCTGGCGAAACGTCAGAAAAATCATTAGATGAACGTCGGCCGAAGAACTCGAGACAGAAGCCAGTAGGTAGTTTGTCAAGAAGTGGTTACGAAAACCTCAACAATTTTGTCATTATCGATCGTCTGTTCGTATGAACAATCTGTGACAGCAAGAGGAGAACCGCACCGGAAATGACCGCGGAGAAGCCCTCGGACGTTGGCGCGCCAGGTACATATAGTCTGCGCCCGCGAGCTCGGCTCCAGTTCACCACCGGCAATGAAGGGTGAAGCTTTGACAATGCCAGCCACTCGTGCTGGCGAAACGTCAGAAAAATCATTAGATGAACGTCGGCCGAAGAACTCGAGACAGAAGCCAGTAGGTAGTTTGTCAAGAAGTGGTTACGAAAACCTCAACAATTTTGTCATTATCGATCGTCTGTTCGTATGAACAATCTGTGACAGCCGAAATCGACCAGTGTCATCGACACGTTGTACATGGCAGCTGACTTTTCTCTCCTACCCAAGCACTCAGAGATGACCATAGACATGGTGCTATCACGTGGAAAGCCCAGTGACTGCAGAATTTCAGTTACGAATTACAGCATTCGCCATGTGGCCTCCATCTGGTGGCAATCAAATGCACTGATACGTCTGTTAGTATCAGGCTGACGGCCACTACGAAGTCTTTAGACAGCTCACTCACGTGACAAGTTGAATTATTATACTTGCCTTGATGACAGTAGTGTTGTATGTCCAAGACAGCACCTGTCGCCAATCTCAAATTAAACTGATCATTTATTTCTGTTGTTCACCACAGTGACTTTTTCTCAGCCAGACAAAACAGTACTTTTTATTCATATAATTCTGTGATATACTTAGCTATTCATTTCTACAATATCCACGTTGCAGTTAATTACATTACCATATTGCTTTCATTTTCAGCTTCAAACCATAGAAATCAGTATTAATGAAGCAATATGAGTAAATAACTGCAATGGTTAGCTCCTTGGAAATGCTTTTATTTCTAACGACTACAGGTTTCGCATTGGCCCCGAAGAGCAGCGTTTTATGACATTTTCTTTCGAGTCTTAAAATATAACTGTATTATGATAAAGTACTTAATAAGTACGCAGGATTGTGTTATTCACTAACACGGAGGCAAAGTATAAGCTAATTAAAATCGGATCACAGAAAACATGGAAAGCTTATTGCGGAATGGTCAGCCAAGAATTTTATACAAAAGAAGGAAGGTTAGTGTTAAAAGCTCCTCTGGTGACCCGGTCGCAGGTTCGAATCCTGCCCCGGGCATGGATGCGTGTGATGTCCTTAGGTTAGTTAGGTTTAAGTAGTTCTAAGTATAAGGGGCTGATGACCTCAGATGTTAAGTCCCAGCCGGCCCCTGTGGCCGACGTTTCTAGGCGCTTCAGTCCAGAGCCACGTTGCTGCTACGGTAGCAGGTTTGAATCCTGTCTCGGGCATGGATGTGTGTGATGTCCTTAGGTTAGTTAGGTTTAAGTAGTTCTAAGTTCTAGGGGACTGATGACCTCAGCAGTTGAGTCCCATAGTGCTCAGAGGCATTTTTGAACCCTCCGATGACCAGATAGTAGGAGACGTAGCAGTAGATCACGCTGGGGAAGGATGACGAAGGAAATCAGTGGTGCTCTATACAAGGAATCATCCAAGTATTCATCCTAAGTGGTTCAGAGAAGCCAAGCAAAATCTACATCGGGTTGTCCGGACGGGGATTTCGACAGTATATACTCAACGATCGTGAGGTCTAGCTGGTCGCTATCGTTCAACCAGGGCATGCTGGAAAGTAATTTCTCAGCATTTCTATGCGAAAACTCTTAGTGATTTTTAAATAAAACAAACACCCTTAACATTCCACGTCTTTATTCTTCATGTCTACGTATTTACTTTTCAACGCAGTCACCCTGCCGACGAAACATGTCGCCCGAGAGATCAGTTTGTTCATAACGTCACTGTGGAATTTTTGACTGTTGACGGGCCCCAGCCTCACCTCTGCTTGCACCGCTTCATCACTATCAAAGTGTTCTTAAGTTCTGGAAACAGATGAATATAGGATGGGGCCAAGCCAGAAATGTATGTAGGATGATCGAGGATTTCGCAGCGTTTGTGTGTGGTTTGTCATTATCATGCTGAAGGAGAGGGTGCTCCATGTGAGGGCGAACTCTTCGAGTTCGAAACTTGATTATAGCACGCTGTTTATTACGCACTGGCACAGATACGTTTGCATTCATAGGCCATATATGACACAGACCGCGCATATCCCTATTCCTGCCGTGTTAACGCTTGAAACAAAAATTTAATTCACGTGACTCGGGGCAGAAAGCCGAGTTTCTGTCATTACGCACTGTGTGAAGTGGAGCTGACAGCTACAGTTTCTCTCATTTGCAGCTGAAATCAATCGTCGATTTTGACAATTCAACGAACTGTAGTACTACTCTTACACAAATACGAGGGTGATTTGAAAAGTTCTCGGAACGGAATAGACAAAAAAAATTACTTACATCACTGATTTTTTTTAAGTTCCAATGTAGTCTCCTTAGAGATTAATGCACTTGATGGATCTATGTTCCAGTGACTTGATCTCATCTAGAAAATGAGTTTCCTTAAGTTCTGCAATATAGTTGTCAACTCCGGCTATCAATTCTTCGGTTGAAGTGAATCTTCGCCCACCAGGAAAAATTTTCACTTTTGGAAAGAGATGGAAGTATGACGGAGCCATATCAGGTGAATAAGGCGGGTGCCTCATACGGTAGTTCGTGTAATCTTTCCATAGCGACTGAACATGTGTGCCCACTTTGCATCCCAGAACACTGATGCCGTGACCTTTCCTGCCGAAGGAATCATCTTTGCTTTCTTTGGCGGAGGAGAATCATCATGTTTCCACAGATTTGAGTGTTGTTTTGTCTCTGGGGTATAGTAGTGCATCCAAGATTCATTTGTGGTCACAAACCGGACCAAAAAATCTTGAACGTTTCTCCTAAAACGGGACAAACATTCTTCTCATATGTCCATTCATACGCATTTTTCATCCAGCGTCAAGAGTCGCGGCAGTCATCTTACAGATAATTTTTTCATTTCTAATTCTTCAGTTAAAATGACATCTGGCAAGCGTGAGCAATTTCACGCACTTTTAAAATTGGCGATCCTCCATGACCATTTTGTGCACTTTTGCAATTATTTCTAGGGTAGTGACATCTTTCCCGACCACTCCGCGGATCATCATCTAAGCTCTCCAGACCAAGGAGCACAGTCCCATAGTGTATTCTGGTAATCAGCATGAATGTTCTTTACTTTCATATCTTTCTTTATGAAGTACTTAATCACTGCTCGAATCTCGATTTTTTCCATCTTCGCAAATCACTACGCGGGAAGTCCGCCCCCGGTAGCTGAATGGTCAACGTGACGGATTGTCAATCCTCTGGGACCGGGGTTCGATTCCCGGCTGGGTGTTGTGAAGTGGCTTCAAATTGAAAGACCGGCACCCGGCGAACGGCCTGCCCGACGGGTGGCCCTACGCATCCGATTAAATAAACAAATAAAACTACGCGGAAACAACAGAGCCATGCCACCGCTACAGCTCTCTTCCAAGAGCACTGACGTGACATGTTTACAGGCAACAATTCAATGAATATCTCATTGCGCTAGCGCTGACCTCTCGTGGTGATTCCGAGAACTTTTCAAATAACCCACATAGAAGCGCAGTTAACCTAGTTAATCCGAAATTCCTGTTAATAAAGCAGTTGTTATCGTTGTTACACGTGGTCAAGTTAAAACGTATTGACAGCTCTTAACGAGCGACAGAATGTTCTCTAGTGAATATTTGACCTTTTTTTTCTTTGCTCTGTGTATTCTTGTAGTTCGTCGCTTCTACAGAAGTGGAAGCCAAAATATCAATTTCGAACGCAGTATTAGTTTTCTAACCATTACACAAGCATATGTGTAAAATGCTTTAGTATGCTTTTGTAAGAAGGAAAGTTCGTTTATGTGCATAATGTCAGGCATTTACGCAAAATAAGCACGTATGTTTCCTGACTTTTGCTTAATCCAGTACAGATACCGAAACGATATAAAGGCAGGAAGTGCAATATATTACAAAACGTTGATTATACAGGTATTGTGAGCTATATATTAACGATATGTTGTCTCAAAATCTTAGTAATTCACCAACTTTTACATCGAAGGATAAACATCCATCCTAACTTTCGCCTCATGGAAATACATCTGCAAGTATTTTAAAGTAACTCACACAACTGAAAGTTTGGTCACTCAATCTAGTGTGTAGGATACAAAACAAGCCTAATCTGAGCATATGAGAAGGTTACTGCTTCTGCACCTAGTAAAACGCACATTTTATCTTTAACAGAAATGTCAAACTGTGCACTATAAATGTGTAATGACGGCCTCGGCTTCATGCCCCGACTCACGTGACTTAGATGTTGGTTTTAGTAAACATGACGTCATGCGTAGTCTATGTTATCTATGGTCCATGTTTGCATTGTACACCGCTATCTTAGATGCCACAATTCGGAGCCCTCTAGCGGCAGAGAGCTCCATATAGGTAGAAATGAAGAATAAAGATTGTTAATAATGTTTGTTTTATTTAATCCTCGAGCAGTCGTGCCGAGTCGGCGTATCCAACGTGTTGACAACAATGGAGACCTTTGAAACTTGACGTATTCCTTTATTATTGTTCTGATGACTCATGTGCAGTGCAGTAATTGTCGGTGCTAAAGAATATGTTAAACGGAGAATTTAGGGTCAAGCTGTCTCTGCTGGCGCACTCAGTGCACCGCACGACTGGTCATGTAAATATTTTTTTATATCTACGAACATAGTGGTGATTTTACTTACAACGTTCCTATGGCCCGTGTTAAATATAAATTTATATTTTAGGGTAACAAAGTGCTTAACCAACGAGGAATTAGAATGTCTCTTGAATGAAGATCCTGGTCTTACGGAAGATGTAGACACTGTATCGGACACTGATACTAATAAGGAAGTGGAGGTAATTACTCGTAGTGACCATGACACTGAAAGTGAACAAGAGAATGAGTAAGACGAAAATGACAATAATAGTCAACCACGTTCTATTGGTGATTGGCTTGTGGGAAGGGACAGAACTTCTGAATAAAGGAATAGTACTAGCTCTACCACAAGCAAAGCGGGATGGAAAAATATTGTAAAAATTTTTCCTGCACCCAACTCTATTGCCAGGGATGTAACAACCGAGATCTTTGGATTCCTCATGATAATTGACATGGAGAAGATCGATACTATTGTGAAATATACAAACAAATATATTCAACTCGAACCAGAACTTTCCGATTATCAGAGAGAAAGAGACAAAGAAGAAACGACGAGAAGTCAAATACTGGCACTCCTTGATTTAGTTTATCTCTTCGGAAAGAAGAAAGCTAATCACACTAATGTAACTGAACTGTGGAATACCGATGGACAAGGAATCGAAACTGGAAGAGCTGTGATGAGCTACAAGCGATTTATATTCTTGCTGCGATGTATTCGTTTCGACGATAAAATCACAAGAGAAGAGAGGAGAAGATCTGAAAAGTTGGCCGCAATACGTTCGATTCGGGATGAGTTTGTAACCAGTTGCCAAAGTACGCACAGCATCTGTGAGTTTGTAACCACTGATGAAAAACTTTCAGCTTTTCGTAGTCGTTGTAGGTTTGTGCAAGATATCCCCAAGAAACCTGCCAAATATGGCATTAAGATATTTGCACTTTGTGGTGCGAAAACATTTTTTACAAGCAGCCTTGAGGTATATTGTGAAAAGCAGCTTGAAGGACCTTATGCAGTCTCAAAGTCACCGTCGGAAATATTGGCGGACTTATGAGTCAAATAGAGGGATCCAAGAGGAATATAACTATGGGCAATTGGTATCCAAGTCGCCCGTTGGTTATGTCGCAATTAGGTAAAAGGCTTACGTGTATTGGGACACTCAGGAAGAATAAACGAGAAATTGCTTTGGAGTTTCTGCCTAAGAAAAATCGAGTGCCTAGTTCTCCGCTCCTAGGATATAAAAACGATTTGACTTTGGTTTCGAACGTACCGAAGAAGAACAAGACGGTTTTCTTGTTAACTAAGCATGATTCGGGTACTATCTATGAAGATTCTCTAACGCGAGAGATTGTGTTAGACTACAATGACACTAAGTGTGGCGTTGATCCAGTCGACCAGATGTGTGGCACATATTCTGTGGCTCGTGTAATGAGAATCTTTGGTAATCTATTTCGCTGTAATGGTCATTGCTGGTATCGACGCCCAGATCCTTTTTTACTCAAATGGACAAAATCGAAAGGTTGGAAGAGGAGTATTTCTGAAGAACCTGGCTTATGATCTCATGAAACCACATCTAATAGAAAGAGCCAAAATTCAGAGCCTTCCCAGATGCATATCGCTGTTCCATCTAAGGTACATGACAACACCTGAGCAAGTTGAGAAGCATTCGTTTCAAATGGTTCAAATGGCTCTAAGCACTATGGGACTTGTCCGCCGCTCGTGGTCTCGCGGTAGCGTTCTCGCTTCCCGAGCACGGGGCCCCGGGTTCGATTCCCGGCGGGGTCAGGGATTTTCACCTGCCTCGAGATGACTGGGTGTTTGTGTTGTCCTCATCATTTCATCATCATCCAGGAAAGTGGCGAAATTGGACTGAACAAAGATTGGATAATTGTACGGGCGCTGATAACCACGCAGTTGAGCGCCCCACAAACCAAACATCATCACCACATCACTATGGGACTTAACATCTGAGGTCATAAGTCCCCTAGACTTAGAACTACTTAAACCTAACTAACCTAAGGAGATCACAGACACCCAGTCCCGAAGCGGGATTCGAACCTGCGACCGCAGCAGCAGCGCGGTTCCGGACTGAAGCGCCTAGAACCGCTCTGCCAAAGCGGCCCGCAAGCATTCGGCTAAGAAACGGGGACGCTGTGTTATTTGGAAGGGCCGAGAATATTAACAAAACAATAAAGTGTGATTCTTATAATAATTTTGTTTGCAGACACCATACAAGTATTAGTTACAAATGTGAGAAGTGTCAAGTTACAGCTACAGATTCAGATGACTAGTGACTTGAATCTTGACATCTCTTAAATTACTAAGTAGTGAACATGGCCTGTGTGTAAGCTATTATAATATGGTTTCCGTAGGCATTCACTACAACGTATATTATTTTTCATCGCTGAGAACGAAATATAGATTTTTTAGAACTATGTCATTTATGAGTTTAAGTGTATATCAGCTTTTCTAAATAAAGTATAATTAACAGCCGAGTTAAATAACGAAACGTTGTTTCCCGAGTTAATATCATTTTGAGTGGTACTACATCTACCCTTAAAAACAGTAAACTAATTAATATCAATACTAGGCGTGAGAGCATAGGAAAATAACCATAGAACTGAGCAGCGAAAGTAGTGAACAAAATGCGGCGCGCGACTGCTCGTGCAATAAGAAAACGCGCTTGCCGGACGGTTAAGAAGCCTTAACTGTTTTCGCACCTAAATTCGGAAGCGGTTCTTTTCAATAGGTTCTGGTATATGATTTTTGGGTTCTAAATTTTATTTTGGCACCCAGCACCTTTCTTCTTTCTACTTGGTCGCGTGATGACAGTGAAAGGGTGTGAGGAGGGAAGACGATGAGAATTAAATGTCTCGTCGACGTCGTGTCATTACAGACAGAGCACAAGGTCGTATTTGGGAAGAATCGGAAAGAAATCGACTGTTTCCTTTCGAAGATCCGGTGTGGCACTCCCCTCATGTGGTTTGGGAAAATCACTGAGAACCTAAACCGGGTATATCGTTCTCAATGTAATTTTGTGCACCTACACACATAATCGTTACGTATGTAAGTGATTGAAGTACCGACTGTCTGTGACAGATAGAATGGCCACCAAAGTGTATTTTTGCAGTGCGTATTTAGGTTGTTGTTTCCCCTGGTAGGTTATATAACGGGCATGAAAGTGTCAGATGTTAAGTGGGCAGTGTGAAGGACAAGATGTCGTGAGCTTATGTCAGGCACCGTTATCAGCACCTGACGGAGTCAGAAAGGGGCCTCGTTGCGAGTCTCCATCTGGCTGGCTTCTCGAATCGTGCGATATCTAGATGTGTTGGCCATTTGGGCTCTATTGGAACGTGAGGGCAGGCATACTCGTCGTCAAGGCTGCAATCGACCACGCTCACCAACACGAGGGAGGATCGCTTTATTGTGCACCAGGTACACCGTACCCCTTCACATCTGCGCCTACCATCCGATGGGAACTAATAGACTCCCTGCATATTATGTGCAATCTTGCAGCCTTGGTCGGAAACCAAAAACAGCAGCATTAGGAAATTAGCGTTCCACTCGTACGCTGCCGTTAGCAACACAGCACAGACGGCTGGGTTAAGAGTGGTGTCGTGACCGGCATGCCTGAATTGCGTTTCTGCGCTGTGGTGGATGTCTGTTGTCGGCGACTACCATGGCTGCCTGGGATCGGTCACATAGTTCTCAACATGTAGTTCCTACAGTGCAGCTAAGAAACTACTGTCAGAAACAAATATTATTACCTACAGCATTGGTGTCCGCACTTCAAAACAAATCATATTTCTTTGTGCTGGGGCCTAAATTCAATTCTCCTATGCGGAGACGATAATAAATACCGTTTATTTACATGCTTTGTGCTTGCGGAACTGCCAATAATGTCGCTCAAGAATTGCTGCAAATTGGGTGTTGAAGCTTTTCATTCCCCACATTTTTCCGTACCTTAGAATACACTGCATATGACCTGTACCATCTCCTATACAACACGGTGAAGCCCTTTTACAGTTAATTCCTAATCGAAGAGCCACCTACAAGTACCACAGAGATAAATTAGGAGTCGCCCTACACGAGGGAGATAACCGCATGCTACCCTCGGCGGGGCAAGCCATCGAGTCGATACAAGAGGGAAGCGTAGTGAGTCATGCCTTAACTCTCCCAGATGGATTCAGGCGATTAATGTGAGAGGACAAAATCGGTTATGCGCTGTGCTGCTCACAATGCTCAGTTAAACACCAGTAGATACGACTGAGATGCCACGACATCATGTGTCATCAGTTGGTACAGTTGACACTGTTTGTTGTTGACTGTGGTGCTGGAGATTAAATTTTAAAAACACCACCACTCGTAGTAACTTGCTTTGAAGCTATTTTCCTATTAATTTGTGGCTGTAGTGAAGTAAAGTGTTTCATTGTTACCAGAACTTTTGAAGGCGGCCCATGGCCGGTTTACGCTCTATGGAGTGTCACGTACTGATGAGTCAGGTACCATGATAGGCCAGACTCTGTGATTTGGATTTTGAAAGGTTCCCTAATTCACGTATGGCGGATTCCTGAAGTGTTCCCTTCAAGAGGAGAAGATTGATTTCCCGCATGATCGTTTTCTAACTACAGATTGTGAACTGTCTTTAAAGATCTCGAAGTGAACTAAACTTGAAGTAGTCACAAAATTAAACTGTCTGTCCAGGTATAGGTTCTGTAATGGAGAATGGGGAGAAAATTCATTAAGGAACAGCCGTAAACCGTAATATTGGCCACACAGCCGTGTTGTTTTTTCGAGAAATTTCATCTCATAGTGGGGTTAAATCGCCATAATCTCTGTTCCAAGTGATTTCGATTGACGGTACGTTGTTCCACCCACAACACAAATACAAATTTTTTAAATAAAATTTGAAAATTTGTCGTGAGGTTTTATGGGACCAAACTATTGAGGTCATCGGTCCGTATGCCTACATACTACTTAATCTAACTTAAACTAACTTACGCTAAGGACGATACACACACACATGCCTGTGGGAGGACTCGAACCTCCGACGGAGGGAGCCGCGCGGCCCTTGACAAGACGCCCCTGACCGCGCGGCTACCCTGGGGGCTGTTTTTTTTTTTTAAGTCCGGGTTTAATCCAAATGACAAATTACTAGCATATTACCAGTTGACAACAGTCTTACCGATATTTCGATATCGTGAATTGTTTCGGAAACATTACGGTTTTCAGTGTTACTTGGAAGGAAGAAAAAGGGCTTAGGGCTGAATGTTTATCTTCACCCGGGTCCCTAGAGATGGTTTCGGAATCCAGGATAGACAAATTTGACGCAAAATAATTCTGTGAGAAAACTGAAGAAATATTCCAGTATTTACGTTAAATGTTTCGGGGAAATCCTAACGAGAAGGAATGTATTGGGTTTTGAAAACTGGTAGCTCCGATGACACTGCCAGCTTCTTTACAAGTGGGAAGAAACTGTCTGTTGAAGATAAAATATGGATTGAGAATTAACCAAAAAAATAAAAAGTATTGAGAATCGGCAGGGATGAGCTTAGCGATAAACGGCAACAACGTAGTTCACCAATGAAGGAAATCTGTTAATCTGAAGTAAAAATTACACATGACGTACGAAACCTGCAGGATAGAGGCAGTAGAATAACGCAAGCAAAGAGAACAGTCTCCGCCAAAAGCAGTCAACTAGTATCAAATGTAGGTTGTAAACTTAGATACATATTTCTAGAAATATACATATACATTACAGCAGTGAATGGAAATTAATCGTGGATAGTGAGTAAACCGAAAATGAAGAGCATCGAAGAGTCGGATGTGACATTACAAAAGCATGCACAAAATTAAGTGTACTGACAATGTTGTGGCGTAACAAGATAGTCACGCCACGGAAGTAGCCGGAGGGCACGCGTTTAGCTTACGCAGGCAAGAGATAGGTCTGTAACAGGATACGTAATGAATGCTATAAAGAAAAGTACGTAGCTTCTGGAATACTTAACTTTAATCCATCCTTGGTACATCGCTATTGACGATATAAGTGAGACTCCATAGATACATGCAATGTTACTAATGGCGCCTTGCTAGGTCGTAGCCATTGACTTGGCTGAAGGCTATTCTAACTATCTGCTCGGCAAAGGAGCGAGGCTTCGTCAGTGTAGTCGCTAGCTACGTCGTCCGTACAACTGGGGCGAGTGCTAGTCCGTATCTCGAGACCTGCCTTGTGGTGGCGCTCGGTCTGCGATCCCTGACAGTGGCGACACGCGGGTCCGACATGTACTAATGGACCGCGGCCGATTTAAAGCTACCACCTAGCAAGTGTGGTGTCTGGCGGTGACACCACAGACAAGGTAATAAATCGGGAGGCTCCTCGCACAATCGGCTAGCGAAGGAGTATGTGATAACACTTGCTACAAGAAGGGACAGCACGATAGCGAATTTGTTGAGACATGAGAGTATAATTTCAAGAGCACTTGAAGGAGACAAAGATCCGAAAAGTTGAGCGAGATAAAGAGATTAGATTATATCCAACAAATAATTGTGGACGTCGAGAGTAACTGGTAGTTTTCGATGAAGAGATTAGCGAGTGGCATCAAACCAGGCAAAAGACTGATGGCCGAAAAAAACAAAACCAAAAGCCTCTTACTTTTGACTCTCGATTCTTACGCCGACACCAACGGACCACCTCACTGAGTGAGGTTCCATGGTATGTTCTTAAACTTCTGTGTCTCTCTTTTCTTGTTATCACGTAAGAAGTTAGTATGACTTTTCAATGAACAAGGAGCACGGAGTTGCGCCTAAGGTTGTATGCTAATGATAGTTCTGATTTTATTTTATTTTATCTTGTTAGTATGTCATATAAGTGCCACTGACATGACGCAGCATAGTTCCGGCAATTACCAATATTTTCGCACCTTCAGCTGAACTGATGCTGCCCCACTGAGTGGTGCGGCCGAGAGAGTGGTGCGGCCGAGAGGGTGCCATTGGCTCTCCAGGCTGTACAGAAAAATTATGGCGAGATTACCGGCGCCTCCGTTTGGGGCACATCGTTCCTGTGTATTTAGCCGTTTCTATTAAAGATACGTGCTCCACTACGTTACTCATTGCTAAGGTAAAGCGCTTGCTACACACTGGAAATCTGGAATTCTCTTCAACAAAAATTAAGCAAAATGTGCCAGAAAGTATCTCTTGTAGTGAGAATGAACTCCAGTTTTTGTTGTGTTGTCATTTATTAACTGCAACGATGATAGTTCCCGCAGTTCCTATTAGGTCAACGAGCTCAGATACCCAGTGTTGCCTTAAGTAACTTCAACCTGATCATCTAGAATGCTCAAGCCCCTTAACGAGATAAGGTAATCAATCTCCCTCGTTGGTCTAACGCTACGCAAGGGTGTAGTGGCATCATGTGGTAATCACCTTGACGACCAGCCACCATGGTGCTCGGTTTTGGGCTTGGTACTTGCTTGCTGCAAGCACATCCCGGGCAGGCTCTTAATGTGGTGTACCCACCGCAACGGTGAGTGTCTTCTAGGTCTTCGGTCGCCGATTTTTCCTTTCATGATTTTCCTTTCTATTGCCTCTTTCCCTTTGGCAATGTGACAAATATATTTCATCTGCTTTTGGTTGGCAATAGTCGAAAGCCATATTCTGGTGCCCAGCTGCCTCAGGATAGATTCATTAGTTCAATGTGCTGTCTTTTATAGCGCCACCTTCTCAGAGCATCAATCCTGCGATAGTCTGCTATCTTCATCATCCAAATTTTTGCTGCATTGACCACGATAGGAACGATTAGTCTTTGGACGAGGATCAGCTTTGCCTTGGTGGTGATGTAGGTGTGCTTCAAGACTCGAGGTAGTTTCGCTGTGAAATTTCTTGCAACCGAAACGCCTCTACAGATCTCAGGCTCGCAGTCACCAGTATCGGTGACAAGAGATCCTAAATACTCGAAGCGAATAATGACCGCGTAGTTATCAGATTTTGTGATGTCAGGTCTGTTGTCATTAGCAAAGTCTGCAATCATAACTTTGGCCTCTGTGTTGACGATTGCAAGACCATTTCTGTGCTTCGTCTGCCAATATTATCTTGGAAACATCGATGTGCACAAGGAAAATTCAAGGCTGCCGAACAAACACCAGAATTCTGGATCAGTTCTTGTTATTGTAATTTAAAATAAATGAAGTATAAAACCGAATTACTATTACGGAAACTATGTTACTTCGGCTGGCAGACATAATTAGAACGTTATTTTAAAATGTTTTCTCTTGTAAAGTTTCTCAGAACATTCCTTTAGTAAGATTTAATTTATCACACAGATTGCATCACAATGTATTATATCTTGTGTGTGTGTGGTAATATTTTACTTTTGCCAAGGAATTCTTAGTAAGGTAAAGTAATGTGCAAATATTCCTTAAAGGTAATCAGCAAGCAACAAAAAGCATCATTCCAAAAGATGTATCATCCAAGCATGAAGCAATCACAATATCCTTGCTTGATAGGTAAATGCCCACACATGCATTTCTCAGCTTCAGCGCAAATGTTACATACAGGGGACGGACAAAAATATGGAACACCATCGCACAACACATTACCATCATTAGCATGCCTAATATGGTGTAGGAAAACCGTTGACATTCGAAACAGCTTTAGGTCGCTTGGAATGGACGAACGCAGGTCCGGTATGATTTTCAAGGAAATCTTGAACCATTATTCCTTTAAAATAGTGGCACTTACAGCTAAAGTAGACCACAAAGACTTTATAAAGAGTGGTGGCCAATGTAAATGCGACAGTTCCTCCTCATGCGCACAAAACCAGTCCTAGACGATACGAGCCATGTGAAAAAGGGCTCTGTCATTTTGGAACACAGCACCACAATTGGGGAACAAATATTGTACCATGGGATGGACCTGATCAGCCTAAATGGTCACATAACCCTTGGTAGTAATGCGGCCTTTGTTGAGTACCCATGGGGCCCATGGAATTCCATGGTGTGGTTGTGCAGATCGTCACCGAATCTCCGCCACGTTTCTTTCTTGCGACTTGAACTCGGTCAGAAGAAGTTAACTTACTCCACCTTCGGCCAGAAGTTGGAAACAGTGTGCAGCACGACTCGTCATGCCAAATGAATGTCTTACATTACTCCATAGTCCGGGATGTATGGTTTATGTATAACGATTCCTGCTACGTGCATTTGCGTTACTGATGAGTGGTTTTGGAATTTTGGTACTGACAGAGTGCGCGAGTGCGATATTCAGTTCTTCAGCGACTTTTGAAGATCTACTCCTCTTATTTTTCAACACAGCCATCTTCAATGATCGTCTGTCTCGATCACTCAACATACACCCCCGTCCGGGTTGTGACTTAGCAGATGATATTTTTCTCCTTTCCCTGAATGCGGTATCAATCTCCAATACGGTGCCTCTCGAAATACCAAACTCCTCGACTCCCCTGGGTACGGGAGCATGCTCTATACAGCGCCAAAATTAATTTGCCAATGTTCTGATTCACTTAGGTACTATATAACGCACTATCAAGAACACAGAACACTGTTCTAATCACGGCTGACATTTACAGCGGATTAAGGACTAGTTAGTTTCGAGGTGCCGCCTGTGACAGTCCAGCGGAGTGACAAGTTACATATTTAGCTTCTCTGTGTTTCTTCGTAGTTTGCTTCTTAAATTGCGCGTTTTTGCTAAACTGCGCTGCAGGGAGAGACGCACGTGGTAAAGCGTTGTGTTGCCCAAGACGGTTAGTTGATGTGTATGTTGGCTGTCTGGCCTCTCCCATTCATACTGTTAGTGGACAGGTGACCGCCCCTTGTGTCTGAGCAGGTACACGGGTGGGCTTTGCTAGTTATAGGAATCTCCAATGTCAGGTGCGTAATGGAGACCCTGCACAAGAACTTGATACGTAAATTTAGCGATTGCTAAAATAAGGAAGTGTGCACGAGGTCTGAAGTCTAACGATCTGAGCACGCTTCTCATGATCTATCAGTTTCTAAGCTATGAAAGTGAAACCACAGATATTTACATACGTAATGGAAAAATTCTGTTTCAATTTGTCTTTTCGACAGCATGACAGGTTGCGAGCTGTATGGTTTCGGTACTCCACTGTTTCACTACGTCAGAACCTAGAGGGAAATGAGACTGTCTTACAGTGTAATTTCGACTCATACGGGGAATATTGTGACAATAGCACGTGCGTGGAACGAGTGGACAGGAAATAACCGTGTCGACCAGCGAGCATGCAATGTAGCGCCTTATTTATCAGTCTTTTCTGCCAGTTAAAGAACCTCTACGTTTGTGTTTTGTCTTTCTAGTGAATATCTACTGTTTTCTTCCAGACCTATATTTCGGAAGTTCCAGCACTGATGGTCGTTAGGATTACATCATCTGCAAGACGGCCTGCAAGGAACTTGAAATTGGCATAAAGTGAGCTACATCGCTTAGACATGCAAATACTTAGCATTTCAACGCCATCGCACAAAGTAGGTTGCAGTAGCACCGAAGCAATATTCCACAGTTGGTTTCTTATTTTCAAATTAGATTTGAATGTTGGTTGCTTGAGAAAAGATTGTTTTAGTTTATCTTATAAGAAGGAGAAACGCCCACATGCACTTGCTAGAATTTGACACTGACACGATCATGGCCTGTCGAGGCACTATTTACGGTTGAGCGAGATTTCTGCTCATATAGGTTGGTCTCCCTCGACTGTCATGCAAGGATGGAATCGATGGGTTCAGGAGGAACATACCCAATGCCGAGCAGAACTCGACCATCCCACGCAACTAGCGCCCGGGCAAAACTGAACACTCGGACGTGCAAGACCTTTCAGCCATGTCACAGACCTTGCGTCAGGAAATAGGCTGGTTTCCAACAAGAGAATTATCCACATGATCTGTGCTACAGAGTTTGTAGCATCACGGACTGCCAGCACGGAGACCATCGCTGCGGCTTCGCTGGATGCGGTAACAGAGAGTGGCGCGCCGCAAGTGTTAAGCCCAACAGCACTGGACGCAGAAGAGGTAACATGACGTTTGTCCACCTGTCCCGGTCTTGTGTATAGCGTCCCGATGGGTGTATGAGTCTGTTGAAGCTTAATGGACTAGCACGTGGTGTGACGATATCTGGTGCCACTGAATACACAGTCCGATCACCTCTGGTTCTCGTAGCCGGGGCGGTAATGTGGACAGCAAAAATGGCTCAAATGGCTCTGAGCACTATGGGACTTAACATCTGAGGTTATCAGTCCTCTAGAACTTAGAACTACTTAAACCTAACCAACCTAAGGACATGACACACACATCCATGCCTGAGGCAGGATTCGAGCCTGCGACCGTAGCGGTCGCGCAGTTCCAGACTGAAGCGTCTAGAACCGCTCGGCCAATGTGGACAGCAGCCACTATACATCTCACATGTTAAGGACGACGGCTGTGACCAATTTTCGTGATCTCCATGATGTAATTTTCTACAAGATATTGCAAGATTGTCTATTTCTCATGCTGGCCTCACTCACATCGGTATAGAGGCTGTCGTCCAAGCTCGGTTAGACTCTATACTAAGTCGGTCTAAAGCCTTTGTTGCTTGTAAACATCTGGTCATGCAATGTCAAGGGACTAGCACACCAATACTAGCCCTAGACAACGCTGGAAAAGAGATGTAGAGGCATAGATTGACGAACCCGTAAGTGTCATTCAAGCTAAGTTTTACCTGAAGTCCACCTGGATTATACTAAATTTCCCAACCTATACACCCCTAAATTATCGGCAAATGTATGCATGAATTCTTCGTAGAATACCTTAAACGCCCAATATATCAAATTCCGTTATTTGCTATTCTTACTGGTGTTGTAATTGCCCGCAACTCACCGGAGTATGTGGCGGACGGTACGTTGGTTATCTATGTATCGCTGAATGACGTGGCAATAAATACACGCAGACATCTACAAAAAGGTAACACTTTTTTTTTTTTTTTGTTCCGTGGGACCAAATTAAGGAGAAGTCTCCATGGTCATTGAACGAGTCAATATATGAAATTATAACACGATATTAGAAACAGATAAAATGAAACATAAAAAAATATATTAAAGTGACAAGTCCTAAGTTTAAATAAAGAAAATCAACAATGTAACACTGGAATTTGCTTAATTCTTTAGCTCTTCCAGGAGCTCCTCGACAGAGTAGAAGGAGTGAGCCATGAGGAAACTCTTCAATTTAGACCTAAAAGAGTCTGGGCTACTGCTAAGATTTTTGAGCTCTTGTGGAAGCTTATTGAAAATGGATGCAGCAGATTACTGCACTCCTTTCTGCACAAGAGTCAAGGAAGTGCATTCCACATGCACACTTGATTTCTGCCTAGTATTCACTGAGTGAGAGCTGCTAACTCTTGGGAATAGGCTAATATTGCTAACAACAAACGACAACAAAGAAAATATATACTCTGAGGGCAATGTCAGAATTCCCAGACTATTGAATTGGGGTCGACTAGAGGTTCTCGAACTTACACCATATATAGCTCGAACAGCCCGTTTTTGCCCCAAAAATACCCTTTTTGAATCGGAAGAATTATCCCAAAAAATTAATACCATACGACATAAGCGTATGAAAATATGCGAAGTAGACTACTTTTCGTGTTGAAGTGTCACTTATTTCAGATACTGTTCTAATGGTAAATAAAGCAGCATTTAGTTTCTGAACAAGATGCTGGACATGGGCTTTCAACAACAGCTTACTATCAATCCGAACGCCTAGGAACTTGAACTGTTCCGTCTCGCTTATAATGTGCCCATTCTGTCTGATCAAAATATCGGTTCTTGTTGAATTGTGAGTTAGAAACTGTAAAAACTGAGTCTTACTGTGATTTAGCATCAAATTATTTTCCGCAAGCCACGAACTTATTTCATGAACTACATTATTTGATACTGTTTCAATATTACACACAAGACCCTTCACTACCAAGCTGGTGTCATCAGCAAACAGAAATATTTTTGAATCACCTGTAATACTAGAAGGCATATCATTTATATAAATAAGAAACAGCAGTGGCCCCAGCACCGACCCTAGGGGAACGCCTAACTTAACAGTGCCCCATTAGGACTGAACATCACTACCACTCTCAATATTGCGGAGAATTACCTTCTGCTTTCTGTTCTTAAAGTAAGAGGCGAACCAATTGTAAGCTACTCCCCTTACTCCATAATGGTCCAACTTCTGCAGTAATATTTTGTGGTCAACACAGTCAAAAGCCTTCGTTAAATCAAAGAAGACACTTAAAGATCGCAACCATTTATTTAATCCGTCCAAAACCTCACAGAGAAAAGAGAATATAGCATTTTCAGTTGTTAAACCATTTCTAAAACCAAACTGAACATTTGACAGCAAATTATGCGAATTTAAATGCTCCAGTAACCTTGTATATACAACCTTCTCGATAACTTCAGCAAACACCGATGGCATAGAAATAGGTCTAAAATTGTCAACATTATCAATGTCTCCCTTTTTATGAAGTGGCTTCACTACCGAGTACTTTAATCGGTCAGGAAAGCGACCACTCCTGAAGGAAAAGTTACAGATATGGCTAAGTACTGGGCTAACATACATAGAACAATACTTCAGTATTCTGCTAGATACCCCGTCATATCCATGAGAGTTCTTGGTCTTTAGTGATTTCATTATTTACTCAATCTCCCTCTTGTCAGTATCATGGAGGAGCATTTCAGGTGACAGTCTCGGAACACTTTTTTCTAAGAGCGCTATATGATTCCCTGTTGGGACTAGGTTTCTATTTAGTTCACCTGCTAAATTCAGAAAGTGATTATTAAATACTGTACATATATGCGACTTATCAGTAACACGCACATTCCCACTACGCACTGATTCTGTATCCTCAACCTGTCTCTGCAGACCAGCCACTTCCTTTACGACTGACCATATGGTTTTAATTTTATCCTGAGACTTAGCTATTCTATCTGCATACCACATACTTTTTGCGTTCCTAATAACATTTTTAAGCACATTACAATACAGTTTGTAATGGGCTGCTGCATTTAGATTTTGACTGTTGCTAACGTTTTGATATAATTATGTAAGTTTACCTACCCTATGTACACGTAATAGCTGAGTTACACATATACCTTTGAGTGCCGTATTCTTCTGTGGTGCTGAGCTATATTCAGTTAGAGAAATGTTTTCACATCAACAAAATAGTTTTGAATTCTGACCCACGAATATTACTGTCTGAATATTAATAATATTTAGTGGCGTTGTGCTACTTCGATGTGATGTACCTCACTGCAGTCTTCCACGCTAATGTTTGTTAACTCTGTAGATGTTAGTAATATCTGATTAGAACTCAGAAATAATGCAGCTTGAGAAGATTAGCAGGCTGGCAAGAGTCTCGAGCAGTGAGCTCTTGTAGATTCCACGTCCAATGGTGGCTTGTATGCGTGCCTTCCGCACCCTCTCGCGTTCCCTCCCCCCCCCCCCTCCCGTCTCCCCCTCCACATTCCCCCCTTGTCGGAGAACGGCTGGAGAGGAGAAGTGATCTGGCTCGGAGGCACGCTTACAGGAGGTTCTGAAGTGCTGTCTCGCGTAATTGTGAGCGGTGAGCGGCGCGCCTGCGCTGTCGACGGAGATGCTGCCGATACTGGTGTTACCACCATCAATTCCTTCTTTTCCTGTTCCAATCGCGAATACGACTGTCATTAAGCCTTAATATCCTCTCTAATTTCTTTGACTTAAATGCAACTACCATTTAGGAAACTATAAAGGATGTAACGAGTGTAAGTGCCGCTATTTCTGTTGGTGACTAAGGGCGGTGTACTGGACAGAATTACGTCAGTAATTCTGTTATTTTCAGACTAATAATTATAGCTATTACAAGTCGTACGTTTTAGGGTTGGTAGAATCTGCAAGTACCTGTGGCAAGAGCTAACCATTAATGTTTGTTTTCCCCTGGGTAGCAGGTCAGGGGTTGAAGTGTGGTTACGTGGACGCGAAATGGTTAAATTGGAAATTTGTGGTGAGTTCCTATTGGACCAAACTGCTGAGGTCATCGGCCCCTATGCTCACACACTACTTAATCTAACTTAAACTAACTTACGGTATGGACAACATACACACCCATGTCCGAGAGAGGACTCGAACCTCCAACGGGGGGAGCCCCGCGAACCGTGACAAGACGCCTCTGACCGCATGGCTACCCCGCGCGGCGCGAAATGGTTAGTCTACACAGACACGGGTGGTCCACTTAGTGATGCGCTTACGACCATGCAGGAAAGATCATGTAGTAATTTAAGTTACACGTTTGCGGAAAGACTGTTCGACGGATGAGATGAAGTAATATCCTCGGAAACTATACGCTCAGAGTTCTATGAGTATACTCGTAATGTTCGTGCGCATATCAGACGTGTAAGAGATGTAATATACTGCCCATTGTAACTTCTGTATCTTCTCTATGCATCCTACTTGGTAAGAGTTTGAGGGATAGCAAGAAAAGTTTGAGAAATAAATAGAACAGCTTTTGCTTTCATTACGATCCTCTCGATAAACCTCAGGCTTTCTTTAGACAACTTGTAACTTTATTTGGTCGTTCCTCTAAAATTACTCTGATCTCTTACATAATTTACCGTTGTTATTTTTTCGACTGACTGATAATCAGTCGCGTAAACAATTCACAACATTTACGTGCAGTACGTTACACGCGTTTAGGTAACGGATCAACTCTCAGTGTCTGGAAAAAACGTCGTTCCTCTGCTGGCCTTCCTACATTTTGTTACAGCTTTCATTTGTTGTGGCGTTCCTACAAACATCATCTGACGTCATTAAAAATGCTGAACTCCGCCCGAACAGGTCATGAAAACCCAACGGTACCGACGGCCGTCGCGTTATCCTCAGCCCACAGGTATCACTGGATGTGAATATGGAGGGGCATGCGGTCGACACACCGCACTCCCGGACGTATTTCAGTTTACGACTCCGCATCTGCCGCCACCGTTCACATTATTTACGTATTCCGTCTTCAGTAATTGCTGTTTAACATCGCCTTTAGTTTGCACATAATTAGTTCAACTCTGATGATTTTCTCTGCTAAGAGCGACGTTCTATGTTGTATGTCACTGCTTCGTGTGTTCCGTTAGGTTGTGTGTGAGCTAAAAGACTGTGTGTCTACCATCCTCCGTGGCATCGTTACTAGTTCCTTAGCCAAGTGGTATACCAGTACCTATCTTCATTCGTAAAATAACTATAATTTCCTTGAAACTGATATACAAGGTGCAAAGTATGTGTGCCATCTTACATTACCAAATTTTCTCGAGCTCCTTCCCAAATGCTACTCTGAAACCGATTAACCCTTGGTTTTCATCAAGCACTGCACCATAAAGCGTCTAGGAAGAAGTTGAAGTACTATCTGCAGTTACTACATCCATGTACATGGCAAGAAACAATTATCTTTCGGTACTTCGCTTTACACGTGACAAGGGCCTTATCGACCACTGGCGTGCTCTACGAGCCGCTTTCACTTCTTTCTACCGAGTGCACTGTTTGTCCATTTGGTGTTGATTTTCATCCTAGTTGTGTCTTTACGAATGTTATCTCTCCATCTAATCATGTGTCTTCTTCCCCTCATTCCATCATTTTTTCTGCAGTACGTTATTTATTTTAAAAGCATCCGATCTTATCTGTTTCGGTTCTTCTCATCACTTGAATTTTTTAAATCTTTTTGACTTAACTGCTTCTTTTATCTATTTCAACAGCAAACTGTAGCACAAATCTACCATAATTACTCCACTATCAACATAATCTTAATAGTTACTGCTTTTGAGCAAAATATGACTGTAGTTTCATCATTAAAACATTTTTACATTTAGCGTTATTATTTCTGTTTCTCTTCTTGCTGTTTGTACGAGGAGTGTTAAATAAGCAATAAAATACATCTTTTTATTACCCCTGAAACCACCACTTAATGGGCTACAAAACCCTATTTTCAAAATAGTTTCCATTATCAGCGACGGCCTTACTCCACCTTGTATGTTGTATGTTAACTGGGGACCCAGAAGCGACGGAGAGGCTCCGTCCCAGCCGCAGCCGCAGTGGTCCACAACCCCACGACGACTACTGTAATGGTGGTGTATGCGTACGTGGAGAAATTGTTTGCGCAGCAATCGCCGACATAGTATAGCTGAGGCGGAATAATGGGAACCAGCCTGCATTCGCCGAGGTAGATGGAAAACCGCCTAAAAACCATCCACAGGCTGGCCGGCTCATCGGACCTCGACACAAGTCCGCCGGGCAGACACGTGCTCGCTAACCGGGCGGGATACTCCACCTTACTGGAGAGGGCTTATACTCGAATATCCGCATGGAGCCACACTACGGGTCGACGTCGGAGTCCACGTTTTGCTGCATGAATAACCACACTGTGATCCACGTACTGTTTTCCACGCAGTGTGTCCTTCATTGGGCCAAGCACGTGGACACTGGAAGGTACGATATTCGGGATGAAGGGTGGATGAGGAAGAACTGTCCAATGAAGTTTCGTGAGCTGCCCTCAGTTGCACAGACTAGTGTGAGGCCTTGCGTTGTCATGGAGAAGGACAAGTAAGTTTGCATTTTTGTGGCGACGAACAAGCTTTCTTGGAGCTATTTTACTTTACGTAAAGTGATAATGACACGTTTCACCCACTGGCCATAAAACCAGCTGACACAGCGGCATGAAGGAGAGTTTTCGATATCTCTGGCGCCAGATACTCGTGCATTTGTCTTGGTACCGAGGTGAGGAGTTCTTTTTGGGAACCGTGAGAAAGAACCCGGAAATGCATCTGAGGCATTCTTCGCTGGAATCTCACACTAGATTTAGACAATCATGCATGGATAGTGCAAGCGATCACTTCACAACTCGTATACACGATCGTGTTTTAT
Source organism: Schistocerca americana (assembly GCF_021461395.2). Classification (NCBI taxonomy): domain Eukaryota; kingdom Metazoa; phylum Arthropoda; class Insecta; order Orthoptera; family Acrididae; genus Schistocerca; species Schistocerca americana. The sequence continues at coordinate 456,764,766 of NC_060130.1, forward strand.
ACATGGATTAATGCGGATTGTTAGCTATAGGTTACTGCTTAAAAGGGATTTGTACTGATGTTCACTAGCGTTATTTCACTATTTTTTGTTTCAATAGATATGCCTGTGTGGAACTACAAAGTCGAGCTCGTACACTTTTCCTCCAACCTCCAAGCTCATTTCCCGCTGAACTTTTAGTTTCATGTTTCGGGTAGAAATCGTATTCGCGTAAGTAATTTTATAGACATCACCGGCGCCATATGAATGAAAACACGAAGTAACTTCATTTCAAAACATGCACGACAGTGGCGTAGCGCTTCTGCACTGAAAATAGCCATTGTATACATTAAAATACCTGGAAGTGCCAATAAAAACAAATCAAACTTAGAGTGTACATTATTTTCATCAACCAAAATGAGGTCACTTCTGGTACCCACGGCTCTGACAAAATGGTTCAAATGGGTCGGAGCACTATGGGACTCAACTGCTGTGGTCATCAGTCCCCTAGAACTTAGAACTACTTAAACCTAACTAACCTAAAGAAATCACACACATCCATGCCCGAGGCAGGATTCGAACCTGCGACCGTAGCAGTCGCACAGGGCTCTGACCCTGGCTAGATAATAATGAAGGAATTATCGGGTTTAATGTCCTGTAGACTACCAAGCCATTGGAGACCGTAGCAGAAGTTCGTAATGAGAGGAGATAATGCAGGCTACTGGTCGTGTCCTTTTCAAAGGAACCATCTGGCCATTTTCCTTAGGCGTTTAAAGGAAATCACGGAAAAGATAAGTCCGGATGCTCGGCACATGTGTCCTCCCGAAAATCCAGTTTCATACTACCCGTTACTCAGGCTAAGCTACTGATGCTCCCTTTGTCGGCAGGATGTTCTATTCTAACTTTCCTTTTTTTAGATGTAGCAAAATTGTGAATATTCCTTAGAAGTAAGCCTGGATACTATAACACAAACATACAAAGATAAACATACAGGGTGTTACAAAAAGGTACGGCCTAACTTTCAGAAAACATTCCTCACACACAAAGAAAGAAAATATGTTATGTGGGCATGTGTCCGGAAACGCTTACTTTCCATGCTAGAGCTCATTTTATAACTTCTCTTCAAATCACATTAATCATGGAATGGAAACACACAGCAACAGAACGTACCAGCGTGACTTCAAACACTTTCTTACAGGAAATGTTCAAAATGTCCTCCGTTAGCGAGGATACATGCATCCACCCTCTGTCGCATGGAATCCCTGATGCGCTGATGCAGGCCTGGAGAATGGCGTATTGTATCACAGCCGTCCACAATACGAGCACGAAGAGTCTCTACATCTGGTACCGGGGTTGCGTAGACAAGAGCTTTAAAATGCCCCCAGAAATGAAAGTCAAGAGGGTTGAGGTCAGGAGAGCGTGGAGGCCATGGAATTGGTCCGCCTCTACCAATCCATCGGTCACCGAATCTGTTGTTGAGAAGCGTACGAACACTTCGACTGAAATGTTCAGGAGCTCCATCGTGCATGAACCACATGTTTTGTCGTACTTGTAAAGGCACATGTTCTAGCAGCACAGGTAGAGTATCCCGTATGAAATCATGGCGGTGAATCGCGGCAGTACAGTACATACTGACGAAACTAAAATGAGCTCTAACATGGAAATTAAGCGTTTCCGGACACATGTCCACATAACATGTTTTCTTTATTTGTGTGTGAGGAATGTTTCCTGAAAATTTGGCCGTACCTTTTTGTAACACCCTGTATATGCGGTTGTAGACCTTCCCAGCGAATTCTACTGATAGAAAGTTCTCGGGTTTCTAACCAGATAGCCGGCCGGAGTGGCCAAGCGGTTCTAGGCGATACAGTCTGGAACCGCGCGACCGTTAGGGTCGCAGGTTCGAATCCTGCCTCGGGCATGGATGTGTGTGATGTCCTTAGGTTAGTTAGGTTTAAATAGTTCTAAGTTCTAGGGGACTGATGACCTCAGATGTTAAGTCCCATTGTGCTCAGAGCCATTTGAACCATTTTTTTTTTCTAACCAGATAGGGCAGCCTCAAGATTCTTCGACGTTTCTATGAGTGTCACACCCATTATCTTGTCGTGCTCCCCGGGTAGAATCTTGAGAGTTTTTCATAAAAGATTAACATATTTTCGTTTTCCACCATGGTTTGTGATCATAGATACATTCTGCGGGATACTCAAAGAATATTTATTTTGATTTTTTTAGTTGTTAATAATTCAGCATGGTGCAGTCGGATTTGTGGAACAGATGTAAGCAGGTGCGTAACTTATCGTAATAGAACAACTGATACATCTTTGTTCAAAGTACTCTTACACACCCCGTCTATTTAATTTCATATCACACTCTGTTACATTGGAGAAGTAGTGCTGTAGCAACGACACATGCGCATTGTGTTAGACACTCGTGTTCGTGTCCGGTGTAAGTTGTGTGCGGAGACGTACTTCGCGGCAGAAACCGCTGTTATACGCAACAGTTGTAGCAACGAGCGTACCGCCCTGAGCGGCTAATGGATGCCGCCGCATTCTAATTAGCGAGGCACGAGTGAGTTACTGACTGCAAATATTATTCGCATATAGCAGTGGGTGGCGGGTAATGTGCTGTAGCGGTGAGTGCTTAGGCCTTGTCAGATAGCCACTGAATTATGCCTATTTAATTTTTCTCGCACCACTGAAAGTAAAAAGCGTAACTGATGCCATCAAAAGGGCTCTACATCACGTTTTGAATATTTTTTTAAAAAAAGGTTGACAGGTCTCGGTCTTTTCACTTTATGGAGGAAATGCCGAACAGCTGCGTTTAGTGGAACACAGGAAAATCGATACAGAAATCGTTGATGCGACCGAGTTGATATGCTGAATCCGAAGCCCCTTTCATCGGCTTCTGGGGCCACGCGCTAAGCGCCTCTGGTTGCATTAATCAGCGATTCCCGGAAAGGCTTTCCAGGAAGAGGGGAGAGGGAAAAGGTGGGAGGCTTTGTGAGGGCCGGGTAGCGGTGATGTCAGGCGCGCAGTCGATTGTTCTCAAGATTCCTACGGAGGTCTCATTGCTCCATTTAGAAACAGAAATTTAGCTGCGTGCAGCGTAGAAAGTAGCTTGTGAGCCACTTACTTCCATCTCAAAGTGGTTTCCGAATTAGGAGACATTGTAAGAAGGCCAACTAGTCATGCAGTTTAGGCTTAATAATTGTAATTATAATTAGTTAATTTTCAATCAAAATTGAAATGCTTTATGATTTTGAATACAATGCTTCTTTTTAAATTTACAATGCATTGTCGTGATATGTGTATGATATTACTTTGCAGATAGGAAACGAGAGCACTAGCGCTTGTTGACATAGAAACTGCTGGGAAAAAGGGCGAGAGGTATAGATTGCAGGTACAGACATTCTCGGCATAGAGAAATTATAATAGGACTCGCTTTTAAGTCGTAAAATCAGATTTATCACTTACTAGCCAGTAATACTTTCTGCTGATTATTGTAAACACGTAAAAATTCTGTTGTAAACCCTAGGTCTCCAAACAGATATTTCATCAGCAACATCAGAAGATTATTTTGGTATGTCTATAGAACCTGCTTCTGGTGCGCTGAATGTGACCACGTCGGTGTCTTTCCTCTGCAGTTGTTCCTTTAGTGCACCATGACGTCAATACTGCAGTACAATATTTTTCATGTAAAAACGTCTAGATATTCTCTGAGGATTTCTCCGAAAATAGGATGCGCAACGTGAAGTATGCAAACAACCATTATACCATGACCTAAAGCCCATAAAACCAATGCCACCAAAGATATAATTTGTTCAAAGTTTTCAACGAAATACTGTTTAATTTTCTTGCTAGTTATTTTGTTTAATTAATCAAATCGTATACTTTTGCATAGAGTTGTAGCGAGGTTATCTTAGAACAAATGATCTCTTCATTTTTGAAGGCATGTGCATCATCTTCCTAGTCGTAGGTTTATTTCGTTAACAAATTATAGAAGTCCATAATGAAGGACTTACGGTTTTTCATCACTGCAAATTTAAAATAGGGTTTTTTGCAAAGATAATATCACGAATTTGTAGGTGTCTCCAGTAGACGTACATAACAAATGAAACATAGCAGGCATTTTGCAGAGCAAGAGGACAACATTTACATCACTCATATTTGCAATAACTGGCATGCATTAACAATTCACATAAACCATACCGGCCTGGGCTCATGATTCTCCCTCTTACTGCATTATGGCTTTTCATATCTTGCAAGGATTTTTTATAACATTAGCTGCTGGCAAATATACATTAGGCAGGATATAATCAAAGTGCTGTTTATTGAAAATAGCAACATTTTAATTTAAAATACGAAATATTTGGAAAATAAAAGAAAAGAAATATTACTACCTCAGTATACTTGTATCTCGTTGTGAACATTTAAGGTCGTCCTATTGAGAAATTTCCACAAACTGTCGCTGATAGCTCTATAAGGCTTAACATCAACTTTTTCTGTTTTGTTTTGTTTTGGTGTCGCCTTTAACCGCTCTCTAAAGGAGAGCCTTTAGGTTGAAACCAATATGAGATAGTTAAGCTGAACAGAAAAAGAGGATTGCAAATTTTTATCAATATGAAGTAGTAAAGCCTAACATAATAACACCGATCGCCGTCGCTAGTCACGCCGCTCAAAGAAAGCGTCTGCAGTGTATTTATTTTTATTTTTATTTATTTATTTATTTTTATTCAGAAACATAAACTGAAATTCTCGTGGATGTTTTCGAGGATAATGAGTTAATAAACAGCTTAACTGCCCACTCTAATACCGAAATAACATGTTATCGAAACCTACAGCCAAGTATAGCGATGCTCAGTGATACACCATTCTACGTATGTTCTAGCAGTGTACTGTTGTACTTCCTAGCACTTCAAATAAATTATATTTATCGCTAATTGCAGTAATTAGGCCATATCTCGGCGTTTGTTCCAGGGGCTGTAACCGTTTCATACTGCGTCATTATCGTATGTCACACCAAAGGCAACATCGGCGCTACAAGCCATTAAGCCGGTAAGTTCTTGTTTATCATGTTCCCACTTACAACAATCCACTCAAATATATCCATATTTATATGAACGGATAAATACTACAGTATCAGGCCATTACTTGTCACTGTCAGGGAGAGATGTACACATTCTTTTTAGGGGGACAGACGCCACACTCCAGGAAAGTTAGAAATTTCAAGTGTGATATTTAACGCAAATTCGCTCTTTGCAACTGCATTTCAACTGTACACGAAAGTTTTGGCAAAGAAGACTGTATTGGCACAAGTCATACGTGACAACTATAGTTACCTAAAGAGTGCATAGGCGTTTAGTGATACGCATTATTAATATTTACAGTAGAAAAGCGTGGCCATAATTTCTTTACATCTCATGAATGCAACGAAACCACTACATTCCAAATAACAAGGCGTAATTATTGGAGCCCCAATCCCGTAGGAGCTAGATATTGACAGGGAAAAAACAACTGTGATTTGTGTTCGAGGGGATCTTACAAACACGGAGTTACAGAGAGGATCACCTTCTGTGTTCAGATGTATTTCAAAATTCAAAAGAACATCTTTGTTAGAAAGAATACACATCCCAAAATAGAATTTTTGCTATTTGCCCACTACTCTGCATGAGGTAAACAGTATAAGAGTTTAGTTCTAGGTGTAATTTTTGCCGTTCAGTGTTGTGGTGCTATGAATTTATCGCTGTTTTTGTGTTATTGATGAAGGAGATCAGAGAGAGACGAAAGTACTAAAAATACCCGGTTGCTCTCTCGAAGGAAAGTTAGCCTCCCTGGTCAGAAAAATGAAGTATGGGTAACCTGCAGGGACCCTTTCAATGCTGCGCGAGCCAGGTGTGCACGGAAGCAGCAGACGACAACACCAGAGACACTTTCTTGAATACACAGTCTCATTTTCGGTTAATGATGACGTCTGAATGGGTATAATGACTTCAATTAGGTATTTATTTAATTCACTATCGCCTCAATGAATCTCGCCAGGAAATACTTACACTGGTTACTACTCAGATAGTATTGTACCTATTTTTCGACGTAAGGAGGCGTTTCATTAACATTACATAGTATTAGTTACGGAGATTGACTACTGCCATATAGCAGCTATATCGGAATATTCCACTCGCTTCACTTATGCCATTATGTTTACTTTACAAAGACGTTTATATTCCATTTCACTAAGAAATTTAAGGTTTACAACTACTGTCACGTTCTTGTACGGTTTATCTTTGTCATCTGAATTATTTGTGTTTAAATTTTATAACAAATCATAGATTCTGACAAGTAACATCTTCATCCAGCTGCAGATATCTCCTACAAATGATTACTCACTATGTAGCTCACCGATAGATATAGGATACAAAATTCACGTAAACGCAGTAAGTACAGTAATAAACGCAGAAACTGGCAACCGGCCGGCCGCCGAAATGACGAATTCGTGTAGTTCACTTACGGCGGCCAAAAAACCCTGCCGCATCTCAGAGTTCTACCAAAGGAAGCTCCAATCCGACATGTCGAAACCCACACTGAAAAGTATTATGCTGGAAGACTATTGCGAAAGAAATACGATATCAACATTTTAGCTGCTAAGACACAGTGCAGTACTTTTTTATAATTTGTTGAAGTTACTCCTTTTGTCGAATGAAGAACCGCTCATGATAGGCTTTTGTACAGCCCCTCCTACCTTGCCCACGATCGGCTGTGACAGTGGATCGTAGCCTCGTGTAGTTCTAACATCCCGAGTGACACAAGTAAATTTGAAGCATCTAATGTTGTGACGAATTGTTGCGAATGAATTGGGTTCTGACAGGTGATAAATGACATCAGTACTGCGTGTGTAAAATATATGAAGTCAAATACGCTGAAGAGCCAAAAAAAACTGTTACACCAGCCTAATATCGTATAGGGCCGCCACGAGCACGCAGAAGTGCCACAACGCGACATGGCATGGATTCGACTAATGTCTGATGTAGTGCTGGAGGTAAATGACACCATGAATCCATCAGCGCTGCCCATAAATCCGTAGAGTGCGAGGGGGTGGAGATCTCTTCTGAACAGCACCTAGCAAGGCATCCCAGATATCCTCAATAATGTTCATGTTTGTGGAGTTTGTTCGCCAGCGTGAAAGTTTACCGTCTAACCTCCTTGCCTAGGGACGCCAGATGAAAGTTGATGTCGTCAAGCCCTGAATCAAAATTGCGCAACGGATAACTGGGGAGGGGAGCTTGAGAGCGCTACCTAGAGAGCGTGTCCTCTCTGTACGATACTAGGCAAGGGGCTGAAGGGCTCACACGCTGATGTGTGGGTCCCTGCATTCTATATCTTTCATTTTAAATGAATTCCTTTAACTTGACTTCTTTGTGATTTTTAAGGTATGTTAAAGGTTGATGACAACTGATTACAACCGAGCGAGGTGGCGCAGTGGTTAGCACACTGGACTCGCATTCGGGAGGACGACGGTTCAATCCCGCGTCCGGCCATCCTGATTTAGGTTTTCCGTGATTTCCCTAAATCGCTCCAGACAAATGCCGGGATGGTTCCTCTGAAAGGGCACGGCCGACTTCCTTCCCTGTCCTTCCCTAATCCGATGAGACCGATGACCTCGCTGTTTGGTCTCTTTCCCAAAAACCAACCAACCAACCAACAACTGATTACATATTTATTTTAAATATTATCACTCGATTTTACAGTGATTGCAGCAACTGTTCCAGTTTACAGATGTTACAATTTTACAACTTATAGCTCGGGTATATTATATGCCAATCTGCACGCACTTTTCTACGGGCAAGACGGAATTGCGTTGGCCAAATGTATACCACCAAAGCCTCCCCACTACGTGAGGAGCATAACAGTCAAACTGGGGACCAGATACATTAACACAGGGGGTCAAATTTCCTAAATTAACGAGATCATTCATTTCCTTACACAATCAGAAGCTGGAAGTAAAAGAATTAGTAAAAATGTTCAAATATCTCTCTTCCATGCGTGAACATTGAAACAGACGCACTGAAGGCACGTCTGCTCACTTACCCGTCTTCTGTAACACCCCCACGAATATGGCGGGCACCCGGAGATCTCCCTGGGCCCCGGTGGAGGGGGTGGTCGAACCACTTGGCCGCGACCAACCTCTCCACCCCAAATCTTGTGACACTGGAAAGTCTTTGACTTTTAATGCCTGTGCTGTCTCTCTGATCCCCTACCCAGGAGTAAGGTTGGCACTACTATACTACAGAACTACCTCGCAACAAAGATTTGGCCACGCTTTACGGAAAGGTGTGAGGAGGATTAGGGAACTTCATGTGCAGATTCACATTCACGTACAAGAAATGCATAATACACGACACATATAAATACGTATTATGAAGCCTGACACATTTATTTCCACCTGTCCACATGGGTTCTGTTGCATCCGCGGCCGGCTGCGTCGTGTAATAAAATTGGCAGTGGAGCCCCCTCTGTTTTGTATTTCCCAGTGTGAGCGAGCAGCAAAACCTGCTGCTTATAGAGCGGGAACTACTGTACCGTTTCAAGCGTAAGTGTTTAAACTCAGAAGAGCGTTTCTGGAGCTACTCCATAGCAATTCTGGATGTGTGTGGTTTCGCATTGTGCTGTTGGAAATGCCCAAGTCCGTCGGAATGTACAATGGGTATGAATGGAAGCAGGTGATCGGACAGGATGCTTACGTACGTGTCACCCGTCAGCTTGAACAATCCCCTGCTGACATGTGAGGTCCATGGATTAATGAGGTTGTCTCCATATCCGTACACATCCATCCACTTGATACAATTTAAAACTAGACTCGTCCGATCAGGCAATATGTTTCCAGCCATCAACAGTCCAGTGTCAGTGTTGACAGGCCCAGGCGAGGCGTAAGGCTTTGTGTTGTCCAGGGTACGCTAGTGGGCCTTCGGCTCCGAAAGCCCATATCGATTATGTTTCGTTGAGTGGTTTTCACGGTGACACTTGCTGATGGCACAGCTTTGAAATATATACCAATTTGTGGAAGGGTTGCACTTCTGTCACGTTGAACGTTTCTGTTCAGTTGTCGTTGGTCCCGTTTTTGCAGGATCTTTTCCCAGCAGCACTGATAACGGCGATTAGATGTTTTGCTGGATTCCTAATATTCACGGTACACACTTGAAATGGTCGTACGGGATAATGCCCACTTCATCGCTACCACGGGATGCTGTGTTCCATCGCTCGTGCACCGACTATAACACCACGTTCAAACTCACTTAAATCTTGATAACCTGCTATTGTAGCAGCAGTAACTGATCCAACAACTGCGCCAGACACTTGTTGTCTTATACAGGCGTTGCCGACCGCAGCACCGTATTTTGCCTGTTTACATATCTCTGTATTTGAATACGCATGCCCATACCAGTTGCTTTGGCGTTCCAGTGTAAATTTACAGTCAAAATGAACACTTCTCTTTTGTTATGCAACATCTTAACTGTGACTGTGGGTCGGAGCACGGGTACATTTACGAGGTTGGAACTTTAATAGTGCCACTTCTTTATTTACAGCTCGTACAAAATAGATACGTGTTTCAAAGTGTCATTGACTTTAAAAGTAGTCACCAGAATTGTGTATAGCCCGTTGCCAGCGATGCGGAAGTCGTAGGATATCTTTAGCAGTGCCAGTTGTGTTGACAGTAGGAGCGGCGCGGTCTATTGCCCGACGACTTCGTAGCAGTTCTGATTCGAATGCCGTGAAGTGTTTCCTTCAGTTTAGAAATTGAGTTGAACTTACGAGGGCTTAAGTCATGGGAGTGCAGTAGGTGGTATAGCATTTAGCAACCCCATCGGTCAAACAAATCAGTAACAGCTTACACTGTACGTGCTTGAGCATTGTCTTGCAAAATGATGGACTGGTCCTGCAGAAAGTGTCATCACTTCTGTCTCTAAGATGGTCATAGGTCGTGTTCGAAAAATGAACAGCATAGAGACAGAAGTGATGACACTTTCTGCAGGACCTGACCATTATTTTGCAGGACAATGCACAAGCACGTAAAGTGCAAGCTGTTATTGATTTGTTTGACTGATGGGGCTACTAAGTGCTATACCACCTACTGCACACCAATGACTTAAACCCTCGTAAGTTGAACTCGATTTCTAAACTGAAGGAAACACTTCACGGCATTCGCTTCAGAACTGCTACAAATTCGTCGAGGAATAGACCGCGCCGCTCGAACTGTCAACACAATTAGCACTGCTAAGAATATCCTACGACTTCCGCATCGCTGGCAACGGGTTATACACAATGCTGGTGACTACTCTGAAGGTCGGCAAAATTTAGAAACACGTATCTATTTTGTACGAGCTGAAAATAAATAGTTGCTAGTATTAAAGTTCTAACCCTCGTATATACATGGATGGAGCCAGAGTAACAGTTGTGATGAAATAGACTGTCGTTGGTAATACAACTGGAAGCACGGTTTAACAGAAACTCTTTCTCGTAGCACAGTCCGTTCAATAGAAGCTCTTCCTCGTAGCACATTTCAAAGCTATAGGACACAAACATATGCAAAGATTGTAACTGATTGTCTATAACTCCCTTGGCGCCAGACACGGTACGCTTCTGCCTGCTTGGCGTGGACTAGGTGTTGACATGTCCGTGTCTCGGTCTATTTCAGGAGAGACCGCCGACGGCGGCTCAGAGAAAAGTGGGCACGTCTTGCTACTTCCGCGATGTTCCGATAGTAACGTCTTTGTGGTGTAGGTAGCAGGCTACGCCTATCACTGTACCACGCCTAAACCACACAAAAACATCACGTGCTCGTATAACCAATGTTTTGAGTAAGAGGCACTTCGTATCGGCCGGCCTGTGTGGGCGAGGGGTTCTAGGCGCTTCAGTCTGGAACCGAGCGACCGCTACGGTCGCAGGTTTTAATCCTACCTCGGGCATGGATGTGTTATGTCCTTAGATTAGGTATGTTTAAGTAGTTCTAAGTTCTAGGGGATTGATGACCTCAGTTGTTAAGTCCCATAGTGCTCAGAGCCATATGAGTAGAGAGAATAAGGTGAGAGGAGGAGTTGCCATATATGTCAAAAGTTATCACTGTGTAGAAAGCTTAGATAAAAAAAAGTTTTGTCTAGAGCAAAATATAGAAGCATATGCCTGTCAACTTAAACTGAAGGAGGGCTCTTTTATAATTGTAACAGTATATAGGTCCCTTCAGGAAACTTTCATTTATTCCTGGAAAACTAGGATGCCTTGTTATGCTATCTGTCAGATAGAGGAAAACAAATTATTATTTGTGGGGACTTCAATGTTGATTCACTGAAAGAGTGTAATAGGAAGAATGACGTGGAAGTCTCGCTCGGTTCTTTCAATTTGACATCTGTCATTAATTTTCCCACTCGGGTAGTAAAGGACAGCAGCACATTGATAGATAACACTTTTATAGACCAAGGTAGGTTTCAAAACATAAATTCTTATCCTGTTGAGAATGGCCTTTCTGATCATTATGCTCAGCTAGTTACAGTATATGACATAGCTCCATTCAGTAATCCAAATCTGCCCTCCAAAGTTGTGCGTTCAATTAATGACTCAACAATTATAGATTTCAGAGAAAATCTTCAGCAGTTAGACTGGGATGAGGTGGACAAGGAACCCGATGCTAATTTAAAATATAACTTATTTCATGATACACTTGTAAGAGAATTTGAAAATTGTTTCACCAAGCAAGTAGTTAAATCTAACTATAAGAAACCATGCAAAAAACCTTGGCTTACTAAAGGAATAAAAATATCTTGTAACCACAAAATGGAACTGTATCTAACAACAAGAAAGTGTAATGACCCAGAAACAGCCAAATATTATAAAAACTACTGTGCTACATTAAGAAAGGTTATTAAAAAGTGGAATATTATTACAAGGGAGACAGGGCAACCGAAAGTACACGATTACGGCATCACCATCAAAGCGAATGGTAACTTGATAAACAACAAGTAAGAAGTCGAAAACATTTTGAATAATCATTTTTTATATGTTGTACAAAAAATGTTCATTAGAAGAGGCTAGGCAGTTAATGGAAGAGGCCTTACCCACACCTCCTTCTGAAATTAGTAAGATAATAAATTGTTTCAAGAGCAAAACCTCACATGGAATTGATGGCATTTCCAGCATGATAATAAAAGCTTGTTCCCAAGAAATAAGTGGGATTCTTAGCCACATATGTAATAACTCTCTGAAGCAGGGTATTTTCCCAGGCAGACTGAAGCATGCCATTGTTAAACCACTGCTTAAGAAAGGGGATACGTCTGATGTCAACAACTACCGCCCAATCTCTCTTCTGACTGCCTTATCCAAAATTCTAGAAAAAGTAATGTGTTGTAGAGCAGCTTCACACCTTTGTAAAAATAAAGTTGTAACAAAATGTCAGTTTGGTTTGCAGAAGAGTTTTTCAACGGAAAATGCTATATATACTTTCACTAATGAAATATTAAATGCTCTGAACCACCTGTTGGCTTTTTGTCATCTCTCAAAGGCTTTTGATTGTGTAAATCATGGAATACTTCTAGATAAGCTCAAGTACTGTGGTATGAATGGGACAGTGCTCAAATGGTTTAAATCATACCTAACTGGAAGAGTGCAGAAAGTTGAAATAAGCAGTTCACATAATATGGAAAAAGACTGGTGATTTCTCAAACTGGGGAACAATCAACAATTGAGTGCTGCAAGGTTCGGTCTTGGGTCCTCCGCTGTTCTTAATATATATTAATGACTTGCCATTCTATATTCACGAAGATGCAAAGCTGGTACTCTTTGCCGATGATACATGTATAGGTATCACACCCAACAGACAAGACTTAACTGGTGAAATTGTAAACGATGTTTATCGGAGAATCATTAAGTGGTTTTCTGCAAATGGGCTGCCAATAAACTTTGACAAAACACAGTATATACAGTTCCACACAGTAAATGGAATGACACCATTAACAAATACAGACTCCGATCAGAAACCGGTAGCTAATGTATAATATTCAAAATTTCTAGGTGTATGCATTGATGAGGGGTTGAACTGGAAAAAACCCACTGAAGATCTGCTGAAACGTTTGAGCTCAGCTACTTATGCTATTAGGGTCATTGCAAATTTTGGCGATATACATCTCAGTAAATTAGCTTACCACGCCTATTTTTATTCTCTGCTTTCGTATGGCATCAATTTCTGGGGTAGCTCATCATTGAGTAAAGGAGTGTTCATTGCACAAATGCGTGTAATCAGAATAATTGCTGGAGTTCATCCAAGATCATCCTGCAGACACTTATTTAAAGAGCTAGAGATCTTCACTGTAGCCTCACAATATATATATTCGCTTATGAAATTTGATATTAACAATCCGAACGAATTCAAAAGTAATAGCAGTGTACATGGCTACAACACTAGGAGAAACGATGATCTCCACTACTCAAGGTTAAATCTAACTTTGGCTCAGAAGGGGGTAAATTATGCTGCCACAAAAGTCTTTCGTCACTTACCTAATAGCATCAAAAGTCTGACAGGTAGCCATACAGCATTTAAAAGAAAATTAAAAGAATTTCTTAATGGCTTAATGGCAACTCCTTCTACTTATGAGATGAATTTTTGGATATAGTAAGTGGGTAATTTCCCCAACATCCCCCCCCAAAAAAAAGTAGAAACAAAAATATTAAGTGTCATGTAATATTTTGTCTAATGTAATATCTTGTATAGACACCTTTTATTGACCTGACACGGTCCACATCATTACGAAGTGTCGTAATCATGATCTATGGAACAAGAACTAACCTAATCTAATCTAATCTTCCTGTTTTCGCCTCGAAACTATGAAGTGCGGTTTGGCTCGCAGTTCTTTCGCGGAACCTGGTCGATCGGCGTTAGTCAAAGCAGATATGGGGATAATAGCAAGTACCGTCTTCATGTCAACTAGGAATTAATGACATCTTCGCTACATTCTTACCTGAGGTAAACTTCGTTCTTCTGCGACTTCCTACACTGACTGATTTCCTGAATTTGATTAACCAGGTCAGCAATTTTCATCTCAGTTGGTATTCGTAGTACCAGGTATGGTAAATCTCCATACATTGCCTCTCACGAGCAGCTCTACATGTTACGTATGCAAAGAAAACTCTCTTAAAGAACTGTTTTAATGTTATTTCTTCAAGTTTAGGGATTCATATTCACTATTAATTGGGGGGGGGGGACAAAACAACTGGTAGTTATTATGGACATTAACTTAGTTGATAATTTGAGTGAACAGTAACTATGGGTAATTGTTTCAATTACAGCTTCCACAGCGGTGGTACATTTCTGCAGCTGTCTGACGAGCTACGAATTTGGCAGTCTTGAACATTTTTTAAAATAGTTGTGGTTTGTTCTGGCAACTAAGATTCTGACACGATTTTTATTTTGGCATATACTTCCAGCAAAAAATTTCACTCATGTTTCAGTATACTGCATCAGACACACGATCTGGCAGCGTTTTAATGTGCAGAAGTGTCTGTAGGATGTATTGACTTCTTCTAGACATGTTACAGTACTGTAGCTTCTCGTAGTCTAGCGGTAAACGTCGTGAACTCGGTCCACTCGATCCTCGACGTTTTTGTTAAATCGCATTTAGGGTATCGGTGAAATGGAATGTAAAAGATAATTTGCTTCGCTTTCTAACCCACAGCAATCGCAATACCTTCCAGAAACAATTTCTCCAAACAGCTCGTGGATGCGTCATGAACAATTTACGTTCGAGATTTCCCACACTCTATGAGCGGATATCGGCTACCTGCTACCAGTCACTAGCCAACGTTCAGGTGACCGCGGCCTGCGCGGTGATGCGTGGTGCTGTGAGGGCATTCATCAACTATCATTTTCCTTTTTGAAGTTCTACTGTTCATGTTGCAGTTACATTATGGGGGTTACGTAATTGAAACTTATGAACGTTGTTTAAACGTTGCAAAATGGAGAAAGGTCTATCATTTGTGTCGTATTGTTCGCTTTTGGTTTAAGAGAAGGCAGAGAAGGCAACTATGGACCATTGTACTGTATGTGAAGCGAATGCATTTTGGAGAAATACATCGAAAACATTTTCCTAGTTTCAAGAATTATCGTTTTGGCACGAGAGATTTTCCACATTCATATAAATTCGATAACTGACAAATATGTTGAACAGCGTGCAACAGTTTAGTGCTTTAAGCGAGTTTCACAAAACGGGCGTAGGGGTACTGCATGGTCTAATTCAAAGCAACAAAAATATAACGGGCGAGTATGACGGCATTTTCTCTTGAACGTCCTCAATTCGCTCATTCATCATTTCTATGCGATATTGTTACTGGTGACGAGTTATGATGCCTTTATGTTAACTTGTTAAGAAAAAATTAGTGGCTGAGCCATTACAAAATGCATACTCACGCAAAGGGCAGTCCAAGCGTAATATTCTGCATCTGGTGGCTCAAGAGAGGTATTCTGAGCTACGATCTCCTTCCCAGGAGTGTGTCCATCGCAACTGCTATTTGTCACCAACAACTGAGACCCATTTCCGTCACATTGTAAGATAAACGACCGATAAAATAGCATTACGTGTTGCTACTATATGATAACGCATTCTGCTGATTTCATAAACAAATCTATCCAGATGTTAGTTAGGGAAGTCATTTGTCACACACACGTATTCGTCAGGCATTACGTCTTCAAATGTTTACCTATTTTGCTCCTTAACTCATATCCGGAAGGTTACTACAGGCGAGGAATTGGTAAAATACCCGAGCGTTGTCAGCTGCCTCAGAAAGCGTGGGAGGTGAGTAATTTCTTATTGATTTTTACTGTTGTGTTGAATAAACGAATGGAAAACGTTATTAAAATACAGACTGATTTAACACAAACGCAATTTACCACAATAAGACACCTTAAAATAATATCTTTATTAACTAAACGAAAACCAGTTATAATGTTCTTGCATGGATATCCATCCCACTAAATACAGGATGACAACTATTGAACTACATGAAAAAAAATGTAAATTAGTTACAAACTACGGCGTGCACACAATTAATTCAACTTGTAAACGTCACTACAGGTATTCGAATTTGGGTTATGACAAGTTCGATATGCCTACCATCATAAGCGATGATGTGACTCAGACGAATAGCGACATTCTGCATGATCCGCTGAAGTGTCGTAATATCAAAAAATGTTCAAATGTGTGTGAAATCTTACGGGACTTAACACCTAAGGTCATCAGTCCCTAATCTTACACACTACTTAACCTAAATTATCCTAAGGACAAACGCACACACCCATGCCCGAGGGAGGACTCGAACCTCCGCCAGAACCAGCCGCACAGTCCATGACTGCAGCGCTTAAGACCGCTCGGCTAATCCCGCGCGAATGTTGGAATATCTATGCTGTCAATGGCCTTCTGAATGGCTATTTTCAGCTCATTAATGGTTTTGGGGTTATTGCTGTATACTTCTCTTTAATGTGGCCCTTCAAAATGGAGTCGTATGAATTCAGATCCGGAGAATATGGCGGCCGATCGGGTCCCATTCCAGTGGCCTCTGAGTATCCCAGAGCCAGAATGCGGTCCACAAAGTGATCCTCGAGGACAGAAAACACTCTCCTGCTTCGATGGGATCGAGCATCGTCTTGCATGGGCTACAAATGGTCGAAATCTGGGTCACTTTGGGTAATGGGGATGAAATCATCTTCTAAAACCTTCACGTACCGTTCTGTAGTCACCGTGCCATCAAGGAATATCGCACCGATTATTTCATGACTAGACATAGCACACTATACAGTCAACTGTTAAGGTTGAAGAAACTTCTCGAAAGCGAAATGCGGAGTCTCAGTCCCCCAAACCCTGCCAATACTAATTTGGTGATCCCTTGATGCCTCAGAACATGTCCTACCAACCGATCCCTTCTTCTAGTCAGATTGTGCCACAAACTCCTCTTCTCCTCAATTTTATTCAGTACCTCCTCGTTAGTTACGTGATGCACCCATCTAAGCTTCTGCCTTCTTCTGTAGTACCACATTTCGAATGCTTCTATTCTCTTCTTGTCAAAACTATTTATCGTCCATATTCCACATCTATACGTGGCTACACTCCATACCAATACTTTTAGAAAGTCTTCCTGACACTTAAACGTATACTCGATGTTAAAAAATTTCTCTTCTTCTGAAACACTTTCCTTGCCATAGCCTGTCTACATTTTATATCCTCCCTAATTCGACCATAATCAGTTATTTTGCTCCCCAAATAGAAAAACTCATCTACTACTTTAAGTGTCTCATTTCCTGATCTAAATCCCTCCGCATCGCCTGATTTCATTCGACTACATTTCATTATCCTCGTTTCCCTTTTGCTGATGTTCATTTTATATCCTCCTTTCAAGACACTGTCCATTCCTTTCAACTGCTCTTTCAATTCCTTTACTGACTCTGACAGAATTACAACGTCATCGGCGAACCTCAAAGTTTATATCTCTTCTCCGTGGATTTTAATTCCTACTCCAAATTTTTCTTTTGTTCCCTCTACTGCTTGCTCAATATACAGAGTGAATAACATCGGGGATAGGCTACAACCCAGTCTCACTCCCTTCCCAACCACTGCTTCCCTTTCGTGCCCCTCGACTCTTATAACAGCCATCTGGTTTCTGTACAGATTGTAAATAGCCTTTCGCTCCTTGTATTTGACCCCTACCACCTTCAGAATTTGAAGGAGTATATTCCAGTCAATATTGTCAATGGCTTTCTCTGGGTCTACAAATGCTAGAACCGTAGGTTTAGCTTTCCTTAACCCAACTTCTAAGTTAAGTCGTTGTGTCAGTATTGCCTCACGTGTTCCAACGTTTCTACGGAATCCGAACTGATCTACCCCAAGGTCGGCTTCCACTAGTTATTCCATTCGTCTGTAAGGAATTCGTGTCAGTATTTTGGACCAGTACTGCCGCCGTAAGACGTCTGACGCACTGCTGGTGAAGACCATTACGAACTGGGCCGGGTCTGTTTGCATGGAGCTCTGAGACGAAACTGCTTTCAATGCTAACTTGCAGCGCTGAGACTGACGGACGGAACTTGCGGTACTGCCGACCTGAGGAGTAAGGCATAAGCGACTTCGCACGGTCTGGCGGTGGCCTAAATAGTCGGCGCGAACGGATATCCCCTTCACACTGAGATGGCATGTGATCTGGAGCAGCTAAATGGTGCCCTTACGACAGAGCTCTCTGCTGCCTTAGACACGCTATCGGTCGGCAAGGTTGGCGCCCCCAGACGCTGTGGAGGTGACGTCTAACTCCCTGGTCAGCAGCCCAGGCTGTACAGGGAAAATATCTCTATCTCTCTTTTGATGAAGGCCGTTTACGCACATCCTCTCGGAGGAGGGACCGCCAGTATGGCCTGTCTCGTGTGCGGAGGAAACTACTGTCAAGGAGATACAACAGATATCAAGTGAATCTGGCAGTATAACATTGTGCCATTCAGGAACTCATCGGCTACAGAATAGCCAAACGTATTCTAAATTGTTGCCAATGTTGAGCTGTTCAGCCAGGTGGAAGAATACAAGCCGTTGTATTCCCTGAGCGGAGTGAGAAGTCGCTACAATTTGGACCTCAAAGGGCAACTGCTGAGGGTCGGAACACGAAGAGTATAAGTGACTAAGTGTTATTCAGGTTTAAAGGCTAGAGCGTAGTATTAATATTAATCAGATGCATTGACTGCAAGCTAAATACAATAAAGGTTCCAGGAATTACTGCAACCAGTGACCTTTTGTTTTATTTTTCAATCTTGATTTTCCAATACCGGTTTCGATTCCCCTAAAGACTCATCATGGACTGATATATATATTTATTGCATGTTTGCAGCATTGTTGGAATCGTTCAGAGTTACTAATATCTGTTGTTTTACAGTGATGATAATTTTATAGCACTTGACAAACTTTGCTACAGGTAACAATTTCCACATGCCTTACAAATAATTCAGATGCAGTATTTTCTGTTATTATGTACATAAAGTAAAATCTAGTAACGTGTTCAATACGACCATTTTATGAAAGAAATACTTACAGACAACTTTCCGCAAGCAAGCTACCTAGAACCGCTATCTAGTAGATCAGTATATACACTAAAGGAAGGTGAAGCATTAATTAAAAAGTATACAAAAATCGGTTAAGTAAATTTGGGTGGGTGATATTTGACGATTAATCTGTAGACTGATGGTTATTCATCGAGAAAAAATAAGTGGAAATAATAATTGTCATTTGGCACACACAAAATATATCTGTGCAGCGGTCCACCCTTACTGATAATTCAGTAACAAATCATAGGGACCATGCTCACTGAGTTTCTTATACTTCATCACTGAGAGACATACTCAATCAGTTTATTACTTCCTCAGACAAGCATAATATGAAGACATGATTCCTACAAAGTATTCATTTACATTTTCTTTTTCTTCCATACATCGATGTTACAATTTAATGTTCTCCACATGATGAAGCCCAAAATAATTTTCGCCACTAAGTTTCTCTAATTCAACAGAATCTGGATGCATAAATGTCCAAATTTAAATGGTCCCAGGTAAAACTGCAAAAATATCTTAGTTTCGTCCTACGCCACTAGAGACTTGACATGTGTTTCAATCAGTACATAATTTCCAATTCTGTACGCAACGAGATTCACCAAATGGCCGTGTCTTGCTTTCCTTGTCATTGCCATCTTCATCACTTGCTTCAAGGCTACTTGCTGTCTTTCTTTGTTGGTTAATTCATTTTGTGATGGGAAATTAGTAACGCTATCGAACATGCTGACATGTTCTTTGCCATGTGAGCCTGTAGAAGGTAACAGAGCAGTACTATCTTTACAGAAATACACATCTTCAGAGTCGGATAACTTATTAATCCAGATCTTGTGTTTCTTCCACCAGTATACTCGGACAATCATCTTAGTTTGCACATTTTACTTTCAATGGGTTTCGACTCAGGTCTCTAGGTTGATGTAGCAATCTCACGGATTTTCTTACGTTCTGTAAATGGTTTCCAAACACTAGAGCGAAATTCTGATCCGTCATCCATCAAAATACTTTGTGGCGGAATGGTATCCAGAAAACATTGTTCACTAAACAATTTAACTGCGACCTTATTGTTAACTTTCGTCAGTGGAAGGAACCCAACGATCTTGAAAGTAAGTCCACCACTTCCAACAAATGTGAAAAGTTTCATGAGACTATGGAAGGGGGTGAAAAAGATCAAAATCGTGGTTTCACCTATTGTTTGTGGAAGAAAATTGTGTAAGACTCCTTTTATGTTGCTTTGCAGAAACTTTGGTACTCTGTTGTAAGCCACATCATTTAATAATTCCTCATACTTGCTAGCTACATTTTCAGTTATCAGTTGTTTATGAAGTTGCTGCTGACATTTATTTGGACCAAAATATGCCAAACTTTTGCTCATATATTTGATCATATAATCAATAACAAATTTTGATATACATTGGCTCCATGATTGAGAAGTCGCTTCCAGTCTTTGGTACAAAACATCATTATGAACTACGTATGTAAGATGGCAGAATAAATGAAGGTCAATTTCCCACCTTACGTACGTGTTTTATACATTGTAATGGAAGGTGAATATGACAGTTAAATTACTTTTGCCCTAATGCGCAGATTTGCCTATATGCAAAAGGGATGAAACTCAATCGATGGTGCTAACACACCGGTCCTATATAATGCATGTCAATGAGCAGAAGGTGAAACAAGTAAGGAGAGGAAACGTTTTGTGTGGAAGCAGGCACAGGCAGAAGCAGAGGCCACACCACGGGAGGCACCACAAAAACTTCTTAGGGGGCTTCCCGCGACGGGAGACAGTGACCGGACAGGTGACACTTACTGGAGAGCAAGTAATGGACCACCAGAAGTAGGACAGAAAGAAGCTTTGGACAACTGAGTTTTGGAATTTCAAATGGATACGTACAAAACCAGTGATGCAGTTGATCACGTGAACAGTGAGTGGTACACACGTGATGTACACATCTAACTTCTAGGCGTCTGGAGCGAGAACAAAACGTTCGATTGGCGTAAACGAACTAGGAAAGAGTAAGGTGACGAGATTTCAACACAGTTTAATGGTAGGGCCCTTGCGATTGGCAGAGACAGTTTCCACAAAAGTAAGAGGACCACTCCTATTGGTTGAAAAAGGCCGTGACGTAGTCAATGAAAGAACCCAGGTGGGGAGACACCTGGGCTACGAGAAAGACAAGAGCGAAATTTTCGAGGACTCTTGTCTGAACTGGCGTCAAGTGCAGAATGGGGCGCATAATGCTCCGTACGATGCAGAGGAGAAATTTGTGTGAACACTGCGTTCACTGCCGCTGACATTCATCTAGATATTAGCTGTAGTGTCACTGAGCTTCAACTGTGGAGAAACGAACCAGCCAGTTAGTTAATTGTTCCCGCAAAGGACTGAGAGGGCATCTTAATATGCACGCTGCTAGAGCCATGTGCGTGCATATCGCAATTTTCCTAGACTAGGGATGAGTACATGTTCTCTCACATAATGAGAAATATGAGGAGAGTTTCTGCTGGAAGAATCAGCAAAGGTTTAATTAGTTTTTATAAGAATTTCAGAGGACGAGAGCAGCAATGCAGACGACAACTCATCACAGTGAGGTAAATACCGTGAGTAGAGGCATAAACTTCTTAGTTTACCAACTTGCGTCCACTGTAAACTCGAGGGACCTTGGGTAATGTTTTGCTCAACTTATCACAAAACTAAGCATCCCCCACAGCCTTGATTGTCATCCTAAATAGAACCGAACTTTGAGCTGGAATCGGATGATTTATCATAATACTGGCCTACATCATGACGTAGTCATAAGAATAATTTTGCAAAGAAACTTTTAGATACAATTTACCACTGTTGCGTTTAGGATTATTTCACTTTCTGAGGACGAGATGTATTTGTTTGACAACTGTCATAACACTGTCATATTGTAAACTGTGTAAGTGCGTGTATTTCTGTGATAAGATTGCAAAATTAAACCAAAAATATTTACAGCTTAAACAGATGTTCTTCTGTCCTCAAAACATTATACGTAATATTTTCGAATCTCAACGTCTGCTTCGTTTTTGTACTTTCAATTTATCATTTTTAATATCGAATCTGCTACCTGAACAGCTTTTTATTATGACGGCGAAAACAGATAGCTCATTTGTTCATATAAAATCTTAGAGATCACTGTAGTATCACTCCTAGAATCTGAAATTTCAGTAACCTTCCGACCATTTACACTGAGTTCAGTCAATGGATTCACAGTCTCATTAATAACTCGCACAACTTCTCTCAGTAGTTCAACTTCAATGTCTTCAGTTTTGGCTGATCATTTGCATTCTCACATCTGACTCAACAAACTGTTCACATGTTCCAGAGCATTTCTCAACCACGTTGTCGGTGTCTGTCATTCGTATCATGGAGTGGTGAACGATACAGAACACATACATCATGTACCACCTACTGGTTCCGTGTACCACAATTATTCTTCCTCCTCTCGTAAAGTCGTAACGCGCACACGATGTCGCAGATGCACATCTATTTGTGTGTCATTGCACCAGTGTAGACTGTAGTTTTGTTGGTTCCACGGCAGGCATTCAAAATTCTCTTGCCACAGTGCGTTTCTTTGCTGAAAATGTTAATTCTGACACGTAGTATGTTTTTCCGAGCCATGAGCCGCTCCCTCACTGTCAATCTTTTCCAAACAATCGACAATTCTCAATAATTCGTCACACTCATCAAACACTTGCACTGCTGACTGTATCCTTACCTTCAGTGGCAAAACATTTATCAAAATTATAATTAAATCATCGTCGCTAGTAGGATTCTCCAGTTAACTATTGTTTCCTAGTGTTTCTTAAGAAAGTCACGCATCAGCCCTCTGTCGCGATCGTAACTATACATCGAAAATAATTTTTCTTTGCTACTTCATTGTCCTTCATGTGACCAAAATTTGAGGAGAAACACATTTTCAAAGTGTTCAGTTGTAAAGCACAGATCGGACACACCGTTCCCCCATTTCCTAGCACCTGCACTATTGTGCCTTAAATAAATATCCATTTTCTCAGAGTCATTCTGAATTCGGTCAAACACAATTTAAGTTATTTGATGAAATTCGCGGGAGGTAATTGTTTATATGGATCAAGTTCCTTAAATGTCCTTCATCGAGCATTTTACTATCAAAACAACTTGCATCACGATTTTCTGGCAGTAGCTTTGCTTTTTTTCGTCATATTAAATTAGTACCAACTGGTGTGTTGCAGATTTCGACTTCCTTCATTTTCCTTCTAGATACCGTATTTTTAATTCAAAATCAGAGCACTATTGTTGCACAGTCGATCCTGTTTTAATAACTACTTTCTTATTTCCCTTGTACACGCTTTTAGTATGTATTCTCTCGTTCTTTGTTAATGCATGGTCCAATATGACTTGTTTTCATATTTCCTGCTGTGAGTTTACTTCTGTAGGTATCTTAGTTACATCCGGTTCTATCTGTTGACAGTGTATTATGACCTCGTGCATCATATCAGACTCTTTCTCGTCGAGTAATTGGCTAAATTTCTGCACAAAATTGTATAGCTGACCCTGCAACACATTTCGAGGACCTGCTACCCTTTGATCCCACTGTGGTCATGGAGTTTTTTTATTCATATTGGTGTTAAGTTCTTGTTCGGTATCATCAAGTTTTAATCTTTTCCATGATAAATTCATATCTATACTTGAAAATAGCTTTTTACATTAGCTAATCAGGAACGAGATTAAAGAACAATGTAAAAAAAACCATAGATAATTAGAGGGATTAAAGTTCCATGTGAAAGTAAAAGGGGAATGCCGAGAACAAGTAGAGATCCTGCAGTACTTCTTAGTGCAGAAGAACTCTGAATTGCTAAGAAAAGTTGCTAAGAATCAAGGAACATGCGCATAGTGTCAGAAATCAGTAATATGACAACAGATGTAGGACTATACGGAATGCAGTGGAACAAGAGACAGAACAATCAACTCTAAAACAGGATAACACCACTGCTGAACATAATGGAGGGGCTATAAATTATGAGGCATAAGTAGTAAATACATTTAATAATAATTTCTTAAATACAATAGAAAGTATAGGGACAAATACTTCAAGAGAAATATCACAGCAGTATGTTGAAAAAGTACTCTCACAGAATTCAGTCACATGAATGTATCATCTGCTTCTCCTTCTGAAATTAATAACATTACATATTCACTCAAAGAGTAAAGCTAATCTCGATTTTATGGTGTATCCAATAGAGTACTAAAGATTTGTTCCTATATAGTAAGCCCTCCTCTGTTATCTGAAACATGTAACAGTAACTCAAGGCGTTTTCCCAGGGAGACTGACATATGCTGTGGCTAAGACCGTCCGTAAGAAACCTAATAGCGAAGATATCAGTAACTACTGACCTGTTTCACTACCGCTATCACCTTCCAAAATTTTGGAGAAAGTGATGCATCCTAGGATTGTATCTCACCTGAGCAACAACAGTATACTCAGAAAATCACAATTTGGATTTTGGAAGACTAGCGGTACTTAAAATGTCGTTTATGTGTTCACTCACCAAATTTTATAAACATTCCATTACAAAATACCACCGACTGATGTTTTATGCGACCTATCTAAGTCATTTGACTGTGTGAATCACAATGTTCTCATAGATAAACTCATGTTTTATGGGATTGAATGTATAGCTAATGTGTAATGGATAAGCCACATCTGACCAAAATAATGCAAAAAGTTGTAGATACTAACTCAAGAAATGCAATCAGAGGAGAATCTTCTGACTGGGGTGAAGTAACATATGGGGTTCCCTGAAGCTCTGGCTTCGGTACGCTGTTGTTCCTTGTGTATGTACCATCCATCTAACATACGAGAAGCTGAATCAGTTTTTTTCCAGAAGACATTATTATTATAATTAATCTAAGAATACATACAGCAACAGACAGAAGAAATGGTAAGCAATGTTCTTAAAAGTATCATTGACTGGTTTTCTGCAAATGACCTCGACCTCAATTTTAAAAACACATACCACGGCCAGTTCCGCACATCTAGAGCTACTGCACCAATGATACGTGGATTACAATGAGAGGAAATAGTAAACAGTGTGGAAACTTCAGACTTCTTTTGTGTCCACACTGATGACAATTTAAACTGGAAAAAGCACCGTTTTTAATTGCTAAAACAACTTAGTTCAGCCAAAGTTGCACGTAGAATAATTGAAAAACCTTGGGAGAGACCAGTCAGTAAGTTGATATATTTTGCATACTTTCATTCAGTATTGATATATGGAATAAAATTCTTGGGTAACTCATTTTTAAGAAAGAAAGTCTTCATTGCTTAAAATCGTGCTGTAAGAATAGTATGTGGTGCTCACCCATGAACATCTTGTAGGCACATGTTTAAGTAGTTCGGCATTATGACTGCTGCTTTACAGTATATTTATTTCCTCATGAAGTTTGTTACAAATAAGACACTGCAGTTCAAAAGGAACAATGATGTGCGTAGCTACAGTACCCGAAGGAAAAAGTTATATTCTTACTCCACATTAAGGTTGTCCACAGCACAAAAGGGATGTACAATGCTGCAACTAAAATTTTTTATTAGTTTCTCAGTGATATAAAATGTCTTACACGCAGTAAAATAAAATTGGAAAACAAACTGAAGAAGTTTCCCCTTGACCACTTCTTCTATTCCACAGTAGACTTTCTGTTAATGTGATTTGTAACTGATGCTAGTAGGAATTATTAACTCGCATATGTATATTTAATAATAGTGATAATGAAAATTTAACGTGCGGTTCTAGGCGCTTCAGTCTGGAACCGCGTGACCGCTACTGTCCCAGGTTCGAGTCCTGCCTCGGGTAGTTAGCTTTAAGTAGTTCTCAGGGACTGATGACCACAGATTTTAAGTCCCACAGTACTCAGAGCCATTTGAGCCATTTTTTTGAAAATTTAAAATAAACTTGGAAATGAACAGATGTCAGCATATTTACAAAAAAAAAAAAAAAATGCGTTGTGAATGTAATGTGCAAATGTTACTTGGAATATCAAACTAATTAAATAACTAACTAACTTTTATTAGGATCATCAAGTCTTTTTTTAATTAAATCTGCACTCAAATAATTATTTTTACGATTGAATTTTTGAGCAAGTCTGTATTCATATTTTGTAAGTCCTGCAGTAGTACATCCTACCTTCCTACAAGCTGCATCTACATTTTAAATGCTAATAGTTCGTTATCATTCATTGGTAGGAACTATAGCAACACTCTTTTGATTAACATTGTCCTCTGCATTAATTATGACCCTTTTCTCAGTTTGATTCGCCACTGCTATTCCAATATATAAAGCACATGCATTTGATAATGAAAGTAACTGTTCACTGTCAGTATTCCATTTCCTGTTCAACAATACTTCAAAATCGATACACCACTGAAACTTCCAGATTTTCTCTCCATATATTGACCCTGGAATTCTGGCTTTAGGATGCGACATCCTTCTCACTGAACGCCATCTTTAACATGACTGCTGAGTCTGTGCTTCTTTATTCTGCTTCATGAACTTTACAGTTTATTACCGAAAACGAAACCCATAGAAAACACTTTTAAATATGAACAGTTTAGCAATATTCTACATCCCACCACACAACATCGACCATTTTACACTGAAATTCTCGAATGAACAAACACAGGATACATAATCTTATTCAAAGCCGATTACCAAATTCTGACCAGTAGCAGTGCATGCATCATTCAGACCTAACTGCCAAGCTACGGGTCTCGGACTGAACTCTTTGAAACTGCTGCACTATGTCCTCACACTCACAAACTGCAAACAGACATTATACAAATGATTTTCAGCGAGCAGCAGTTACTTTGGAACTCTAAAACAGATGAAGTGGCAACATAGGCACCATGATGATGGATCTGGATTAATTTACTCTTGATGTTACACATAATGACCAATGTAATGACTCGTGACGATTTAGGATCCTCTTAGTGTCTTAATCAGAACAGTGTAACTGTGCTGCTCTTTATGTATTTTAACATTCATTCAGTCATGCATACATTGTAACTTAGCCTTTTTCTTCATTTATCATCTTTCTACTTTCAGTCTTCTCCTGATAGTCATACAGTAGAAGCAGTAGTTCTAATTCATTTGGCATCTAATTATATAAGTTTATTTTGATTGGTCTAAGAATGATGATTTACTGTGGAATGGCACGATAGCCCTTAACGTATTTATTCTGTCCTTCAGTTTCTTCTTTAACCGTTTTGATTGCAGCACTAATAGAATTAACTTCTATTTATAACACACATACTCTACTAAGGTTGTTTCTTACATATATGAAAAGCTTTCACTAACTCTTCTTTTTGAATTTTCACTTATCTTCCTAGTAAACCATCTTTGGATCATGTTTAGACATTTGTTATATGAAAAGCTGTGATATAACACTTAAGATGTATGATTAACTTTCAACGATAAAGAACAATGTCTTTATGATTAATCTTGAATATTTATTATTACCACCTACCAATTATATTTTGATAAACAATATCCTGTTATTTCATTCTATCTGTCATTACATTTCGTCATTAAGTCCCCTGGAAGGAAAACAAATCAATCATTCCAACATAATACAAAATATCCGAAATATATCAAGATTTTCAAGAATGACATCATCAGATCGACCTACTGAATCTGCTACACATTCATGAATAATTGCACATTCTCCATAATTTTGGATAAAATAACTCATTTAGCGACTAACTGAGCTTCGATAATACGCCCCTTTATAAATTCTTGATATTTAGGTATATCAAAAGCTTTAGAATAATACATGTAAACGATTCATTTTATCCCATTTTCATCTCCCTGAAGAGAAAACAAAGTCATCAGTCAACAGAGTAGGTTTTCCACTTTCACTTGGACCTTGAAACTAATTTGCATTTGTAAATGTTTGAGCTCTGAAATAAAACTTCGTACAATATTCACTTTTCAGCACAATTAAGAGCTTTGCATGTTGTGCAACATTCTAGTAATAATATAGCCAGTGTACACAACGAAATTACCATCACTATGGAACAACATCATAGTGTAATTCTGATTAGATTAGTAAATTAATAGTCATCCAAACATGGGAGAATTTGTAGTAAGTAGGGTTCATAAATGGAAGTCATTTCACAAAGTATTAAAGATTTATTTTGTTTAGAAAATACTACTGCAATATTGCACTTGGGAAAGAAGTACTGAAAATTAACATCAACAAATGAAGCTTATTAATGCAGAACTTTGAGTGCCAGTGTTAGAAACAGTAAAATAAGAACAAATCAGTATTTCTCGTCTGTGAAGCTTGGGTTTTTAAACCAACAACAGAAACAACTCAGTGATAAATGCTAGCCGAAGTATGAACTCTGAGACATGAAGTTAACACCACATTCTATACCAGAAAGCAACACTCACAGCTCAGAACTACCCAGACAACACAGGACGACACCCATAAAGCGAACCACAGTCAGCACAGGACGATTCCCAGGAAACGGAAGAAAAGAACGACGAGTTCTATTCCGTCAGACAAAACGCCGTTGGAGGGGTGAGAGCAGCGCTTGTAGCCAATATGAATGAAATAAACTGCCCCTAAACGTGAAAATAGAGCGGAACACTGTAAAAGTTCCTTTGATGTGGTGTACAAACACATACAAACGATTTCTAATCTTAGTAACCAGTTTGAGGCTTTTGCACTATGATGTAGGTAACGTGATTCGACTGATGGAACAGTGCAGTCAAAGGCTTATGGTCCGTGACTAGAAAAAAATTTTCTGCCATACAGGTAATGATGAAATCTGGTGACATCATATATCATAGCCAGGGCTTCTTTCTCCAGTTGCCTGTAATTAATATGAACACTGTTCCAATTTTTGGAAGCAAATGCGATGAGGCGTTCTATTTTGCCACTTTCGTGGGATAAAACCGCCCCGATGGCATGGTGCGAGATGTCGACTTCAAGCACAAGTGGTTTGAGCAGATCGTAGTGTATATGGTAAGGTTGACGAAGCAATGCATTTTTCAGTCTTTCAAACGCTTTTACGTCTGAGACGCAGTAATTTTCGCCGCGTTGTGAATGAACTTTATGTAGCAAGTCAATTTTCCTAGAACAGACTTCAGTTCACGTAAATGGCAGGGAGATGGCAATAGCCGAATATCTTGTAAACGTTTCGTCGAAGGATGAGCGCTATTGGTGTCGATGATATTCGTAAGTATTCAATCGTTGTGATGAAATAAGTACATTCCTGTAAATTACATTTGAGGCGCATCTCAGCTAAAGCTTTAAAAAGGCAGTCCAGAGTTTTAAAGAGTTGTCCTGGTGTTTGTCCAGAGATGATTATATCGTAAAGATAATTAAAAGAAGTAGACACCTTCCACGTTAGTTACTCGAGTAATTTTTGAAACAACACATCCGCTTTAACACTTCCGGATGGTAAGCGTTGATATTCAAACAAGCGAGCATGAGTTTTCATAACAAAAATTTTCTTTGCCTCTTAGTCCATAGGTAACTAAAGATAGGCTCTTGCCGGATCATTTTCACAGAAGACCTGTCCTCCCGCTAGGCGATACGAATTTTCCACTATAGGAGGGAGTGGGTAGGAATCAGTGATTGTCTGTGAATTTACCGTGCGTTTGAAATGCTCACAAAGACGAATCTTTCAGTGTTGCTTACGAATGACGGCTAAGGGTGATGGCTACTGACTTGGTGGAATAGGTTTTAGACACCAACGGATTCCAGTCTCTGAATCTCTGTAGCCACGTCGTAGCGTAATTCTCGCGGCACATTGCGTGCGCTGCAAAATTTCGGTAGCGCATTAACTTTCAGAGTAATATGAGCATGAAAATCTTTAGCACGTTCTAGAGTACTGTCGAAAAAATTTTAATACATTTCACAGAGTGTTTGAATTGTGGTATGAGAAACATTTGTGTCAATGGCATGCACATTGTAATGTATATCCAATCCGCAGGAATCAAACGCATCCATGTAGAAAACATTTGGCTCATGTGTGAGCGAACTACAGCGAGAGGTACTTACTTAGTCGTGTTTTGTATTTTGCGGCTAAATGTTATATTGTAAACACTGAAATACTGTGGCCTTTATGGGCAGTGAGAAGTAGACTTGATGTTCGCAAAGGTGTTTGGCGAATAAACCGAGATTAAACACCGTGACAGAAGCTCCCGTATCTAATTAGGCACCCAATGGTTACAAATTTTCAGTGTAATCCACAGTTTTGCGATGTGTTCTCTGAATACGCGTGTCAATTTCTTGTTGTCAACAACCGTTCTCTGTTTCTAACTGCACACTAGAGTTCTTTCATTGATTTCGAGATCGCGAGAGCCTTTTTGAAACTTGTGGTATGCGCGTTAAATGTGTGTGGGTGCGTTATCCGCGTCTTCCCTTGTCAGACTTTAGAGCTGGAGGAGACGTAAAATTTTAACGTGAAATGACATTGATTTCCATCCGTTCTTGGTTTGCATTATTCCAGCGTGAAACGTCTGGATACAGACTGTTTGTACGTCGCGAGCGATAACAAAATTTGCATTCAGCTTGTCTGAAGAACCAGTTCTTCCGAAACATGGGTGGCATAGCATTTCACACATGACTTCGCTTTGCGCGGAGCCGGAGCTGTGTAATTAGCGTTGCCCCGAGGGGGCAAACGCTGTGTGTAAGGGTCGGCATCGGCAAGCGGAACTTAATGCGTGCAGCATGTGTGAGCCACGGGTGGACTAAATAAAGCCCAGTCGGTCAGTCGACTTTGCTCAGTCCTTTTCGTAAGTACTTGGAACAGCGCGACATTTCATTGAGATTTTCGGTGCGGCATTTTTCGGTCGGCGCAAGTCTCTGAGTTTGGAAGAAAAGTGCTGTAAGCGCCATTTAACCTTCGCTATTTGTTCGTGGTCGGAAACTGACATACGGCTGGGAGAGTGGTGTGCTGACCGCCTGCCCCTCCATACCGGTATCCAGTGACGCCTGTGATCTGAGGATGACACGGCGGCGGGTCGTTACCTTTGGGCCTTCATGGCCTGTTCGGGAGGAGTTTTTTTTTATTTGGTTGTGGTGTGGCGGACGTTCACAGGTCCAGTGATTGTTTGCACAGAAAGAGGCAGTCTAGTGTTCTATCGTCGCAATACTTTGAAATGAATGGGGATGACAGAAGAGAGGGATGAGACTTTTGAATTCGCATAGTAGCAGGTACTGCATATTTGTTATGAAATGACACTACAGCAACATACAGAAGGAATTTAAATATTTAGTTGATAATGAAAGAGCAAAAAATTGATCGACAGTCAGGATTGCTGCGCGGGATTAGCCGAGCGGTCTTAGGCACTGCAGTCATAGACTGTGCGGCTGGTCCCGGCGGAGGTACGAGTCTTCCCTCGGGCGTGGGTGTGTGTGTGTTTGTCCTTAGGATAATTTATGTTAAGTAGTGTGTAAGCTTAGGGACTGATGACCTTAGCAGTTAAGTCCCATAAGATTTCACACACATTTGAACATTTGACGGTCAGGATTCATTGTTCTGCGCATAAAAATCCCTTTTAGCTAAATTTGTAGGCCAGAAGCAGGTGAAGAAATTGATTGTACAAATAGTAGAATTTCTGAATTCGCACTTATTATTCTATTCCATTGTCACCTGCAACCATTTTCAATGGAGCTGAACGAAGGTTACGGAAACTATATAGATTAATGCGAAGTACGTTGCTTAAGTGTAGGGGCAAGCCTGGAACGATTTTTCTATTTAAAAATCGTTGTTGAATATATGAAGGAAAAAGTAGTGCAGGAATGAAAATTAGAACATCCGGAATAGACTGCAGATTCGCATTTTAAGTCGACTTGACTGTACACTGCCCATAATAAGACGATGGAAGGTAACTTCTTTCAGATTTGGTCGGGATGCATTTAAAAAGACCATAGTTTAGTAGAACGGACACATTATGTCAAAGATAGCCCAATTCCCTGAGCTCACTGCCGCTAAAGAAAATTCGATATTTGAAGAATTGGTTGTGGTCCTGAAGCAATTAAGAGAATAATTTTATGAAATTTTGAGGGCGATGACAACATGGCATCTGTTTCTGTGCTGTTTTTGAGATCATTTGTGGTTTCAGTTGAAGGCGCGCCTTTGCATGTGTCGAGATAACTGATTGACCTGCAAGGAAACTCCAGTTTTAATTACAAACAGTCCAGTACCCCTACACTGCTTTCCTCCGGCAGATTTTCCAAGTCTCCATAACAAGGTTGCATAAGTGCTACAAAATTTTGTTCGATGTATTTGTGTAAAAGAGCTTTTCTCATTTATGGAAGTAAACAAGTCTTGATTACGGGGCAGCTTGTGTGCGAAACTCTGTGAAATTGTTTCCATCTGTCCGTATGCCGACGGTCTGTGCGAGATAAAAATTATGTCATGCCTTCAATGCGACAAAAATAATTAAATAATGCTGAAAATTTGTTTTGTTTGTGACCTAGATTGTTGAGAAATGCGAAAAATAAAAACACGTCATAAGCAGTGTGACTGCACTGCCATTTAAATACGGCGCGGTCGCAGTTTTCCCCTCTTCATAATCATCATGCTCGAACAGAGTGGCGTGGCGGTGGAAGAAGCGTGGTACGAGACTGAGCACTTAGCCACTCCTGTCCAGGCACAGCCCGGGAGCCGAAATCTTGGCTGCCCCTGTTTTATGTAGTGCGTCTGCCCTTGCTTACGCGGTGCTTACTTGTGAGCGCTGAGCCACAGGTTGTTTGTCTCAACTGTAGCGATAACTGGTAGACAGAACTCTTGCTCGACTAAATCTAGAACTTGGCGAGCATCGGTTACTGAAGCACCTCGCTGAAGCTAGGGTTGCAATACTTGATAATTTCGGCCCTCAACCTCTGATATGACAGATTCTGAAAAACAGCATCGCGAAATATTTCATCCTGATGAGTTGCACCACAGAAACAATTGAACTTGCAGTCTCTAGTCAGGCCCTGCAATCACGCAATCCATTCTTTATAGGACTATTCACTACAACGTTGCGTGCTGACTGACTTATACCTTGCACCAGCAAAGTGTATTTCACTCTCAAAATATTTGTCTTGTCTTGTAATTGTGATTCCGTAGGGCTGGGTTTGGAGTTTATTCTGGGGTCACTGTTTTACCATGAAGCGGTAGGTGTACATTCCTATACCTGAAAAAAAAAATTCAAGACGTGATTAACCTGTGATTTTGTAGGCGTCGAAATGTTGATGCAGCTGTGTTAGGTATTCTTTCCACGTTTCCTTCATCTCATCGAACTTCAAATGGTTCGAATGGCTCTCAGCACTATGGGACTTAACATCTGAGGTCATCAGTCCCCTAGAAATTAGAACTACTTAAATGTAACTAACCTAAGGACATCACACACATCCATGCCCGAGGCAGGATTCGAACCTGCGACCGTAGCAGTCGCGCAGTATGGACTGAAGCGCCTAGAACCGCTCGGCCACCGCGGCCGGCCTCATCGAACTGTCGGGTGGAAGGAGGCGGCAGTTGAAATGCTTCTTATGCTTCTGGTGCCTTTTGCTGCCGGTCTCCTTGCGCTTGTACGACGCAAGATACCCTTGACAGCATGTCTGTTATTTGTTGACTTTGAAACTGAACAGATGTTAGACGCTGCCCAGGACTTAGATGATGTTCTCCCAGGTTTGCCACCTTAGATATTTCAACTTACATATTTCAGCTCAGTATATTCACACACACAAAAAAGAATTCAACAGAAATAAAAAAAATTTGCCTTGCTCTGATGTCCAAAACTCCGTGTACTACTTTCCATTCGCTCGTTGTCACTCCGTCATGAATTCCCTTTGCGTATGGTATGTTCCTTTAGTGGATACAGGGGTGAGGGACAGACGCTGTTCATGAACAGAGATCTCAGATATTAATTTATTCTACATCTAATGTCAATTGATAAAAATAATACATAACCTTGTGGTTGAAGTTGCAGCGTCTGTTGCTATAAGTAGAACTGAATGCAGAAAATTACACCCACACAAATTAGTTATAAATCTGTCACTCTTGAATACAATGTCTATTCAGATGCCTGTAAATATTATTCAACCTGTAAACACACAAAATTCCCTCATTGTATGAATGTTCGAACTCAAACACACCCGCCGCTGGAGCTTCGGAGAGATGATGCTTGCATCTCATTGGCAGCGGCGTAATCTTTCGTGGCAGCAACAGCGTGCGGCCGTGGAGGCTGTAGAAAACGTGGTGGCGTGACTGGTGTGTGTGTGTGTGTGTGTGTGTGTGTGTGTGTGTGTGTGTATGTGTGTGTGTGTGTGTGTGTGTGTGTGTATTTTTAGAGCTTAATGGCATTCAACGGCGAGGTTATCAGCACCCTTGCACTCATGAAAACAAAGGAACGTGGATAAAATCTCTAAAATTGTTGCATGCTCATGCACTCACTCTCACCTCACTAAAACTGACCATACAATCACTATCTCATATGCGCTAAAACAATAGGGAAAGAGTTACGAAGTAGTACATGAGAATGAGACACAAGTAAAATGACAAAGAAGCACAGGGAAATGTCTGTTGTTGACTGCTTACAAAAGACATGGGCGAGTCAGTCACCCTGTCAACACATTAAAACCGTCTCCCTAAAGTATTGTGGAAAATATTGCAAAATTCACAAAACTTTTAAAATGTGGCGTACAGTGATCTGTCACTTCTAGCCTCTTATCTTTCCATCGACAAAAGACTCTGTATCTCACCAGCGAGGCGATAGCATACAGGAGGATGGCACAATGAGATTACTGAGGATCACGGTACGCCCCCTTGGCTTCTAGATCCACCCTTTCCTTCCCCGTTATACCCATATTCCTTGATACCCTGTAGAAAGACACCTCCTTCCCCAATCGTTGTAGTTGGTGGAGTGCATCCTGGATATTGTGGACTACTTTATCTGATGGGTACAGACATCGTACAAGGTGAAGGGAACTCATAGAATCGAAACAGACA
This sequence comes from Schistocerca americana, assembly GCF_021461395.2. NCBI lineage: Eukaryota > Metazoa > Arthropoda > Insecta > Orthoptera > Acrididae > Schistocerca > Schistocerca americana. The sequence goes on from NC_060130.1 coordinate 456,799,850, forward strand.
AGAAATTCAGCTCTGCAAGAATGTCTCATAGACCCCACTGCGCGCAAGATCGCATATAATTCTGCACTGAAGACAATAAAGTCTTGAGGCAGTCAGACCTTGAGGACACAATCCTGGAGGTCGCAGGTTCGAATTCTGCCTCGGGCATGGGTGTGTGTGATGTCCTTAGGTTGGTTAGGTTTAAGTAGTTCTAAGTTCTAGGGGGCTGGTGACCCCAGATGTTAAGTCTCATAGTGCTCAGAGCCATTTGAACCACAATCCTGGGAAACAAGAGAGCAAACAACGGACTCCCCCCTGTTCAGACCCATCCGTAAAGAGAGGTACATAGCGTGGTGCTCACACAAAAAGTCTGAAAATATGGTATTAAAAGAAGACGCAAGGGAGCAATCTTTCTTGTACTGCACTAAATCTAAAATGACTCTGGGCCGCTGCAGTAACCAGGGTGGCATTCGGTTAAAGCCCTCAATTTGAGGTTGTAGTTGCTTCACTCCAAGCTACTGCAGCACATGCGGATCCCAACTGTCCTTGTTGCTCGTGGACAATGGCAAAAAAGGCTTCCAGAGGAGGACGAGCAACAGTATATTACGCTGTAGAATTCCAAGCTGTGTGGAACTTGTGTGCCTGACGTATGGGCAAGAGTTGCTGTCGTACTGTAAGTGGCAGTTCACCAGCCTCAGAACGGAGACTGGGCAGGGGCAGGTCCTATAAGCAACTGTGGCCAGGCAAATTCCCACGTGGTGGGCAGTATGAATGATCTTAAAATAAGGAAGCCTCCCCGACCCATACACTGTGCACCCGTAGTCTAGCCACAAATGCACGAAGGTCTCTAACCTGTAGCAGGCGCGCCCTGTCTGCTCTCCAAGACCTGTGACAGCACTTTAGCAATTTGTGATGTTGAGTGCCTTTCATATCTCTCAGGTGTGGCAACCACGACAATTTGGAGTTAAACCAGAGGCACAGAATCCTCACCGAATCTCTAAATCCTAGAATGGTGCCCCTCATATGCAAGGCAGGCAAATTAAGATTACGACGAGAACGATTAAAATGAACACACACACGCACTTATCTGCAGAAAACTGAAAATCCGTCTTTTCAGCCCACTTCTCTAACCTCCGCAGTGTAAGCTGCAATTAATGGGTTGCTGTTCCAGCACTAGAGAGGGAACAGAAAACAGTAAAATCGTCTACCAATAAGGAGCACCGTACAGGATTGCCCACCGAAGATGTGATACTGTTTACGGGATGGCAAAGAGAGTAACACTTAAAACAGTGCCCTGAGGGACACGATTCTTTTCCTCAAACCGATCTGACACCGTATCACTAACTCAGATCCTGAAAACCACTGAGACAGGAAAGACCATATGAAGATGGTGAGGTGACCACGAAATCTCCATTGCTGCAGACGTACGAGAATACTGTGTCTCCAAGTAGTATTGCTACTGTTATGTTCACGTAAGAAAACCTTCAGAATAGCCGCCTTTAGCAGGTTCAAATTATCGGAAGTGGACTGAAATCTCCACAACCCACACTGAGAGCGGCTAAGGAATTGTCTGGCCTCTAACAACCAGAACAGACGACGGTTAATCATTCGCTCCAGGGACTTTCACACATAGCTCCGATAACTAGTGGGACATGGGTGGTTCTCACCTGGGTTGAGGAAAGGTGTCGAAACTGCCCTTCTCCACGAGTTGGAGAAGTGGCTCGACTACCATACCAAATTTAATACATTCGATGAGGATTTCCTTTGAAACTGTTGGCAAGTATCTAAGCATGCAATACCGCATTTGATCGTAACTGGGTGCAGCATCATGAGTCTCAGACAGCTTCCACATGATGAAACGGTGCTTGTAAGACTCAGAACTGTTGGATCTGAAGTCCAGCTTTCTTCCATTCTACGGTCGCATGGTAGCGACGAAACGCAGGATCCTGGCTTGCATTGGCAGTGGTTTTAGCAAAATGGTACGCCAGAATCTGAGCGATATCTCCAGGCGCTGTTTGGCGACACCTCTGTTCCAGTACTGCTGCTATCGGTATACGGTTTCGTCTACTGGAAATCATCTAGATGGCATCCCATACTTTTGTAGAACAAGTGGGATGGTTTATAGAGTCCGAGAACGCTTGTCATGATCTTTTCTCGGACTCCTGAATAACGTGTCGAGCCTCGGCCCTCGCGACTCATATGAAGATGGTGAGGTGACCACGAAAGCTCCATTGCTGCAGACGTACGAGAATACTGTGTCTCCAAGTAGTATTGCTGGCCGCGCGGGATTAGCCGAGCGGTCTAGGGCGCGGCAGTCATGGACTGTGTGGCTGGCTCCGGCGGCGGTTCGAGTCCTCCCTCGGGCATGGTTGTGCGTGTTTGTCCTTAGTATAATTTAGGTTAAGTAGTGTGTAAGCTTAGGAACTGATGACCTTAGCAGTTAAGTCCCGTAAGATTTCACACACATCTGAACTTCTGACTCCTCCCTTGGCTCCTTCCCTAGTTTGGCCATCCTTGTGGTGTAGTGTGTAGCCCTGCAGCCCAGGGGTGTCAGTATCTTTAAAATGTGTTTCTTGTAAACACAAGCAGAAGGGGCATGTATATGCTATGAGTTTCAGTTCCTCCACATGAATCCTGAACCCATTCATATTCCACTGCAGTATGAGAGCCATTTCCCCTACCTTCACATTGGGGAGTTGAAGCGCTTGTAGGTCAGACGTGAGTGAACGACGTTTGGCACAGCCAGGAACACCCTTTGACCCGAACGTTGTGACCCTTTCCCCGCGACCTGTTCATTTGAGGATGATGGGGCAAGGGGGCATTGGGAGGAACTATGCTTTTCATGTGCCTTGAAACTGACGAAATATGGTTCAAATGGCTCTGAGCACTATAGGACTCAACTGCTGTGGTCATAAGTCCCCTAGAACTTAGAACTACTTAAACCTAACTAACCTAAGGACATCACACACATCCATGCCCGAGGCAGGATTCGAACCTGCGACCGTAGCGGTCGTGCGGTTCCAGACTGTAGCGCCTTTAACCGCTCGGCCACTCCGGCCGGCAACTGACGAAATAAATCTCGGGTGAACAGCCTGGTATGAGTGTGCTTAGGACACAATATTTCGGCAATCGACCACGTTGCCATCATCAGGTGCGCTGATGTACTGGCCGTCGGTGAGCCGGCGCCAGGTATATATTGGACAATCCCCCTCCTGCTCCTCCCTCAGGCGCTTCCAAAGAGTCGGTGCGGTCCGCCCCCCGCACGCGGTCCAGGAACAGCGTCCGTTCTCCCGCCGTCTGGGCGCTGCGTCCTAGGTCTTCTCGTTCAGGAGGGTCTGCCAGCATCGCTCTTGTTATTCTTCTCTCCTCCCCCAAAGTCGGTACAATCTGGGAAATATCCTTTTTCTTCATAATACGGGTGATCGCGGGTTCCCACGCCTTGCTAAGGATGTAACCACTGTCACGATTTAGTTGTGGCTCCCTTACTCTGATCTCTATGGCTTCATTGATGGCACAGCCCCAGTATTTGGAAGTCTGTGTCGGGAAATTGGTTTGGTCATAATCCATGCTGTGGAGTTCCGACAGGCCATGCTCAGCGATGGCCGACTTACTGCGCTGTTGCAGTCTAGTGTGCCGTTGATGTTCTCGGCATCGGTCCCCAATGATACGAATGGTTCGCCCTATGTATACACTACCGCATTGGTTAGGTATCTGATAAACCCCTGATTTACGTAGACCAAGGTTGTCCTTGACACTACCAAGAAGGCTCTTGGTTTTACTTGGAGGACGGAAGATGGTTTTCACTTGGTGTTCACGTAAAATGCGTCCAATTTTTCCGGATAAGACCCCACAAAACGGAATAATAGCCAAGGCCTCCTCCTCCTGAGGTACATCCTCAGTTTCGGCAGGTGCTGCAGGTGTGGTCGATTGCCGAGATATTGCGTGCTACGCACACTCATACCAGGCTATTCACCCGGATTTATTTCGTCATAAAATAAGCTTGGAGAAATTGAAGAGCCACAGGCCTTGGAAGTGTTCCCGGTTTTTTCTGCTGCAGCTGCAGGAACTGCTTTATTTTTACTCGATTTTCCTTGGCAGGTACGTGTGCAAGTACTGGTGCTTGCATAGAGAATCCGCTTAGTCACTTTTATTTCCTGAATATTTCGTTCTTCTGCGAATGCACAGCAGTCTCGGCTCCAGAAAGTCTGGATCCCACAGTAAGTCCCAGGGTCATGTGCAGCCTTTCCAGACTTCCATGAATTCTCTTCTCTAAAGTGCTAGCATTTGTAACACCGCATTGGGTTGGGTATGTAAGGCTAAACTGTAAATGAGAGGAACTCTCCTGTAATATGTTCAGGCAGATTTGAAGAATTAAAGGTGACAATGAAGGTAGCAGTCTTCTCAGTTTCTCCATTATTCATTCACATTCTTTGCACCACATCGACTATCCTTTATGATGCTCATTGTTGTTTCAACTCCGCTATGTCCACATCCATGATATCAGGGCTCATGACTACACCCTTACTTGACCTGAGACAGGTGCACATCTCTACAACGATATCATAATCACCCAAGTTGTGTGATTGTTTTAAAAGTTCTACTACCTTCGACATGTTAGTTTCAACCAACAAGGAACTTTTAAGCAGTTGTTTAGTAGGTTCTGAAGTACCAGCAAGTCCTACTAAGTCTTTGTAGATATAGAAGGGGGACACTTGTTCAAACGTCCCCTTCTTCCTCTTTATCACTAGAAACAAAATATGATTGATCACTCCGTGAGTCCTATTACTGCAGTCCAACTTATTCTTGTTACAAGGAGGGGTAGACTGCCTCTTTCTTTTGGATGAATGAGAGTTGAAACATCCCCTTGGAAAAATTATGAATGAGAGTGCTGGAAAGCCTCTTACGTTATTTGATTTAATTATTTATTGTTCCGTGGGACCAAATTAAGGAGAAGTCTCCATGGTCATGGAACGAGTCAATACATGAAATTATTACACGATAGTAGAAACAGATAAAATGAAATACACTCCTGGAAATTGAAATAAGAACACCGTGAATTCATTGTCCCAGGAAGGGGAAACTTTATTGACACATTCCTGGGGTCAAATACATCACATGATCACACTGACAGAACCACAGGCACATAGACACAGGCAACAGAGCATGCACAATGTCGGCACTAGTACAGTGTATATCCACCTTTCGCAGCAATGCAGGCTGCTATTCTCCCATGGAGACGATCGTAGAGATGCTGGATGTAGTCCTGTGGAACGGCTTGCCAAGCCATTTCCACCTGGCGCCTCAGTTGGACCAGCGTTCGTGCTGGACGTGCAGACCGCGTGAGACGACGCTTCATCCAGTCCCAAACATGCTCAATGGGGGACAGATCCGGAGATCTTGCTGGCCAGGGTAGTTGACTTACACCTTCTAGAGCACGTTGGGTGGCACGGGATACATGCGGACGTGCATTGTCCTGTTGGAACAGCAAGTTCCCTTGCCGGTCTAGAAATGGTAGAACGATGGGTTCGATGACGGTTTGGATGTACCGTGCACTATTCAGTGTCCACTCGGCGATCACCAGTGGTGTACGGCCAGTGTAGGAGATCGCTCCCCACACCATGATGCCGGGTGTTGGCCCTGTGTGCCTCGGTCGTATGCAGTCCTGATTGTGGCGCTCACCTGCACGGCGCCAAACACGCATACGACCATCATTGGCACCAAGGCAGAAGCGACTCTCATCGCTGAAGACGACACGTCTCCATTCGTCCCTCCATTCACGCCTGTCGCGACGCCACTGGAGACGGGCTGCACGATGTTGGGGCGTGAGCGGAGGACGGCCTAACGGTGTGCGGGACCGTAGCCCAGCTTCATGGAGACGGTTGCGAATGGTCCTCGCCGATACCCCAGGAGCAACAGTGTCCCTAATTTGCTGGGAAGTGGCGGTGCGGTCCCCTACGGCACTGCGTAGGATCCTACGGTCTTTGCCTGCATTCGTGCGTCGCTGCGGTCCGGTCCCAGGTCGACGGGCACGTGCACCTTCCGCCGACCACTGGCGACAACATCGATGTACTGTGGAGACCTCACGCCCCACGTGTTGAGCAATTCGGCGGTACGTCCACCCGGCCTCCCGCACGCCCACTATACGCCCTCGCTCAAAGTCCGTCAACTGCACATACGGTTCACGGCCACGCTGTCGCGGCATGCTACCAGTGTTAAAGACTGCAATGGAGCTCCGTATGTCACGGCAAACTGGCTGACACTGACGGCGGCGGTGCACAAATGCTGCGCAGCTAGCGCCATTCGACGGCCAACACCGCGGTTCCTGGTGTGTCCGCTGTGCCGTGCGTGTGATCATTGCTTGTACTGCCCTCTCGCAGTGTCCGGAGCAAGTATGGTGGGTCTGACACACCGGTGTCAATGTGTTCTTTTTTCCATTTCCAGGAGTGTATAAGATACATATTCAGGCGAGAAGTCGTAACTTTAAATAAAGAAAATCAACAATGTAACACTGGAATTTGCTTAATATTTCAGCTCTTCCAGGAGCTCCTCGACAGAATGGAAGGAGTGAGCCATGAGGAAACTCTTCACTTTAGACTTAAAAGTGTTTGTGCTACTGCTAAGATTTTTGAGCTCTTGTGGTAGCTTATTGAAAATGGATGCAGCAGAAAACTGCACTCCTTTCTGCACAACAGTCAAGGAAGTGCATTCCACATGCACACTTGATTTCTGCCTAGTATTAACTGAGTGAAAGCTGCTAACTCTTGGGAATAAGCTGATATTGCTAACAATAAACGATATTAAAGAAAATATATACTGTGAGGGCGATGCCAGAATTCCCAGACTATTGAATTGGGGTCGACTAGAGGTTCTCGAACTTGCACCACATATAGCTCGAACAGCCCGTTTTTGACCCAAAAATAACCTTTCTGAATCAGAAGAGTTACCCAAAAAAAATAATACCACACGATATAAGCGTATGGAAATATGCGAAGTAGACTACTTTTCGTGTTGAACTGTCACTCATTTTAGATACTGTTCTAATGGTAAATAAAGGAACATTTAGTTTCTGAACAAGATCCTGATCATGGGCTTTCCAAAACAGCTTACTATCAATCCGAACGCTTAGGAACTTGAACTGTTCCGTCTCGCTTATAATATGCCCATTCTGTCTGATCGAAATATCGGTTCCTGGTGAATTGTGAGTTAGAAACTATAAAAACTGAGTCCTACTCTGATTTAGCATCAAATTATTTTCCACAAGCCAGGAACTTATTTCATGAACTACATGATTTGATAGTGTTTCGATATTACACACAAGATCCTTCACTACTAAGCTGGTGTCATCAGCAAACAGAAATATTTTTGAATAACCTGCAATACTAGAAGGCACATCATTTATATAAATAAGAAACAGCAGTGGCCCCAGCACCGACCCTTGGGGAACGCCCCACTTAACAGTGCCCCATTGGGACTGAACATCACTACCACTCTCAATATTGCGGAGAAGTACCTTCTGCTTTCTGTTCTTAATGTAAGAGGCGAACCAATTGTAAACTACTCCCCTTACTCCATAATGGTTCAACTTCTGCAGTAATGTTTTGTGGTCAACACAGTCAAAAGCCTTCGTTAAATCAAAGAAAACACCTAGCGTTCGCAACCTTTTATGTAATCCGTCCAAAACCTCACAGAGAAAAGAGAATATAGCATTTTCAGTCGTTAAACCATTTCTAAAACCAAACTGTACATTTGACAGCAAATTATGTGAATTTAAATGCTTCAGTAACCGTGTATATACAACCCTCTCGATAACTTTAGCAAACACCGATGGCATAGAAATAGGTCTAAAATCGTCAACATTATCCCTGTCTCCTTTTTTGTAAAGTGGCTTCACTAACGAGCATTTTAATCGGTCAGGAAACCGACCACTCTTAAAGGAAAAATTACAGATATGGCTAAATACTGGGCTAACATACATAGAACAATACTTCAGTATTCTGCTAGATACCCCGTCATATCCATGAGAGTTCTTGGTCTTTAGTGATTTAAATAATAACTCAATCTCTCTCTTGTCAGTATCATGGAGGAGCATTTCAGGTAACAGTCTCGGAACACTTTTTTCTAAGAGCGCTATATGATTTCCTATTGGGACTAGGTTTCTATTTAGTTCACCTGCTATATTCAGAAAGTGATTATTAAATACTGTACATATATGCGGCTTGCCAGTAACATGGACATTCCCACTACTCACTGATTCTATATCCTCGACCTGTCTGCAGACCAGCCACTTCCTTTACGACTTAGCTATTCTATCTACATACCACATACTTTTTGCCTTCCTAATAACATTTTTAAGCACCTTACAATACTGTTTGTAATGGGCTGCTGCATTTAGATTTTGACTGTTTCTAACGTTTTGATATAATTGCTACTTTGTTCTACAAGATATTCTTATCCCTCTAGTCAGCCACCCGGGGTGCCTGTTTGTGCTAGTACCCCGTTTTCAACGTTCTAACGGAAAGCAACTTTCAAAGAGCACGACAAATGTCTTGAGGAAAGCATTATGTTTATCGCCTACCGTATCAGCGCTATAAACGTCCTGCCACTCTTGTTCCTTGATAAGATTTACAAAGGTCTCTACAGCAACTGGATCAGCTTTCCTAAAAACTTGATAACTATATTTAACACGTGTTGCAACACCAAAATGTTTTAGAGTTAAAATTTTTGCATCATGATCTGAAAGGCCATTCACCTTTTTGCCAACAGAATGCCCTTCTAGTAATGAGGAATGAACAAAAGTGTTGTCTATGGTTGTTCTATTGTTCCCCTGCACTCTCGTTGGTTTGGATAAGATTATATGAATTGAGGAGGTCTACCAGCATCCTTTTCCTTGCACAGTCACTTATAAAATTAATATTGAAGTCACCACGTATAACTAACTTTTTGTATTTCCTATAAAGTGAACCAAGAACCTCCTCTAGCTTTAGCAAAAATGTTGTGAAATCGGAGTCTGGGGATCTATAAAAAGCAACAGTTAGAAGTTTAGCTCCACTAAATTTAACCACACCTGCACAACATTCAAACACCTTTCCAGTGCAGTACTTTGAAACATCAATTGACTCAAATTGGATGCCGTTTTTCACATACATGGCTACTCCCCCACCCCGCAAAGAGCTCCTAGAAAAGCTGCCAGCCAACCTGTATCCTGGTAAAGGAAGCCTCTGAATTATCTCCTTATTTAAGAAGTGTTCAGATATACCTGTAATTTCAGAGTCAACATCTATAAGCAGTTCACTAACTTTATCTCTAATACCTTGTATATTTTGATGAAATATACTAATTCCCTCATTACTCAGATACCTAAGCTTTGTCGAAAGTGGTTCCTCTGTTAGAGAGACTTCCCTTAAGCAGGAATACGTATCAGCTGACTTCAATCTAAAAAAAGGTGCAGCTCTAACACCCACTACTGCAGGAATTTTCCCATGAGTGATCCTATCACCCCCACCTATGCTGTCACCTATAAGCTTTGCCAACCTCCCCTTCCCATACCTGTTGAGGTGCAGGCCATGTCTAGTGAAACCCGTCCTGCTGCTAGACTCGACCGACGCCACTGAAATGTGACCCATGCCTTCTGTCATCAGCACACCCCCAAGTCTCATGTTATTACGCCTGACGGATGTATTAAGATGAGGCAGACCGTGACGCTGAAACAGTTCCAAGAAATGCACATTTGTGTTGCCAGTCTGAGTGGCAATCTTTTTCAGGTCACCATCTATGTCTTACTCCCCATCCCTATAAACACTACTACCAGCCCCTGATCCTCTTTACTAAAATCCCTACAAAAACCCCCTATGTTGACAGTCACCTGAGCCAATCCTGCATTAGGCTTCACAATGCTGCTGACTTGGTACTCACTCCCCAACACTTCCTGCATCTGCTGGCCTACACCTCTGCCATAAGAACTACCTAACAGCAGAACCTTCTTCTTTCTCTTCGCTTTGCAACTGTCCTAGCCACCGTAACTGCTGAGGTCTGCTGCGTACTTCCTACATCTACAGCTACTAGAGTTTCCTCTCCACTAGACTCTGACAGTTGGTCATATCTATTGCAAACACCAATAGTAAAACTGTCTGAAAATCCCCTTCTCCTAGCAGAACTCTTGAGAACAGCCAGCTCCCATTCCCCAATCCCCTTCTCCCTCCACATCCTATCTAGCTCCTCCTGCGCATTTTTCAACTGCACCTGAAGGGCACAGATCTTACGCTCCTGCTCCTCTATAAACTTACTCTTGCTACATAACCTGCAATTCCAGGAGAGGATCTCACCAGAATGCCCACTGTCTTCCCCACAGCATTCCCTCCCCCCCTCCCCCAGTGAAAATACTTCGAACAAGTGTCACAACGCAATCCACTGCTCACGAACCTACGGCAAAGCCCACACTTCTCACTCATGGTAAAATTTAACAGTTATTGAAACAAGAAAACTTCTTTATCTAAGTTCCGCTACGACAACAAGAAGATGTTAAAAAACTGACTACAGTAATCACAAACTTACTCTACAAGGGAACTAACTACTATTATTAACAGTATTAATCAACAACAAATGAGAATATAACAAAAGACTAACGCAGAAAGAAAATCAAACGTCTAATGACACAGTAACGAAACTGAAAACAGTTCCCAGAAAGTTCTTCTGAAATTATTTCACCAGAAAACACCAAGAACACCGGTTGAAGACTACTTAAGTTCCTAAATAAACCACTATACACAAACAATTAATTAGTACTCACCTTTCGATGCGCCGCTACAGGTAATAGGTTAATTAGCTCGATACGAAACACTCACAAATATCCGGTCACAACACAAGAAAGGCAGAGGTGAATGAAGAAACCACTAATAAGTCACTTACATAGTAAATATTATCACAAAAACCGTTAAAATATGTATATGAAACCTAAAAATATATAAGAACTTAGAGAGCGATCTCACACACCGTCACACGCTTATGACGTCAGCACCTTGGACCTGAGTAAAACTGAAAGTACTCAGACATTACTCTCTTCACTTATTCTGATCATCACTAAACTGACACATAATGTTTTTAGCGCAACGCAATCGGACTTTCAATAATCCTTACAAAAAAATGGCCCTAACTAACAGTAACCCATACCTTTCATGAATCACTTACCTCGCGAAAATCTTCGTTACTCGATCAACTGCAATACAGCGAGCGCCAATAATGCCAGCTAAATAAAAGATTCTAACTACTTAAGGCACTAACTACTGATAGGCATAGTTAGCAAATGAAAGATTTTGATAGAGAACAAACAATTTATTTAACTTAATAGCGTTCAAATTGTGACATCCAATTAAACAAATTTCCTTTTTCTGAAGGACACACGTCCAGATCGTCTGCTCAGACCTTCGGCATCTCTCTCCCCTCATCCACCACTGTTGGCGGCTCACTTCCAACTGCCCAACGCTATGCGCTGTTCACATCCAACTGCCCAACACTACAATAGCGAATATTCCAACAATGAGGCCAACCAGCCACAGACTGCACACAGCACAGTCAATGATTTTCATACAAATCGCTACGTGGCGTTACCAACATAAAAACCTAAACAGCCTACTTACAGAGTTAGTTAGTACTTCCAGGCAGTACACCAATCACGCTGTCAGGAGAAGGAAAAGAATTTTAGGGTTTCATCTTGGTCCTGTGAACAGCTAGGGAGTTGGGGTCCAGCTACACATAATCTGGTGTGCCTGAGTTAGTCTTACACAGCTGAGGTGTGACAGATTCCCCAGAAGTTGCTCGTTAACAACTGTTACACCTCAACAGCCATTCATATCATCAGCACGCAACACACCTTGAGACTGAGGTTTTTTTAGAGAGGCCTTTACCATCCTCACGATCCAGGTGCTCAAGCCAAGATCCCTGTTCCCAGTGACACAGAAGGTTCCACCGCCTCGCCACATGGTGGTCGCTGAAGCCTGCTCAGTGCTTATGGTGACAGAAGGCTGGCGGCGCTTACCAGTCTCAAGATCAGGAATCCTGGGATCACCAACCCCATACCGATTAAACGAATGCTGAGCCCCTGAGGGCGAGCGACTGATGGTTCGCGTATTTGAAAGTGAGGCCGACCAGATAGCGGCCGATATCGCAGAAGTTAGTATCATGAACGATAATAAGATGATTAGAATGATGAATGGTTCAATGTACCCATTACAAATCTTCGACCAATCTTCAAAAATTATAAAACAGTGATGTTAAAAGGCAGTCTTGTGTTTTATGTGGAGTTCAAGTGCAACTCATACACTTCTCAGATTGCCAAAACAGAAATGCAGGAATGTCTGCAAGAGCTCCTAAATTTTGTAATAAATATTGAAATTAGAGCTCAAAATATAAAATAATGGCCGTAACTATAATGGAGTAGGATAAGGAAGATTTAAAAATCCAAAGATACCCATACATTCCTATGTTTTACAGAGTGAAGAAGTTAGCGGATTAGATGGTAAAAGCAATTTTGAATTAGGTATAATAAATTGCTACAATTTAGTGGAAAAACAGAAGAAATAACTAGCTTAGAGACTACTCAATATTTAATAACATTAAGCTTCTACATATTTATTTAAAAAATGGTGGTAGTGAGGCATTTTAGCTGATTACTAGGAAATCATGAAGCAGGTTTTCGCCGGCCGCGGTGGCCGAGCGGTTCTAGGCCCTTCACTCCGGAACCGCGCGACTGCTACGGTCGCAGGATCGAATCCTGCCTCGGGCATGAATGTGTGTGATGTCCTTAGGTTAGTTAGGTTTAAGTAGTTCTAAGTTCTAGGGGACTGATGACCTTCGATGTTAAGACCCATAGTGCTCAGAGCCATTTGAACCATTTGAAGTAGGTTTTGTTTACCTTACTTGCGCATAAGGTGGCTCTGTCGTATCGTATTTACACTGCTCATGACAGAACGGGCTATGGATCAACAAAAGACCCATCCATTACCGAGTGCTATTCAGAGGAGTAGAGTACAACACCATGCAGCAGTAACGGTACAGTTTCACAGATCTCACTGACATTCACCTTGTGTGTCGGTAAGTCCGTTGCAAGGCTCTCACTGCTGATAGATTGTGCAGAGAACGATTTCCTAACAGGCATCATCCGTCGCGACGAGTGTTTATTCATCTCGATTGAAGAATGCAGGAAAGAAGAAACGAGGGGTCTGGCAAGGTGGGAATCTCTGGCACATCCTATTTTGATGAGGAAATGCTGGAAAGTGTTGCAGCGGACCCCACAACAAGTACTCTTCGTATTGCACGTTAAATGTGCGCTGCACATGCCAGCGTGTGGCGAGTACTCCACGAACAACATTTACACCCATGTCACCTACAACGAGTCCATGCAATACTTGCGACTGATCTTGCACCAAGAGTCGCATTGTGTCCGTCGTTGCTCCAACAATTGATTTCATCGCCCAGATTTCCTACAAATTGTGCTGTTTACTGACGAGGCCACATTTGAATGTGGTGGTATTTCGAACAGCAGAAATAGGTGTGTGGGATGAGGAAAACTCTCACGCTGCAGCACAGTCACACCATCAAGTACGCTTTGCTATGAAAATCTGGGCCGGAGTTGTAAGTGACAATCTCATTGGGCGATATCTTCTACCTGTCCGTCTGAGTGGCCACCTACACTTGAGGTTCACGCAGAGCGTTCTGTCTGATTTGTTGGAGAACATACCCTTGGCTGTTCGTGAGAGGCTGTGGGTACAACATCAGGGTGTACCTACTTACTGCAGTGTTGACGTCCATAACCATCTCAGACCTGTATTTCCTGGTGGCTGGATAGGAATGGGAGGCACTATTCCATGGCCTGCGAGGTCACCTGAGCTGAATCCCCTTGATTATTTCCTACGGGGATATCTTAAGTCACTTCTGTATGAGATTCCAGTGGATACGGAGATGGAATTAGTTGCCAGAATCGTACCTGTCTGTGTTGTGAATCGAAACGCACCAGGGATATTTGTCATACTGTGTCAGAATCTTGTTCGCCGATGTCGTGCTTGCGTTGAAGTTGTTGGCCGTCGCTTCCAGCACATTTTGTAACATACAGTACTAACGGTAAATTTATTGTGTCAGTGATGGACGGAATTTGCTGATAACTGTAACTAATGTAAATTAAAAATGACACAGTAACGTGATTTTATACCTATTATCTCCTTAAGCTGGCTTCTCCGACCCCAGGCTCCCTACCTCAAACTGTTCAGTGGAGCATCCTCTATTTTCTGTTAAATTTTCGCACGCTCTTACTGACATACCCCGTAGATTAGGTACAGCAGAGGGCCTAAAACATTTCCTTGCGAACTCCAGATCCTACTTCTGTTTTACTCGATGACTTCCCTTTTGTTATTACGAACTGTGACATTTCTGACAGAAACGACGAACGCAGTCACACAGCTGATACGATGAATAAAACGTTCTCGGTTTCCAAGCCGCGTTAATTCGAATAAAATCCTCAAGCTTTAGATTACCATCTCAGCCATCGTCGTCAGGAGTCCTGACGACGATGGTGGAGATGGTCATCGAAAGATCGAAGATTTTATTCGAATTGACGCGGCTTGAAAACTGAGAACGTTTTATTCATGTACGGCGTCGCGAAAGACTCCGCGTACACAAAGCTAATACGATACTCCACACTCACATAGTTTGATTAGAAGTCGCTTGTGAGGATCGCTTTAAAAAGACTTCTGGATATTTGGTATTGTGGATTAAATCTGAGATTCCCTGTCGATAGCATTCATTATTTCATGTGAATAAAGAGCTAATTTGGTTTAAGAAAAACGCAATTTCCTCGAACGATGCTGGCCATAGTCAATAGATCATTTCCTTTTTGATAATTCATAATGTTCGAATGAACTACACTTTTAAAAATCCTACTGCAAATTGACGTCAGTTATATGGGTCGATTATTCAGCAGATTAATCTTATTTGCTTTCTTCATGTCCGATTGTGACGATCGCAAATTTCCCGTCTTTAGTTGCGGATCTTCCGTCGAGCAAATCGTTGTATACGGGTGCAAAGTGTGGAACAATTGTATCAGCATACTCTGAAACGAACGTTACTGGTTAATCATATTCTGACCTTATTCAAACCTTAACTATTGGCATGGTTAAATGGTAGGCTGTTACCTCACTAATTCCGTTTTACTCTATCGAATGCTGTTTTGTCTCTGTGTCTTCCTTCGTTGTCTAAGATTAATTAGTTCACTCAGTTCTTTTGTAACCTGCCTCCACAGCCGAGGATGCCCACGCACGCCCTTCCCGTGGCGCTTGACCCGGTGGTGGTGATGGTGGTGGTGGTGGTGGAAGAAATGTTCACAGCCACTTCAAAAATGGTTGAAATGGCTCTGAGCACTATGGGATTTTACTTCCGAGGTCATCAGTCCCCTAGAACTTAGAACTACTTAAACCTAACTAACCTAAGGACATCACATACATCCATGCCCGAGGCAGGATTCGAACCTGCGACCGTAGCGGTCACGCGGTTCCAGACTCACAGCCAGTGTTTGAGCAACAAGAGGAAGAGACGTGTTGGCGTAATGTGTCTGATCACCGGACATTGTGCCAATCTCCTGCATTAAATTCAATAGGTTTCTTTAATGTCTTAAGTCGTGAGGATATGTAACAGTTTTGAAGGCGATTCGTTCATCGGATGGGGTCGTTAAGCCAGACGGCCTCTTTGGTGCTGTCCGAAACAGTAGAGTATATGCAGGCAACGGGGTTTCACACTCTCCCGTCTTATGTCATGCAAAAATATGACACACACACGCATTATAGTCGCCTACAGTGCATAGATACACTTAAGACACAACTCTCACACTTGATGACGGAAAGGAGTCATTGTGGACAAATGAAAGGAAAACATTTCCAAATATGCGGCTTAACTCGAACAATCAACCAAGTTTATTTGTAGTCTGTCGACCATCCCAGCTAAATTAGTATCTTGTACAACTCGTCACATATCCCGGTAAGTCTTACCCTACGAAATTTAACCACTTCTCGACAGGTCTTGTATTAAGTCTTGTATGTGCATTATTAATTTTCGTCGAATTGCTGTAAATCTATATAAAAAATAAAAAAAAAATTGCTTCTTTGTTATGTTTTGGCGGTGTCCTAGAACTATAATCAGATGGGAATGGCACGGCTGTCTCGCGAACAGGATGCCTAATTTCAAACGAGGTCTAACAAGTGAAGAAGATTCGCCAGGGCAGGACGCTCTCTCTGTGCAGTCACGGAGAACAAGATTGCGAGAGTTGATGGGCTGATACGAGAAAACAGATGTATTAAGGTGAGTAATATTGCAGCAACGATAAACATTAATGTCGGATCAGCCCACCATGCTGTTCGCGACGTACTAGTGATCACGTAAGTGTGTGTGAGGTGAGTTCCTAAACATTTGACATCAGTAATGAAACAAAAGTGCATGTGTGTGTGCAGAGAGACTCAAAGTCCGCCTGCTTGCTCCTGCCACGTAATCCCTAGATATGGCAATTTGGCAATTTCAGAGTGTCTCATTTTTAACCCAGTGAAGGAAGCTCTTACGGGATCAAGGTTCGTTGATGATCAGGAAGACCAGGCAGCAGTGCATAACTGGTTACGCACATGCCTTTAAGAAATCTTTGCATGTGAAAATGAGACTATGTCCAGCACTAGCATATGTGGGTAGAAGTTGACGAGGATTGCGCTGAGAAATAGACAGGGGTTGTATTACATTTTTCTAACACATTCTTTAAAGATAATTTCAGGTTTGTTACTGAATGACCCTTGTATTTTATAGTAATTACCTAAAGTAAAGTGTACTTATAAGACCTTACTGGCAGTAGTTCCAACCCTAAATTCCATGTTCGTTAGTGTATAAGGATTTTGTCGACCTCTATCGGTTCTATGAATTTCCATTTAATACATTTGAAGCTCCACCATGTCTGCCATTACTGAAACACACCGTGTCACTCAATTGAATTTCCCATTGCTGAGCATGTAACACAGTATAACGTCTGCACGACAGCCGCTCGCTGTATGCCTGTCTGGACAGCTTCATTGAATACCACACAGACAGCTTTGAAGGCTAAATGCTCATAATTTTACGCCTGTGTCGGTGACATTCGTGTATTGTAAAATTATGAAATGTGTTTAATGCTTACACATTACAACCTTTTGGAGAACAAAAATCTTCTGTATAAAAATCAACACAAATTCCGTAAACAGAAATCTTCCTAAAGTCAGCTGACTTTGACCCCCATGAAATTCGGAGTGCTGCAGTGTACCGCTCCCTAGTTGTTGCTGTCTTCTTTGACTTCCAGAAGACATTTCATACATTTTCGCAACGCAGTTTATAATGCAAAATATAAGCTGACTGCGTACTGAACCAAATTTAAGACTGGATTTGGGACTTCCTAGCAGATAAAACTCAACACATCGTGTTAAAGGGACGACATCGGCTAATGTGTAGGTTATTTCGAGAGTACTTAGGGAATGTTAAAGGGTCGTTACAACGTACATGATGTTCCGAAACTATTCGTTCAGATTAGTACAGGAGGTAGAGAACATCAAAACAAATACCTTTCGAATAGTAACTTATGGTTTCTGAAGTCAACTTCTAATGTTAGGGAACATCTCGTCAATGGTGCTGACGTAATCTGTCGTGTCGGAGTCGCTGACTGAGAATGTCTACTCACATTCAAAACTGCTCTTTGTACGGATGGTTGGCTGTACTGGTTGGATGTACTTCTGAATGTAAGACAAAGGATATAGTTGCGGCACAATGGGGTGACAGCCCTGATCACGACTGTTGTGAGGAATTGTCTGGGAGCCACCTTCGATACTCGATGGATCGGCTGAGGTAGCCCTGTGACCTGGTCTGAACTCACCTGAACTCAATTGTCTGGATGGCTTCTTCTGAGGGTATATGAAGCAGTTGCTGTATGAAACCGTTGTGGAAACAGAGGAAGACATCGTTGCTAGAATTTCTGGCACCGTTACGGACATGCCAGGAATCTTCGAACGGACCAGACAGTCAATGGTCGACGACATACTTCATTCATACAAGCCAATGGTCGAGCATTTGAGTAGTTCCTGTGATTGCCACTGCTGTACTTAGCATGCTACACTACATTCTGTGTAAACCATTCCTATCAACAGAAATTCCCGTCAGGGACCATATATACCTTAACTAAATATAGTCGTTTTGATATACCCTACCTCTTTTATTAATTTGAACGTATAGTTTCGGGACACCCTGCAGCATAAAAACTAGTGGATAACCGCGGAAGATTCGTGAATATCTTCGTGGATGGGGCTGGTGTCTGTAGGAGCGTTGCGACGCCAGAATGCTGTAGTGTCATGCAGGGGGTTACAAAGAATTCGCGAATGGTGCAGAGACTGGCACTTAACCCTGAACAAAAATTACATCGTGTTACGCATAAGTAGGTGAACAGAACCACTCCCATCCTATTAAATTACTGGTGATAAACCATCGGAGCAGGTAATAATTGTGAAATATCTAAGAGTAAACCTCCTGAGGGATGTCAGAGGGAATGACCACATGAAAATAATTGTAGAAGGAGTAGCTGGCAAGCAGAGATCCACTGCAAGAACTAAAAAAAAAATGTAATTCTTGTGCGAATGAATTGGCTAACAAAATATCAATTCTACCGTTTCTACAGTATCGCACATCAATCGGATTAATAGATGAGAAAGAGAGGAGCCAACGAAGAGCG
The DNA here is from genome assembly GCF_021461395.2 of Schistocerca americana. Classification (NCBI taxonomy): domain Eukaryota; kingdom Metazoa; phylum Arthropoda; class Insecta; order Orthoptera; family Acrididae; genus Schistocerca; species Schistocerca americana. The sequence continues at coordinate 456,818,595 of NC_060130.1, forward strand.
GCACGAAACGTCACGAAATCGTTTGGTAGGCACTTGACCGCTAAGGAGAAGCTAAAAAAAATTGTGTGTCAGACTATACGAGACAGGCGTTATGCGTTACGGAGATGATTATTCATGACATTCCGAGAGTGTTCTTCTGAAGGGAAGTTGTGAAACAAAAAGCTAACCTTACGTACATCTCGTGAAACGATCATAACGAGTAAATTAGAGATAATAGAGTTCGTACAGAAGTTTGTGGGTGATCATTCTTGCGACGCACCATTTGGGAATGGAAGAAAGCGGCAGGGAATCTACACTGATAAAGCAGAACATTATGAATACCTGCCTAATAGCTTGTTTGTCTGTCTTTGGAACGAAATAAATAACTGATTCCGCGTATCAGCGATCCGACAGTTCGTTGGTAGGTTTGTGGACGCATGTGGCATTTGATGCCTGCGCACAGCTCATCTGATTCGGGTAAATAACGGGCCGCTGATTTGTGTACACGGTGGTGGCGCTCGATAGCGACCCATATTTACATCAGGCGAATTTGGTCGTCAAGATATCAACGTGAGATCTCTAAATGCTCCTCAAACCACTGTAGCACAGTTCTGGTTCCGAGACAGGGACAATTATACTGCTGAAAGATGACATCGCAGTTGGGGAAGAAATCATGCATGTAGGGATGCATGTGGTTCGCAGCTGTCAACTGTCCACGATTACTACCATAACAGGTCGCAGGCAAGCGCAGGAGAGCTTCTCCCATAACATAAAACTGCTTCCACCAACCCGCGTCCGTGGCGCGCTGCAAGTTTCGAGCAGCCATTCACCTCGATGGCGGCGTTTGTGTGCACGAACATCGACCTAGTGTAGCAAAAATGTTATTATCGCGAAACGCCGACACGTTTGCATTCATGGAAACGATGTGGGGAGCTCCACTTTCAAAAATGTACGATGAACAGTGTGCTCCGAAAAGATCAAATTGGTTGCAACGGTATACGGATTAATGCGACTGTCTGCCAAGTTCTTTGTTAATTTGACTGTATTTTGTAATCACTGAAACTCTCTTAGCTTGAGTAGTTTCATTTCGTTTCCTCCTCACCTTCTGAGTACTTCAATATTTTGTCAGGGGGTGTACACAGATTTGCATAACTCATGGCCGTCCACTGCACAAACTTTTTCCATTCCAGCATGCTAAAAAAAAAACAAAAAAAAACAAAAAAATGTTGATTTCCATACGTTGGTACTCCTTTTTCAACAGTTCCAGTATCAAGAGAAGATATCAAGTGAAGGCAATCTTCTCACCAGCTTCCAGGAAAGCTGGGACTGTTGTGGATAACGGGGCTTTACAAAAGATAGGAATCTCACTGTACAAAAATAATGTTTCAAACACCAATGACCAGAAAAAAATTATGGTGTCTGAAAATAATACGTCCATTTACCGTTCCATGAAGTGTGACGTTTAGATGTTACTGTAGCCTGATCCTTTTCGGATTCAGATTTTCCTTTTGCTTATTTGGTTCCTAGCTTTCCAAAACCTACTACCAATCCGAACGAGATCTGCGTGACTCAGAATCACAGCAATTTTTCAGCACTGTGTTTGTTATAATCAGTGATAGCAACTCTTTTTTGTTGACACGTAATTTTTATTTGTGTGAACCACTCCATATCTGGTGCATCCTACCCGGACTAGAAGTGTAACTTTGAGCCACCTGTTTTATATGTCAGTGAATGAAGATGAAAATTTATACAAACTTTCATTCAAAAAAATAGGTCCTCTAGCTGCCTTGACAGCTAGTGAAAGACTGTCAACCAAAATACAGGGCAAGCATGAAATGGTGTTCTGGCTGCATATCTGACAGTATTTGAACTATGTTTTAATGTCAGTGACTGTAGGTGTACAAGTTACACGTACCGTATTCCTATTGCTGTGGTAATTAATTTATTGAAGTACTCAGACTACGTCTTAGAACAGAAGGTAGAAGAACATGTTTATAATTTTTTTTTTATGTGAGAAAAACGAAAAGAATTAACAGCATGCACACACAGTCGGTCTAAAAAGTTCCGAGATTGATTGTATTCATGATGTACAAGCGACATCAGTGCAGTAAGTACGATGGCAGATTGAACTAACATCTGCAAACAGTAGATGTGCATTCGATCCGTCAGTTGTGAGCAGCCAATGTTAAGCAGTGAATGTGCAGCTGTACTTTGTCAACGTTGCTTTGTCACTAATTGCAGTGGTAAAGTTCAAGTGTTCAAGAAAAAAAAAATAGTTCAAATGGCTCTGAGCACTATGGGACTTAACTACTGTGGTCATCAGTCCCCTAGAACTTAGAAGTACTTAAACCTAACCAACCTAAGGACATCACACACATCCATGCCCGAGGCAGGATTCGAACCTGCGACCGTAGCGGTCGCGCAGTTCCAGACTGACGCGCCTAGAACCGCTCGGCCACTCCGGCCGGCTCAAGTGTTCAAGAGATTCTTCAGAATGATATGAAGGAAAGTGTGTGCATTATTTGCCCCACACACCTTGACTCACGAACAGAAACAATGACGCGTGGACCCGTGCTACGACGTGACTGAAATGCACAACAGGTACCTTTCTTTTCAGGTAAGAAACACCACCTCATCACGGATGAGGAGACTTGCTATTATCAAAACAAACCTATCATAAAACGACAAAGTACAGAAATTCGCGTAAAAGTTCAATGGTTTGACGACATAAACGACTTTCAAGCCAATATGACACGCGAGTTGAAAAACATCCCAACGAAGGATTTTTCTGATAGTTTCACATGGTTATATGAACGTTATTTGCATTGAACTCAAGAGAAGGATGACTATGGAGAACACCAGAAGCATTTTTTATTTATTCAGTGTTTAAATTTTTTGGACTGAAGTTTTTTTTTATTACATTTATACTTCCACTCATGTAATAATTATACAGCAACGTGCACTTCTGTAATTGTGGAACGAGGAGTGTCATCACATAGTTTGCAAATACACAGAACGGTGAAGTACTTCCTTTGAAGGCCGGAGGTGTGCATCGCTTTAACGATATCGTATTGCATCATTATTGTCTGACTTAAGAACACTACAGCTATTATATTTGCTCGTATTATTGCCTGTTACTAAAGATAGAGGAAATACATGCCCCAGGTTATCACTGAAACACGTTTGGCATTCATTAGCGTAAGAATCAATATATATTTTGTGGCCTCTTTAGCGTATTCGGCCCACGCCGTAATTGAGGAATAATTTCTCACAGCGCGCTTTGCGCGTTGGATGTTAGGTGGAAACGGGCTCCATCGAGTTTTTCACGAAAATAAGCTAACAATATTTTGACCATGAGATGAAAAATAAATTCGTTAATAATGAGTAAACTTATATGAATATTTAATTATTCATTAATTTTTATCTGATAATCATCTTAAATATTTATAAAACACTAATTCACTTTTGTATTATTGAATTCTTATAAACTGTGTTGCAATAAATTGTACACAGCGTTTCCTGCACACAAACCCTGTCACAGATATAGGTCCACGTACAGGTTGACGTGAAATGGCAACAGAACATGCAACTCATATAGCAGTAAAAGTAAAGGCACAAATCGTCTAAGAAACATTAGCGTTGAAGAAGTGAAAACGAAGAAGTTCACTACTATTACAAAGCAGAAATCGTGTTCAGTTGTCCTTATTTCGTAATTCACATCCTCAAGAAATAATACGGCTGAACAGCTGGGGATCAATAAATAAAATTCTCTCGTGAATGTATTGTCACATGGTGTGCTAATGGCTCTAAATTCACAGGAACAGAAACTTGACAGAAAGTTGAAACTAAGCAGAATGCATACGCTCCAGTTGTGTTACAGTGTATAAGAATGTTTTCAGGAATCGGTCTAATGTTAAACAGGCTTCTGGCAGACTATCGATTATGAAAGCGAACAAAAATATCCTACACTGTTCCTAGACCTTCGGCGAATGCGACACGAACATTTAGTAATTTAAGTAGTCACCTTAAGAAATTTGTTGTTCCTCTTACTTCGATATTAAATTAAGAATTTCGATACAGTCTTAATTCAAAGATACTGACGTCGTAAAAAGCGTGCATGTTGCAGTCAGCTCGTCATCCTATCATATCAAAACCCCTGTCATAGTTGATAAATCTCAAGTGATATATTGCATCAGTTTTAGTATGTCATTCACTTTTTTCTAACATGACTGCAACGACGTGCAAATGAATGATGGATACTTCCCATATTGAGTGGAATCAATTACAGGGAAAGATCGATGGCAGGATTCATTAACTAAGATGAGAGTAGCAGCACTTACGGGAACATATCTATCTGGACTGCATTTTAAACGAAATTCTATAAAATCACGGTTACAGCATTTACTTCAAAATTTGGTTGCACCTGGGATCGCTGCCTCGATATGGTTTTCAAATGAAAACACTTTCGGGTGTTTTTAATTTTGAGTTTTTAGTCATTAATTGAATGCTGCTGGATAATGACTAAAACATCGAAATTGGTCATTATTAAGTAACTTTGTGAACTGTGCTGCTCATAATTTACAATGTTTTCATTTGAAAAAAATGTACTGGAAAACTTCAATTAGTACTCCATTTTGTACAAAATTCTGTGAATTTAAGATCGCCGCGCAATTTCTCAATGCCTTATTCATGATTCACTTACGTATTCTGAAAAGCCAACTTATTTTCCTTTTTTTTTTTTTTTTTTTTTTTTTAGTGGGTAAAGCAAGAGTAGAAGTCTAGGAACGTCGTAGCGTGTCCCGAGATTCAAGCAAAATGTAGTAAATGCCTTTGTCTTGGGTCACCAGCAACGAACGTGCAAGGATGATAACGGTGTACAAGAAGTATTGTCCAGGACAGAAGCCAGAACCGCAGCCCACAGGCAGCGTCGCGTCTGCAGAGCGGCAATAAAGCCGCCGGACATTAAACGCACATGAAAAACTGAAGTCGATAGAGCCGCGCTGTATTTTTGTGCGCCTCTCCTGCCTTCCCCCTCATCTTTACGGCGTAGGCGTCTCGCCGACCTTTAGGAGGTGATATTACACTGTCCATCCCTTGCGATACCGCCAGGCGAGATACGGAGAATAAAAGTACCGCCGTCTAACGCAGAACGTCTTACAGAGACCACTTCGAGTTTCCGTGAAACGGAAAGGTTTGCATGTATGTGTGTGTGTGTGTACGTGAGTGAGTGAGCAAGCGAGCGTCTCTCTCTCTCTCTCTCTTTCTGTGAGCGTGTGTGCGCGTGTGTGTGTGCGTGTGTGTCGGTCGTAAAAACTGGCCGAGTTGGGTCAGTTGGGCGCTTCTGGCTCCGTAGCAACCCCCGGCTGAAAATAGGTTATTATTGCGGACGCCAGGCAGAGTGACGGCTGTTGACACCAAGAGACCACTGAATTATAACTCATCTTACCCGGCGGGAGGCGAAGGCTCCGTAAAAAGCGACTCCGGCCTCCAGTGGCGGCGGCTGCAGACGAGAAACCCGGCTGCCTTAATTTGTCTTGTCGCCCCTAGTTAGCGTCACTGGCTGTCGCCAGCTGCGTTCAGGGACCCTCCTTCCTATGCGTCTCTCTGAATCTCTCTCTCTCTTTCTCTCTCTCTTCCCCCAAATATTACCCCCCCCCCCCCCTTCCCCGGCCCCTTTCGTTCGGCGGCTCCAACGTGCCGGCTCTAGAAATAATTTTACTGTCTCCTGCAACGGCGGCAGCGGAGGCGGCAGCGACCGCAGCGGCGCTGACGACAACGTTGACAGTGCAATTGCTCGTCTGCGTGTGGGCTGCCGAATCACTCGAGCGCTGAACAGCCGTCGCAGCGGCCCAAAATACCACGGACCGCCCTGGAGCACACCTGCTCTTCCTCCAGCATTCCAGCTGTATTCGCTTGCCCGGAAGTCACAACTTCCTCCTGTCGCTAAGGCCGGATGCCTGCAAATGGTTATTGTCGGTTGGAGACGACGTACGATACGGTCAGACGCTTCCCGCTTCAGGGCCATCGAGTCGGTCTCCGCTTTTCGAATGGTCGCCGTTGGAGCGGTAACGTGTTATGGGGAGCATACAGCCAAATTAGACATCGCCGTTGTACCTGAAGCAGCTACTGACATCGTTGCAGGGCTGCTCTGTATGTTGACATATAGTTAGCAAGGTGGAATGCGTACGACAAATATGACTTAATGTCGTAACAAGTTACGTTTCACTGCTCCACACAATGTAATGAACTTCGCTTACATCGAGCCGTCGTCACTACTAGTGTGTCTACCAAATAATTTCAGCAGGGCAGAAAAATGCTATGCAGTTCATCTCAAAGTTAGGTATGCATAAGATTCATTCTTAAAGGTAATGGAACTGATTGCAGTAGAAATCGCCTTACTGATGGGTAGTGAAGACATATGTAACAACATAGAATAAAGTATGAGAGAATTCCCCTCCTAAATATCTCAAATTAATGTAGAATTCTAAAGAAAACATTTACACAGAAGTAAAAACAAGAGAGACCAAAAGTAAATCACTGGGGACTGTAATATGACGATGAATAGCAAATTCCCTATAGCTCAAGGCATAGAAGCATGTGCCTGTGAGGGTGGGAAATGCAATATTAGATACTACCTCAATGTAGAGGCTAAATGGGCAGTCTTCGCGAAAAATTTTGATGAAATATTGTGCTCTCTTTCAGACAGCAGCAAGGGATTATTCACTTGTGGTCGTTTTAAAGAATGCTTAAAAATATTGACTGGTGTGAAGTTTACAGTAAGCCTAATGCTAACACTAAATTCAACATATTTCTGAATGAGTCTGTGTCTATTTTTCAAAGCTGGTTTTCTAAAAAGATAAATAAATGTAGTAAAGGCAAGTTGTTACAGGAACAAAGGATTACTATTTGTATCTTAGTATCTTCACAATGAAAATTTGTAAATAAACGAAGGAACCAAGGAGTATGCACGTATTGCCTGAAACTGACAGACAGGACAATAAAATCAGGTGAACCTTGTTTATTGTTGAAACATAAAGAGAAATAGAAGCCGTGAACTGTGACATTATTTCTGTTAAATATGATGGCAGAACTATCAAATTTCATGTGTGCCAAAGTAATTTTAATAATTAGTTTTTAATAATACATGTGAATAATGGCACAAATGAATCAGAAGAAATAGCAAAACATTGCACTAAAGAAATAATATAGCGGAGATTTAGTGAATTTAAAGCTGATCTTGAATCACCATCTGAAATAAGGAAGATTATCAGGATGGAAAAGTATAGGTTCATATGGCTGGATAAAATCTCTAATTAGACGATAACAACTTGTGGCCATATTATAGGTGATGTTCTTAGTCAGTTATCTAATGTACTGTATAATAATTAAACCCAGAGTGTCGTTACTGAAAGATTGAAATATTCCACTGTTAGGCCTCTTTGTAAAAAGATAACATTTTATAAAATTCTTGAGTAGGAAATATACACCGTAGTTGTCACCGACCTGTATAATAATAGTATACTTATCCAGACATAGTTTGATTTCAGAAAGGCCATTCTACTCAGTCATTTACTTATACATATACTGTGGACGTAATAACGTCGTTAAATAATGAAGAATCACCAAATGGGAACTTCTATGATTAATCGATGGCATTTGATTCTGTCAGTAGTAACATTCTACCACAGAGGTTTAGTTTTTATGGAATAAGAAGTTTAGCAAATTGCCTGGTTTAGTTGTTATTTAAGAAAGAGAATGCAGAACGTTTACCTATGCTTTTAGAATAATACAGAGTGGGACATCACATCATTAGCGTAGGAAAAACTTACAATGGGTGTCCTACAGAGTCCGATCATTGGCCCACTACAGCTGTTGCCTTAGGATAATGATCTGCCATTTTATTTGAGTATGACGATAGTATAGGTGCAGATGATAAAAGCGTTGTCGCGAAGCCGCGCGAAAACATATCAACAGAAAAATTGTAAATGAAGTTTCTGTGAACGTAATGAATTATTTTACACAAATGGGCTGGATTTAAATTATGTTAACTCAGTTCTTTCAGGTTTGTAGTAGCAAACATATTACTCTCCTATTAAGAAAATATACCACGAATAAGTAATAAATAATACAGAACATGTTTGTTCTTATGTGTGAATATTGATGAAAACTTAAACTGTAAAAACCATATAGTAGACATGCTAGATGTTTAGATGTGGCCACTTTTGCCATAAAAATAATTTTCAACTTTGGGGGATACAGAAGTCAGTAACTTAACATATTTTACATGTCTTCATACTTTCATTTGGTATTGGGTAATATTTAGTGGTAACTCCTCGATTAGGCAAAAAGTATTCATAGCACAAAGAAAGTAATTATAATTATTTGTGAAGGTCACACGTGTACAACTTGTAGACACCTCTCGAAGCAGCTGGGAATATTAAATCACAGGCTCACAGTAACCAGATTCATTTACTGAATTTGTTGTCAACAATTGTATTGAATTTGAGAGTACTCGCAAGTACAGAGCTAGAAGCAAAATGATATGCATTACCCTTTTGTGAACTTCACTTTTCAACCCATTGTAAGTTCTTCCTACGCTAATGATTTGACGTCCCACTCTGAATTACTTTAAAAGCATAGGTAAACGTTCTGCATTCTCTTTCTTAAATAACAACTAAACCAGGCAATTTTCTAAACTTCTTATTCCATAAAAACTTAACTTCTGTGGTAGAATGTTACTACTGACAGAAATATACACCTACAAATTCCTTCAACCATCTGCCCAGCGAAATAAATTGTCTGACAGATAAGAGAAGTGTTTTAAATGTAGATTAAAGATGTGAAAACTTTTATACCTCACAACAGAGATAAACATTCATCAAGGGGAAAGAAATGTAAGTGTGCCAGCATGTAGCCATGTAAAGAACAATTTTATTAAAACGCTCCATACCATAACGTTTATCGTCAATTTGTTCTTGTCTATGGAACTAACACGATGCAGCTGTAGTAACAACTCATGGCCTGTATTGCCGAGCTGTCATTAGCGCACGAATGTGCTAATTTTGTTCCTACATTACATGCCATAACTGTTTCTAAAACTTTGTAATGTTCTTATACCATATGACGATGCCCATCGTGACTATAAATTTTATTTTCCTAATTCGTTAGTTTCAAGTAGACAGATCAATCTGATGATGATAAGTACGATCGAAACCGGTCATTGAATAAAACAAATACTTGCGATCGTAAAGGAAGCCTAAAAAGGAAGCTACATGGACATCTTAGAGAAAACAGAAATCAGTAGACATTTGATACAAAAATCTAAATAATATTTGAAACGAAAAACATAGAGATAATGAAATACGTAGTTAGCTTTGACAAAATTCCAAGCAGTGTTAACTAATTCAGAGCATAAGAAATTATATATAAAAGTCGCAAGTCTGGCCGTTTATTATTATAGTAGTTTGTATTTCATTAAACAATTTTGTCACCATAGACATTCATTTGGAAGCATGAGACGTACTCACGGCTGTCTCACAATCTGTTGAATATTGGGGGCGGTCTGAAAGTGAACTGCCTCATCTTAATTACTCCTTAACTATTTTCCGGCGATACAAAGTAATATTTAGTACGAACGAGGATTACACTTTTATACAGTGTAACACACAAGCATGACATACTGTATTAACCTGACGGGACAACTGGGGTTAGACCGTGTCGTAAACTTCCGGGTTGCTGGCCATTCAATTGACACAACAAAAACGCAAGAACTTGTACATTCAATGAACTTTTACTCGGTGAGTCCGTGTTAGACTTAAAAAAAGGGTTACATAAAAGAGTTACATAACTGAAACTGTCTCACTGAGATCTGCTTCTCCGGCAGCAATATATAGTACATCTCTACTCAAGGAAGCAAAGTTGATGCTGTATGTCTGTTATATATGGTGTTATGAAGACGCGTTGTTGTATCTTTCATCAGCCCCTAGTCGCTAATCCTACACACGTAAACAGATTAAGATTATCTTTACCTTTAACGGTTCACAAGTAATTTGAGTTGAAATTTTTGGCGTCTAACCATGTATAGTTTCAAAATCATATGGTTTAGTTCGTTGCTATACTGTGAATTTGGTTGTTCACGCATATTGTAGCATTTCAAACTCTTCTATCTCTCTCTGCCTCTGTCTGTCTCTCTCTCTCTCTCTCTCTCTCTCTCTCTCTTCATGTATGTGTATGTGTGAGTGTGTGTGTGTGTGAGGGAGAGAGAGAGAGAGAGAGAGAGAGAGAGAGAGAGAGAGAGAGAGAGAAAGAACTAATAACTAATTATCCGTGGTATAATATTTCTCATTAATAAAATTCTCAGTACTGCAGCCAGATCAAAACAGTTTCAAACTACAGGTTAACTCTTGTCAGACGCTGTTGTTGCATGTAATCAGAGATATAATACGGGAAATAATTAGTCGTTAGCCCAGGACTAAGTGCAACTTGTGCAGTTTCATAACGAGAAAATGGTATAAAGCTCCTTTTAGTACACATAATAAATAAGTTATTTTTGTTTGATACGAGTGTGCTGTGTAGATTTTTAGAGCACGTTGAAGGCGTATAACGTCTTTCCTCCTTAGTTCTATTCACTAGAGAAACACAAGATCGACAGACAAATAACGTAATAACTACTGTGCGCCGAATTCTCTACCACTCTTCACTGAATATATTTAATACGGGGAACAAATAATGGCGCTTTAAGCTGTATACACAGCAAAGAAAGTTCATAATGAAAATAAACGAACGGGAAGGCCAATCCCTTTGCTGTAATCATTCTTAAAGTAATGTCAGTCACTACACAGAGGCTAATTAATTGTCGTCTACACTCCGCAAACTGAGTTCATGCAACTCTCCAGGTTGTCTTTCTGCCTAACTACGGCATCATACATCCATTTTATCCTCCCTATAGCACTGAAGTTTTGCTCTCCCTCTATAATTTTTACCCCCCGCCCCCATACCTCTCTCATTTATCAAATTAGAGACGAGTATTCGTCGACATCCATTAACCGATCCCTTCTTGTAGTCGAGTTGTGCCATAAAGCTTTTTCTACCTGTTTCGATTCAGTGTCTCCTCATTAGTTATCTGATCTAAGCCATATTATCTTCAGTATTTTTTTTTAGCAACGGGTTTCAAAATTTTCTGTTTTCTTCTTATATATACCGTTCATTTTGAGTTTATCAATTCCGTTGCTGAATGGTTAGCATTACTGCCTTCGGTACTGACCCAGGCTCGTTTTATCTATGTTTCTGAGATATAAAGATACAGTGCCACCTTTCAGTCAAAGCAGGTGATAAACGTCAATTACACTTATTTTATGATTCCACTATTGGTAAGTCTACATTAATTGTAAAAATATTATGCCGCCGACATGAGGTTTATATGCCGTATTGTTCCGAATTCGGCTTTCGTGATTACAATGCCGACCGCCATTTAGTAATATTATTTGAGGAATTTGAGTGGACGTGATAGAAGCAATTTGCAGGTATTTTAAAGTGAGTTGCCGTAGGTAGGCGTATCACTGTGAAGGTTAAAAATCAGCCAGGCCTAACAACTACTCATAGGGGCTTGGTGAAATTCGTTTCAAATGAAATGGCGATTGGTGAGGAGGCGCTGTTGTCTAGGCTGCTAGTAGTAGATTGTCACATCGGACATTGCATTTGTGTTAAGGTGGAGATGGACACGTCGACGCCTCCGTGTTGCCCGTCACAGTCGGTATGGGATGTTTCATCGGATGAAACGACGTCCGATGGTTCGCAAATTGAGGCTATGGACTCGTAGACGCAGGATGACTATAGCAGTACTCAGCCTCACGATGCTAAATGACGAGTTGTTTGAATAAAGAAGCAGCGGGGCCATCACGGCTTACGCACTGGCAGTACCTGCTTGAGGGATCGGCGTCATGGTGATCTGAAATCCCACAGTTATAGGTCGCTACCCGTACTGCATTGTCAGAAAGTATAGGTTAGGTGGAGTAGGCCTAGGGCCAACAGTTTCGGAATTAAAGTTCTAACAATTAGATGGATATGTTATGTTACCATACATTATACGATCAAATGTATCCGGACAGCCCTATCTAAGGCGAAATTGACCACTAGATGTTACGAGAGGTAATACCTCCAGGATAAAAGGAGGTGGGGAATAGTGTGTTGTCAGTGCAGAAACAGTAACAGTAGAATGGGTCGGCCAAGAAATCCCAGTGACAAAGAACGTAGGGTAGTCACTGGATGTTACCTCAAAAATACAAAATCCATCAGGGACACAGGGACGTTTTAACCTTTCGAAACCTTCTCAGGTAGACTATTAGTTATATGACCGGTAAGTGGAAACGCGAGGGAAGAACCACAACTAAACCAAGAGAAGGTAGACATCATGTACAGACTGAACAGGGGACCATCGAGCACTGCAGAGCTTAACTGTAAAGTGTCACACGAAATCAGCAGAAGGAAACACTCGTGAGATCCAAACTGCTACCAACAGTCCACCTAGCAAAATGATTGTGGGTAGAGAGCTAAAAATATTGGGGTACGATTGTCGAGAAGCTCTTCGTAAGCCCCACAATTCTGTAGTCACTCCTAAGTGACACTTACGGTGGTGTGAAGAAAGAGCCCACTGGACAGTGAGTGACTAGGAGTGGTGAACCACGCTATACGATGAGACAGTCCGATGGAGAGATTTGCGTTTGGCGAAAGTCTGGAGAACATTACCTGCCATCATACATGTATGTAGTGCCTACAGTAAAGTACAGCCTAGGTGGTGTCACGGTATGCGGCTGATTTTGTGATTAATATGTGGTTCTCTTATTTCGCTTAAGAAGATGGTACACGCAGAAGGATATGATTACATTTCACAATATTGTATACTGCGTACAGCAAAGGAACAGTTCAGAGACAATGATTGTTTTATGAATATGACAATCATCCTGTCACAAACCAGCATCAATGAGACCACTGCTGAAACGGGCTGGCCTGACAGGAGTCGTAATCTAATTCCAATCGATCACCTTAGGGATGTGCTGGAGCGACCACGTTGCCAAGAAAGCGACATCCGATATCAGTACATTCTCTGGCTTCTACTTCTGAGGAAGAGTGGCTCACTATTCCCCAACAGATATTCATATACCTCACTGAAATTGTCCCGAGCGGAGTTCAAGTCGCCATAAAGGCAATGGCTGGATACATACCGTATTAAATTCTTGTTGTTGCCAGTCTAAATTTTGTATCGATTTCACTCCTACAGAAGCTAGTTATTTTGGTGCCCAAACTGCAGCTTAGAGCGTCTCATTTGCTGACCTAATTCTCAAAATATCATTTACCTTAATTAAACTGTATTCTATTTCCCTTATGTTACCTTTATTTACTTACATCTTTTTTCACATCATTTTCCTTTCGTTTCATCTGATCTTTCTAGTCCTTTCCCGTCTCTGACAGAATTACAGTGCCTTAGGCAAAGCTAAGTTTTCATTACTTCTCCTTGGAATTTATTTCATTTTTCTCATTTATCGTGGGTTTCCTTTAGATAGGCTAATACAATGTCTCAATTGTTTCGTAAGTACTTCTGTGTCCTTCGACTCTGTTAACTATCTTCTGGTGTCTGTACTAACCACAGACAACCATTCGCTGTGTCTATGTTATCTCCGATAACTTCAGAAATTCAAAGCGTGTATTTCATCAACATTATCAAAAACTATTTCAAAACGTACTAGTTCAGTTAATGTCGAATTATGTTTCATCTAAAGTCATGCTTCGCGTAGTGCTACATTAGTCCTGAACGAAAACTGACCTCGTATCATGTCGATTACTATTAATGGTTAAATTGCGCTGTAGGTGATTAGTATTAACGAGCAGTTTAAAACCATGACTTATAAAACTGATGATTTGGTAACACTCACACATGTCTTCAACTGTTTTCTACGGTATTTAAATTATTTCATTAGTCTTCAAGTATGATAGTACGTTGTCTGTCTCTACTTCGTGGAAGTTTCATTATGATTTCTTCTCCCAACGAGCTTTATAGTTCTGAGGGTACGTTGCATATTCCTGGTGCTTTGTCCCGCCTTAGATCAATCAACGGTCTGTCGAAATCTACCTCCAAGGTACAGACAGGCGCAACGTGTGTGTAGCCACATCGCCGGCCGGGGTGGCCGAGCGGTTCTAGGCGCTACAGTCTGGAACCGCGCGACCGCTACGGTCGCAGGTTCTAATCCTGCCGCGGGCATGGATGTGTGTGATGTTCTTAGGTTAGTTAGGTTTAAGTAGTTCTAAGTTCTAGGAGACAGATGACCTCAGAAGTTAAGTCCCATAGTGCTCAGAGCCATTTTTTGTAACCACATCGAAGGGATATCTATGGAGAGCCCATGCTAACATGTGGCTCTTGAAATGGGACAGAGAATAGACTGGATGGTAGTTAAGTGAAATGAGCTTGCACCATCAACTAATATTCCGTTACTTTTTCGGTACTGCGAACGGCCGAAAGGAAATGGAAAGTATAGCCGTTATATTTACCGAGAAAATGCAGCTCTGCTGTATGACTTAACGATGACTGTATCCTCGTGGATACAGTATTCAATACATCAAATGAACAGCTAAAAAAAAGTTGGTGCCCTGACGGTCTGAGCATGGTACGATGGATTTCTTACACGGGTAGGTAGTTTCGGGAACTGAAAAACTCAAATGGCTACACTTATGTTAGATATACTGGTAGTTAGTGAAGTACGTTGGCACGAACAAAAGGACTTCTGGTAATTTGAGTGCAGAATTACCGACACAAAATCGAATATTGGTAAAGCAGCAGTAGGTCTAATGCTGAATATGAAAATAGATAAGCCCATGAGCTACTCTAAGTAGCATACTGAACAGGCTATCGTAGGCGAGCTACAGACCCACTACAGTTGTAGAAGCTGATATGCCTACTAGCTCCACAGGCAATAGAGAAATTGAATAAATGTGTGACGAGCTTATGAGAATTGTTCAGATCATTAAGGAAGATGGGAAATTAATTCTTCTGTGGGACTTAAATTTGATAGTATGAAAAGTACTGGGACAACAAAGACTGGGGAATGGAAAATCATGGGAAACCATTTATTACATTTTTTCACATAGCACAATTGAATCAATGTCAACACTTGGTTAGAGAATCATGGAAGATGGTTGGGACAGACCAGATGACCCTGAAAACTTCCGGATAGATTATGTAACTGTAAGACGGAGATTTTGATAACAAATTTTAAACCGCAATATATTTCCAGGGGCGTATGTGGCCTGTGACCACAATTTATTGGTTATTGATATCAAATGGATAACTAAAGGCATTACAAGACTACAGAAAATTTGGGAGGTGGGTCCGGGGTAAACTGAGGCAGTCACATAAATAGAGCATTATGCAGCGATTAACTGAAGGGGATACAGCCGTAGCAAAATAAACAACTTCGAAAGATGAACCATTGAGGGCAGCAGAGTATTAAATAGATAAGAAGATAAGGTCCATAAGAACTCGCTAGGTTACGCATGAGATACTGAAATTAATTAGCAAAGGACAAAAATATAAAAAAAGATACAGATAAAAGTAATACAGACGACTAGAATATGAGACTGAGGATAAGTGCAAAATGCCAAAACTGGAATGGACAGAGAGGACCAGCATTGCTGTAGAAGCATCCATGTGCCGGCCGGAGTGGCCGTGCGGTTCTAGGCGCTACAGTCTGGAACCGAGCGACCACAACGGTCACAGGTTCGAATCCTGCCTCGGGCATGGATGTGTGTGATGTCCTTAGGTTAGTTAGGTTTAATTAGTTCTAAGTTCTAGGCGACTGATGACCTCAGAAGTTAAGTCGCATAGTGCTCAGAGCCAAGCATCCATGTCCGTGGGAAAGAAAAACTCCACCTATAGGTTAATTAGAGAACCCTTTGGGAAAAAGTTAAACTCTTGTATGTGTATTAAGAGCTCATGTGATGGAGCAAACAACGAAAAACTTAGAGGTCTAACGAGAATACAGAAGGGCCATAGAAAGAAGAAAACCTGAATACTAAATTGTAGAAAGAGAAGACAAATTAGATGAAGATGGGAGATATGGTACAGACAGAAGAATTTGAGAGAATGCTGAAAGACCCAATTCGGAATAAAGCTAATGCAGCAGACGATATTCCCTCAGTATTATTAAGATCCTTGGGACGACATATCAAGACAAAACTATTCCATCGAATTTACAAGATACGTGCGACGGGGGAAACGACCTTAGATGTCAAGAAGAACATAGTGACCACAATTCCAAAGTGATGGTGGCAAAAGACTGACACTACTTATGCACAGAGTAATTGAGAAGCTTGTAGAAGTGAGCTTCGAGGAAGAAAACTTTAGCTTCTGCAAAAATGAGGTCACATGCCAGGCAGTACTGACCCTACGACTTATCTCAAATGATATTCTGAATAAAGGTACATCTACATTTATAAAGAAATGAAGTATCACGCCACGCAGTGCTGACCCTATGGTTTATGATAAGAGATATTTTGAATGAAGTCAAACCGATGTTTATATAATTTGTAGATTCTGAGACAGAATTTGACAATGTTGACTGGTAAAAACTCTTTGAAATTCTGAAGTTAGTAGGAATGAAACACAAGGAGCAATGCTTTATCCATAGTTTGTACAGTAACCAGGCTGCTATTACAAAAGCCGAAAGAAACGAGATGGAAGCAGTAGCTGAGAAGGGAGCGAGACAGTTTAGTAGCCTGTCCCCTACATTATTCGATCTTGAATTTGAGCAAGCAGTAAACGAAACCAAGGAGGAATTTGTATGTGAATGTACGGTTTTTAAAAGTCAATAAAAATTTGTGCTTCGCAGATAACATTGTATTTTTGTTAGTGAGAGCAAAGGACTTGCAAGATCAATTCAACGGAATCGACAATCCCTTGGAAAGGGATAATCTGATGAAAACCACCAAAATTAAAACGAGGATAGTGGAATGTAGCCGAATTTAATCAAACGTTGCAGAGGGGGTTATGTTAGGAACCGAGGCTTTAAAAGCAGTAGATGCATTTAGCTATGGGGGCAACAAAATAACTGATGAAGGGGGAAGCAGAAAGGATATAAAATGAGGACTGCCAATGCAAAAAAATGTGTTCGTCGAAAAGAGAAGTTTGTTAACACACGTTATCACTTTACATTTTAAGAAATCTTTTCTGAAGATATTTTAAGTGGAGTGTGGCGTTATACAGAAGTGAAACAGGAAAGATTAGTATCTAAATAGGGAATGAATAGGAGCTATTGAAATTTGGTGCTGTAAAAAGATGGGTGGATGGAATAATTAATGAGGTGGCAGTAAATGGAAATGAGAGGAAAATAATTTCATTGGACACCTAGACTAAAAAAGGGGATAGATTGAGATGACGTATCCTGAAGCTTCATGGAATCGCCAGTTTGGAAACAGAGGTAACTATGGTGAGTGAAAATTGTAGAAGGAGACCAAGACGCCGGTGGCGTGACCAAGCGGTTCTAGGCACTACAGTCTGGAAACGAGCGACCGCTACGGTCGCAGGTTCGAATCCTGCCTCGGGCGTGGATGTGTGTGATGTCCTTAGGTTAGTTAGGTTGAAGTAGTTCTAAGTTCTAGGGGACTGATGACCTTAGAAGTTAAGTCCCATAGTGCTCAGAGCCATTTGAACCATTTTTGAGACCAAGACGTGACCAAAATAAGCGAGTTCTAATGTATGTAGGTTGCAGCAGTCATGTAGAGATAAATAAGATTACGTGGGATAGGCGAGCGTGGAGAGTTCCATCAAGCAAGTCCTCTGTCAGAAGACCACAACAACACAATCAAGCATGCCTTAGCACATTTTCAATTATCTTCTATCCATTCCTGCTAACACATTTTGTAATTATTTCCATCTCGTTTTTGGACATTTCCCTTTTGCCTGCATCATTTTCTGCTTTAGTGGAAAACATACTTTCATCAGTAGAAATGTAATAATTCATGGTTTAAGTATAGATTTGTACTTGATCATTTCTTCTTATGTACTTGTTTCTCTGCTTCATTCATTACATCATCTGTGAAAGCTACCTATTCTCCTGTATCTTATTCCTTTCACTTTTTTAGTTATTCGTTGCTTACTACTCTCGTTGGAACCCTAAACAATCCATAGTAGTTTCAACGTATCCTAGTTGTATCTCCTTAATTTCTCACTTTTTTGCAATTGCTTCACGCGTAAATTTAATAACCACTAAGTTATAATGAGAGTCCACATCCACCCTGGTAAGATTTTGTGGTTTAAAACTTGTATTATTGACTCCTGTCTTACCATTATAGAGTTTCCCCCGTTGTAGAAAGTTCTAACAAGTTAGGGGAATGGAGCAGGCGAAATCTTCGACAACCGCCGATATGTCGACAGAACACAATGTCATTTTCCTTATACAGCGCTACCTCACAGTATTGGTACCTTACGAGAGACGGAATGGTCAACTGTCAAACTATCGGTGATTGTCGAAGATGTGACCCAGTTGCATTCCTGTAAGTTGTTTCTTGCAGGTGGCTATCCCTTTCTTTTACTTTCTTTCTCCATACTTCTTTCCCTTCGTCTTCCTTGCATTGAATTACAATCCCTCATTAATTTACATTATTCTTAACATACTGAGTGATTTACTTTACCCGTTCAAAATTTTTTTTTATCGATCAGTTCATCATTTCTGGAGATAGAAGACCTGTACAGGGTGTTTCAAAGTCTGTGTATCAAATGTCTACGGCTGATAAATCACGTCACGGGGAAATGTTTTTTAGAGACAAAATGGTCGCTTCCGAGGCGTCATTTATTAGATATGCCCCTGAGAGGCGTCAGCGCACGGCACTCTGCAGCATGTGTATGCCTTGTGTGTTGCCTATAATCCCGTCGACTACTCTGCATGTAAAGGGGTAGGCTCAGACAAATTAAAGTTAATGATTAGCTTCTAAAATAATTTTTACTGCTTAGCGTCACTCAATCTTAAGGTTTTGTTGTTGAAAATCACTATCAGTTTTCTTCGGTATGTGGAATGCTGCATAGGAGTACCTAGTTAGCAGACCGTGCTAGTTTGGTGAAATATTGTCATCCCATGGCCGTAGAAAACTCAAGGAAGCCTAGTGTCGCCGGTATGCATCGGCCAACATTTTGTATCTAACAAAAGTTGTTCATCATTACGTGATCTGCCACCCCTAGAAGTTTGATACAAACAGTCTGAAACACTATGTATACTTATACAGCTCTAAAGAGTCGCTGATCAAATCTATCTTTGCTATGATGATACATTCGCTATGCTGTTCGTAGTAGTTTACCATCATACTGCCGGCCGCTGTGACCGAGCGATTCTAGGCGCTTCAGTCCGAAACCGCGCTGCTGCTACGGTCCCATGTTCGAATCCTGCCTCGGGCATGGGTGTGTGTGATGTCCTTAGGTTGGTTAGGTTTAATTAATTCTAAGTCTAGGGGACTGATGACCTCAGATGTCAAGTCCCATAGTGCTTAGAGCCAATTTAACCATTTGAACTTCCACTCTTGCTATCTTCTTCGGCATTAGACCAACTCCCGCCTTATACCTATTTGATTTTGTGCTGATGTACTTTATTTTCTATCACAGTTATTCATTAATTACCACTATAAATGACTTTAATCTATCTACTGCTGTTTCGTAATACTCTAAACTACCAACACTGTTAGTGAGCCTACGATTACACTCCTCGACCTTTTGACAGCTAAACATGATTTTTCTCTTGATCACATTTCCATGAGCATTAGGTAACTAGAAATAAAAACTTTCGCAGGCAGTGCTCCCACCGACTGAGCTATCAAGGGACGACTATGCTGGAGAGAAGTCTGGACTACAGGAGAGAAGAAAGCGTAAAAGTGAAGCAGTGAGAATGGGTCATGAGTCGTGTCTATATTTCTCAGTCTGGAGCAGCAATGCTTTTGCGAAAGGCAGTGTTACTGGTTAGTGTACACATCCATTACACAGTTTTAATGCCGAGGATGCTTCAGATCAGTTCACATACTGCTGCAGAATGAAAGATATGTTCTGGAAACAATTTTGTAAGCGGAGGCTAAGCAATATCTGTATAGTATTCTTTCTTCCAGAAGTGCTAGTCCCGCATACTATGCAGGAGTATTTCTATGAAGTTCAGAAAGTAAGAGGAAGGTGAGACAGAAGTACAGCTGTGAGGGTGGATCGTAAGTCACGCATGAATCGCTCAGTCCGTAACACCATCGGGCGCCGAAGGCAAGATTCCTTGGGTGAGTCTCGGTCTGGCACACAGTTTCAGTTGAGCAGTGAGTTTCGTACAACTACGTGCAAGAGACCAACCCGTTACGCTCCTTTTCTTGAAAACTGTACGCTCGAGATTCTTAGGATAAAATTTATTCTAGCTTTGCCATCAAAATCTAACTGAATGTTGGACATTACGTTGTTTATAATCATCTAAAATCGTGAAAAATTCAAACCAACTGCACAATTACTAATCAGAATGTTGAACAAAATTCTCACCGTTGACCAGACCTCTCTTAAGTGACTAAAAGTTTTCTGATCATTGGCGGAAATAAAGGAAATTCATTCTTAACAGAATGTTGTTATACTGGATTTTTTAATACGTTGGAGAGAGTCCATACGATTATAATAAATTAAAAAGTACGTTAGAGAAATGTAAAATAATTATAATAACAATTATGGTTAAACTTTTCCTTCCTTTGCGAATGTTAAAGATACTTACTACGTGGCAATTTAATTGTTCTAAAAACGTAATGTTTCTAATTAAAGATAATCTTGTTGTAAGGATATAAGTATAATGAGCTATATTTGTTTGCTTTCGAGTTACTATTGTCGGTTAACAAAGCTATTTACTGTCCTTGATAGTCCCCCCTCCCCAAATCACTCCCGGAAAAATAATAATAGGGAAAAGTATACTTTCCCAAGCTGCAGAAAGCGATTAATTTTATTCGAAGGGATAAATTAACCGCACATATGAAGGCGTAAAACAGGAAAGTATTTTCTTTGGTAATCCTTTGTAAACAAACAAACAAAAACTTCTGTCCACAGATTATCACGGATTTAGAATGCGTCGCTAGTTTGAAACACAGCTTGCCCTTTTCTCATACGATATCCTTTTAACCATCAGTGAAGGGCAACAGGTAGATTCCATATTCCTAGATTTCCGGAAATCGTTGGAACAGTGTCCCACTGAATACTGTTTACGCTGAAAAACAATCCTGTAACATTAGAATGCAGTATTAATGGTTTTGTTCTTGAAATAGACAAGTCAATGAAATGTTCAGGTGCATTAATGCAAAGTGATATCAGATCGAAGGAGCACGTAGGGACGGCAGTAGGGAAGGCGAATGGTCGACTTCGGTTTATTGGGAGAATACTTGGACAGTGTAGTTCACATGTAAGGGAGACTACATATAGATTACTGGTGCGACCCATTCTTGAGTACTGCCCAAGTGTTTGGGATCCTCAACAGGTAGAGTTAAAGGAAGACATCGAAGCAATTTCTATGCGCGCTGCCAGATTTGTTAACGGTAGTTCCGATGAGAATTCAAGTGTTACGGAAATGCTCCGTGAACTGAAATGGGAATACCTAGACGGCACACAACAGTATTTTCGCGGAACACTACTGAGAAAACTTAGAGAACCAGCATTTGAGGCTGACTGCAAAACAATTCTATTGTTGCAAGTACAATTCGCATAAGGACCGCGAAGACAAGATAAGACTCATTAGCAAACGGTAAATAAATGATCTTAATGTGGTTCTATGAACCCTCTGTCCAGCACTTAAGTGTGAATTGCGGTGTAGTCATGTAGCTGTATGGGTCGTTCGGTGGCATATACGCAGACGTATTTCTTTGCTCCGTTTACGAGTGCAATAGAATAGCGAATGACTAGTAGTAGTACAAAGGTACCCTCCGCCATGCACCGGATCGTGGCTTGCGGAGGTATATATGTAGACGTAGATATAGAAAAGGTTATTTATTAATGTAAAATGATAATTTGGTACCGTTAGAATGAAAACAATTTCGTCCATTTCAAAGCAGATGTGTAACGTTCAAAGCTTTTTTCCTTTCCACATAATTGTTTTTAGGGCCAAATTCGTTCATGAAGTATTTCTGTTTCATCGTTTAAACGTTCTACATCTACATCTACATCCATACTCCGCAAGCCACCTGACGGTGAGTGGCGGAGGGTACCCTGAGTATTTCTATCGGTTCTCCCTTCTATTCCAGTCTCGTATTATTCGTTGAAAGAACGATTGTCCGTATGCTTCTGTGTGGGCTCTAATCTCTCTGATTTTATCCTCATGGTTGTTCAACTTTTGAGGAAAACATTTCCATAACGTTCTTTAACACTTACGCTGCATTCAAAATATTTCGAAAATAATGAATTTTGATCTTTCTGAGATCTCCATTAGACGATATTAGTGCTTTATCATCTCATTGGATTTTCTTTACTTCACTTTCCACTAAATTTAAATCATGGGGAGTCTCATCATTCAATTTTCTTACAAATTTTCCAAAAGTACATTTCACTCAAAAAATCTTAGAGTTTATGATCAATTTTTGGTAAGGAATGTCTCAGGTCTAGAGAGGCATAAAACTGGAAATGTTCCCACAGCATTTTCGTCTATGATCTTGAAATAACATATATAATCCAAAACCTCAATACCACGTATTCTATCAGGTATATATAAATCTTGCTGTGATGCGAGTGATATCCGTTTCAGCGGCTTATGCGGCCAACAAATGGTTTGTACACTTCAGCATGTGAAAGAGCACTCTATCTCATAGAGTTAAAGAAACGTAGTAGTTACCCACTGGTCAATTGTGACACCAATAAATTGAATTATACAGAATGTGCTGTTGGAGAAACTTATATCTTACTGATACTAAAATTAAATACAAAGTGAAAGTCGCAAATTCTACTACTGTACATATTTCATACAAATACCCTTACCGCGTTTCTTATTTGTCTCTTCGATCATGAATGCAGGATCTTTAACTCAAAAGTGTGGAAAAGTCACGCTAACATTTGCACATAGGAGAAGTAATTTCTGTTTACCACCTAAAGTTTCTACAGCTGAAATAAGGGTTCTTATATAAAAGAATATGTGAAGAGTAATACAACAGAATTGAAGAAAGAACGAGTGACACTCCATTAAAGGGATCTGTGTGAGAAAAAACAACATCACAACCACAATCACGTACATGATAGCTTCAAGAAACTCAACAGCATCACTGGTGAATTTAATCCTCGTTTTTGGGTGGTAGACGATGAGAATGGTAACCGTAGCGGAGACAAGGAAGACGATGTTATGAGGTGGGAACAGTTTTGTGAAGAGCTCTGTTCTGAGATTAACAAAACTACTAACAGTTAAGCAGTTGTGCAACTTACATCCCAACCTACAATCTTACACACCGAAACAGAGAATGCAATTCAATATCTGAAGAACTACAAATCCCATGGTGTAGATAGTATAACTGGGGAGATGATCAAAGAAACAGGGCAGGATGGTCTGCTGTGCAGCATTAATTGTCTATAAGAATATGAGAGCCTGCAGCGTGGCCAGAAGACTGGTCGAAACCTTTCTTCATTCCCCTACGCCAGAAAAGGCCGGTCAGAAACTGCTCCAACAACCGAATTACTGCTGTCATATCCCACGGAAGCAATATTTTGCACTACATCTTCAACCAGTGTTAAAAGGCGTATATTCAGCGTCGTATATCCACAGAACAAGCAGATTTCGTTAAAGGAAAATGAACTTGCACACAGATACTCAACATACTATCAATAATCAAGAAATCTGGGGAATTCTGTGTTCCAGTTTTCATCTGCTTCCTTGATCATAGGAAAGACTGTGACTGTGTTGTCTGGCAAAAGCTGAGGCAGGCGCTTGCAGAGATCGGTGTCCCGCAACACTTGACAGCACTGACCAGAAGTGTACACACCTCTCAGCTATGAAGGCAATTGCTTGAACTCTGATTTCTACACTCTATCAGAAGGTGTCAGACAGGTTTGCGTCTTATCCTCCCTCCCCCCCCCCCCCCCCCAATTCTCACCTTGCACCCAGTAGTATAAGATCTGTGCATAACGTCTCATTTTTCATGCTCTTGCTGGCTGGATTAATGGCACCTATATTGGTGGTAGAATATTAACAACATCAGATTTCCTGTTGACACTGTGATTCTAGTCAATAGCGAAGATGAACTAGCTGAGCTACTAACAGAAGTATCATACAAATTAGACATCAGCCTCAGAAAGTCCAAACTAATGATAATTTATCGAGGTGCAGAGCCTCAACTCACTGGTCGATTAAAGGAACTGGAAGCCGTGCATTCTTACATCTATTTCGGGTCACCGCGGAAAGCTGTGAAGAGTAGAATGGAGGACGGATTACGCTAGGGCGAGTGTCTACGAAGAAGCTCACCAAGATCTGGCAGAACAAAGCGACAACGAACACCACAAAGGATCGACTTGTTGAAAATATCATGTTTTCCGTATTCTTTTGTGGGTGCGAAACTCTGACCCTTAAGGCGAGAGACAAGCAGCTTACGGAAGCCTTTGAGCTGCAGTTCTGGCACAGGATGCTGCGCATAAAAGGAACCAAAAGAAGAACAAACGTGGGCAGCACTGAGCTACTCAGTATCTCCAAGCGCCTTTCTTATCGTGTTAACAACAAAAAAAATGTCGGCAGTTCTTTGGCCGTATTTTGAGATGAGACAAGGATATTCTAGAGAAAATAGTCAGAGGAGGTAAGTTCGAGGACTAGAGCCGGTGAGGGAGAGGAACAAGCAGGTGGAGCGATCAAATCGTGAAAGGTCTCCAGTCTACTGCTTAAGCAGCCTCTAAGAGAAGCTTGGAGCAAAAAAAAGTCGGCAGTTCTTTGGCCGTATTGTGAGATGAGACAAGGATATTCTAGGGATAATAGTCAGAGGAGGTAAGTTCGAGGACTAGAGCCGGTGAGGGAGAGGAACAAGCGGGTGGAGGGATCAAATCATGAAAGGTCTCCAGTCTACTGCTTAAGCAGGCTCTAAGAGAAGCTTGGAACCGTCCTGAATGGAGACGCCTGGTTCATGGGATCACGACGCGAAACAGTAACACAACGACTTGCGATGATGTAAAGGTACCTACAAATCCTCAGAGATTAAATATCTATTACAAATATTTTCTTTTCCATTGTCGTATTATATTGCACTCACTTACAGCTTTCAAAAGTACTCTTTGAACCGCATGTACAAAATTCTAAGATTGTATATATTACAGTAATCTAATAAGTTTTAGAGGGAAGTCATTTCTTGCATGGTGTGGTTTTGTTGCTTCTGTATACACGCATCCACAACGGTTGTGAATTTTTGATGGATTTCATTTTCCTGCTATTCTAAGAAGGATAATAATATCCCACAAGAAATTGGCAGAGGATGTTATTCAACGTACGGAGAAGTATATTCATAAATATTTTCTTCCGTCGAAAATTAATTACTAATTAATGGACAAATGTCTTAGTGATTGAGCAAACTGTGTGTTAAATTTTAATTTGGTTATTACAGTGCACAGACCAGCACCAGCAGAGTGTTATCACCATGGTGGGCATCCAATATACTGCCAATAAGTACGAGTACTTGAGAAAGAGCCGTGGATGAAATCCTAAAGAAACGTAACAACGTCAACAGACAGGACGGATGCAGACTAAAAACGTCCTGATGTCCAGCAATCCCAGTATGACGGGCCGGGTGTGATCGAAGAGTAGCGACCTCGCTGCAAACTACAGCGGCTGGTTAAACAAAGAACACCTAAATGACAGTTGTGTAACTGAACTTCTCCTACACTTTGCTTATGTTTTAAGCCTTGCCGGCCAGAGTGGCCGAGCGGTTCTAGGCGCTTCAGTCTGGAACTGCGCGACCGCTACGGTCGCAGGTTCGAATCCTGCCTCGGGCATGGATGTGTGTGATGTCCTTAGGTTAGTTAGGTTTAAGTTGTTCTAAGTTCTAGGGGACTGATGACCTCCGATGTTAAGTCCCATAGTGCTCAGAGCCATTTTTCAGCCTTTGTACATATGCAGAATGCGCATGGAAATGTTAATGTTTCTGTTCTACAACAAATTCTATATGATATAGGTGTATCACTTAAACTAATCAGCTGCTGCTCGCATTTCATACGCCACAGTATCAAGCACAACCGACGCGAAACTGATTTTCAGAACCGTCTATCAAGGTTTTACACAAGGGAATCACGTAATTCTACTACTTTTTAACATATATTCCTAGAACTTTGGTAAAAGATTACGTTATTGTATCACATACGTACAGTATGCGGACGACTTTGTGACACGTGTGCAGCAAATGGAATAGAACCGTGCCTAGAACTATCTCCAACAAAGTGTCACCATTGTGGTAATAGAGAGAGATGATGTAAAGGCAGAGATATGAGTTCTGACTATCTTTACTAGACACGGGGTACACGCAGAAGCACTTTAATTACTAGTTAATAAAATATTGTTTTAGCGTGTACTGATGGTAAGTTTATTGGCACGTTGTTCGACATTCAAGTTAAATGGGAAAGACATATCAACGACCCCATACTAAAGTGCTTAGGAGGATTAACATCCTAAAAACTTCGTCTCGCACTATTTGGTGAGCCGCCCTTGCATCGGTACAAACACTTAATTAGGGACTAGATGGAAAATGGCTGCATGTTGAATGACTCCGCTCCTACCTCGTAATTGAATGTTTCGCGTCGTATACAGTTATCAGCTTTGCATATGTATGGAGGTTATGTTAAATCGATACCTGTATCTGTCATGCAAGTGGAACTCGAGACCACTGCACTCGTTACGTGACGTAAGCACTAATGTGGACCATACACGCTGAGTGTCAGACACTTGCCAATCGTCCAGTACGATGGAAACTACCTCGATTAATGAATCCGATGCAGAATGAATCACTGGAGGAAGAAACCCTAATTCCTACATCTAAAATCCCATAGCACGGCGAAATGTTGTCTAATACAGCGGTCAACGAAACAACGTAGCTTCCAAAATCCACTGTGCTAGATGTGACGAAAACTGGAGAATACGTATCCTAGAGTAAATGGATAGCCTCTACACTGTTAAAATTAGCATCGTTGCTGGCCTGACTAACACAACTTGTTCATGGGTGATCGAGAAAGTCACACTACCGTATAACGGCCGGGTTTTTTGATAACCATATGAGGAGGGGAGAAATCTTTTCCATTAGCTACAAGGGGGTTGGCATTAAATGCTAAGCTGTTTGACATTCACTAAGCTCTTCCTTATACAGTTAATTTTCTAACTGACGAAGGACTGACTTGAAATGACTCGATGAGCACCCTCTAGTACGTTACAAGGGCAACCAAAGAATAAACTGTACATCCATTGGCTTACTTTATAATGTAAAGTCTCGAGAGGGAAACGGAAACGCAGCGTCTGATTCATCTACATTGGCTACTTCGTGATGTTGCTACACTCCTGGAAATGGAAAAAAGAACACATTGACACCGGTGTGTCAGACCCACCATACTTGCTCCAGACACTGCGAGAGGGTTGTACAAGCAATGATCACACGCACGGCACACCGGACACACCAGGAGCCGCGGTGTTGGCCGTCGAATGGCGCTAGCTGCGCAGCATTTGTGCACCGCCGCCGTCAGTGTCAGCCAGTTTGCCGTGGCATACGGAGCTCCATCGCAGTCTTTAACACTGGTAGCATGCCGCGACAGCGTGGACGTGATCCGTATGTGCAGTTGACGGACTTTGAGCGAGGGCGTATAGTGGGCATGCGGGAGTCCGGGTGGACGTACCGCCGAATTGCTCAACACGTGGGGCGTGAGGTCTCCACAGTACATCGATGTTGTCGCCAGTGGTCGGCGGAAGGTGCACGTGCCCGTCGACCTGGGACCGGACCGCAGCGACGCACGGATGCACGCCAAGACCGTAGGATCCTACGCAGTGCCGTAGGGGACCGCACCGCCACTTCCCAGCAAATTAGGGATACTGTTGCTCCTGGGGTATCGGCGAGGACCATTCGCAACCGTCTCCATGAAGCTGGGCTACGGTCCCGCACACCGTTAGGCCGTCTTCTGCTCACGCCCCAACATCGTGCAGCCCGCCTCCAGTGGTGTCGCGACAGGCGTGAATGGAGCGACGAATGGAGACGTGTCGTCTTCAGCGATGAGAGTTGCTTCTGCCTTGGTGCCAATGATGGTCGTATGCTCGTTTGGCGCCGTGCAGGTGAGCGCCACAATCAGGACTGCATACGACCGAGGCACACAGGGCCAACACCCGGCATCATGGTGTGGGGAGCGATCTCCTACACTGGCCGTACACCACTGTGATCGTCGAGGGGACACCGAATAGTGCACGGTACATCCAAACCGTCATCGAACCCATCGTTCTACCATTCCTAGACCGGCAAGGGAACTTGCTGTTCCAACAGGACAATGCACGTCCGCATGTATCCCGTGCCACCCAACGTGCTCTAGAAGGTGTAAGTCAACTACCCTGGCCAGCAAGATCTCCGGATCTGCCCCCCATTGAGCATGTCTGGGACTGGATGAAGCGTCGTCTCACGCGGTCTGCACGTCCAGCACGAACGCTGGTCCAACTGAGGCGCCAGGTGGAAATGGCATGGCAAGCCGTTCCACAGGACTACATCCAGCATCTCTACGATCGTCTCCATGGGAGAATAGCAGCCTGCATTGCTGCGAAAGGTGGATATACACTGTACTAGTGCCGACATTGTGCATGCTCTGTTGCCTGTGTCTATGTGCCTGTGGTTCTGTCAGTGTGATCATGTGATGTATCTGACCCCAGGAATGTGTCAATAAAGTTTCCCCTTCCTGGGACAATGAATTCACGGTGTTCTTATTTCAATTTCCAGGAGTGTATTAGGAGCAATGAACGCGCAGACCAATTGGTGAAAAAGGTATTGGGTCTTATTCCTCGCGAATACGCTGTTGAGTGATTTTCATGGCTCACGCGCCAGCAAAGTAAATATGAAATGGTCAGTAACATTGGAGCAGGATCGCAACATCAAATGCACATGGCATTTTTTGCTATAGTTACAGTTTCGCCGCAACACATGGTTTCTTATTTCGGAGCTCACGAGGAAATAATTTGTTACTGTTAAATGACTATCATAAGGCGAAACGAGTACTAATGGAATGAACAATTGTTAAAATAAATACCCTCTCAAAACTGCTATTCCTACTCAGTAGAAGAGGAAACTGAAACGGTATTATTGTCAAGAGATAAACACAATAACCAAGAAAAGGTAACACTACTGTGTTCTAATAATTACCCTTTGTTGTTCTCTTAAAGTAGTTCTTAACTGCATGAATACGTCCATCGACAAACGTATTGGCTTTTCATTTGTCTCTATAATAGGAAACTTCAAAATTTTACGAGCTTTTAAAGTCCATGTTTACTTAAAAAAAAAATTCGGTTTTTGTCTATACTACCACCTCTGAAATATACATACACATTGGATGCCCAAAAATATGGAAGTACAAAACACACAACACGTTACCATGCCTAATGAATGGATAAATACAGACCCTGCATGGTTTTATAGGGTGTCTTTCTAGGGTGTGTGGCAGAATTGTGGCATGTTTAGGTAACAATGATAGAGGCGGACAGTGAACGTGCAACTCTCGGACCAGAGTAGACCTCATAGGCTCCCAGACCTGATGAATGTGATGGCCAGGGTAGATGTGATAATTCTTCTTCGTGCTCACAAAGCAAATCTTGGACTGTTAGAGCTGTGTGAGCAGGCTCTCTGATGCCTTGGTACCCAGCGTCATCACTGAGGAACAAACTATTACACCACTGGATGGAACTGGTCAGCCAAAATGGCCAAATAGTGCTTGATAGTAATGCGAGCTTGCCGAGTACCCATGGGGACCATGGAATACCACGGTATTATTGTGGTGGAGCGTAGTCGCCACACCTGCGAGCTGCTACTGTTGTAACGCGCAGTAAGCGCCTGTTCATCAGGGAAGAACAGCAACTTCGTCGTCGCATTCCAGCACACCATTTCCATGTTCAGTTTTTGTTGCGAATAGGGGGAAATAACATGGGGAATTGCAAATAAATGTTCGATATGCAATAGCTCACAATAAAGGAACATTTGTATTGCACATTTCAACTGTATATGGAAAAGTTGATTAGTTCGAATAAATTTTGCAGTAAGATTGATGATTGAAATAAACCCACCTTAATTGCTTTCGCTGCTGGCTGAGATTTCCCTGCTGCTATTGCAGTTCTCTCCTTGAATCAGCGACGGTCCTATTGCTATGTCAAGACATTGGGCTCTTTGAGCATAACTGTACTCAGGTTTGGGCACATGACTCACTGAATTCCTCCTGACACTTCTGGGAACACTTTCCAGAGTGGAGCGACACAACTGTAAAGCATCATTTACTTTAAAATTCTTGTTCTCCTTTGCTACCTTGTTCTTTACAGTTATCCAAATAAGTTCAATGGTGTCCAGTTCGCAGCGTGCTGTAGGCAAACACAGACGTTTATTTTCATTGTCCACTGATCCCAATACACATTTCAAAAAGGTATGCCTGGGCCTTGATGTGCGGTCGTGGATTTTATAATGCGGCAGCTTCAGCAAATTCCTCATCTGAAGTGGCATTACATGGAAGCTCTTCACTATTGCTTTCTATCTATTCAATGACAGAGGCCTTTCTCCATATCGTACATGGATTTCGTGATACGAGATTTATCAACATGGGACATGGAGTCTGATCTTACAGAATCGCAGATCTGTTTGGTAATGTTTCGAGAACGCTTCTAATCCATTCTTTTTAATGTTTCTTTGAAATATTATTGCGTATGCCACCCCTTTTCAACTAAATTTTAATATTCATACACCAAATAAAAGTACACATTTCCATGATTGCTGCAAGGTACATGACATCGACGTTCGTCATGTGACTAGAATATCAGCTCAAAGTCAGGTGTCAAACATTACGAAATGTAATAGGCTTTATATTAGAAGTTCCCTGTAACTGTAACGCTGTAGTCACATTAATGTACATTTTGAGACTATAATCTGTAAATAATTTGGTTTTATGCAATATAATTTTTATATTTTGCGAGTAATACCAATAAATGCCATGTTAGCGTTATTATGTCAAATGTAGTGTGTCCAGGCTAGAGGTACACAAAAACATTTGTTTGTGTATCAATACCTTTTAAGGTTCGTAACTTCATTTGTCGAACATCGCAAACAGGAACTCAAACATTTTGACGCACGTCGGCACATTTCAGTGAGGGTATCGTTTGTAGCTCGAGAGGCATCGAAACGCTACTCCACTTCTCCCCACATGTTCGTAAGCATGACAGGTGTTTTGGCCTCTACTGCTGCGTAAATCGGTTCAGATCTCTAACAGTTCCTCAGTAAACAATGTAAACGAAGAAATGTTGTAACATCCACATGATAGTGGGGTGGGGCACCATCCTGCTGTAAAATGACGTCGGGCCGCATCTTTGGATCTGCATAGTTCGCCTACATGTCGAGACTCGTGTGCCATTTAACAGTAGACTCAATGAAAAGCAATGTTCGTGTAATCCCACCCACACATTAACTTTAGATGTGTCCCTTTCGTACTCAACAACTTCTCCTCGGGCCTCACTTATCCATATTCGACAGTTACGTCGGTTAACTTTGCCACAGACTTGGAAGGTAGTTTCATCAATGAACAGCTCTGCATTGAGATAGTCTATACGATGCAACATTCCAACAGCAAAATTTCATCGTCTGCGGTGATCCTCAGACGTAATATGAAGAAATCATTTGAGTTTGTAAGCACACAATTGGAGACGTTTGTGGACAATGCCGCGCACTGTGGAAAAGGGTACGCTTCGTTCCATACAAGTTCTTTTAATGGGTTTACGTGGGCTACTACCGAATAATTCGTCCACACGTTACGCGTCTCTTCTTTGACATGCGTTTTATGACGTTTTCCAGCATTTGAAATCAATCCTTTCATTTCTCCAAGAGTTCTGTCCCACTTACAAATGGATTTACGTTTGGCAGCATTCACGTCCCATTCTCATCTTGCTCATCGCTGAAAACGTGCTACAGATTTTAACTCTGCTAACCATAGCAGACACAGCACGTTTCGTTGTGGCGTCCACAAATTGAGCCTCAGATGTACGTCTGCCTGTTGCACAGCAAAAATCTGTGTGCTCATGCGTCGGCCTGTATAGCCAAGCGGTTCTAGGCGCTTCAGTCTGGAACCGCGTGACCGCTACGGTCGCAGGTTCGAATCCTGCCTCGGTCATGGATGTGTGTGATGTCCTTAGGTTAGTTATGTTGAATTAGTTCTGAGTTCTAGGGGACTGACGACCCCATATGTTAAGTCCCATAGTGCTCAGAGCCATTTGAACCATTTTGTGCTTACGCCACGCAACTCAGAGCTGTTCATGAAATCATGAGGATCACAATATCTTGGAGAGTGACTATCGATTGCATATTTACCCAAGAACATAAAATGTCCAGTTATTTCGCTGTAAGGACCTGTTTGTGTATACGTCTAGCCCGGAAACCCTGCATATCTGGTCAAATTTGGAAATTTGTGGTAAGTTTCTGTGGGACCAAACTGAAGAGGTCACCGGACCCTAGGCTTACACACTTCTTAATCCAACTTAAACTAACTTACTCTAAGGACAACACACACACGCACACACACATGCCCAAGGGAGGACTCGAACCTCCGACGGAGGGGGAAGCCATGCGAACCGGTAGAAGGCGCCTCAGACCAGGCGGCTTCCCAGCGCGGCTCTCGTCAAATAAGCATTCCCTACACCAGTAGGTAAAAAACATATGCAGCAGTAGTGGCCTTATATCCACAACTATCCTCAGGAAGCCAAGACCTCACCAGTTCAGCCGTCCGCGGTGGCCGAGCGGTTCTAGGCGCTTCAGTCCGGAAACGCGCGACTGCTACGGTCGCAGGTTCGAATCCTTCTTCGGGCATGGATGTGTGTGATGTCCTTAGGTTAGTTATGTTTAAGTAGTTCTAAGTTGTAGGGGACTGATGACCCCAGATGTTAAGTCCCATAGTGCTCAGAGCCATTTGTTTTTCAACCCACCAGTTCTATTCTCAGTGTGCTACAAGTTACCAGCAAGCCACGTAATTCACGAATACTCTGCCATATATTCTCTCTTTTCTCCTAACATTGAATAGTTGTCTTTTACGGATACTAAAATCTAAGAAAATTTACGTCGGTGGCCTCATGAAACCATAAAATATTCAAACGCCCAACCCCATGATCCTCCCTAGCTTTATTAACCTAGGCCTAGAAAAATGCCTCTGCAACACTGCCGAAAATTCGGTTATCTTAGCATTTTACAATATTACGGGGTTTATGAAATAACATGATAGAATACCCTGAATATTTTAAACGAAAGCGTCGTCGTACTCATTCCCGATTAATTCGGTCAATATAATAACGACACCAGTCATAAAGCTAGCACTTAAGCGTCTACCAGTAGCTGTGAATGTGGTTCACTTTCAATAAATTTACTTACCTTGACCACAGTTTTACTGTTCATCACCTTTCCACTTGTCTCGTGGTCGAGACTGTCGACGTGATGCAATGTATGGTTCAGATGGCTCTAAGCACTATGAAACAACTGCTTAAACCTAACTAACGTAAGGATATCACACACATCCATGCCCGAAGCAGGATTCGAACCTGCGACCGTAGCAGCAGCGTGGTTCCTAATGAAGCACCTGGAACCGCTCGGCCACAGTGGCCATCGATGCTATGTGTATAATGTTTTTATATGATTAAATTGCACTGTTTTTGAAAATGACGGAGAGTCGAAACGCGTAAGGTTGATGAAAAATAAAAATGTGATCAAGACATAAGTAGTTATTAAAAGTTCATCCAGATGGCTGCGAAGTCTCACAGGATTTTCATCCAACCTGCAGCTGAGTGTGATTCATTGTGCGCTTCTCATATTTGTGTCTAATCAGTTTGACATCAGTGTCTAAGCTTTGATATCAAGATGCGCTCTTGTGCATACGCTCAGTAATATAACGCATTGTCTTGTCAAGTTTCGATTTGAATTTGAACTAAACATTATCTCATTCTCGATGCAATCTGTATGCAACGATATTATTCATCAGGTTAAAGTTCAATTTAGTGAACCTATGATCAGAACACAGAAGAAATTAAAGAGATGTATTTGCATTTACAAC
The DNA here is from genome assembly GCF_021461395.2 of Schistocerca americana. Lineage (NCBI taxonomy): Eukaryota > Metazoa > Arthropoda > Insecta > Orthoptera > Acrididae > Schistocerca > Schistocerca americana. The sequence goes on from NC_060130.1 coordinate 456,852,850, forward strand.
ATATTCCAAGTGAAAGGAAGTAGTATGATCACATGATTTATGACCGAAAATGACATACTTTTCCTGAAAATTAGAGTGAGATTACTCTTTAACTTAATTAACCAGACATTTGTGACGCCGGGCATTCTTGCTCACAAATTTGTTCTGCAGTCATCCCACATGGAGAACTGCGAATTTATTTCCTCTGCAACCATCACATAAGCCGTTTTTGGATTTTGAGTTGTGTTTGTATGTGGTGGCAGGGAGTCTCATGGGCGTAGGGAAGCCGACCGTTCTAGAGGTGAAACCATGATCAAAAACAGGGAAGAACACCCTGAAAAACTTACATAGGTGGAGCCATAGCCGTAATGCTGAATCCAAGTGAGACAACTACGAAAGGAAAAAGGTGTATACATAAAGGGTTCAGCCCCGGCGCCTGGCTACCCTGGCTACAGGTCACTATCCTGTAAGGGAGAAATTATAGAATTTCTCACAGAAATCAAGTAGAGAAACGTACCGGACTTTTGGAAGGATCAGCTACAGTCTGACGGAAATTACAAAAGTAAACGATGCCTAAATCAGAGTAATACGAAGATAATGCTTTAATTTAGTAACACCATTCATTGATATTACGTTTCTTGCTGCCATGGAATTGCTTATTTTTCATTTTCAGACACTATTTCTTTCACTTGCTTCCATAGTTATGGACGAAATATAGATATCGGCTCGTGGGACCTTTATGAAATTAAGACTAACAGAGGATATTGAACGTATGCAGAGAAGGGTAGCACGAGTGGTCGCAAGTTTCTTTGACAGATGAGAGAGTTTCATAGAGACGCTGAATAAACGGAAACGACAGACTCTTAAAGGCAGACGGAAACTATCCCTAGAAAACCTAGTTACAGAGTTCAAAGAACTGGTTTTAAATGATGACTCTAGGTATTTATTACAACCCGTTACGCACCGCCCACATTGGGATCGTGAGGAAAAGACTAGATTAATTGTAACGTGCACAGAGGCATTTAAACGATCATTGTTCTCCATCTCCATACCCAGACTATAGCTGTAAATGTAGCTGTAGATCTTAAATCCACACTGTGAACGAACGACATCCCCACTTATATAAGGCATCAGCGCCATTCCTGTGATCGCAGAAGTCGGAGAGAATTCACTTCCATCTGTAATGAATGAATATAACTTGTCCTTACCCATAATATCTCTTGCAACTAATTGTTGTGGTCACTCTGAAAGTCTTATTCATTTATCCGTATCTGTCACACTTCTCCTCCTCGCATAATCACAAATCCCCCACCCCCCCTTCCAAACATCTGGGTGACTTACATCCTTCCGTTCATAATTTTTTCCTAACTTCCTCTAAGATCTGCAGTGCTTCCTCCCAGAATGAGAGTACGCGTTTAAACTGTTCCGCGCCCAGTGGGAAAGCGGGAGAAATATGGTAATGTGAGGAAGCGAGGCGGCCTAGCGTTTTTCTCCTCCACTCCGTCCTTTTGCTGGCGCCACGAGTTCCTTTTTTCCCGGCTGTTTCCGTTTTTGTGTGCGTTTTGTCTCTGGTCTGCGTCCCAATTTGCTGGGCAGCTAACTGTAGACACCGGCGGTGTGGCAGCGCAGGCTGCGGCCGCCTCGGGTTTCATACAAGGAGTCCCATTTGTCAGCCATCTATCAGCGTGGCAGCCCGCTCCCCCACCGAAACTTCAGCTGTGTGTTTCGGGACTACACACAGTCGTCGGCAGGATAAATCACGCACATAAGGAACGCCGGCTGGCCACAAAAACGAGGCGCTACCACCTCCCCTGTCCCCTAAGCCGCAACATTAACTCGGGACACCCGCCCATTCCTAGAGTCTCGCCAGACCGAGCACTTCCTTGTTTCCAGACATCGATTTCTCAAGTCCTTGGACGACATATTGTGGAAAGCAATAGCCGAGAACTAATTAGGCTTCTTGTTTACAACATTCGTAAATGTTTTCTCATACCCTAGGGCAAAGAATGTTTGACATACAATTCTCTAGATGAGTTACTGCTTCGTTGTGTATTCGAGGAAGTATATATCATACAGCTGAAATAAACAGTAGTCACCAAATGACAGCCCACTACTCAACGAATGTCCTAATGTAAATTACAATTTCTTAATTGAGACGAATAAAAACAAGGACTAGAGTAATTATTTCAGTAAGTCAATAGTCACCTGTGCCTACTGTCAAAAGTTTAACAGCAGTTTTCAAATACAATCTTTATTCACAGGGTTAAGGCATACACCCTTATGTTCGCTATGAGGATGGTTAGATGACTACTGCTGTTATGTGACGGCACAACACTGGATCACGCCTAACGGATTTTGCAAGAAATATAGATCCAGATTCCAAAAGCCGCCCGCGGTGGTCTAGCGGTTCTAGGCGCTCAGTCCGGAACCGCGGGACTGCTACGGTCGCAGGTTCGAATCCTGCCTCGGGCATGGATGTGTGTGATGTCATTAGGTTACTTAGGTTTAAGTAGTTCTAAGTTCTAGAGGACTGAAGACCACAGATGTTAAGTCCCATAGTGCTCAGAGCCATTTCAATCACATTCCAAAGATAACTGAAAATTGCCTTAGGGGACAGATAGTAAATAGCAGGTGACATCTTTCGTATAGCCCAGTTGTGGTACGATTGCTCATCAGTATATGAAACACTACTTCAAACCGATACTGGTATTTGACGCCAAGGAAGAAGCCTTCCAGTCAAGATGAGTTTTGTTTTCAAGAGATTACTCTATCTTAGAGCGTTTTAACCTGCAAGGAGAGAATAATCAAAGACGGGGTTTCTAGTAAATCAGAACCCCACAGTGAGGGACACAGTATTAAATTCCAAAGTACGGTGCGGTTACTGTGAAGCACTTCTGCTAAATCTTGGCTGGCTCGCTTCGTATATCTAAAGAGTAAAATCTTCTGTTTGTCTAAAACAGTACGAAGAAAAATAGAAATATCTTACATTTGCCGGGAGATTGCTCCTTCATTGCGCACCCTTTCTGACAGTTACAAGAAGCTGTAGTAATAGAAATAAGTGAACAGTTTCAACTTCCTGTGGAGTGCAGAAATGAAAGCCTGCAAGGGAATACGACTCTGTGCCATATGCTGCTGTATGAAGGCCTCCTTGGCAGCCCGATCAGCCTGTTCATTGCCCCATATTCCTGCATGATTTAGCACCCAGCAGAATGATACCTGCTTACCCCGCCATTGGAGCAAGTACAGTTGGTCGTATATCAGCGGGACCTCCGCCTCAGCGGGGTACAGATTCTGCAACGACTGTAACGCACTAAGGGGAATCGGAGTAGATGAGAAACCGATTGCCCCGAATACGATGCATCGGCTCCAATGCCTACAGGACTGCATGGAGCTCCACTGTAAAAACGCTATATTCGTCAGGCAGGCGAACCCTGGTGACATGATCAGAGAACACTTCAGAACAGCCAAGGGAATTCCCTTGTTTGGAGCCATCAGTATAAACAACTGTAAAACTGAAACTTCCTGGCAGATTAAAATCGTGTGCCCGACCGAGACTCGAACTCGGGACCTTTGCCTTTCCATTCTGGAAACTGTAAAACTGTGATTCACATCTAAAACACTAAACACACGTTGCCTCCCGCTATTAACAAACGTTCTGTTAAAAATACATTCGCATGTGGCATACACCAATGGCTCTCAAATTTTTTGACCACGGACAGCAATGACTTTTTGTTCTTAGGGACCACAAGGTTCAAGGTAAACAAAATGTGTCCATCTAAACATTAACTTTAATCAAAACTTGTAAGATATTCGTTAAACTCTAAAGTAACATGCTATAACAGTACAGATCAAATTGAGAACATAACATATCTAGTAAGCAGTTAAATTTGGTTTGCATCAATGTGATTTTTGTCCTGGAATCTTCTGTACAAGTTCGGTAATTCTGGGGCTCATATTATTCCTCATAACTACACACATATCACCACTTGCGTTCAATCGATTCCTGGACTTGTTTTTAATTACTAGCTAAGCAGGAAACCATTGTTTGCACAAAAAAATTGTTCAAATGTGTGTGAAATCTTATGGGACTTAACTGCTAAGATCATCAATCCCTAAGCTTACACACTACTTAACCTAAATTATCCTAAGCACAAACACACACACACACCCATGTCCGAGGGAGGACTCGAACCTCCGCCGGGACCAGCCGCACAGTTCATGACTGCAGCTCTTTAGACCACTCGGCTAATCCCGCGCGGCATTGTTTGCAAAAAAAGTTGTGGCGAAGATCATAAGGCAGTGTAAGGCGAATTCCTAAGTTGTAGTGTATGACGTTGCTGAAGACAATCAGATTCAAATGCGTCCTTACAGTTTCTACCATACTGCAGTTCAGTGAGCTGTTTCTCTATTTCTTCTGCAACTCCTCAAGCTTTAGTTCTCAAAGTGTTGCGAATCAACTTTTGATCAACTTTAGAATCTGTTTTGTTATATTCTAGGAAGTAACGACTGAATTCATCACTGACCATTTGTAGATGGTTAATAATGATTTCTTTCTATGTTTTCCCTAACTTTTTATCATCAATAAGTGATTTTAAAGCACTGTATTACTGTGTTCGCAGGTATTACCTAGACATAACTGAAGTTTGCAAAGAGAGGAACGAGCTTTATCTTCAAAGATATATATGTCTGCAACGGCTTTTAACTATTTGTTTCCGGAAACTTCCAATTGCAAGTTCTACTTATTCAAGTACACAAGATAAGCCAAATGTGGCTGAGTGTCAGGTCAGAAAAAGGCTCTAGTAAGACTTGCACCAAGAAACCTTGAAGCCTAGAAACAACTCATGTTCTGACTTTGTATAACTTTTCCAGCATGTCATCTTTCGAAGGCCAGCGTGTGTGAAACAAAAAGTCCATTTCAGTGCACATTTTTTAAGAGTGTATTTAAGGAGCCGGCCGAAGTGGCTGTGCTGTTAAAGGCGCTGCAGTCTGTAACCGCAAGACCGCTACGGTCGCAGGTTCGAATCCTGCCTCGGGCATGGATGTTTGTGATGTCCTTAGGTTAGTTAGGTTTAACTAGTTCTAAGATCTAGGGGACTAATGACCTCAGCAGTTGAGTCCCATAGTGCTCAGAGCCATTTGAACCATTTTTTTGTATTTAAGGTGTTTGTTTTGATAACGTACACCAATTGTATGGTCAATTGTAGTGTATTACTAACGTGTTTTATTGTTAAGGCATTCTTGGAAGCGAATACCTGGCGATGTATGACACAATGAGTTGTTAATGCGGAAGAATTCTTCTATTTTATTGCGGTGACCACACCGGAGAGTGATCTTAAATAGGTGGAGCGCTGTTGATACTGAAATCGTCGAGTTTTTCCTACATAATTTTACGTCGCGGTAAGTAATCCGCAATTATTACATGACATTCATATTTTTGATGTCGTTTTCAGTTCCCGTGAAATCATAATTCTTCTTTGATCACGTTGTCGTCGTCTTAAAGTGAACAAACACGAGTAACTAACAGAAATTACTCTTTATTGTACTAACGAAAGAATTATGTTTCCCGAAATGAAGTGAGCTATTGACAGCTAAATCAGAAAGTACATTTTTTGGTGTTAAACCGTTTTCCAGTAACACAGATTTTACTTAATTGGAACTGGCTTCTGCAGATTCGCTTACATCTTCATGGAAAGCAATAACTTCGATACAATTTTCCTTGTCTTCGGACAAGAGAGTTACAACTATTGAGTAACATTTTTTATTGCTCTCGTTTCGGAAAACGAAACATTTAGGTTTAATTAGCTTAGTAGCTTCTCGGCCGTATTTTGGTTTCATTGCTACAGAGGAGTCTCTGGAAACATGTTGATATAACTTATTACCACAGTTTTGAGAATTGTAGCAATAGTAATGTTTCACTCCATGATAAGTTAAAGTTAATTCCGTTTCAGTCTTCTGTAGAAGCACGAGTTTAAAAAGAAATTGATTTTTTTTATGTGATAATATTCACCTTGTATGTTTCTGACTGTAAACATTTATTTGTAGCCCTCACAGCGCCATATTTAACAGCAAAAGGGATACTAAAAATTCTGCACTTATGCATACTCTCGTCACAATCAACTTTCTTCTGTAAGTTTCCTCCTGCAACCATTCTGTACGGAATGAACTTAGATATCGTCTCTTTTTGCAAATACCTTTTCATTTGGCGTGCATGAATTTTCCGGATCACTTGTGTGTTAATAATACAGGTAGCTTGTCATCTACAACCAAACGATGTTGATGAGAAAGCTTTTTGTTGGGAGTTAACCTGTCTTCTAGAATGTAATTTAGTTTGTCGCGATGTTTTAACGCGTATATTAATTTTTACTTACGTTTTCGTGTGGCGAGCACTTGCCCTCTCCGCATCATGGTGAGGTGTTGTGATGCACACGTAACTATAGCAAGTATTTTCCAAAAATAACGTAGTAAAACACTTTTCACTTCACCAAAACACAGTGTGATTGTGGTTTGTTGTGTGTCCCAGCCCAGTCAGTGTTCATTTGTTCACAAGGGAGTTCGGCGCCAAATTTGAATTTTGCTTTCATTTTATCTTTGTGTGTGTGTGTGTGCGCGCGCGCTCGCGCGTATGTGTGTGTGTGTGTGTGTGTGTGTGTGTGTGTGTGTGTGTGTGTGTGTGAGAGAGAGAGAGAGAGAGAGAGAGAGAGAGAGAGAGAGAGAGAGAGTATATATGTGTGTGTAGACTTTGCTTGTTTGTGTTGTTTTTAATTGTAAAGTTCCACAAATGTTTTAAATAGTGTGCCCTTGCAGAGTGTAGTGTATTCGTTTAATTCATGCACAGAAAAGTAAAGGTACCTACAAAAACAAACGATCAATTGTTTGAACTAAACATCCACATACTTTTATAATCATTTGACAAAAATTTTCACATTATGGAACAAATAAAAACGAAAACCCACAGATGATGGCACAGTGAGGCCGAAACATGTTTGGGTACTGAGAAAAAACGCTGTTTTGCATTACTGGTGGACCTCACATCCTAAAATTTTAATAGCAAACACGGCCAACACAAGGAGCTGCAAATCAAAATGATGAATATTATTACAGGACACTGACAAATCGATTTCCCAATGGAAATTTTTGGAAAAAAAGAAAATAAATTTCCTGCCTCTTGGCGTTACAAGAAACAACAACCGACATGAATTTTCCAACTACAGAACAATCACATTCACAAGCACTCTTGTCCATAGCTCATACAACCAAACGACAGCTCACACATTATACCACTTACACGCACAAGCTCCACAGGATACACGGAGTGCCTCATGAGTAGTAGGGTACTGAGGCCTCAAGAGCAATATTGATATCAAATTGATAAGCAAATTAATTAAATGTATTAAATAATTGTCCCCTGACCACTCCCAACGCGAACCCCAGGTGACATTATGCGTCCTCCTCAACCTGTAAGTGGGTCCCAGCCACCTTCCCCCTCCCAACAATCCTTCCTCCACCCCTCAGCCACCTTCCCTATGGGTGCGAATTTAGAATTTTGACTGGAATTTCGAGTTTTGGCAGGAATTTAGAATTCTTGAGCTTATTTCTTTGCCCCACAGCTGTGCTGCTATCCATACCAACCACCAAACCCAACCAAAAACTGGTTTGTAATCAAAAATAGCGATGCCCTTTCCAGGACTGGAGCCCTGGTACTTCTGGATGGAGAGCCCTAGTGCACCCCCAGAACAAGGAAACTGCCCAGATGCAGGAGAGGAGGGTTAGGTTATTGTACTTTACTTATTTTGGTTGGGAAACTGATGTAAAGATCGCTACTAATTACGTAATAAATCATAAAGATCGGGCCTAATTACACAACTATATACACAGTGCTACACAAGCACAGCCCAAAATCTCAATATAGGTCGAAAGTTAACGACATGATACAGCAGGTGTTATCAATTTGGGATAAGTTTCACAATAACGCTAGAAACTCGTGTCAGACACACTCAAACTCTACCCTTCACCTACAAGTTGGCGGCAAAAAGGCTGGGGTGTAAGGTACTACCTTCACTTTTATTGGTGGGAAATATATCCGACTGGCGAGATGCTGCTGTTGGACACAGAGGAGTTTAATAAATGTATTACCTGTAAGCACACAGCTGACGACTTTATCTATTGCTGTTTGACGTCAGAGTTCGCTACAGACGCCTGCTACCACAACTGATGGAAAGAAATGAATCACTGTTATAATTGCACTTCGAAATTGCCGTGAAAAAATCAGCACTCGTAATGAACGGGTTATAATGCGACAAATTTACTTGAGATTTGGGAAAAATCATTGTAATAACACAAGTACCGCAGAAACCGACGCCAGGTGATTGCAGAGTGGCAGCAGGTCCAGCACTGACCTCCCCGATGCGTGCTCATGAACTACGCTACTTGAAGGTAGTCTTACGCTCCTCTTCCACACTTCATTCATTCCTCTCTCCCTCCCTCTCTTCTCCATTGATAGGGACGGAGGCCTGTACTATTTTGCCGCTGGTGGTCAACAAAGAGATATTTCTGATGGCATTGATATACTGTATCCAGTCTAGGGAAATCCGTCACACACAGCTAAATGGCAAAAAGAGAACGCTTCTGGTGACCTGTTAAACACATTTACGGAAAGACTGATCCCTATGGAAAAAAATAGTTGGAAAATAGGAAGTCCGCCTCCTAAGGGACCGCAGACCCTGTCATATCTAGGAGCACAGTATTCCTCAGGTGCAGATGGAGCAGCTTGCAAAGCATGGCATGAGCTCGTTGTAGTTGCTGACAGCCTTGACACGGCAGTCCTTCGCCAAGGCAGAAGCATGTATAGTCAACTGAACAATAGGATATAAATGGAGAGCCACCCCATATGCAACTTGTTTGTCTGAAATCAGCCCGCCACACACACCGCCAAACTGGTCGCGCGCAATTGCGTCCGCGATTTGACACACACTGGACTAACCTCCACACTGCCCCGCTGTAAGTGATCGCAGTTCTGCAATGGAGAACTGCACATCTGTTATAATCAAGCATCTTTTAAAGACGAAAACACAATCGCGACAGTAACAAATGTCGTCTTTCCACGAAAATACTCGCAGTCTATTTTCTTTTAGTTTATGAGCAAAAATGGTATAATTTTTACTGCCGGATACAACTCGTATCTCATTACTTTGGGACATCCAGTGAAGTGCACCACCACCGATAACAAAATATTGGGTTCCAGTACACTTACACCTTGCATACAACTAGGGAGAATAAGACTTCCACTATTTTTCTGCGAACACTACCAAATACTGCAGAATGTCATCATTAATTTGAAACTGTTATCAGAGCAAAAAAAAAAAAAAATCGAAAAGTTACACTCTGAATTAAAACCATTCATGTTAAGCAATTTCTTTCTGCTTGATGGACAAATTACATAACCAGAGAGTGTATCCTCGCATTCAAAACAGAGTCTGCAAATAATCTGCCATGCACATATGTATTACAAACATTTCAAACACGCGAAGTTACAATAGAGGATAAAATCTTTCACGGCGTTGGCTCACATGTCAGAAAAAAATGCATTCATTTTATTTTCGACAACAACATGCCATAATTCAAGAGGATGTTGCTGTTTTGTATTCTATAGCTCGTCAAGATTCACCAGTGGGAAGTTATACCACACCTGCATTTATGAAACAAATCGTGAGAGCCTGTCTAGTAGTAGAACCTCCTATAAGATTTTACCTCATATCACACTCTCTTCCGTTTCATCGAGACCAGTTACCATCTGCATGCATACATTTGACATTTTTGTTCCGTAACTCCCCTCTCCCAGCGTGTCTGTAAAGTTTGAAATCACACAGCAGATTCTTGTGTTCTAGTTTTGTAAGTAATTTAATCATCCACCCTATTTCACACAATCTACTCACACGTAGGGAAAAAGAACACAATCATTTCTAGGTTCAAAAAGAGCCACAAGTCAAATGGTGTCTACTCTATAATTAGAGGTTAGGGAATATCAAATAACACAGGACTTGCAGTAACACCTATTTTTTAAATACGCAGTCATTACGATAATAATAAAAATAGTCAAGATTCCATGAGAATAGATACAGCCGATTTCCATTACTTTTATTACCAAAATCGGTGTAGTTTTGTGAGAACTATCTGTATCCAAACTTTAACCAGCGATACTACTCCTTGTAATATAACCTTCTATAAGATTTTACTGCATCTCTCTCTGCCGATATATCTAAAAAACAAATACCATCTGCGTGTTGACATTGAGCATATTACATATACATGTATCGCCCCACCGGAGCAAATGACCAGTGCTCCAAGTTGCTTGCACAGATCTGCATAAAGTTTGTTGACCGGACTTGAAAAATACCATATACAGCAGACTGTCAATAACAAAAGAGTGTTCCTGCATATGTCCTTCATAAGCACTTTAACACATTGCTCTTTTTAGCTGCAACACATCCAAGCAATGTATGACTACAGTTTTGTACACCGCGATATACTTTTTTTTCTACCATGACTTTGAGGTCTGTGTCAGGTGATAAAGTGGTATTAACACGTTTTCATCCTTTAGCTGTGACGGACAGCTGAATATCGCATGGTGTAAACCATGCAGCTCCCACAACACACAGGTCAGTAGAAATAATACACAGGCGATGTTTCTCATGGACCAAAATGTGGAAGACATTACAATATATGGAAGAGTTTTCAGCGTTGTAGAGCAGTTCTGATAGCTATTCAAAACTGATGACCTATACAATTAATCTCAACTTCCACAGAGACTGGGTAGGGTATGTCCCAAGGTTCTGTTTTGGTGAGCATTGTTTCCTCAGTTTCCAGTCATGTACATGATTACTGTCCCAGTGCTAACCATCACTGGAAGGTGCCAGTCACAATATGCTTGAGGTAGTAGAAATAAAAAAAGGGTACTGTTATCTTAATGCTGAAAAAAAAGAAGTATAAAAATGTGGAATGTCTTATTGGCTGCCTGAAGGATGCTGCTTTCTCGGGCAGCTGTCCAACAATTCAAGGAAATCTCGTTAATAGTTTTATTATAGTAAAGTATATTGACAAAACATAACTTGGTTTACAATGTTGTGTCACAAGCTATTGGCGACATGCAAATAATCAGTGTCTTTCCCAATACAGAATGTCCATGGTATCACTATTTTGGATTAAGAATTAACAAAAATGCTTTAAACCTGCACAGTGTAGTGTTACCTTATGGGAAGATTTTTGAATTTGACTATGTGTTACCTAACAGCATGAGGATATCGAACATGAAATTCGTAAGAGTGGCAGTTTGTAAACAATAGGAAGACTAAAATTTGGTAAGAAATTACAGTAACAGGTTTAATATAAATGAAATAATAAAACGGTCACCAGCCTAATGAGGCATAATAAGGTGAAAACATTATTTTCAGTGGATTTGCGTACACTCTTGCAAAAGTGACTTTCATAGATTCTTTCTCAGAAAAGTACAACGAACACCTGCAATAACCAGACAAAACGATACAGTGGGTAGCAGTAGTACTCAACTGCAAAGACTGGCAATCACAGAAACAAAATAGAAACTTTATCCATGCTGACTACAATCACTGCTTTAGTCTTTAAATAGATCAGCACAAAAAAATGTTCTCAAGGACTAAAAGGAGACTAACTAGCATCTGACCAAAGTTCAGTTTAAGTTAACACACACATATACATATCACAAATGCAATAAAATTCACAAGAGACATATTTCATATGAATTTCACTTTTGTCAGTGTTTCACGTTCATTCACAGAAACCTGCTCTAAGTGTGACCTATTCTGTTATTAAACTGACCTCTCCTTTATCCACAAATAAGCACAATTTAAATAAAATCCTCGCATTATAATAAATGCTGAACTATAGCCAAACTTAAGATCATTTAGGTCTCAAAGTTTGAAAACAACATACACTAGCAATAATTGTATCTGGATTGGTAAGTAAGTTCAAATTAAAGCAATTATTCAACAGGTTTCATATTTTTCTGTCTCTTTCATCACTTATGAAGTAAATGATTTTCACCAATCACATTTAGAATCAATAGCACTAACCATTGGGCACTTTCCTATTGAAACATTTCGTAGTAAATTAAGAACTTTTCATCTGATAAATATTATGTGCCCCTTATATTACTTTTGAAGTGAGTAATTGTCACTGACAATCTTAATGTTCCTACACATTGAACAATTACACTTGTAAATTAGAAGTTATTCAAAGTAAATTCGAGCTTTTCATAAATTCAATGAAAAATAAAATAATTAATATAAGTGTTTCACAAACGAGATACTTGGACTTAACTAGTTTGAGGAAAGGAACCTGCTTGGTTGATTGAATGGGAAAATTTCATGGTTCAAATACCGGTTTTTGCAACACTTGGATTATTATTGCGAAATTAAACATACACAAACACACTGGTTCATACTGATATACAGTTCTAAGCTCCTGAATTTTTTGGAGCAGTGGCGCAATAGCGGTGGCGAGCACATGGCGCCTACCTGGTCTCTCATCTGGCGGATTAATGCTCTATTTCATTTCTTCTTGGCGACGTAAATATTCATTTTGGAGCCATTCCCACTGCGGGAGCACCCTTTTATAGCAGTAACCGCATCCGAGGCCATTTCATCATAGATTTGGATACTGAACTCCTCACCCGGCGCCTATGGTGTTGACTCCACAACTGCTGACCACTGACTGCCTATATCTTTCTCCCTTCATGCTCAGCTTGGCCGCCACTTCCACCTTCTCCTTGCTCGCCAAAACCACTTCCATAGTGGAGGGGAATCACTATGTCTTTTATATTATACAATACAAAATCAGTAAGTATGAATCAAATTTTACATTGCAGTTTCTCATACATGATGTTCCATATTTAATATAGTTTCGTTATTTAGACACACGGTTATAATTCCACAAGACACATTTCGCTAATTCCTCTTCCTTACTGTAATGCAAAGATATTAAGCAGAAAGAATAAATACTTATACTTCACACAATGAGCTACCCTCTATCGATTACGGTGTTACACATGCAAGTTATAGACATGGATCACAAGTAGTAGTAGCAGTAGTAGTAGTAGTAGTAGTAGTAGCAACTTTATTAATTCATAGTTCTCTTTTTACAACGATGTAGGACATGTTAAATTATTTAAGAGTGTAGACAAATTTAAAATACGTTAACTTGTATACTCATACAATTACAGACTTCTAGTTAGAGACAATCATTACATTTACTCCTGTATACAACACTTTTTTACAAATAACTTATTAAATAATGAAGTGCCACAATGTTCGTTCATATTTCACTATCAGTCCCTGCACACATTATACACACATTATTTCCTAACACTTCGCTCACTACACACACAAACACACACACACACACACACAGACACACACTCACACACTAGTGATCTCTGGGCCATTTTCTGTATCGCAACTTCCTCTTTTCCTTTCCTGAAAAACTGAGTGAGCACCTACATCTACGTCTACATCTATACTCCGCAAGCCAACTGACGGTGTGTGGCGGAGGGTACCTTAAGTGCCTCTATCGGTTCTCCCTTCCATTCCAGTCTCGTATTGTTCGTGGAATGAAATATTGCCGGTATGCCTCCGTGTGGGCTCTAATTCCTCTGATTTTTTTCCTCTTCTCGAGATATACGTAGGAGGGAGTAATATACTGCTTGACTCCTCGGTGAAGGTATGTTCTCGAAACATCAACAAAAACCAGTACCGACCTACTGAGCATCTCTCTTGCAGTGTCTTCCACTGGAGTCTATCTATCACCTCTGTAACGCTTTCGTGATTACTAAATGATCCTGTAACGATGCACGCTGCTCTCTGTTGGATCATCTCTCTCTCTTCTGTCAACCCTATCTGGTACAGATCCCACACTGCTGAGCGGTATCAAGCCGGGGCGAACGAGCGTACTGTAACCTACTTCCTTTGTTTTCGGATTTCATTTCCTTAGGATTCTTCCAATGGATCTCAGTCTGGCATCTGCCTTGCTGACGATCAACTTTAGATGATCATTCCATTTCAAATCACTCCTAATGCGTACTCTCAGATAATTTATGGAATTAACTGCTTCCAGTTGCTCACCTGCTATATTGTAGCTAAATGATAAGGGATCTTTCTTTCTATGTATTCGCAGCACATTACACTTGTCTACATTGAGATTGAGTTGCCATTCCCTGCACCATGCGTCAATTCGCTGCAGATCGTCCTGCATTTCAGTACAATTTTTCTTTGTTACAACCTCTCGATGTGCTGCAGCATCATCATCAAAAAGCCTCAGTGAACTTCCGATGTAATCCACAAGATCAACCGAGCGAGGTGGCGCAGTGGTTAGCTCACTGGGCTCGCTTTCGGGACGACGACGGTTCAATCCCGCGTCAGGCCATCCTGATTTAGGTTTTCCGTGATTTCCCTAAATCACTCCAGGCCAGTGCCGGGATGGTTCCTTTGAAAGGGCACAACCGACTTCCTTCCCGTCCTTCCCTAATCCGATGAGACCGATGACCTCGCTGTCTGGTCTCCTCCCCCAAACAACCCCCCCCCCCCCCCACAAGGTCATTTATATATATTGTGAATAGCAATGGTCCTACGACACTCCCCTGTGGCACACCTGAAAGCACTCCTATTTCAGAAGACTTCTCTCCATTGAGAATGACATGCAGCGTTCTGTTATCTAGGAACTCTTCAATCCATTCACACGCATGTACCTGGGAACCCGTGTCTATGGCCCTCTGAGTCTCGTGGACGAATAGCGCGAGCTGGGTTTCACACGATCGTCTTTTTAGAAACCCATGCTGATTCCTAAAGAGTAGATGTCTAGTCTCCAGAAGAGTCATTACACTCGAACATAATACTTGTTACAAAATTCTACAACTGATCGACGTTAGAGATATAGGTCTATAGTTCTGCACATCACTTCGAGGTCCCTTCTTGAAAACGGGGATGACCTGCGCCCTTTTCCAATCTTTTGGAACGCTACGATCTTCTAGAGTCCTACGGTACACAGCTGCAAGAAGGGGGGAAGTTCCTTCGCGTACTCTGTGTAAAACCGAACTGGTATCCTATCAGGTCCAGCGGCCCTTCCTCCTTTGAGCGATTTTAATTCTTTTTCCATCCCTCTGTCATCTATTTCGATATCTACCATTTTGTCATGTGTACGACAATCTAGAGAAGGAACTACAGTGCAGATGTGTCAGATACTCAGCTCAGAAAGAGGAAGAGGTGTTAGTACTGTGCTATACATAGCTTGGGGGTATGCTTTTACAGAAAACGAAAAAAGGAGGGTAAAAAAGAAGGAAAAACATAGTGTGAAGGTGTTATGTGTAATATTGGATGTTGTATTATCACTATTAATATTTATTATTATTATTTATTTGTTGAATTTTTTTTACTACACCTCTAATCTGTTTTATCTAATTAATACTTAAATGTATAAAATGTATTGCATAGCAGGTACTTTTTAATTGCCTTTTTAAGTAAGTGTATTCTTGCCATTTCTTTAATCTCTTTTCGTAATTTACTGTATAGTTTTATTCCTTGGTAGAAAATGCTTTTGTGAGTTTTATGTTTATTTTTTCTTGGTCAATGTAAGTTGAGTCTAGCTCTTGTTCCATGGTCATGGACAGAGCTGTTTATGTAGTAATTAACAATGTTAATTTTATGTGTATAACTGATCAGTAAATGTATTCACGCGGAGCAGTTAAAATCCCCAGTCTGAGAACAGATCTTTACAATGAGCTCGACTACTATTTTTGATTGATTTACGTATGACTCTTTTGTGGAGCATGAAAATTGTGTTCATATACTGTGCATTTGTTTCCTAAAAAAGAGTGTACATATGAATAGTATGTAACTAAAAGACACTGATGATCGGATTGTACTGGCCTGAAATGCTGATGAGACTCTGTTTGCAAGTACCTTTTTGTGTTTACACCACTTCAACTGAGAACCAATATTCATTCCTATAAATTTAGCATTTGTTACATTGTCTATAGAGGTGTCATCTACATTTAATTTACCATTGTCATTTCCACTCTTCAAGCTGAAATTCATGGCACTAGTTTTCTTTGTATTCAGTGTTACTTTATTGCTTATTGACCAACTGTGAACTTCCTTGAGAGTTTCATCTTTTTACAATGCTAGGAGTTCTCTTGTTTTCTCAATGACTTTATTATTGCTGTCATCAGCAAAACGATTTTTTTCACCATGAGTAATACTACTGGGAAAGTCATTGATATATATCAGGAATAGTATTGGTCCTAATATGCTACCTTGTGGAACCCCTATATTAATGTATTTTGGTTCCGATAAGTGTTTTATTAAATGTTTAGATATATTTGAAGTATGTTTTATGTGTAGTCTTTGTACCCTATCTATTAGGTATGATCAAAACCAGCCATTAGCTACCCCTCTTTCTCCTAGTGCTTCTAACGTATTTTACTAGAATCCTGCGGTCGACTGTATCAAAGGCCTTAGAAAGAGCCAAAAAATATGCCTGTAACACATTTATCTTTGTCAAGAGCATTAATTACAACTTCTGTGAATTCTACTGTGGCTGACTCCTTATTTTTGCCACTTCGGAAAGAAAACTGTGATTCACTTACAAGATTGTATTTATTATTTTTGAGAGTGATGACAGCAGGGAAATGAGCCGGTAATTTTCTATGCTTTCTGCATTACCTATGTTAACCAAATGAACAGCTATTGCCTGTTTTGACTGCTCTGGAAATGTCCCTGATGTGAAGTATCCATTTACTATATTTGTTAAGGGGCATTGTATACTGTATATGCATTGTTTCATTACACGCATTGGTACTTCATCTAAGCCTACTGACTTTTATTTTTTAGTTTTTGAACAGTTTTATTGACTTTATTCTCTGCGGTTGGAAGTAACATCACTGTATTTAGTGCAACATTATTTACATGTGTTATATTTGTTTTTAGGAGTTTTTGCTGCAACCTCTATGCAGTACTTGAAATATGCTCCTTTATTTAGTTTGATAAGTGTTGTGGACTTTTCTAGTGCTCTCTTCTAGTCTTGGTCTACTAGTGTCCATCTTCCACTGTCCGGCCGAGGCTGACAGGGGCGACGCATATATTCTCTTCGGATAGAGTCCGCTCCTGTCATGGTGCGGTCCTAATCAGTGTACTATTTATATGCTGACGTCGTCTCACAGCCTTCTCAGCTCTTGCGTTCTTTATCTTCGAGCCAGCGCAAGTCGTTACGCTGTAACAGAGGGCATTGCACCATATGGAAAAAGGACGATCATGCAGCATTGAGGAACACTTCCAAACAATAGTGTGTAAGTAATGACCCCACAATTAATCCCCTGCTTCACAGTGACAAATAGCAGCTGTTCAATTTTCCGCCAAGTCTCCTTCAATCTAAACCCAGTAGTGTCAGTCATCGTTATGAGGTAATCAGTAGTGTACCAGTGCATGAACAAGATGGGGAAGACACTGTTGATATGGGACGATGCACTTTAATACACACTACAGTTGATAGCGTAATCTACACAACTGGACATTAAAATTGCTATACCACGAAGATGACGTGCTACAGACGCGAAGTTTAACCGACAGGAAGCAGATGCTGTGATATGCAAATGATTAGCTTTTCAGGGCATTCACACAAGGTTGGTGCCGGTGGCGAGACGTACAATGTGATGACATGAGGGAAGTTTCCAATTGATTTCTCATACACAAACAGCAGTTCACCGGCTTTCCCTGGTGAAGCGTTGGTGTGATGCCTCGTGTAAGGAGGAGAAATGCGTACCATCACGTTTCCGACTTTGAGAAAGGTCGGATTGTAGCCTATCGCGATTGCGGTTTATCGTATCGTGACATTGCTGCTCACGTTGGTCGTGATCCAATGACTGTTAGCAGGATATGGAAACGTTGGGTTCAGGAGGGTAATACGGAACGCCATGTTGGATCCCAACGGCCTCGTATCACTAGCAGTCGAGATGACAGGCATCTTATCCGCATGGTTGTAACGGATCGTGCAGCCACGTCTCGATCCCCGAGTAAACAGAGTAAACAGATAGGGACGTTAGCAACAACTATCTGCACGAACAGTTCGAGGACGTTTGTAGCAGCATCGACTATCAGCTCGGGACCATGACTGCGGTTACCCTTGACGCTGCATCACAGACAGGAGCGCCTGCGATGGTGTACTCAACGACGAACCTGGGTGAACGAATGGCAAAACGTCATTATTTCTGATGAATCTAGGTTCTGTTTACAGCATTATGATGGTCGCATCCGTGTTTGGCAACATCGCGGTGAACGCACATTGGAAGCGTCTATTCGTCATCGGCATACTGGTGTATCACCCAGCGTGTTGGTATGGGGTGCCATTGGTCACACGTCTCGGTCACCTCTTGTTCGCATTGACGCCACTTTCAACAATGGACGTTATATTTCAGATGTGTTACGACCCGTGGCACTACTCTTCATTCGATCCCTGAAAACCCTACATTTCAGCAGGATAATGCATGACCGCATGTCGCAGGTCCTGTACGGGCCTTTCTGGATGCAGAAAATGTTCGAATGCTGCCCTGGCCAGCACATTCTCCAGATCTCTCACCAATTGAAAACGTCAGGCCAATGGTGGCCGAGCAACTGGCTAATGGCTCTGAGCACTATGGGACTTAATTTCTGAGGTCATCAGTCCCCTAGAACTTAGAACTAGTTAAACCTAACTAACCTAAGGATATCACACACATCCATGCCGGAGGCAGGATTCGAACCTGCGACCGTAGCGGTCGCGCGGCTCCAGACTGCAGCGCCTAGAACCGCTCGGCCACTCCGGCAGGCGGCCGAGCAACTGGCTCGTTACAATAGCCATCCACTACTCTTGATGAACTGTGGTATCGTGTTGAAGCTGCAGGGGCAGTTGTACCTGTACACTCCATCCAAGCTCTGTTTGACTCAATGCCCATGCGTATAAAGGCCGTTATTACGGCCAGAGGTGATTGTTCTGGGTACTGATTTCTCAGGATGTATGCACCCAAATTGCGTGAAAATGTAATCACATGTCAGTTCTAGTATAATATATTTGTCCAATGAATACCCGTTTATCATCTGCATTTCTTCTTGGTGTAGCAGTTTTAGTGGCCAGTAGTGTAATTATGGTTTACGTGTCCATGGAGACAGTGTTTTTCGCAACAATGGCAAAACATAGTTTAACTGAGGTGGATTAAAGTGAAACAGCCCGCATTCACCGAGGCAGATGGAAAACCGCCTTAATAACCATCCACAGACTGCCCGGCACACCGGATCTCGACACTAATCCGCCGGTCGGGCTCCTGCCGGCGACCTGCACGCCTTCCCGCCTGGAAGGCAGTGCGTTAGAACCCACGGCTAACCGGGCGGGCCGAGCCTATGTCGCCTTAGTTGGAGTATGTGTTACGAAAACTCACGTAGTTTACAGTCTGAGGAGAAAGGTTAAACGTGAATGCAGCCAGAGGATAATATTTAAGCTTTCCCCGGACTTGAGTGTCCGAATACCCACAACTCACCTCAATTACGTACGTTTCGTGGTACTTTTTCTCTAATTTTATGTATTCTCAGTCAATTTAAGTAATTTTGCAAGTTTCTTTCGCAATGCTATATGTTTTGACGTATTTCCCTCAATTTTAGGTACTTCCCATCATCTTGTAATTGTACCAGGTTTTACACGATTTTTCCGATTTTATGTCGTATTTCTCATATTTTCTGATATTTCTCCGTATGCATATTTTCATATTGGCCGCATACCCATACGTTGTTTGATTTTATACAAGGATATTGGCGTGTCCTATACACCAATCTACTAAGAAACCCTAAGACTTCCACTTTTGCCAATGATCTAAATGGATGCATTTTGGATAGGGAGATCATGAAAGATATTGCAACATTCGCCTCATACCTAGATGAGACCCAACGAGTGGTTCAGAATGGAAACTCGTAGTCAGGAAACAAATCCGTGTGTTGCCTTGGCACATCAGTGTGCTTGTCTGCTGACTCATGTAGCTACTCGCTTGACAGAAACTCAAAGTCTGGCACAGCTCGACATGTTCATCTTACTTCCACTCTACCGTGTAGGGATCTGGAACAGGGAGTTGATGTTTGTCAGAGTTGATTTCTGCTGTTGCTCTTATTGCTTATCAGGTGAGCTTCGCTGATTTTGTTTACACCTTCCAACTCTGATACAGCCCCACAACCATGTCATGACACCTACGAACTGTAGATTTTTGTAAATTTGTTTATCCTAATAATAAGTTATTTGTTACTTGACAGTATGTCGACTGCACTTATCTTCCTGGGCCCTGAGAGTTTACCCCCCTCATACCTACACAGCGCACATCCCTGGCAACATAAACTATAGGCAATTAGTAAGTTATGCATTCGAACCGGAACTGTACCAAATTGACAGCTCCCAACACATACGTATAAGGACTATACATGCACATTGCCATTCGCTAAGCCTCGATTTCAAACATTTGTATATTATTTTAGATAGTGTTACAGCCCTGCAAACAGTGAAAAACTCTTTGCAAAACGATTCTGTAGAGGTTGTAAGCACATTTCAATTCATAACAGTAATGAGCATAACATCTATGATGCATGTTATATCACCAATATTTTGTAACACTATTGTCTAGACTCTGAAGTAATAGGAACCAACCATGGCATCTTCCTGTGCCTATCACATCGCCTTCTATACTCTTAAAGATCCATGATGATAGTACGTAGTCACCCGAGTTCCACTACTTTGTGTGCTAGACGTCTGTCAGATCGAAGGAGACAGTCCTTGGTTTTTCTCTCTGAAGTTTAAATTCTCGCTTTTTCTTTCCTCTGATGACGGTTTCGAAATAATGATGACATTTTGCGGTGATCGGTAGTTTTCGCAGCAAAATAGTGGAAGTAATTGTTTCCCAGTTTTACACATGGTTGACATGTATAGGAGGTGTATAGCATAAATCATTTCTAATCGATGGAGGTGCACTTCGTATGATATCTAAAAATAATGAGGTGCGCATTATATCCTGCAACTGAACGTAAAAACTATACTGCTTTTGCTCGTAAAATAAAATGGACTGCACCTGTACCTATTTTTTTAAAGGGGACATTTATTATCGCCGCGATTGTATTTTCCTCTTTAAAAGATGCTCGACTATAAGTACCTCCATCGCTATATTTGAGACTCAAAAGTGGCTCTTGGGGCGGCCCTCTATTTATCTTCTGTTGTTTAGTTGACTATACATGCTTTCACGCTGGCGAAGGACCGTCGTCTCAAGGCAGTCAGCGACCACAGTGAGCTCGTGCAATGCCTTACAGGCTCCTCCGGCCACAGCTGAGGAATACTGTGCTCCCAGATACAGTGGGTCTGCAGTCACTTTAGGGGGAAGACTTCCTGTTTTCCAAGTCATTGTTGTTTCATGAGGTGTCCTGACCTTCCGAGATATACGTTTAACGGATTGCGAGAAGAGTTCTCTTTCTGCCTTTTGTCTATCGTTGACTCATTTTCACAGATTAGACATAGTAAATGAATGCTACCAGAAGGACCTCTTTGTGGACCACCAGCGGCAAGATAGAACAGACCTTTATCCCTACCTACTGTGAGGAGAGGTAGGGAGGGAGGAAGGAAGGGATGAGGGGTGGAAGGTGAGGATAAATTTTCAAATGTGTGTGAATTCCTAAGGGACCAACATACTGAGTTCATCGGTCCCTAAACTTACACACTACTAAAACTAACTCATGCTAAGATCATCACACACGCCCATACCCGAGGAAGGACTCGAACCACCGGCGGGAGGGGTCACCCAATCCGTGACATGCCGCCTCAAATCGAGCGACAACTCTGCACGGCGGGGAGGGTAAGACTACCTCCAAGTGGTTAGCTCAGGAGCTCCCACTGAGAAGGTCACTGCTGCATCTGCTGCCCCTCTGCAATTTTAGGGGGTCGGTTTTCGCTGTAGGGGTGTTATTACAATGATTTTTTCCCAATCCCCAGTACATGTGTTGTGTAATGACCCGTTCATTATGATTGCTAGTTTTCTCACGACACTTTCGAAGTGTAATTAGAACAGTGCAGTATGTTTTCCATACGTTGTGGTAGCGTGTATTGGCTTCAGTTACCTGGGCAGCAGGGTGAATGTCAAGAAGGCGTCTATAGCGAACTCTAACGTCAAACATCGATAGATACAGTCGTCAGCTGTATGCTTACAGGTAACACACTTATTAAACTCCTCTGTGTCCTACAGAAACATATCGTCAGTTGAATGTATATACCGAAAAAAAATAGAAAGTCTATTATCTTACATCCCATCCTTTCTCACACTAGGATGTAGGTGAAGGGTAGAGTCTGAGTGTGTCAGACACTAGCTTTGAGTGGTAATGTGAAATTTTTTCCTGGCAGCATAACATCTGTTGTATGGCGTCATCATCTATACAGCTGTATTGTGATTTTAAGGAGTGGTTGTGTAGCACTATGAATGTAGTTGTGTAATTAAGCCTGGCCTTTATGGTTAAGAACGTAATTAGGACTGATATTTATTTCAATTTCTCAACCAAAATAAATTAAGTACACTAACCTAAACTTCCTCTCCACCATCTGGGCAGTTTCCATGTCTTGGGAGGTGCACTAGGGCTTTCCGTCACCAGGATTCGAGAAAGGACTCAGCCATTATTAATTTCCCACCAAATCGAAATGCCTCTGGTGGCATGATCGTGTGAGGGGGTGCACTTGGGCTTTCCGTCCAGGAGGACCAGGGTTTGAGTCCCAGAAAAGGTACGGCCATTTCGAATTTCCCGCCAACTCCACGCTGGGGTATACTTATCACTGGTGCTGTCGTACAGTGCCGTAATTACAATTTCGTATTTTTTAATTTTTAATTTTATGTTTGAGGTGACACAGCTATTATTTTCCTTTTACAATAGCTCAATCTGATGATTAATTTCATGCATCCATAGTAATTTAATGTCCAAAATTATAAAAGTCAAGTGTGTCATTGGTTCACATTTGTTTAATTAGAACACTAATGGCATTACGAAAACGATTTATTGAAGTTGTGAGTTACCTCATGAAATCAGTTTAGTAATGTTAGGAAGCCTGAATAGTTTAATAATGCATAACCATCGTTACTAAGAGAATTTTCTGCACCTATTCTGTTAACTGCCTATTTTTATAGACTAGGCCTGTGTTAATTTACTCTGACGTGTATAAAATCTACTTTGTCTGACACTTTAACACATATGCATAGAACAAATGATTGAACCATTTACTAGAAAATTAAAAAACAAAAGCAAGACCGTGATCTCCTTGCTTTAGCATATCACTTAACACAGTTTGGTCATCAGTCCTATTTCTCGATGGACTGGTGCCACCATTGTTGTATTCCTTAGGTCCTTAGGTATGTCTTGGTTCTCTTAAAGATGACAAAACTGCCCTCATTATTGGCCATTGTTACTGGTAGAGTTGCCAAGAGCTGTATAAATCGGAACACACTGGGATAGATCTGACGGTCGCAGAGGGCGTTGTGTGATGTCCTTAGGTTAGTTAGGTTTAAGTAGTTCTAAGTTCTAGGGGACTGATGACCATAGATGTTAAGTCCCATAGTGCTCAGAGCCATTTGAACCATTTTTGAACGGTCGCAGAGGGACAAAGCCTCCTTTCCTCTGTTGCTCCTTGAGGCCACTGCTCCGGTCGATTCTGACGCTGATGAAAGTGTTTCAACTGAGACGTGGTCGTTGTTAAACGGTTACTAATGGACCCAAAGCATAAAGTGGATGGACTTTCATAACTCCATCGCTGATACCCACTCCTTCAATTTTACCCTGATAGAAGACAATTAAAGTTTTTAAAAAGTTCTCAGTGTGCCTAGAACCGATCATGCAATGAACTGGTGAGGGCATCCAGCAATGGCAGAAACACAGAGAGTTTCTAGTAACCCTCAATTTCATCACTGGTATTCCGAGTTGATCGATACGCCTGCTTGCTAGAAATGTGTGATCGTTTGATTTTAATTCCATCTGTCGAAGCTCATTCCTAGCCTTCTAAGAACAGCCGGCTGAAAGTATCATCAAAATTTTCTCTCATTGCCTGTAGTTTCCTTTCGAAAGCACTGGCAATGTTTATTTGCTCTGCAAAATCTGTATCTTCGCGCTGAAGTTGATGACAGATGTATTCACCCAGTGCAAACAGTTTAGAAAGTGTAACCGAGAAGACGTCAGAATCGGTGGTGGCTGCCAACAGTATCATTTCATTGTGGGATGTGGTCCTGTTGTCGAATTCTTGAATCTATACCAGAGCCGAAACAACACAATCATATATACTGACGGAAAAAACCACAACACAAAAAATGTAATTGATGTAGAATAATGCAATTTAGGGAGTACATTTGTCTAGTTAACAGACATGAGGGATCAGTATTCCAAGATCACAGGCTAATGTCAGCGCGAGATAAGCCATTGCAAATACGGAATACTGGCAACCGCCAGACTGTTTAATGCAAGCCTGCAGACGTACATGAATTGTGATGTACAGGTGTTCGATATCAGTTTCTGAGATGGAGTTCTGTGCGTGTTGCACAGATTGTGCAGGCCAAAGCAACATGTCAAGTCACAATAGAGTATGTTGGATTACAGCAGCGGTATGAAAGAGCGTTATCCTATTGCAAAACACTCCCATGGATGCTGTTCGCGAATGGCAGCACAACAGGTCATATCAGAGGACTGACGAATAATTTTGCAGTCATGTGCGTGGGATAACCCCACAAGAGTGCTTTTGCAGTCATACGAAATCGCACCCCAGATCATAACTCCATGTGTAGGTAGAGTGTCTTCCACGCACACTGGTTGGCTGCAGGCCCTCAACCGGACTACTTCTAAACAACACACGGCTATCACTGGCATCGAAGCTTTCATTAGAAAGCACAAAAGATCTCTGTCCTTCCCTCCAACGAGTTCTCTCTTGACACCACTGAATTCGCAAATGGCAGTGGTTTGTGGTCAGTAGAATGCTCGCTACAGGCCGTCTGTCTCGGAGCTGTCGTTGAAGTAACGATTTGTGACAGGTCGTCGTGTCACTATGGTGCCAACTGATGCTCAAATTGCAGCTCCAGATTCAGTACGAAGCGCCACAGCCATACAGGGCGAACACAATGGTCTTCCGTCTCGGTAGCGTCACGTGACCGTCCACAATTCGGTCTTCTTGCGACTGTACATTATCGTGACCACCGCTCCCAGCTATCATGTAGAGTGGCTACATTCCTGCCAAGTCTTTCAGCAGTGTCGGAGAAGGAGCATCCAGCTTGCTGGAACCCCACTACATGACCTCGTTCAAACTTAGTGAGGTGTTGGCATCAACTTGTCACCTCCAAGACATTCTTCATTAACATCAACTCACCACGTCCAATCTCAAAGGTAACTAACCCTCACGACCGTTACAGCGTGTATTAGAACCAAACTTGATTTGCATCCTCCTAGTGGCGCTACTAGAGCCACTCTTGCGCGACAGGAGCGAAATTTGAATAGACATCATATTTCAGTTGTAGAAACACGCCTACCAACTCTCGTTTATGTCGCTCAACTCCTTTGGGTGGTGATTTTTCTTCCGTCAGTGTATTTCCTTGAAGTCTTGTGCGCTGCGAAGACTCTCAGTCCATCCAGTGAGTGTGGTACGTTTCAAACTCCTGACTCGAACAACGATTAATGATTGAAGAGCATCATTTAATATTGGCCTACACTATTTGCCCAAAGAAATTATGTATCATTTCCCGTGTTGCTAGTGAATTCCTAATAAGCAGAATGTTGCATTTGTCGGTGACTATCAAACTGAGGTCATGAGCAGCCCATTGAGAGTATAGAGCTAAAAGGTAGTCCTGTTACATGAATGCATGAACTCCATGGGCTTTTCCTGACAGGGATGCTGCACTGTCATAATCCTGCATTTGTAAAAATGACACATCAAGACCAAATTTTACCATGTTTTCATTTATACCGGGCAGTTATAATTAAACTTTCCCTTTTTTAATACATTATAGCCCAGTAACTGAATACTGTACGAGTACCAAACTTGGTAGCATTAGTGTCCAGAGCATGGGATACATCATTTCCATGTCTCACAGCGCCACCGTCCAGTTCAAACTATGGCCACCAGCTGCTGTGGTCAGTCATCGTGATTCACAGTATCATACACCCGACCAGTCACAGTGTACTTGTTGACGTGTCAACATGAGCTTGGACAAAAGAAGCAGGAGATTATTGGTGAAGCTCTACTATCAAAACAATAGTAATGCTGCAGCTACAATTCGAGCATATCACTGGCTGAAAGGATTACGGAAGGGTCGTCTTTCTCCACCTGCTGTCCGGAGCATGAAGGAGAAGTTCGAATCAACTGGAGAACTGGCCGTCGCTTCAGGAAGAGGCCGACGACTTATTGCACCACAGGTATTTGATGAAATCGCTGTTGCTATGACAGGCAACGCTGCGCGCAATTCCCGATTGTCAAGCAGTGTGCGTGCTGTGGCACGACAGTTGTGGTCCACTGTACAGAAGGTTCTTCGAACCATATAATGGTATGATGCAATGTAATAGTACATTAAAGGTTTCAGTTGAATTGATTCTGCATTATTTCTCTTCCCCATGTTCTTGATATTAATGCCACCAAGTTTCGTCCTCGTATAGTTATTAGTTTCTGTATTATAACGTTTAAATAGGGAAAGTTTAATTATAACCATACAGCACATCCAACTAATCTTTCGTCAGTCACATCAAACTTTTTGCCAAATTGCAGGAAATCTTCAAGAATCTTGAGATCCTGGGAAATATATCGGGCAGAAAGAGGGAGTTCCTCTATTCCGGCAAGGTCAACAGTTTCATCTGCGCCCTCTGGGCCTCAACGTTTATTGGTTGGGTACGGGCATGGTGAAGCCGGGGTTCCTGAGCTGGGGTGAGGTAAGCGCCACCAGTCATCTTTCATCATAAAACACCATAATCTCTCGGCATGCTTCAACGACCACCATGCGGCGTGACAGTGGATCATTGTGTGTCATGACTGCCCAGATCGCGAGGATGGTAAACGGCTCTATAAAAAAACCTTCAGCCTTAAGATGTGCTGCGTGCCGATGAGATGCGTGGCTAATTATGTGGAACACTCGTTAGTGGGCAACCTCTGGGGAACCTACCACGCCTCAGTTATATGAGGCTTACTCAGGCATGTGGGGCTGTGTATGGGCGTATTCTTTGCTTCTCTAGCTGCTCGGGGGATAGCTATGGCACCCAGATCTTATGATGCATTTGCTTCCGACGGTTCAGGTGGTCCGTTGGGTAGTACTCACTTCCATTCTTCTAAGCGAACACTGGAGGATAACCCTCCTGAGCAGTCTTCCTCTAAAGTTAAGGCACTGTATGGTAACACTGTGCGCCTGTGTCAAAATGTGTTTCTGGTGACAAGGAGAGAAGATGGTATGTTTCAGAAGGTATCGCCTTTCTATCTCCAGAAAGGCCTTCAAGGTTTGGCTGTAACCCTCAAACCTGTTAAACGTTTGCATAATGGAACATTGCTGATCGAAACAGTGACATCACAGCAAGTTAACAACCTTTCGAAGTCCAGATTTTTAGATGATTATCCTATTGCACTTAAACAGCTTTGTACCCTTATCTACAGTCAAGGAGTGCTCATACGCAGTGTTATCATGCAACTGGACACTTCAGAGCTATGGGAGTAATGGGCTGATGAAGGGGTCATTGAGGTGAAATAAGTAAGATGTAGTATGGATGGAAAACAGAAAAAATCACACTAATTTAATTTGGCATTTGATTTGCTGGAATTGCCTCCTTCTGTAGTGGCTTCTCCTACATGCAGAAGCGCAAGGGGAGAGCATAAATCTCCCAGATAAATGGCTCCTGTGCTTCAATGAAATGTGAATGGGTGTAGAACACAAGAGGAGAATCTGGCGCAAGAGAGACCCCTCTGTCTGTATCTACAGGAAACAGATTTTAAACGAAGTGATAACATTGTGGTCAGGAGATGGAGCCCTCATCGGAAAGATGACCTTAGTGGAGACAGGGCTAAAGTTGGAGTGGCTGTCTTTGTGAATGACACTCGCCAGTCCACCTGCGTCTCCCTCAGAAAGATGACCTCAGTGGACACAGGGCTAAAGTTATAGTGGCTCTCTTTGTGGCTGACATGTGCCACTCCACCTGGGCCTGCCTCAGAACAACCGTTCAGGCAGTTACAGTCATGGTGCACATTCCATTTGCTGTTGCCATCTACAGTGTCTATCTGCCGCCCAACAAAAGTATGGATAGAGCGAATATTTCTAACCTGATTTCACAACTCCCTACTCCCCAACTATTTGTAGGAGATGTCAGTGCACACGTTGTACTATGGGGATCTCCTTCAACGTGCCGCAGGGGTCAGGTTGTCGAAAGCCTGATTGTGACAGAGACGTTTTGCCATCTTAACCCTGGTGGGAGCAAACACTTTAGCACTACAATGGGGTCATTCTCGGCCATAGACTACGCTATCTGTTCTCTTGCCCTTATCGATGCTGCTCACTGAGAAGTGGTCGCTGACTTGCATTCCAATGACCGTTAACCTATCTCGATCCACCTCTCATACAGAGCTATCCCTGAAAGGAAACTGCCGCGGAGGATGCTTAGCAGAATGAATTGGGCACTGTAAACTACATTAGTTGTTTTTGAACGTCGAGATAGTGTCCAGGAGTGGGTGGATCACGTTTCTAATGCTTTATGCTCTATGAGAACTTTGTTTACAATTAACGACTCACAGCGTACAACCACGGCTATTATCGGAGATTCTCAGATGTGCGAAGATACTTTCGGAAACACTTTTTTGTAGGCATACCGTAGAAGAGTACAACAAGGTTTCCACATATACTGAAGCCGAGGAGTTCTTAACCCTTGTTTTCGAACCCACAGTATTACGGAATTGTGTGCAGGTGTATAAGAAAAACATGTCTATAATTTCACATTTCAGAAGAGCGGTGGGTGGTCGGGGGGTCGCTTAGACCAGAAGCCCAGTCCCCCCTCCTTGATCCCCGCTTCCCTTAAATACGCCACTGTTGTCGCATGTGGATGTGTCATACCACTTATTAACTGCACAATTGAATCTCTCTTTTGTCGACGGAGGTGATACAGTGCGGTTTTAACGCAGTTCATGCACAAATTTTGACAGGTTGGCTTCCTACACAGAATTTTAGGGGATAACAAGAAACTTTGTCTTAACGTTAGCTACAATTGTCTCTGTAGTATTACCTAACAATGATAGTCTCAATTGATGTTTACTTGAAGAAAATAATTTTGTGATTCCCTTTTCTGTATAATTCCGTGAATATGTTTAAGCAGGTCTAACAAGCTTGTAAATAAGGAAAGATCATCTCACTTGCAATTCAGAGTTCCCTGTCTCGTCTATCTTCCTCGGTAAGCATGTATTGACTGTCACGAACAGCTATAAATCTTCCGAAAATTTTTATTTTCACCCTTATACGAGTTTCAGCTTGGTTAATACTTCATAATCCATGTTAATCTTTCTTCCTTTCTTGCAATTCACATTGAGATATCATGAAACGAAACCGGCTTTGTACTCAGCGTAACTCCCTCCTTCGTTTAACCAAAAAACTGCAGCCTTTCCTGTGTCACTGAACGCTATTACTGCACATGTTTTCTTTGGGATACGATGTTAATTTTTGATCTGGACATAACTAGCTCAACGCATTTATTTCTTGTTCCTTCTAAGGTTTCCACAATTTCTAACCAAATGTAGGCGTAATCTGAATGGATATCCAAGAAAGTAACAAATAAAGCATACACAGGTCTTCAAGAGAAGTAGGTGATTTTGTTGGCATACCTCTTCATATTTCACCTTATCAAGGTAGGAAACATTAATTAGGAAATATTAATAGGGTTCCACATTACTGTTAAACTCTGGAACATGCACTAAGATAGATGGCATTGATAAGCAAATACCTATGAAGAAAACACACAGATAATTAATTCCGTTTGATCTCCGTTGTTAACACTTCGTGATACTGCAAAGGCAACTGCTAATTTTACAGATATTAGATGAGTTGCAAATTCGAGCAAATAGTAACAGTAAATAATAGTGTCATAGAAGCTATTTACCAACTATGGTACCGTTTCTCGTGTTATCTGTTTACCGATGTGCCGTCAACCAAAGATATGTGCCTGCAGCATTGCTCATGTACTGCCTGCTACAGCTTCGGTAGGAATGTACATTTCTCCATCTGCTTGGTGAACTACGAATTTGGCAGTTTTAACACTGTTTTTAATATACTTGAGTGTGTCTTAGCGCTAAAATTTAGACACTGTGTCGATTCCGGTGTATTCATTCTGTACAAAATATTTCAGGAAAGTTTCGACATGTCGGATTGGACCACTACCTTCTCAGACTTCCCAAGCCATGTACTTTCCGGGCACTGTTCGGATGAGATTACTAATTTGCTTTCGAAATAATTATCTATGTGACGATTGTTCACTTCATAGTTTCAGTGTGAAACGTTCAGTGTCGCGTGGTGATATGCAGAATTTTACTAAATTGTCCATATTTAAGTGTGTTTGGAACGAGTAATGTCTTAAGTCCCAAAACATACATCTGGTGAACTGCCAACAATAACTGTCCTGAATCTAACCCGTCACTGTTCGCTTTGTCAAAACATCCATAATTGAAACACATGTCATTAAACTGCTGGAGACGAAAGAGGCAGAGCCGTTCAATGAAACATACTGAACCATTGCGTTATATATAGAGAACGGGGAAAAGGTTATCGCATCCTGCAACTGTCTTAGTATCTGGAGCCCAACTGCCAGCGACAATGTATGGCGAGTGAAGTAAGAGACTTCAGTAGCGCCTCGATTTTCGAAGCAGCGTTGGTCAGCAAAAGGAATATAGGCAATGAGCAGTACCTTAGTTTCTAAATTGCGTGCGCTGTATATGCTGGAATAGCAATAGCTAGTGTAACTGAGAACAGCAATGTGATTAATGGAGACGAAAGTGTTGCTATGGATCTCGCTAATGAATCGAAACCAATTAACAGAATTCATTGTTTTGATACAACGTAAAATTAAAATTCGAGCTAGAACGTAAACTTTGAAACGCGTGAGGCGGGAATACATAATATTCGTCTTGTTACTGTAGGAGGAAATAACTTGTTATAGTAATTATAAAAACAAGTAAGTCCCTATAAACAGAAAATAATTACTATTAATTAGAAATTGCGCACGGATTTGAACAAAAAATTTATTGACAATAGTAAATAATTGGGTATGGATTTGAACAAAGATCTCGATGGTAGTAAACAAGAACTCCGCTCGGATTTGAACAAAAGGCTTGATGATAATGAACAAATTTTGAGCAAGAAGTTCGATGAAACAGTAAAAAAATGAACGAACTTTTGAATCGAGAGGTACTAGACATGCATGCATATATGCATGGCCAGCTTGATAAATTTGCGAAGGAATGTAGCGATTTCCTTAATAGGCTACAGTTTAAATTCATGCTCTAAGCCACGATACAATGTCAACAGACTGAAGCACATGTAATGCAAATAATCAACGTAGGAAATAGTGAAACATGTTCTACTGGACAGTGCAGCAACAAATAACGGTGTAGTTTGTGTTAGAAGTGTGTACCAGGAAAACAAGAAACCAGTTAGCAAAGTTGTAACAGGTCTGCAACACCAATGTTTGCCAGCTGGTGTGGCCGAGCGGTTCTAGGCGCTTCTGTCTGGAACCGTGTGACCGCTACGGTCGCAGGTTCTAATTTTGCCTCGGGCATGGATGTGTGTGATGTCCTTAGGTTAGTTAGGTTTAAGTAGTTCTAAGTTCTAGGGGACTGATGACCTCAGATGTTGAGTCCCATAGTGCTCAGAGCCATTTTTTTG
The DNA here is from genome assembly GCF_021461395.2 of Schistocerca americana. Taxonomy (NCBI): domain Eukaryota; kingdom Metazoa; phylum Arthropoda; class Insecta; order Orthoptera; family Acrididae; genus Schistocerca; species Schistocerca americana. The sequence continues at coordinate 456,884,807 of NC_060130.1, forward strand.
AACACCAATGTTTCGATTTAGAATCAAAAGCAGGAGATAGAAGGAACTATAAAGAATGCCAAAATCTGCAATGCACCGAATGATACGAACCTTATCCGATAAGAAATTTAAATGCTAACGCAAGAAAATGGTATTTTGTTGTTTTTCTTGAGAATACGCTCGGTCAGAGACAGTTTAAAGATTTGACCCTAGCAAAGAGCATCTCCCCTAGGATATCATGAAAGATCTTAAAGCTGTGATCGCTCGAACTGAAGATGAATTAGCACAGACAGATAATTGTGTACGACAATTCAGTGCAGCTGCTAGAATGTGAGGAAACCGAATATCCGATCACTGCACTACGTTAGCACACTTGGAAAAAAGAATATATCCGCAAATTTTGGTAGCGAGAGGAACAACGAAGTATCCAAGAAAACTTACACTGATCAGCCAGAACATTATGACCACAGACGTACAATCGATATAAACCCGTCCAGACGGTAGCAGCGTCACTTGCCGAGGAATGACTGCTAGTCAGACACACATACGGTACACGTAATACCAGTGAGCGTGCTGTCGGTATATAGACTGGGGAAGGGGTGCGATCTATCTATGTTTGACCGAAGGCAGATCGTGATAGCCCGGGGGCTAGGCATGAGCATTTCGCAAACTGCAGGACTTGGGTGTTTGAGGAGTGCTGTAGTGAGTGTCTGCAACACGTGGCGAAACGCAGACGTCGTGGTGTTGGGCGTACACCCGTCATTGCAGATGTCGCACGTCGTAGGCTGGGCAGGCTAGTGAAACGGGAAGGCGGCCAACTGTGGAGGAACTAACATCAGATTGTGATGCTAGCCTGAGTACAATTGTAGCTTAATATATGGTGCTCCGAACACTCCTAACGATGGTCCTCTGCAGCAAACGGACCATGCATTTGCCACTGTTGACACAAAGCTATCGGCAGCTACGACTTTAATGGGCACGTAACCATCGGCACGACGTTGGCGCAGTGGCAGAGCTTTAAATAGTATCTTGAATCATGTTACCTTCTTCATCATACCGATGGGAGGGCGCAAATCCGTCGTCTACCAGGGGAACAGCCACTTGATACCTGAACTGCGGGGCGGAGACAAGCTCGCGGCGGCTCCATAGTGCTCAGAGAAACATTCATGTGGGAATCCATGGGTCCAGTGTACCTCGTGCAAGAGAGCATGGCAGTCAACGAGTTTCGTACACTGGTTGCCGACCACATACACCCCTTTACGACGATCATGTTTCATTATGGCTATGGCATTTTTCAGCAAGATAATGCGGCATGTCACGAGGCCTGGAGTGTGACAGAGTGGTTCAAATAACATGGTGGCGAGTTCCAATTGATGTGCTGGCTCCCCAACTCACCAGATCTGAACCCTATGGAACACATCTGCGATGTTATTGAAAGTGGCGTCAGAGTTCATCGTCTTCCTTCTCTGTGTGTGCAAATGTCGGCAGTTCTCTCCAGCGACCTACCATAACCTTATTGCTTCCGTAACACGACGTGTGGCCGCTGCTATCCGTGCCAAAGATGGACATACTGGTTATTAAAATGTTCAAATATGTGTGAATTCCTAAGGGACCAAACTGCTTAGGTAATCGGTCCCAAGACTTACTGACTACTTAAACTAACTTAAACTAACCTATGCTAAGAACAACACACACACCCATGCCCGAGGGAGGACTCGAACCTCCGGCGGGAGGGGCCGCACAGTCCGTGACATAGCGCCCCAAACCGCGCAGCCACTCCGCGCGGAATTGGCTATTAGGTAGTTGGTCATAATGTTCCGGCTGATCAGTGTAATTTCGATGCAGAATAGCGATAGCCACGTAGAACCTACACGTAACTACGTCCCAAATCACTGGGCACGGAATAGTTAACTCGACGGCTGCATTCGCGACAATGATTTAACCATGATTTTAATGAAGCTTTTGCAGGAAAAGTAAGAAAACAGCTTCACGAGGAAAGGTTCCTTTAAGTAATAAAATGTGGTCAGAACCACTGCCTAGTACACAGGAGATCTGGGTTCTAATCCTGGTGCAGCACAAATTTTCAGCTTTCCCCATTGACTGGAATCCATGCCCGCTGGCAGCCAGTGTCTAATTCCTTAGCGTCTTAATTCATAATCGCTGTTGGGTCAAAACTGGTGTCTGTTGTTTCGGACATTTAATGGGGAAAGTTGATAATACAGTATGTGCTGGACCATGATTCAAACACGTGTGTTCTGCTTACTATACAGGGGCTCTGACCACTTTTTTCCTTAAAGGAACCTTACTGGCCCCGTAAGGGGGAGTACAGGGGGTGTAACCTGCGGCCTGGCCACCATGTCCCGTTCCCTCTCCCCAGGAACCAAGGAAAGACCACGGAACGTGGAGTACAGATAAAAAACAATCAAAGATTTATTAATGAATTTATTTAGCTTTCATTTTTTCCCTTATTATTAATACCACCGAGAACAGCACGAAACCGACGTCGCGTGGAGGAGGGAGCGGCAAGTCACCAGACTCGGCGAGAGCATCAACGCGTAGTTTTACCGAGAAGAACATTCCGATGACCAGAGAATAACCGATTGTAAGAGTGAGAAAGGCGTGGATCAATTCCTCATTGCAGTAACACCCCATTTCTGGGATGCGTTAAGACGGCCACTAAAAAGGAGATTGGAGAAAAGTTGTCTGTATTTGGGACTGTGGACAAACGCATAACGGCATTCTTTATGGAAGTGCCTAAAATACAGGCCATTTTTCTCGCCATCAGCAAACAAGTAGTGAACTGCGTGCTCACACATCCACTATATCAAGTTCACCTTCATTGGTAAGAAGTATCTCGAGTCCGGAAAGAGGAGCAGGTGAGGAGGTATCTTACGATATCTTATGGTAAGTTGTACGGGTAATTATAGCCAGCATCTGTCGAGCCAAGAATCAGAAACCTATCGCCCATCCGCACACCAGGCGACGCTCGTCCGTATCCAGAACATCGTAGGCAACACACAAGGGGGTGTCTGCAAGGTCAATTCTGTAAAAGCGTGACCGGCATACTTGCTTCCATTGATCGTAGCTTACCACGCAGACTGGACCTAGTTGTCACAATCAGGAGCGCACGCCGATCGCCAGACGGCAGCCAGTAGACTTGAGAATGCTTCCCCTCAACTACTTTCGGTGATTTGTGCCGCTGAAGAAAGCCACAGCTCGCCTTCGTTGAAGTCAAGCGCGTCGGTATTAATGCCGTATGGACGTAGCTCAGTTCGAGGAAAAAATGGCGGAAGTAAAAGAAGGGCGGCGGGACGTCTGGAAGGCTGGTTAGGGTCTGTGAGAGAGCCAGGTGCAAGGACTCCAGCAACACACTGGCAAGAAACGTAGGACAAGGGCGCCACAGTACTATTTGAAAGCTGGCGAAAAAGACTATTGCCCTGTCAGACTCATGATACAGGCGCAAGCCTCCTCTGTACCACGAGAGGGTGAGTGTCACGTTTCTTATCTTGAAAAGCAAGCCGTTGGTAACCAAAATTGGAAATGGGACCAAACTGCTGAGGTCATCAGTCCCTAGGCTTTACACACTACTTAATATGACTTGAACTAACTTACGCCAAGGACAACACACACACACACACACACATGACTAAGGGAGGACTCTAACCTCCGACGGGGGAGCCGCGCGAACCGTGGCCAGGTGCCTCAGACCGGACGGCTACCCCACGTGGCGCCATGGGTATAGTATGAACCCAATACCGCTTGCATGCAACGGGCATGAACGGTGGAACAGAAAGTGTCTGTGCCAAGTGAAGGATACGTTACGCCAAATATACAATAACGTAATGTGACCGTTGCAGAAGATCAAAGTCTTGTAAAGCTACCAGAAGCTTCGCCATAGGCTGTAACCCATTCCAGTGACTCCCTGACCGCTGCGCCTCTACGAAGAACGATGATGAACTCATCTGCACAAGCAGTGCAGCTCAATACATAGCCACCGTGAGACATCCCTGAGAGGCGTTGACGGAGGCCGCAAAGTAACAGTTCCACAGTCATGGCATTCAACAGTACAGGGAGTGGGCATCCTTCGTGTATCGAATAACGGATCAGGGTGGGAGGAATCAGATGGGCATTGTAGAGTGCAAGTGACGTATCTCCACGAAGGAGACGCATTACGACGTCGGTGGTAGTATAAAGGTATCCCATATTGCAAAGCACCCCTTTCAGGTAGTCGCGATCGACACCATCCAACACCTGTATGAAGTCAACAGCTCCCAAAAGGCCACGCACCCGACGAGCGTGAGCTAAAGCGATATGTCTAAATAATAAAAGAGGGCGTTGTGGATAATTGAGCAACCAACAGCAGGGTAAAGATAGTGGTTTTGTTGTTGAGCAACGGCAAGGGTTGGTAATCGCATATCCGTGATGTGCCCCAAAGGCATGTGGATGGGAATGAGGAGACCGTCAAGGAAACCGTATGGGATCGGCATGAGGGGTGACATTAGGTCCCGACAAATTTCTGTCGACTTGGCGAAATTAGGGGACGAAATGTCCGATAAAATTCTAGAGGGAGGCCATCATGGCCAAGCGACTTGTTCGTTGAACCTACCTGGATAGCATCATGGACTTCGTACGCCGTCACGTCGGCAACCAGAGCGATCGTTACATCCCCAGGAACCGAACCGAAGGAGAGTCGGTAGACCACCGTAACGTTGGCAGGTTGGTGACGTTGTGCAGAGTACATGTAACATAACATACATGGGGCGCAGACCCTGTATCGCGTTGAGTATTTAAGCGTCGCCCATCGTCAGTAGTAAGAACATTAATTAAAGTTTTCCAACGGTGACGCCGTTCCACTATCACATGGTACGTAAACGGATGCTCCTGCACGAATGTGTCGTGTGTTCGAACCCTGTCAATGTCACCTTCAAGCTGACGTCGTGAATGCGAGCTGTGCCTTCGCATGACGCTATGTCGAATATGGCATCATAGTACTTTCCCAGAAAATGGGGAAACAGAACGTCACCCCCACACTGCGATCTCCCTTCCGTAACCAGTCAAGACCTTGTGGAGGGCAAGCTTTGTGCAGGGGATCCAATTTGATAGGGCACAATGATATGCAATAAGGCGTCGACGACAACCTGCAACCTGGACTGTAAGAGCTGCTGGCAGTCAGGTGAAGTAAGATGGATCATGTTCACTTTCCAAGGTCCCCAGCCGCGCCTCACTTTTGGCGGCAGAGATTGATGGCAGATATATGTGCGTCATGATCAGAGAACACAATGGGGCAGACTTCAGTAGCCTGCACCCCACCAACAACATCGCGGGAGATATAAACATGATCGAGGTGACTGGAAGAATAAATAGTGAACTGCCTAAATCCCAATATTCTCCCAAGACTCCACAAGAGTGAGGTGCTGGAGGACTGCAGCAAGCCCCACGCACAGAGAGTGACACGCCAGTTAGTCTTTTGGCACTTAAGGTGGAGCTGAAGTTGCCTCCCACGATCCTGATGACCCAGAAAGGGAGGCGTGACTGACTCGAAGAAGAAAGTGAAACATTCGAGGCGACCTAAACCAGATGGCGGGAAGGCGTTGACGATCCTGACTCCATTCAACATGAGAGCCATAACTCTGGCACCAAGGAGATAAGAAACTATATCAGCGAGCATACCGTCGAGTAGAAGGATCGCCCCTCCAGTACCTGTAGGGGAGCATGGGAGAGCACAAAAGGTCGCAACTTGCACCTCCTGAAGGAGGGCAACGTCAGCGTCCACTGCACACAGCATATCATGAAGTAAATCTAGCATGTAGCGCGCGCGAATAGTATTCACATTGATCGTGGCTATGCAATATGTTTGAGAAACTGCCATGGCTATTTGGACCGGCGATGCAAACGTGGAGGAAGCACAGAGAGCTCCTGGACAGACCCCTGTGGAAGGGAACGTCACTGTGATGGGGAGGCAGCCGAACCCACCAATGGGCTTCCATCGCACTATAGACCTCCAGAACTTTCATCTTCAGCATCGGCGTTGTCTACCCAGGAGAGAGACGTCACATTGGGCTGGTTCAGTGGAACGCTATCAGAAATGCGCCCACAAGTAGCGTCACACACGGAAATGGAGGCAACCGCATTATTCGCAGGTGGGGGAAGGCAATGTCCATAGGCGGATGCTGACTGGAGACAGAGGACGGAGGCAGGAAGAAACGTCGCGTCATTCAGTGCCAGGGCGTCATATAACAGAGCATCATCAGTAGGATGGTCGTGATTCTGTGAACCGATCCGATGGGGGCAGTCATCAGAAGCCGTTCGGTGGCGTCCCTCCCTTTCTTCGGAGACCGTTACTTACTAACTTGTTGTTCTGTGCTAGATGGCGGCTGGCCGTCTTCTGGCAAGCGGCCACACTGCTGAAATACTGTGGTCGGCACAGTTCCATGACCAACAACACGGGACCGGCTTGCGTCTGCTGACGGCCATCGGCCGTTGCTCTTGCCTCCGAGGGCACTGTAGGAGAGACGGGTAACCGCGTCCATCGCGTCATCAAGAGAAGTCGACGCCGGTGTCATCTGGTTCATAATGGGTGCAGCAGGCAGTCTCGCGGTGAACGGGTAAGATAGAGGTAACACAGTGGCGCCGTAGGGAGAGGACGTCTCCGATCAGCGTCTGAACCAGTCTACGTCAGAGACATTCAGAATGGACATGACCTTCCTGGCCACAACCTGAAGATGTGCGCGGCCGACCATCATACACGACGACCGTCGTGTAGCCGGCACTACCCAGGTAGAAAGGTAAGTGATACCACCGTTCAACTTTTATCTGATGGACACCACTGAGGACACGGTAGGTTTCGAATATATTCCTTTTTTCAGCAAAGTGCTTGACGACGTTGCTGTAAGGTTAACAGTTGGCCACCACAACGTCCGATGGCACCTCAAACGCGAGTTCGGAAACCGTCAATGCTCGGAGGCCATAATCAGCCACGACAGTCCCCATACGGCCGACATAGTATCGGAGCTTGAGATCACTATCCTAGGGCCACACATCATCGGTGCTCAGTTCCGTCTTGTTGTGATAGACGCATTTCCTCCTGTATAACATACACCATTCAACTTCATACGTCTTTAATCGTACCTGATCCAAAAGAAAGTTAATTTAATCGTGACTTAGCGTTAGGAAAAGCCATGATGGTCGATGAGGTCGGATTCTCAAGAGAAGCCGCTACAACGAAGCAAACAAACGCGAGCTCGCTCTTAAGCACCACAACAGGCGAGACGCAAACAAGGCGTGCTCGCCTCACCACTGCCGAAGGTTCAAATGGTTCAAATGGCTCTGAGCACTATGGAACTTAACATCTATGGTCATCAGTCCCCTAGAACTTAGAACAACTTAAACCTAACTAACGTAAGGACATTACACAACACCCAGCCATCACGAGGCAGAGAAAATCCTGACCCCGCCGGTAATCGAACCCGGGAAGCCGGGCGCGGGAAGCGAGAACGCTACCGCACGACCACGAGCTGCGGGCCACTGCCGAAGGCAGACTGACTATTAAGGCATCCGAGCGCTGTGGTCATTGCAACCGCTGGTCGACTACTGTCAGACGCAAATTCTCAACATACTGGAAATTTGTGGTAAGGACTATGGGACCAAACTGCTGAAGTCATTGATCCCTACGCTTACACACTACTTAATCTAACTTAACCTAACTTACGCTAAGGACCACACACGCAGCCATGCCCGAGGGAGGACTTGAATCTTAAACGGGAGCAGTCACGCGAACCGTGGCAAGGCGCCCTGGACCACGCTGCTACAACGAGCGGCGAATTTTCAACATTTCCAAACACAACTAATGTAGTTACCCTTGTCCATTATCCTCATTACTCGCTGCATTTCGCAAATTCCCGCGGGAGTTCGAGTCAGGTGTGCGTGCATCTGTGCTGAAGAGACCATACTGTCTGTTCTTTCGGACATGTCCGAAAGAATCATTTTTGATCCACAAGCCATTATCAATTGAGACACAAAGAAATTACAGACATTGGCTGCAAACGGGAATTGATTCTAAAAATGTTTATGACCTGTGTTTCGCTCACGATAGCAACGGAGGCAGATGACCGTTTTTACATGATGAGTTTTGTATTACACTAATATGCAAGACATAAATATGAGACAAAATTAATTTTATGGTATGTGATTCAATCGGAATACCTTACTACGTTGTTTAATGTTATTGTTGACGCTTTACATTTCCTTTATTTTCCATTTCGAAACGATTCTTCATGCAGGAACTGATCTGGTCAAGACACAGTAACTGTGGTGTAACGTATTTTACTGTCGTTGTTTGATTGCATTCGATAAACGAACCTGTATTCGATAAAATGTGTGAATATCTTGCCAAGTATGCTATACAGCAAGGCAGGCAGACTGTACATTTTGAGCCGGCCGCGGTGGTCTCGCGGTTCTAGGCGCTCAGTCCTAAACCGCGCGACTGCTACGGTCGCAGGTTCGAATCCTGCCTCGGGCATGGATGTGTGTGATGTCCTTAGGTTATTTAGGTTTAAGTGGTTCTAAGTTCTGGGGGACTGATGACCACAGATGTTAAGTCCCATAGTGCTCAGAGCCATTTTTTTTTGTACATTTTGACGTCCATGTACACACGTCAAACTAAGTTTTGCATCACCTCGGTACCGAAAGTTCCGGAACCTGTACAGAAAACTGGAATAGACATCAACATAAACATTATTTCCGCCCTTTTTATTGGTCATGAAAACAACACATTGCATGTAGTACCACCATACAGCGAGACCTTCAAAGCTGGTGGTCCTGATTGCTGTACACACTGGTACCTCTAATACTCAGTATCACGTCCTCTTGCATTGATGCAGGCCTGTATTCGTCGTGGCATACTGTCCAAAAGGCATTGTTGGTTCAGATTGTTCCACTCCTCAGCGGCGATTCTGCGTAAATCCCTCAGAGTTGTTGATGGGTAACGTCGTCCATTAACAGCCCATTTCAATCTATCCCAGGCATGTGCGATAGGGTTCATGCCTGGAGAACATTTTGACCACTCTAGTCGAGCGATGTCGCTATCCTGAAGGAAGTCACTCGCAAGATGTGCACGATGGGGTGACAAATTTTCGTCCATGAAGACGATTGCCTCGCCAATATGCTGCTGATATGGTTGCACTATCGGTCGGAGGATGACATTCACGTATCGTATAGCCGTTACAGCGCCTTCCGTAACCACCAGTGCCGTACATCGGCCCCACATAATGCCACCCCAAAACAGCAGGGAACCTCCACCTTGATGCACTCTCTGGACAGCGTGTCTATGGCGTTCTGCCTGACAGGGTTGCCTCCAAACACGTCTTCGACGATTGTCTGGTTGAAGGCATATGCAACACTCATCGGTGAAGAGAACGTGATGCCAATCCGGAGCAGCCCATTCGGCGTGTTGTTGGGGAAATCTGTACCGTGCTGCACGGTGTCGTGGTTGCACAGATGGTCCTCGCCAAGGACGTCGGGAGTGAAGTAGCGCATCATGCAGCCTACTGCGCATAGTCTGAGTCGTAACACGACGTCCTGTGACTGCACGAAAAGCGATATTCAACATTTAGGCGTTGCTCTCAGGGTTCCTCCGAGTCACGATACGTAGGTAGCGGTCATCCACAGCCATAACAGCGCTTGGACGGCTTGAGCGAGCCATTTTATCAACAGTTCCTGCCTCTCTGTATCTCCCCCATGTCCGAACAACACCGCTTTGGATCACTCCGAGGGGCCTGGACACTTCCCTTATTGAGAGCCCTGGCTGGCACAAAGTAATAATGCGGACGCATCTAACCGCGGTATTGACCGCGGTATCTAGGCATGGTTGAACTACAGTCAACACGAGCCGTGTGCATACTTCCTGGTGGAATGACTGGAACTGATCGGCTGTCGGACCCCCTCCGTCTTATAGGCGCTGTTCATGCATTGTTGTTTACATCTTTGGGCGGGTTTAGTGACAACTCTGAACAGTCGAAGGGACTGTGTCTGTGGTACAATAACGACAGTCAACGTCTATCTTCAGGAGTTCTGTGAACCAGGGTGATGCAAAACCTGTTTTGATTTGTGTATATAGTCACATGGAACTTAACGCTGATCGAAAGTGATGTTTAAGGTGTTCATTTAGATTAAAACCAAAAAAGCTACCCATTTCTGAAGCAACTTAGAGCGGAACGAAATTGTTAACGCCGGTGTCAGCAAACGTCTACAACGGCGCCTAATTGCTGTTACGATGATTTAGCACAGAGGAACTGTATTCACTTCATAATTATTTCACTGATATATGGGTCTACAAAACAAAGATTTCTGTCGTTGACTCTCTAGTCGAAGTTCTTCAGAAACGTTTGTATAGTGAGGATGCTTGGTATTCAGTCGAAGTTCCTCAGAAACGTTTGTATAGTGAGGATGCTTGGTATTCAGAAATCAGACTTATATGACCATTAACGCAGTTTACTCAGTCGAGCTTCTGAGATGATTTAACGTGAAACGGTTTTCTTCAGAATTTGTCAAGGAAATTCTTCTAGCAGTTACCAGCTCCATTAAATAAAACGGAAAGTAATCAACTATAGTGCAGTGGTCTGCACCCCAGTTAGCAATGACAACTCACGCCGCCATTGCATCAACAACATGCGCACGTAGTCAGTGTGGAGGCCAAAGACCTTGCCGCAGCCATAACACGGATTTTAATATACTGAAGAGTGACTTGACTGAGAAATAGCTTCTCCGGTCAAGAAAAGTGACATCGGCCGGTAGGGCTGTGTACCCACCACATGCCCCTCCATATCCATATCCACTGACGGCTATCAGCTGAGGTACCGTTGGGCCTTCCGAGGCCTGCTCGCACACAGTTTAGTTTAGTTTAATTTTTTAATGAGGTAAAGAAAAGATAAGAACTGGCGTGACAATAACGTCCTAATGAATAAAATTAATTCAATGTTACGCTGTAATAATGGTAGAAAGAAGAGTGATGTAGCTCACACCACAGAGAAGAAAAATTCTGTTCTTCCCTAAAGTAGCGTTCACTTTCACTTTCTTATCAAACGTGACGTGTAAGGGCACGTTTTGGTGTTTTTTTTATTTTTAAGTTTTTAATTTTTATTTAGTTATTTTTTTAATATTTTATGCTGCGGAACTTCTGCTACTGAAATTCGGATGTGTCATCCTTACAGAAAATTCTGAAAAAAGTGTGAATTCTTCAGCTGTAAACTAATCAACGGAAAGAAATACATTTTTAAATCACTCAGTATTTCCAGAGTTAATCCAGTTATCTAGTGCCGTAGTGTTGGCAGGTACTTTGTCTTATGACAGAGTCCTCATAGAATTTCTCTATGGGATGAAACAGAAGATTATATATATTATCTCCTTTTTTGGATTAAGAAAACATGGACACAACAGACACACAAGAAAATGCCGCTCAGATATATAAATTAGTCCTCTCTTGAAAAGGAATTTGTTCACTCAGGGAGAGCGATATTTACTACATATGTATTGAGTTTGGCATATAGTTTTGCAACAGGTTTCTTCATTTACGTTTCTGATGATAAGCGAAAGCGCTCTGCCGTTAAGAACTACTCGTAGATAAAATCTACCAGTGAAACGTCTTTCTTTGATAGCGTATAATCATATTAGCTAGCAGTCAAGTTATGCTGATATATTGACGTTGGGATACTAGTTCCAGTCAGGTTTCATATTGTTATTTATGGTTATCGGCAGTTTCATGGTTCTAGTGAAAGTTTTCACTTTCTTCCTCTTCCATTTCCAAGTTTGCTCTGATCTCTGGACACGAACCTTTGTTGAAGGACGTCATAGAGTTTTCATTGTGGACGTATCAGGCTTCACCTTAAATTGGTGTTATGTAGTTATTCCATAGTGCGAACTGTGTCGTTAAGGACATCATATAAAGCGGTCTTTACGTGAGTGTGCAGGGTAGAATTGTTGATATTCTTCTAAGCCTCCTGCCAGTTTGCAGTATGGGATTTTTGTTCTGTTGGGTTTCATGGAAGGCTTTTCGTTAACTTAACACATAAGAGCTTCGTGGTAGGTCGATTTGGTACTTCTTGCAAATAACTAAGTTCCAAAATATGTCGTCGAGCATAAACTGGATCCGGATTCATGGGGCCCGCGTCGATTAGGGGAGGCTGGTCGCTGGTTGTAATTGCGTAATTAAGCATTTTGATATGGAATTGCAGTTGTTATGAAGCGTTTTACGAGTTTCTTTGAGTAAAGGAGCTGTTGCTTGCACCATGACGGTCTTGATATTTAAGCCTCCGCCAGTCGAGTATTTAAAGAGAGTATTTAAAGAGATCTTGAAAACTTAGCTCTCCAGAAGTACCAACGCAGTATACTATTGATTATATGAGCAATTGCAGGTGGTATGCTAAGACAGCCTGTAAGTAATTTGTTTTAGTAATCACATCTATACTGATCAGCCACAACATTATGGCCGCGGACCTTCTATCGATATGATCCCAACCAAGCGATAGTAGCGTCACCTTCCAAGGAATTACTGCTAGTGAGAAACAAATACGATACAAGTAGTATTAGTGAGCGGACCGTCCGTGTGTAAAATGGCAAAGGTGCGTGATCTAAGTTTGACCGGTGACAGATAGTGATGGCCCAGAGGATCGGCACGAGCATTTCGGAAACTGCACTACTTGTCGGGTGTTCAAGGAGTGCTGTGCTGAGTGTCTTCAACACAAGGCTAAACCAAGGTGAAACCGCTCCAGATGACGTGGGGATGGGCGGCCCTCCCTCGATACAGATGTCGCACATCGTAGGCTGTGCAGACTGGTAACACAGGGCAGGCGGCGAAATGTGGCGAAACTAACATCGGACATTAATGCTGGGCATAATGCACACATGTTTCTCAACAGAAAATGCAACGAACACTCTTAACGATGGGCCTCTGGAGGAGACGACCCATCGCACGTGCCACTGTTAACATCGCGGCATCGGAAACTATTACTGAAATGGGTCCGTGACCATCAGCAATGGACGTTGGCGGAGTGACAGAGCATTAAATGGTATCATGAATCCCGATACCCTCTTCATCATGCCGATGAGGTGGAGCGAATCTCTCGTCTTTCAGGGGAACAGCTACTTGATACCTGTACTGCGGGCCGGAGACAAGCTCGCGGCGGCTCCATTATGCTCTGAGGAACATCCATGTGGGCATCCATGGGTCCAGCGTAGCTCGTGCAACGCACAACGACGGCTAAGGCGTATCGTACACTTGTTGCAGACCACGTACACACCTTCATGCCTACCAGGTTTCCCAATTGCAGTGGTAGTTTTAAACAAGTTAATGCGCCGTGTTATAAGGCCAGAAGTGTCATGAGTGGTTTGAGAAACACAGTGGAGAGTTCACATTAATGTGCTGCCCCTGACTTGTATGCCGATATGGTGCTCCATCCAGCGATCTACGAACGCCTTATTGTTTTCGTGCCTCGACGTGTTGCCGCTGTTATCCGAGCCAAAAGTGGACATACCGCTTATTAGTTAGGTGGTCATAATATTCTGGCTGATCAGTGTACGTTAGTATATGTAGGGTTCTTGCTTAATGTTTTTTAACTGCGGCTCCAAGTACGTTCAGCTTATGTGTCTAGTTATTGGTACCCATGTCCTTGGGTATGGCCGATATTTTCAGTCCCCATTCAGAACTATTATCGTTACAGCCAACCACTTCAGTGCGAACTTGTTAGCGCCTCGATTTATTTCCACCAGTTACCGTTCTAAAAATCAGTCTTTGCTCCTGCTGCGCTACACCAGTAGTCGATAATGCGTATTGCTGTCTGTATCTATTCATTAAAGCTCACTGTGAAAGTAACGTTGTCCGCATATGCCTCATATACTTCCTTGGTCATAAATATACGCAGCGCTTTCATTCTTACAAGGAAATGGACCAATCCGAAATGTTGAAACCTGTCCCGAAACTTTTTATACAGGAAGAGCACACCAAAAGAAACGCGGTAGGAAAATTTGACCCGCTAAGGCAAACTGCAATTATTTTTTTTTAAAAGTTGAAAGTTGACAAATTCGAAGCTCGCCATGCAGCTAGAGATATTTACAGATCCACCGTAGCTGTAGCAGACAGTGCATCCGCAACACGTCAGGCAGGTAAACTTGGTTGACGGCATATCAGCAAACAGATAACCCGGCACAACCCCATACTTATTTGTAAAGTGAATTTCAGTTTCCTTTGATAGCTTTTCTGACACAACTGTTCACGGTTACTATTCGCTCTAATGTACAACTCATTTATTATCTGTAATAATTATCAGTTTCGTTTTCGGTATTGCAAAGTGTTACCAATGGATATAAAATTAATTAATTATCTATATGTTTTCTTTGTATGTTCCTACTAACATTATTTGTCTTTGTGCATGTCCGAGAGTTTCACAGGGGTGTGGAATCTAATTAGTTTCCAACCATGCATAGATGAAATACGACGATTGGGGTATGCAAAAGAAATCACCTAATTAGTTACTTTCATGGACATTCATTAAAATGATGCCGACTTTTCGTTAGAAATTGTGGATTCATTTGAAGAAACAGGAAATAACTCTGTTTTGTTAGTTAAAGTCCTGAGCAAAAAATCATCCTAGCGCAAACGAAACATGTACAGTAACAGCCTTCAGTGACAAAGAAATGGCTGCAAATTATTTCATTAAACGAAGGAAGGAGAAAAAGCTTAAAGTTAAACAGAGTGCAAAGCCGGTTTTGCTTCACTAAATCTGAGCGTGTGTTGTATGAATGGAAGAAATATTTACATGAAGTGCGAAATATGTGCCAAACTGAAACTCATGCAAGAGTGAAAGTTAAACTATTTAAAAGATTTAGAATGGCTCGTGAGAGTCAATGCACCATTACCGAGGATATCTAAGAGACTGAGCCCTCTCAGTTGTAAGTGAGATGATTTCTCCTGATTTATAAGATTCTGGTTAAGAGAAGACGAAGTTTCTTGTTATTCCCAAAAATGATGTATATAAAGTGAGTTACTCAGGTATCACGAAATAACTGCGTGCAAACCGCACTTTATCATTTCGAGCGAGAAAATAAGAGTCCTCAGGTTTGTTTCCATCAGGAATGGTGTGCTCCACGGCTGAATTAATGAGATCCAAGATCGGAAGAACGGCTTTATCAATCGTAAACTTGTTTTGTATTTGTTTTAGATCGATTTCAACTACGATGTAGCTATCTTCGTTGAAGTTAGTATACAACAGCATTGAAGATAGCTACATAGTAGCTGAAATCTCTCTGCAATAAACAGACTACAAGTTTGCTACCGATGCTGCCCTTCCTTCTATCTAAAAGGACAGAGTCGTTTCTACAGTTGATTGCTGCTACGACACATTCGTATACGACAGTAGCAATTATAAGTATCGGAGGATTACTGTTTCTGTAGCTTTATATCTGTCTTCATGAACCTCAAGGCGAGGCAAATTAAGCACAAAAATAGAAAAAGAACTGTTTGTTTTCAAAATCTTGTAATCGATGCAGTAAAATCTTGAAAAATAGGAGAGTATAATTTTCAATATTACATCCGAAAGGTCTTCTTCACAGCTGCAGAAAATAATTCATTGGTTTCATTGGGCTCTTGGCCTGGGCATAACGATGACTTTGTCTTTAGGAGGACGACGAAAAGACTGTTAACATAATTCATTCAACTCGGCACTAATTGTGAGATTCAGCAAATCGATAAAGAAATTTTTCGACAGTGTAAAGTATTTTGCAGTAAACTGTCGGATGGTATAAATTCCGACAGCTCTTTGTCATTTCAGATTTATCAGCTTAACGATATTGTTAAACTTCAGACATTTGTGCACTGTATTTTGGCAGCACCACGTTTTCCGAATCTGATTAAGTATGCTTGGAATGCAGCATATTGTACGGAACAATGGCCACGACCATTTCATACTCCATTTAGTTCTGTGTAAATAAAACTAGTAATTACTGTGTGACGCCTAGCTGTGTTAATGGTTCTTTATCACGTGTGCCTGATGTAAGCAAAATGTTTCTTTTTCGTCACCCAAAAGACACTTCGGATTTTTATGATGACCATAGGGAACAAACAATGAACTATTTCATTGTTAGTGAAATACGTATTATTGAAAAATTATTACAGGCAGTGTGCTACAGGATATTTATAAAATATTTGATGTCAAGGTATTAAAGTCCTGATTGATGCAAATTGTCTATCAAAAAGTGCGGTGATTTTCTTTTTCCTCTGCTAGTCATTTATGTGACAATATATATCTGCAGCAGTTTCGCTGTCAGTATGAACTGTAAGTTATTCAAAAAATTAAAGGCCTGAGGCGCTTTACCCACGTTTAAGAACTTACAATCTGCGTATGTGCACTTTGGACTTAGTGCTACACGGCACCAGGCTCGCTTCTCAAGGGTGCGTCTGCTTATTCGGCAATTCACTCACAAGGCACTAAGAGCTCTACAAACCACTTTTATAAGTTTTTCTTCGTGTGGCAGAAACAAGTAACTTTAACATTTTAAAAAATACATACAGTGTGCCTTAGCAGTTAAAATTTTGTCGGTGCGTTTCTTTCGTTGTAGTCTCTCTGTGCGAAAAATTTCATTATAATAGGTTCGACAGCCCGGACTGAACTGAGTATTGAGTAGCTGTTCCACACACACTGAGTGTAATGTTGTTTGCAGGGGAAATCTTTGGTGGATTGAGATTTTAACGGGAATTGGGCTCATAAGCAGTTTGTTGACTTTTGTTCTAGAGAAGGCATTCCCTAAAATTTTATGAATAATCTTCGTAAATTATCCACTAAAATCCACTTTATTCGAAGTATTTAATAACGCTGAGTGACTAATCTTGTCTTAAGTTTTGTCAAAATCGAGGAAAGCGAGGTGTAATTTGGTGTGGCTTATTAAAGTGAAGTGAACAGTATCTCTGTATCCTGTCAGTAGACTGGACATACAGCGACCAGTCGCAACGCTGGACTGATATTAGCCCAAGAGTTTAGTAAGTGCTGGTTTAAAATTGCCGTTTAAAAGACACGTAAAATTTTAAAAGTGGCGTTTAATAAAGTTATTGGTCTTTAATACGTTCCATGCATAGCGTCTCTCTCCTCATGTACCAGGGCCACCAGCCCTGCAATAAGGCTCACGGGGAAGCTAACATTCATGACTATTTCGTTGAACATTTCTGTGATTTCATCGCCAATAATATCCCATATCAGTAAATAAAATTTTATGGGCAACCCGTCAATCACAGTGGTCTTATTTTTAGGTGCTTCATGGATTGTTAAAAGAATTTCTTGGAATGTAAAATGTTTCTGATAGGCACTTATTGGCTGCGGTTACCTCACTGGACACGGAAGATAAGGTGATATTTCCCTGGTCAGAACATGCTGTTGGTCTTACATAAAGTTTGTTAAAATGTTTCCTTATCGTTGACTGAGAATCATAATGTATACCTTGTTCATCAGTTAGACGTTTAATTAACTTCCGTTTCGCTAATGTTTCTTCTCGTCTTACGTGGAATAAAAGGTGCATTCAGGATGAAAATTGTAATTGTTTCGTGCACGGATGCGTCTGCCATGTAAGGACTGACGAGTTCAGGAATAAATTTTCTCTGTACTCTGGTTAATTTTGTCAAAATTTTGTTGCAAGTCGCCTTGATACGCGAATAGACCTCTGAGACATACGAAATAATATTCTGTAGTTGATATAGTCCATCTCGCTTTATCCTTGGCGTGCTAGATAAGAGTTTGCTTTATTTGTACAGTATGCTCCGTTCTGATAACGTGCTTGCTTGGTGAGACATTGGTTCCGAACTTCTAAAATGCTGTAGACTGTTTCAGCGCTGGCTCATACAGATGTTCAGATGCCAAGTACTACGTCCCTTGAAGGTTGTTTGGTGAAGAAATTTAATCCAAATATGATGAACACAGTAATCGGAAAACTTACCAGTTCCATCTCCACGCTGGTTACAATGGACCTCATAGGCTTTGATACGTGTATTCCACCTAACCTACTTGCGCTGTTGTGCACTACAAATATGTTGGTCGTGAAGTTTGGCCGCAATATCGTCCAGGTGTCTACCAACCCTAATCCAGGTGTTAAGGTTTGCAGTTCTTCACAGTAAGTACAATTTTGTACCTGATCCTGCTTATGAAGAACACAGTTGATGTCATCACCGAGTGGCTCTGCGTGGTGCTAGGTTGTTAAGAGCGGTAAAGAAAAGAGAAAAAATTCCTTAGACATGCTGTCTTATTTGTTCCCGATGGCGCATAAACATTGGCAAGTAACTTATCATGCAGCTGGACGGCTACGCCCCTTCCATTGTACAGAACAACCTTTATGGTATACAGATTACCTTCCGCCGCGCGGGATTAGCCGAGCGGTCTCAGGAGCTGCAGTCATGGACTGTGCGGCTGGTCCCGGCGGAGGTTGAGTCCTCCCTCGTGCATGTGTGTGTGTGTTTGTCCTTAGTACAGTTTAGGTAAAGTAGTGTGTAAGCTTGGGGACTGATGACTTTAGCAGTTAAGTCTCATAAGATTTCACACACATTTGAACATTTTTCTGATTACCTTCCTTTAATAAAACTGCAGTGCCACAGGAACCGTCGATACTAATATCTGCCTTAGAATTATTTAACTGGTGTCTTTTAAAGTTGTTGACTTTTTGGAGTAAAATAATATCGATGTGTGCAGTAAAGTGACCATCTGGCAACGCTTGGAGTTCGTGAGTCGACTGGATTCTGTTCAGATTGAGACTCGCAGTTTTATATTGTTCCATAGACTGTGTTCCAACCGGCGGCTAACACATCTCGCAGAGGACTTAAAAGCAGGAGGGTGCAAAATTTATTATGGTTAAAGCTGCACTTTTGTAATACTGAAAGGTCGTCAAGTTAAGCATTATGTGGTCGTCTAAGGTGGGTGATACTTCAGGAGGTATGGGGGAATAAAAATGAGTTTGACTAAATGAATGTGGATGTCACTATATAGTGATGCTCCCTATACAGCGACTCTTCTTCAATTACCGGTGATGCACATTACATTAACGATGGCAGCGAGAGAGTGCTTACTGCAGGAGTTCCTTTTTTTCTGCAAAAGCAATATCTTATCTCTTCTTTTCTCTATTAATTTAACTGAGATCTTACCTGTCACAAGTATGTGACGAATCTTAGCCATACCTGTCATATGTCTCCTGGCAATCTTGCAGGAGTAGCCATAGTATTCTACTTCGTTAGTACCGCCTTACATCACCAACCAAGCACAAGAAAGTCTCTGAACAGATTCGAGGCAACTGTCAGCGACTAGAATCCATGTTTTACTCATTTTGGTATCAATCAAGACGGGATAAATCACGGACGCAATTAACAAGCTTTTTACTACGCATTACCTGTGGTAGATATGGAGGTGAATGAAGTATGAAAGCGCAAAACTGCACATTTGCCTACTTCTTCTGTTAACTTTCTCGTTCAGTAATCATATATTCATTTTTTCCTTGTGAATCCTCATTTTGATTTATTGCTCTCTGGCATCGTTGTTTTAGTCTATTGTCCATACTATCTCCTCATTTTGGTGGTATCCCTGCTATGCTATTTCTGTATGACACAAGCTCAGACATAGATATAGTCTGTTTGAGGTCAATGTGGAACGGTATCTGGCTGGCTTTTTCTTTTTGGCCAAGGTCGTTTGGAACACATTTTCAGTTTTATTAAAACAATATTCCACTGCAAGTTGATTAGTGTAATCGTGCAACCCACTTGTATTTTTCAATGCTACAATCTGCTCTCAGTTTAAAGCCGTATCTTAGATCTGCGTCTGCAAGCGCAGCTCCATTGAGGGCTGGCTTCAGCAGGCTGTGCGTAGCAGTGAGGACATTGTGAGCTGTCTATGAAGTTCTTTATATATAGCCAGTGAAGTTGAGACTTCGCAGTGGTGCTGGCGATGTTTGGCAACTCGTTGTCGTTCACTCACTTTCTTGACTGGTACTCAGTGATCTTGCTAAATTCTCGTAATATTCTTTTCTCGTATTGATGAAATAATCTGAATAGTTATCGTGATTATATGACATCGAGACCTTAAAATTAATTTTCCAAACCAAGGAAGGTAATTCCACACTTCACTTTCACTGGTTTTGTATATCATGATGTGAACTGTCTGGATTAACTACGACCAGAGCAATGGCAGAGACCTAAACGAAGCTGTACCAAGTTCACTCGACGGCCCATGTTCGTCTCTTGACCTAAGAGAAGGGTAGTTGTTGGTTCAGATCTCGTTGGACTGCCAATGTGTATCGCTTCAGTTTCTTTCTTTCTTTACTTTGCTAACAGCTATAACGAAATTCAGTAACAAAGTGCCGAGAAAACGTTTGCGCTGCACCAGCTAATCGATCACCCTACTTTTACTTCTAATTGTTAACCTTCTTCGGTAATGCGATAAACTTCATTCATTATTTGTTTACTTTTGTTATTATTATTACTGCAATTCGTTCGTCGCAAGAGCTTTCCTATCCCTACTTGGTGCCGATGCAACTGAACAGTGTAGCTGGAAGAATGGAATGTCTGATGTTTCGCAACGCAGAATACTCATATCAGTAGGAAAAGACCGGTGACAAAGAACGAGAACGGGAGACAGGTGGCGTAAGCAGATGTCTGCCACAATTTCTGTTGATTTAACGACGCGACGACAGATAAATTTATGTCACATAATATTATTCAATAATCGAATAGGTAGTATGGACCCTGCCACTGCTACTGATAGCTACAAATATTGTGACAATGACGGTGCTTTACCATTGGCTCAAATGCTGGTTTTAATGTTACAACGTTAAAAGGAAGACTTTGTATGATAATTTTACTGTGGCTGTTGAAATGAGTGATGCCAAAAATCCCATTAAAATATCAATCGGCTAAAGATGTCCCCTGCAGACAACATTGTACTCAGTGTATCAAGGCTAGAAATATATCAAGGCGCAGAACTGCACATTCCACATTGGCAACACTCAACTTTCTCCGTTAATGATCATAGTTCTCAGTTTATTTTCTTCTAAATCTGTAAATGAATTGATTACTGTTTCTATCCCGACCAAGATGTTAGTGCATTCTCATGGTAGTCACGAAATTCTGTTAGTATGTTGCACAATATTGCACGTAGACACAGTGGATTTATAGATGCAAAGCGTTTAATAGCTTACTGTTTCTTGACGTGTTGGGGAAGGTTGATTTCCAATTATTTTCTATTCCAATGAAACAAGTTTTCGTTGCAAACTATCAAAATAAGTACTTATTTGTTTGTATTTTGAGGAAACTATGATGGAAAATTTTATACCTCAATATTTCACAGCCGGCCGGGGTGGCCGAGCGGTTCTAGGCGCTGCAGTATGGAACCGCGCGACCGCTACGGCCGCAGGTTTGAATCCTGCCTCGGGCGTGGATGTGTGTGATGTCCATAGGTTAGTTAGGTTTAAGTAGTTCTAAGTTCTAGAGGACTGATGACCTCAGATGTTAAGACCCATAGTGCTCAGAGCCATTGGAACCATTTGAACCAATATTTCACATGCCATATGTTGCATGACCGGCATCTAACATCTCCAGCTTTGTATCCCTGTGCTGATATTATATAACAGTCCCCTTCCACGGTACAAAACTTCAGAAATGAGGTTAAACGTAACTGAATGCCTTATATGTAGATAGTCTGATAGGCGACGTTTGGTAGTATCAAGAGACAGCGCTGCACAAAAACCGAACGCGCTAGCGTGTCCCCTGTGAGGCCCGTATAAGATGAGCACGACAAGCATTTCGCTACACAGCTCCCAGCAGCGTCTCGTTACCTCAGTTAACCCATACATGACTTGTGATGCAAGGGTTGTGTAAGTTGTCAGTTCCAGTTGAGGTGTAGACCACAGCACGGTAGGTTCTAATTTTCTATTTCATTTACTGGAGCTGCAAATTGCTAGAAGAAATTCTGTAACAAAATCTGAAGAAAATCTTTACACATTAAGTCATCTCACATGATAGACCTAATAACCTGTGTTAATGGTCATCGATGTCTGCTTTGTGAATGCCATGCTTCTTCACTATGCGGATGTCTGTGTAGAACTTCGAGTCGACAGTCAACGACACGAATCTGAGCTCTGTTCGTCACGTGGGGCCCCTATGTCAGGGGGATAACTACGATGCGAACATAGTTGTTCTATGCTCAATCAGTGTAACAGCAATTAGGCACCGCCGTACAAGTTTGCTGACACAGGAGATAGCAATTGCCTTCCACTCTAGGTAGCTTAAAAAATGGACAATTCTCTTGAATTAAATCCAATTAAATACCTTAAATATCACTTTCGTCCATCGTTAAGTTCCCCTTGATTCCCTTACGTTTACCTCAAAATGAGCAGTGTGCTTTCGTTGCTATCTTGCTTGCACATCAATGTATTCACAAGGTTTGTGGCATACAGGTACATTTATAATAGGATGCCAAACAACGACAATAAAACCCGTTACCCCACAGTTACTCAATGTGGCTTGACGAAAACATACGGATTCCTGACTAAAAGTTGCATGAAGAATCGCTTCTAAGGGGAAAAGAAATGAAATGTATAGCATTAATAATAACATTAAACAACACGCTCCAGGATCTGTCGCAGCCTTCAGTGCTGCCACTTTATGAAGATAACCAAACTTCGAGATTTTATCAGAGAGGACGTGTTATTGGTCCCACGACGCGATCGGCAAGTACTGAGACCCTGTGGCGTCCGATCTCTGACCAGTTTTTATGTCAAAGGATACACCTGTTTTCCCTGTCATTAATGTGCATATAGTTACCACAATTGGGCACAGAAGCCGTGCTTGTTTGGGCAGGCACGAACTACAGTCCGATTAAAATCACATGTGGACTGTAGTAGTGCTGATTTATTTATCTCTTGTGTTTATCTTCTGTGTTCAATAAAATCAAAGAAAAACATTATTTACTATCCACTGTACTAATACAAATGAATTACAACATATTAAGGTAACATTACCAAAAACGTCTTTCTTTAAATAAAGTCTCATAGTGGCTCTTTCACAAAAGAGGTAAAAATCTCGTCTACAGCGAAGTTGTATCTGAAAACTTACGCACCCTAGCGGTTGAAGAGTGAGCTCCTTATCGCTAAGCTATCACACAGCTGCATGAAACAGAACTCTCTTGTTGTCCCATTGATTGTTAAGATAGAGAATTCATACGTGTGCCTAGGCGATGTGACTCTTGAGCTGACACCGGAGAAGCTCAATTCGGTGTCGCCGATTGCCACTAAATTGACCGGGAGCAGAAATGCCTAATATAGGCCAACAAGTATTATTCAATTCAGTAACTATGACTTGGGTCCAAAGGGTGGTTACGAATAATATTCAGATACAGCCACTGCAACTCTAACATCAGAAGTAAAGACGAGGGAAAATTATTTCGGAGGTTCTCCTTTTCTGTGGCTATCGTAGGTACATTACAACTGAGAGAAAATTTGGAATACATTTCACATAAATTTTCTCAGCATGTTATAGTCTTAGGTAGAGATTTCAATTTACCAGATATAGACTGGGACACTCAGATGTTTAGGTCGGGTGGTAGGGACAGAGCATCGAGTGACATTATACTGAGTGCACTATCAGAAAATTACCTCGAGCAATTAAACAGAGAACCGACTCGTGGAGATAACATCTTGGACCTATTGATAACAAACAGACCCGAACTTTTCGACTCTGTATGTACAGAACAGGGAATCAGTGATCATAAGGCCGTTGCAGCATCCCTGAATATGGAAGTTAGTAGGAAAGTAAAAAAAGGGAGGAAGGTTTATCTGTTTAGCAAGAGTAATAGAAGGCAGATTTCAGACTACCTAACAGATCAAAACGAAAATTTCTGTTCCGACACTGACAATGTTGAGTGTTTATGGAAAAAGTTCAAGGCAATCGTAAAATGCGTTTTCGACAGGTACGTGCCGAGTAAAACTGTGAGGGACGGGAAAAACCCACCGTGGTACAACAACAAAGTTAGGAAACTACTGCGAAAGCAAAGAGAGCTTCACTCTAAGTTTAAACGCAGCCAAAACCTCTCAGACAAACAGAAGCTAAACGATGTCAAAGTTAGCGTAAGGAGGGCTATGCGTGAAGCGTTCAGTGAATTCGAAAGTAAAATTCTGTGTACCGACTTGACAGAAAATCCTAGGAAGTTCTGGTCTTACGTTAAATCAGTAAGTGGCTCGAAACAGCATATCCAGACACTACGGGATGATGATGGCATTGAAACAGAGGATGACACGCGTAAAGCTGAAATACTAAACACCTTTTTCCAAAGCTGTTTCACAGAGGAAGACCGCACTGCAGTTCCTTCTCTAAATCCTCGCACAAACGAAAAAATGGCTGACATCGAAATAAGTGTCCAAGGAATAGAAAAGCAACTGGAATCACTCAATAGAGGAAAGTCCACTGGACCTGACGGGATACCAATTCGATTCTACACAGAGTACGCGAAAGAACTTGCCCCCCTTCTAACAGCCGTGTACCACAAGTCTCTTGAGGAACGGAAGGTTCCAAATGATTGGAAAAGAGCACAGGTAGTCCCAGTCTTCAAGAAGGGTCGTCGAGCAGATGCGCAAAACTATAGACCTATATCTCTGACGTCGATCTGTTGTAGAATTTTAGAACATGTTTTTTGCTCGAGTATTATGTCGTTTTTGGAAACCCAGAATCTACTATGTAGGAATCAACATGGATTCCGGAAACAGCGATCGTGTGAAACCCAACTCGCTTTATTTGTTCATGAGACCCAGAAAATATTAGATACAGGCTCCCAGGCAGATGCTATTTTTCTTGACTTCCGGAAGGCGTTCGATACAGTTCCGCACTGTCGCCTGATAAACAAAGTAAGAGCCTACGGAATATCAGACCAGCTGTGTGGCTGGATTGAAGAGTTTTTGGCAAACAGAACACAGCATGTTGTTATCAATGGAGAGACGTCTACAGACGTTAAAGTAACCTCTGGCGTGCCACAGGGGAGTGTTATGGGACGATTGCTTTTCACAATGTATATAAATGACCTAGTAGATAGTGTCGGAAGTCCCATGTGGCTTTTCGCGGATGATGCTGTAGTATACAGAGAAGTTGCAGCATTAGAAAATTGTAGCGAAATGCAGGAAGATCTGTAGCGGATAGGCACTTGGTGCAGGGAGTGGCTACTGACCCTTAACATAGACAAATGTAATGTATTGCGAATACATAGAAAGAAGGATCCTTTATTGTATGATTATATGTTAGCGGAACAGACACTGGTAGCAGTTACTTCTGTAAAATATCTGGGAGTATTCGTGCGGAACGATTTGAAGTGGAATGATCATATAAA
This sequence comes from Schistocerca americana, assembly GCF_021461395.2. Classification (NCBI taxonomy): domain Eukaryota; kingdom Metazoa; phylum Arthropoda; class Insecta; order Orthoptera; family Acrididae; genus Schistocerca; species Schistocerca americana. The sequence continues at coordinate 456,910,168 of NC_060130.1, forward strand.
ATTAATTGTTGGTAAGGCGGGTACCAGGTTGAGATTCATTGGGAGAGTCCTTAGAAAATGTAGTCCATCAACAAAGGAGGTGGCTTACAAAACACTCGTTCCACCTATACTTGAGTATTGCTCATCAGTGTGGGATCCGTACCAGATCGGGTTGACGGAGGAGATAGAGAAGATCCAAAGAAGAGCGGCGCGTTTCGTCACAGGGTTATTTGGTAACCGTGATAGCGTTACGGAGATGTTTAACAAACTCAAGTGGCAGACTCTGCAAGAGAGGCGCTCTGCATCGCGGTGTAGCCTGTTCGCCAGGTTTCGAGACGGTGCGTTTCTGGATGAGGTATCGAATGTATTGCATCCCCCTACTTATACCTCCCGAGGAGATCACGAATGTAAAATTAGAGAGATTAGAGCGCGCACGGAGGCTTTCAGACAGTCGTTCTTCCCGCGAACCATACGCGACAGGAACAGGAAAGGGAGGTAATGACAGTGGCACGTAAAGTGCCCTCCGCCACACACCGTTGGGTGGCTTGCGGAGTATAAATGTAGATGTAGATGTAGATGTACTTTTGTTTGTCTGTCTTAAGCGACCTGTAAACTAAAAACCTCGTGCACCGGTTTCGCTTTCTTAGCATCACTAGACACTATTAAAATTATGCGTAAATATCGTTTATTTTAACAAGTTTCTTTTGCTGGCCACTCTCGCAGCTTCTTTATAGAAATTACAGTAGTTCAAAAGAAAAACGCTTTTTCCATTCTGTACATTCAGTTATGTTATTTATCTTGTGCACCAGGACGCTTTTTGCCTTAGTTGCAAGACAACTTCAGTAGGTGTCCTGAAATGTTACATAGTTTTTTCGCTTGGATGTACAGGTTATCGATTACACTTATAGTTTATAGATTAAAGTATATCGTCGAGGTTTTGTAAGAAAATGGAAAAATATTTACAGATCAGCGTCTAATTCATTATTTTCAAGCCAAACAGATTTGTCTCAGGTGGCAAACTGGTTTAAAGCTTGCACTTTTCCGTCTGGGCACTGTTTTCAACGTATAGCATTTTAACTGCTATTTTCTGTGTGTGTAGTGTCATTTGTTTCTGTAAGTGTTGCCAAGTATCTAAGGTTTTGCTTTCAATTGTTTTTTCTGTGACTATATGTGTGCTGATGTAAGTTGTGTGTGTGTGTGTGTGTGTGTGTTTGTGTGTGCACTTTTATTTTATTTTATTGTAGTTTTCTTTTTTTAACACTTACATTTACATCCTTGGATGAGAAATGGGACTTGTGATCATGCATTGGGATTACTGTCTATTATATGATCAGCAAGTGTAAACAGTGAGTCGCCAGTCATATTCACTGGGTCATTTAGTAGTATCTTCCTTTCAGCCTTTATTTTGTATACGTGGTAATTTTCTTATAGAGTCAGGTGATGTCTTTAATACTTGAAAACAGTTTTCCTTATGAATGCTTGCACTGGCACCACATCTAATACGTAAAACAAATGAAAAGACAATGTAACACTGTTTGTGGAACTTCCTGGCAGATTAAAACTGTGTGCCCGACCGAGACTCGAACTCGGGACCTTTGCCTTTCGCGGGCAAGTGCTCTACCAACTGAGCTACCGAAGCACGACTCACACCCGGTACTCACAGCTTTACTTCTGCCAGTACCTCGTCTCCTACCTTCCAAACTTTACAGAAGCTCTCCTGCGAACCTTGCAGAACTAGCACTCCTGAAAGAAAGGATATTGCGCAGACATGGCTTAGCCACAGCCTGGGGGATGTTTCCAGAATGAGATTTTCACTCTGCAGCGGAGTGTGCGCTGATATGAAACTTCCTGGCAGATTAAAACTGTGTGCCCGACCGAGACTCGAACTCGGGACCTTTGCCTTTCGCGGGCAAGTGCTGTACCAACTGAGCTACCGAAGCACGACGCACGCCCGGTACTCACAGCTGTACTTCTGCCAGTACCTCGTCTCCTACCTTCCAAACTGCAGGAGGCTGTTTTATATGAAGATACCTCGATATTTAACGTTATACGAGAATGAAATAGAGGACACAGAAAAATAATCACAGGAATTGAAGAAACTGATGGGACTGTTCTCACAGCGCAGAACGAAATTAAAAAGGAAATTTATGGCCATTTTGCTGCCTTTATGTCGGACAGTGCTCCTAATTACGTAGCACAAGACGACCTGTTGCAATAACTTCAAGGAAGACATATTAATACCGCATCTCGGAGTCTTGCAGTACAGACTGACGACAATTTTCTGGTAGCTGCCAGCGTGAAGAGTCCGAAAGACCAGTTACCTGGTCCAGATGGTGTACCATCAGAGTTTTACAAGGCTTTCCAGATGTAAGTGAATTCCCAATTGCTCCTCATATGTGATGTAATGCATTAATAAACCCTGATTCCTAGAAGGAATTGTCGTACTTATCCCGAAACACCCACACAGAGCGTCAGTAAATAACCTGCGACCTTTTACTCTGCTGAATAGTATTAAAAAAATTATGGAGCGTATACCTGCTCAAAGACTAAAAACAATCATGCATGAAATTCGCTGCCCATATCAAATTACTGTGTGTAAGGACAGATCGGTTATTCAGACTGTGTGCGAATGTAGAGAGATCATAGCGATAGCAGATGTTCTCGCAATTGAGTGTGACATAATGGCGCTAGACTTAGAAATCGCTTTCGACAGCGTGACTCACCACTGCATTCCCGAAACAGTGAGTCCAATGGGCTATCCCCAATTTTTTTTCCGACGTCATTGGTCGGATTCTACATAAAAGCTCATCAAAAACCGTAATTAGTGGCCACCTAACCACGAATCTTGAGCTCACGAATTTTGTATCTAAGGGCCGTCCAATGTCAATGGCCTTGTTCACCATCGGCATTGAATCCCTGCTGGCCACACTGGTGAAACAACTGCGGGAGCCGTGCATACACGGTCAGAATAACATTTTTAAAGTGTACTCGGTTGATGTAGGCCTAACGATTACAAGAGAAATTGAAGCCGAGAAAGCAAATACGAACTCGTATCAGACTCGACGTTAAACAAAAGTCAATGAAGCATCATGACTATATGGTGTGGAATATCTCTGCCTAACGTGGAATAATGAAATGTGGTCACTCATATGGAAATTCTAACTGCCGAATACAGGTTCAATAGAGAGCTAGTGTCAAACAACATAGGGTGAGAAAACTTGATGAAATCCCAAAGGTAGGTAGCCTTAGAAAATACGTAAATCATTTCTAAAATGAACTTTATGGCATTGGTTTTACTGATACCACGTGAAACAGCAGCAAGGATTCTGCCGGCTTTGGGCCATTTCGTAAGTCTTGGTGACATTTTCAAAGTCAGGTGAGACACCTTGACCCTCTCCGCAGGAAACGGGTGACTAAATCTAACTTTGGTGCGAAGTAACGAGCTGTATTAGTGTGCACTACATATAAGCTGTGAAAGAAGGCAAAACACAGTTTACGTCCCACATAATAGAAGAAATTACTCGTCCTGATTTGCACTCACTTGTAGATGGGCTGCACGTTCCTCATGGCTTTAATCGTTTTAAACTGCATTGGAAAGAGCTTAGATATAGTCAACCCACAGTCCAAGATAAATGTAGAAATGTGACTGAAGGGAGGTACATCTATTATGAAAGGGAAATAATTTGGTAAAATATCATTGTCAGTCACTTACCAACATTTGTAAAAGCTTCATGGTACAGACTAGTTAACAAAAAGTCGCAATCAAATTGAAACTTCACGCTGTCAGTCTAGCGGATGCCCCACCGTTCGAGGATTTTTGCTTAACAGATACCGAAGAACATAGATCTGTTTGCACTACAGTGAAGAAAATCTGGCAACTCATCAGGCAAATATTAGGATAACGTGGACAGCACCCAACACTATCATGACTGTAGATTTTTTTGAATCTCAGCAGTGTGCCCAAGATATACATAGAAAAGAATGTTGTAAAGCCAAACAGTACATTACATCCCGACCGAAGAAAATAAAGCAAAGAAAGTTCCGTTCATACCTTGTTATTCTGTACCACAAACTAATGAAGGCAAATTCTGTAAGAAACAGTTTGTCAGCTTTTAAAAAACAGTATTTTGTGAAACCACTTTGAATGGAAACAGATCAAAACAAGACCTAAATAGTAGCCTTTTGTTGATTAATTTCTTCTCATAGTTCGTTTTCCACGGCGTCTGGAAAGGGAACAGCCATTTCCTATGCACCACTCAGATCAGCTCTTTTAATTTTATGTTGAACCTTTCATAGAAGAATACTTCGTCATCCTGACAGATGAAGTCAGTTACATTTTTTCCTACTTTTAATTGTGTAAAAATTTTCATCGAGAAAAAGAAACGATTAAGTTAATTTATACTCTTTTACGATGCATTCATCGTCATCTGCCGCAGCCTAGATGGTGGTACGGAGCTTCCGGCGAGTGGCGTCCTCAGAGTTAATTTCAACATAAAAACCTCAGAAAACTGGTGCACCGGATGAATCACTAATTGATTGTCGAGTGAACTGGTAAACAAATCTCCACGGGACGAATTTTGAGCTGCGACTTTTCCCATGGAGTGATGGACATCAGGCAAAGACCGAAAAACTACGCCGGCCGGTGTGGCCTTGCGATTCTAGGCGCTTCAGTCTGGAACCGCGTGACCGCTACGGTCGCAGGTTCGAATCCTGCCTCGGGCATGGATGTGTGTGATGTCCTTAGGTTAGTTAGGTTTAAGTAGTTCTAAGTTATAGGGGACTGATGACCACAGATGTTAAGTCCCATATTGCTCAGAGCCATTTGAACCATTTTGAACCGAAAAACTAAGAGAGATAATTTCTATTTACTGTTCTCCCAGTAACATATGCCCACAACAAATTAAGGAAACGGCATCGAAGTCAGACCGAGAAGGTACGTATAGCCAAGGACGGGCTGCCGAGCAGGAAGGAGGATCCGGAAAAAAGCCGAAAAATATTGCTATCAGGAAGTCTGAAAGTTTTTAATTCAACGCCTCAAACAGCTGGTGCGATTTATTCAAGGTAAACACCAAAATTCGGCAACTTCGTGTCACCAAATACACAGCTCTAATGAGATGCTTAGGTCTGATGAACTTTTGGAAACAGCGATATTCTTTCAATTTGAAATCTTCACTGCAATTCGACCCTGATTTAGCCACAGGTGTTGATCAAAGAGAACGTATCACATCTCTATTAAGAGAATGTTATCGTTTTCAGATGAGAAAGTTACAGAAATAGATGTCGGCAGAATAAAACGAAGAAATCTGTCGTCAATTCTTGGACAAAGTTTTGCGACCTTACGTGGACAAACCGGACAACTACGCAACTCCGAGGAGCACCCGCGCTCTTACGGTTCGGTACAAACTTAAATATGTGTGTGTACATAATAATAATAATAATTTCTTGTGGCACAATAGCCTGGCGCAAGTCTTTCTCTCGGTCGCCACTTGATAGCTTGCAGGTCCTCAACGTACCCCTGTTATCCAACCTGGGCAAGAGAACCTAAAGTTTAACGTGGAATCCGAACAACGTGTAGTTTCTAGTGCCTCCACACATCGTTATGAGTTGAAGGCTGGGTAAAACGAAGACTGACAGATATGTTGTCCCAACGAGATTCCCGGGTGTGTGGCCGAGCGGTTCTAGGCGCTTCATTCTGGAACCACGCGACCGCTTCGGTCGCAGGTTCGAATCCTGCCTCGGGCATGGATGTGTGTGATGTCCTTAGGTTAGTTAGGTTTAAATAGTTCTAAGCTCTAGGGGACTGATGACGTCCGATGTTGAGTCCCATACTGCTCAGAGCCACTTGAACCATTAGAACCCAACGAGATTCGATTCCGCAACATATTGGTTTCCAGGCACACACTTTATCGCGAGACCACCATGTCCGTCGTGTGTGCAGGGTGAAGACAAAATGCTGCACTTTGCGATCAGCATGCTGTTCCTCATCCCAATTCAGGACAAGAGTGCATCCAGCAAAACCTATCCTCGGAAGTAGATTTAATTGAATTCCGATTTAAGAAAACAAGGCTCTGGCAACGCTGTAACTGTGTGTAGCATGGCCAAGAACAGGTAGATTGAGCTCTGTGCCGTACTGGAGCTGTCTCATTGGCTTAGTGAGGCGATGATATGCTATTGAGAAAGGATACGCAGACCCACCGATGTTCGAGTCGCGTTCGCGACGAACTTTTTTTTCGGTTAAACCAGTAAACTGGATCCAATTTACACCTCTGTCTTCCATCTTGTGTATTTCTTTTCGTTACTGTTAGATTTGCTTAAAAGTTAAGACATAACATGAATTTCTTACAGACGTAAGTGACCACTTTGTTTCGTTCATGACACAAATAACGCCAATTAAAATGATAGTGGATTCAGTAACATCATCTGTATCCAAGGATATACAAAAGACAAATTAGTAAGCTACGCTAGATTGTACCTTACGGTACGCATAGTAATTCCATTCTGTTCCGTTGACGCGCAGGCTTATCTTAACAGAGCCGGTACGTACACGTACAAGCTACATTTACCTTAGGGCAGCTTTTCAGAGCGACAACCTCGCATCTGCCACTACATCGCCACTCGCTGGATGATACATACTGAAGCCTACGCACCACACCTGCATCCACCTTTCCCGATGCCCCACGCCCCGAGTTATAAGGACGTGTACATCCATGGTTTGGGTACTACAAACTTGTCCCCAAAAAAAAAAAAATTTTGGCGATTATGGTCTGGGGAACGTGGAGGTCAGAGCACTGGACCTCCACGACCAACCCAAACCCTGGAAAACGTTCATTTAAACAGTTAAGCACGTTCATTCCAAAGTGTGGCCGAGAACAATCATGCTGAAACCATAGCCGTCGGCGAACACCAAGTGGAACGCTTTCTAATGTGTCATGCAGAGTATTGCAAAGAAACGTACGATACAGGGGTTCATTCAACTTGCGTGGCAATAGGTAAGGGCCCAAAAGCACTCCTCCCACGATTCCAAGCCACAAGCTTATGCCAAAGCGGACCTGAAAGCAACGTTTACGGGTGACATGTGGTTGTGTTCCGGCCAATAATGACTATTGTGGAGGTTAAAAATATCTTCACGAGAGAAGCTAGATTCTTCAGTCGCTATCACGTTATTTATAAAAGGTTCGTCATCTTCCACTTGCTGCAAAAGCCACTCAGAAAACTGTACTCGTAGAGTGCGATCAGCTGGCTGAAGATGTCGAGTTAACGTGAAATGATTTGGATGCAGTTCTAAGCTAAAAGCCATATCAGAAATACGTTGTCAAAGATTATACTGAGGGACAACAGTCGCGCAGAATATATCGATATGGTGAGGCCATGAAAACTAGCGTCAAATGCATGGACACGTTAAATGATATACAGAGCACTCAGAAGTAATCTGAAAACCTTGTAATGGTGTTTGCAGGTTAGGTTGTTGTAACAAATAATTGTTAAGTATACATTCGAGACATTTCGCCATTCCCGAATTAATTAGCATTGAAGTTAGCCAGTCAGGCCGCTGCGGGCGCAAATTCAAGTGACCCGCCACAAACGATGTCTCAAGACGTGATCTTCTCTTTGTTTCTTAAATCCGAACAGGAGAGTATTACAAAAACTGGACATAGAACGGCTGTAAGGATCGAACACAAACCAAAAGCTGAGCACCTCGTGCGCTGTCATCTACGCTCTGAGAACAACTGGCACTAATTGTGTCTAGTGGGCCGCTTGAATTTACGCGCGCAGCGGTCTGATTGGCTAACTTTAGTGCTAATTACCTCGGAAACAGCGCTACGCATCGAGTTTTTTTCTGATCAATTATTTCTCAGCACAACCTGCCCTACAACACTCTTACAAGATTTTCAGTCTATTTCTGACCTCCCTATTTCTGCATCGTGTTTCTAAGTTAATTTGTAAAACAGAAATACAAAAAAATTCTAGCTGTGTGTCAGAATTGCCTTATAATCTTATGTCATTCGTCAGTGGATAGTATAATAACATTTGCCTTTCGACTATACAAGTGTGATACACCTTCTCATGTATTTACAAAATGTATTCGATGTGCCAAAGGGCAAAGAATATATCAAGAACACGGTGGTTCCTCTGATTGAATATGAAACGCTTGCTTGTAAATTTATTAGTGAACTGAACTAGAACAATGACACGTACTTGCTCCTTTTTTCTGTGTTATCGAACAGCGATGATGACTAGCATTGTAATTATCACTCTTTACAATAAGTATACTAGGCTTTCGCAGATGAGTGGTCAGTGCGGCTGAATGCGGGCTTCGATTCCTCGAACTGCCAGGAATGTTTCCATAGTAGGTCGACAGGTACGGGGTACACGCTCCCTCGTGAAGTCTACTAAGGAACTACTCGACCGAGTAGTAGCGGTTCCAGAGTCAAGAAACCCGACAACGTTTGGCAGACCTGTGTGCTGACCACAAGCTTCTCCATACCCCATGACCCCATTGGCAGAGGATGACATGGCGGTAGGTCAGGCACGATTGGCCTATCTTGGGCTAGAGCGTGCACCATCAGTTGTCCCTTACAATAAACGAAGATCATTTTACGCTTGTCCTTCCGTATGGAGAAAATAATGACGCTTTTTTGGTGGCACAGATTGTTGTGCTTACGATGATTCAAACGCCCTACTGTCAAGAATGAATAACTGACTACGGAAACCTTTGCTCCCAAGCGTAACATCTGGCTCTATACCTTACGTATCCTATCGCATCCAATGTTACGTTTGTAACTTCGTCACTCGTCTTAAAGTACACCAAATAAAAACCACATACTTTTTAAACTAGATATGGTTGTGGCTCCATATGGCAAACTAATTGTGAGAATAGTTCATCTTTTGTCAGGGAAAAGATTATTTTAACACTTTCTCTTAAATATTTCCGGGGTAGGATGCCTAGCAGTTAATTGAGTTATGTATATTTCCAGTTGATTTACAGTTCCTAGAATACTGAAGTTCTAATATCTCTTTGAAATAACATTTAAGCTGGATGTAGTACTAATTCGTTATGTAGATATAGACGTACCAATTATGACAACACATTTTCCCCTGCTCTGTTCCTCTTATTAATGGCAATCGTCAATATACAATCAAATGTAGCCGTAGATTTTCTTGTTGGAAGAGAAAACAGCAGAGATGCCCGGTCCGCTTTCAACGGAGCTTAAAGATTGATGCGTTGGAGGGGAAAACTTTCGACCGTTTGTGTCACACGGAAATAGAGATATCCAGTCTTACGACAGGTTCCCCGCGTGCACGACCCATTGCTCGTAACAGCAGCTCATAAAACTCTCAGGAGGGTCAATGTCAGACGTGGTGAGCGCTGTCGCGGTGGGCCTCTTCATCCCCCAGTACAAATAACCTTATGCCATAGTTATATTTCTCAGAATGAAAACTAGGGGTTTATTGCCACATCTTTCTGCCGGAATCTGCATCCAGCAACAAGATATAATAACTCCAAGAGCCGATATTCTTTCTCTAAAATTCACTTATATAGTTCTTTGAACACAAAAACATTAAAAATTTGGAATCGATGCGTGTGCCGTTTAACCAGAGCACCCGTTTAAAAAATTTAGCATCGATGCGTGTGCCGTTTATCCAGAGCACCAGTTCATTAACTTCAGAATTCTGGAGAGTACTTTGGTTAACACGTCTTCCACATGCAGAAGTCCACTTTAAATTCATTATTCCTAAAAAAATCTCAAAAATGCTTTATCTTTTATCAATGTTAAAATAGAACAATCAGCTGTGTGTCGAAAATGAGATTTGTTGAGAACTATTTGGTACTTACAGCTGATGCAAAATAATAACTTGTAAAGCCGTACAAGTAGAGAGCAATGTCGTATAAATATTGCAATTACTCTGAGTAGCAAACTAATTACTACCTCCAAATTAAGTGATCATTTTATTACGGTATATTTAAATGTATATTCAACTGCCAGAGTTCAGGAGATATATGCGTCACAGGTGTGTTTCATGTTGGATAGCTTACATATCGTTTATTGTATTGTTTCATACAATATCATGGAAGCTACACGTTCTATTAATCAAGAAAGTAGCTGAGACAAGATTCGGAAACAATCTCAGTTAGAAGTTTTTTCACACAAGAAAGGTCATCGCTAACCTAATTATATAATTCTGGGATCACAGAGCTGCATCATTTTCACAGTAAACTTAAAGAGCGTGAAATTTAATGTTGATTTAGTTGCTTATACGACATAATAGTCTTGCAATACTTTTTTTTACGTTTGGCTGGAAAGATGTATAATGTGAAAAGAGTTTAAGCATATTATACCAAAACTGCCTGAGCACAACAAATAGAGTACGAGTCGATAATCACTTCACAACGATAACTGAAAAAGGATTGTCAGATTTGGCGAACACTACGGGTAGAGAAATGAAATAGTTTATTCACAAAACCGCCTCGCCTAGAGACAACAACGAATAATGTTTGAGCTGGGGTGTTCTTCTCCTAATCTCGATTCTTGACCCCTCTCAGCCTGCGTCAGCGCCCTTAGCTAAATCGCAGACGAGAGTCGATCCAAGTTTATCACCAAAATTCACCGACTTCCTCACTAGTAGAACGATGTGGATTGGCAGTGAGCAGGAGAACTATTCAGTTTCCCTTTCATCTCATCTTTACTTAATCCCACCATAGCTAGTAGAGTCAAGTGTCACTTTTCAGTGTCGGGATATGGGTAAAATCTAATGAAATGTGAAACAGTAAACGCTCAGTTCGCTGAGCGCTCTTCTATTAGCCAGATGCAACTTGCAGTATGGGAGGGGAAGTTTGTCAGAAGACAATCTAGAGAGCAACCAAAAAGAGCATCCTCTATCTCCTGTTACAAAGTGAGCGAATCTGTACTAACCATAATGTGGTGCTGTATTTCTTACTGCAATGTTTATTCTAAATGAATAACGAGTGGGTTACGACGTTGGCTAAGTCACTAGCCTTAGGAGAAGGCGGGTTGGAGTACGAGTACATTAGCCGCCTTTGACTGTGTACAAAAATTTAATGTTTTAATCCAGTGTCACTGTCGTTCCTCACATTGTACTCCGTCTATGGTGACGTAAAAGTCAACGAGATATAATGTCCTAACACTGTTTGCTTCCTTTGATTGTTTTCTTTCTTGCACTAGTTTTCAAAAGCAGAAAATATCTGCGTATTACGGAAATTATAAATAAAAATCACTGGGTAAATCCCCTTAAAAATTTAGTGATGTGTTTGTTTGGGGTGAACGACAACAAAATCCTCACAGTGACAACATACGCTAAGGAAAGTGATTAAATGAAATAAAACGGTCAAAATTTCCACTTTAATTAAAATGGAATACACACACAAACATCGCGTTACCTATCAGCTCTAGAACTATGATAAAAAATAGGGATCCACGAGAGATTGATTTACAAGGACTCGGAAAGAACAAAACAGCGCTACTCGTCTTACTAAGGAACACAGTTCTGTAGATTAGATTAGATTAGACTTACTTTCATTGCAATTGATTCATAGTGAGGAGGTCCTCCAGGATGTAGAACATGTCAGAAAAACAACAATACATTGCAAATATTTACAACTAAAACAAATAAACTGCTCGATTCTGATCTATGCTGATGACACTTGTCATCACATAAGAACAGATTCCAGCGCTGAAAAACAGCAGCATATTAAAACGCCACGTAAAACAGTTACTTACTAATGCAACCACTGTCGTCTTTGTTTTCCTATCAGACGCTGTACAATAGTAGTGTGTCGGGGTGTAAGGCTAGTTCGCGTCCGTAGTAGAATACTACACGTGCACCCTGGGTAACGCTAAATGAACTAGCACTAAAGGCAACCAGATAATCCACATAATCCTGTGCTGGATCTCCTGGTAAACACATCATGAGTGATACCGACCAAATGAACGATGAAGAATTGACTAGAGCACTCGGACCGTGCCTCCGAGTCTGCCACCTAAACATTGAAGGCATAAGTAGGAGCAAATGTGAATTTCTCCAGAGAGTTCTCACTCAGAACAAAATCGACGTAGTCGCGATACAAGAGACTCATGCGGAAAACATAGATCAGCTGGCCTCTAGAGGAAAAATCCCTGGATTCGAGATACTGGGAGCCACCTATCACCGTAATTACGGCGTGGCAACCTACATACGAAATAAGATAGAAAATGCTTCCCTGTGTAAGATATCTACAGACAACAACATACATGAAGTTGCTGTCAAAATTGGCGAGACCATTATAGTTAACATCTATAAGCCTCCCGGCTGTCCATGGCCTCCAGAAGTACTCCAAGAATATCCCCACCCTGCTGTCTACGTAGGAGACTTTAATAGTCACCATGAGAACTGGAAGTACGCACGAAACGACCAGAACGGTGAATCCCTGATGAGCTGGAGTGAGGAGACTAACACCCACCTGATTTTCGACGCCAAGGACCGCGGAACATTTCGATCAGCAGCATGGAGACGAGATTATAACCCTGATTTATGTTTTGTCACTAAAAACAAAAACAACCAACCGCTAGCCGCAACTCGTGAAGTCCTGTCTGATTTCCCACATAGCCAGCATCGCCCTGTTATCTTAAAAGTCGGAATTAACATCCCAATCATAAAATCCTTTCCTCGCCCACGATGGAATTTCCAGAAGGCAGACTGGGCCACCTTTGCAGAAAACCTTGACAAGTGTCTAGGTTGGATACCCCCGACTAGGGACAACTATGACAGATTTGTGGGAGCAGTCATCGCCACGGCTAAGAGGAATGTACCCAGAGGCTACCGGAAAGAGTACATCCCTGGCTGGAATGAGAGATGCGAAGACCTGTACCAGGAATTTACCAAAACCAACAACCAAGAAATCGCGGACGAACTGTTGCACAGCTTAGACGCAGCTCGACGGGAAAAATGGATGGACACCGTGGAGAATCTAGATTTCACTAAATCCAGTAGGCAAGCATGGACCCTACTCCGTAACCTGGGAGGCAGTAAACGTAAAATAAAAGACACCCACCCGATAACCCCTAACAAAGTGGCCACACATATAGTTAGAACCTCAAGAGCACCAAGGGACAGAACACACACCACGACCGTCAAACGTGAATTAAGATCCTTAAAACAAAGGGCATCGCCTACCTCCGAATTTTCACAGCCTATCACAGCGGAAGAAGTTGCAGCAGCCTTGTCAAAAATCAAAAGTGGCAAGGCTCCCGGCTTCGATGGCATCCACCCGGAATTCCTACTTCACTGTGGAAAATATACTAGAACATGGCTCGCAAACTTCTTAACAGATATTTTAGAATTGGGTAATATCCCACACCAGCTTAAACGAGCAAAGATTATAGCGATACTAAAGCCAGGCAAACCTAATGACATGCCCCAAAACTACCGCCCTATCGCTCTGCTGAACTGTGTCTATAAGCTGTTGGAACGTATCATCTACAACAGAATAAGCGGAAAAATTCTTGAAGTGGTACCGATTGAACAGGCAGGTTTTCGACCCAACCGCAGTTGCACCGACCAGATCCTCTCCCTAGCAACTCATATAGAGGCGAGCTTTCAGAAAAAACTCAAAACATCAGTAGCCTTTATTGACCTATCAGCCGCTTATGATACCGTTTGGCGACAAGGCCTGATATTTAAGTTGCTGCGGGTCATACCATGTAATAAGCTGGCCAACCTCATTGATAACATGCTCACAGATAGAAGTTTCAGAGTCATAATGGGCGACTTAAAAAGTGACCAAATGAAGCTCAACAATGGTTTACCACAAGGCTCCGTTCTGGCGCCATTGATGTTTAACCTCTACATATCTGACTTACCTGAAATCACTTCTCAAAAATTCGGATATGCCGACGACTGGGCAATAGCTGCAAGAGGCAGATCAATGGAGGCAACGGAAAACACATTAACTGCGGATCTAACAAAGCTGGGAGATTACTTCCGAAGGTGGAGATTACGGCCAAACGCAACAAAAACGGAGGTGACATGCTTTCACCTCGACAATGCCCAAGCAAAAAGAAAGCTCAACGTTCATTTCGAAAACAGGCAGCTAAACCATAACAATTACCCCAGATATCTAGGCGTCACCTTTGACAGAACCCTAACATTCAAGGAACACCTACGTAATACAGCCGCAAAACTTAAAACTCGAAATAATATCATACAGAAGCTATGTGGGACCACGTGGGGCTCTTCCGCGGCTGTGCTGAGATCTTCGGCTCTGGGACTTGTCTACACAACAGCAGAATATGCCGCACCGGTATGGCTAAACAGTAAACACACAGGCTTGATCGATGCTCAACTAAACTACACAATGAGGATGATATCAGGAACAATAAAGCCAACGCCTTTACACTGGCTACCTATACTGAGCAACATTCCCCCACCGGACCTGCGCAGAGAGAACGCTCTCTTACGTGAGTATGGAAAAGTGCTGAACAACGAGAAACTGCCAATCCATAAGGATGTTCTTGCCCTGGAGATGAACAGATTGCGCTCAAGACACCCCTCTTTAAAAAAGGCAAAAAATACGCATCCTCTCAACCCGGATTATGGCAACCTCTGGAAAATGCGGTGGAGAGAATCTGTGCCCCAAAACCTGCAGAATATGCCATGCATCAATGTCCAACCACCAGGATTCAATTTGCCAAGGAAAACTTGGACGACCCTGAATCGAATTCGGACAAACAACGGCAGATGTGCAGACAGCCTCCACAGGTGGGGTAAAATCACCACCCCGAGATGTGACTGCGGTGCGGACCGGCAGACGATTCGTCACATCGTGGAAGATTGCCCTCTGAGACGTTTTGCAGGAGACCCCAATGAGTTTCTGACCGCAACTGAAAGTGCAATAGATTATGTCACAAATCTGGATGTTTGTTTGTGAACTTTTGTTTGTTATATACACTATTTTTAAACACTTTTATATCTACAACTATATGTTACACACTGTGACTACTCTTTATTTCTGTGTCTTATGATTTTTATGTCTTTTCTATATGATGTGTTATATGCCATAAGCTAAATAAATAAATAAAATAAGTAGTGTGTCTGGCTGAATACCGGACTACATAACAATATGCGAACAACTGTGAACACTGAGCCGTGGGGGGGGGGGGGGGGGGGGGGGGGGGGGGGGAACTGGGCAGCTGGAAAACGCAAAAATGTTCATAAGTCTGACCACATTAATCTTTTCATCCCTTTAAATAGTGGACAGGTCCTCCATTTAAGATTTCTTCTATCCTTCCATCGTAATACGATATATACTGTTAAAATGTTACATAAGGCGGTTCTTAAACCACAAAATATTGGGGGTGAGGGAGACACTGTGTTCTTTCGCTGAAGTATTGCCCAGTATGGATCAGAGTAACTTCACCCTTTGGAGTCAAAGACCGCAGCCTTTGACACTCATTGGATGTTGCCACTATACAGACGTTGTGGATGACAATTTCTTGTTTTGCGACACCATGAGAAGTTGGTCTGTAAAACAGCAGTAGGGCGGCTCTACTTGCACTACATGAATTGTGACTTACAATTACTTCTTGATATTCATCTCTTGTATGGAAAGTGTCTCGAGTACTGCAAAGTGTGGCTATCGATTGCATGTGAGGCCCAGAAACTTTAGAAAAGGATTCTTCGATTTTATTTCAGAAACATTAAAAGGAGAACGAAAATAATTAAAAAGAACTCAGCTGACAACTTTCTTCACTACCCATTCTACTTTTTTTAAATTTTCAGTTATAACTTACCGGCTTTTCTTGCGAATGAAAACGGCGTAATTGCCCACAGACAAATATTTTCTATAACGTGCGACCTCAGTCTATTAATACCAATGATTAAGAAAGTGACACTATAAACACCACCTCAAGAGACAAAAAAAATGTTCAAATGTGTGTGAAGTCTTATGGGCCTTAACTGCTAAGGTCAACAGTCCCTAAGCTTACACACTACTTAACCTAAATTATCGTAAGGACAAACACACACACCCATGCCCGAAGGAGGACTCGAACCTCCGCTGGGACCAGCCGCTCAAGAGACACCTTTATCATGTTCAAATCGGCCAGAGATGGCAGTGTTGTCTCCATATTTAGAGAGAGAAGGTGACATATAAAATCGAGAATACTACCCCAGAAGCCCCAGTCACGGAACTGTCCGAAAATATTACACTGGTAAGTGGTATCCTAGGTCTTCTCAGTATCCAAAACAAACACCTATTACGTTAAGTCTGTCAAAATACACAGTCACACAGGAAGGTCCATCAGAATCAGGTTACCTATACTGAGAGGACATGTAGGCGAGGCTAAAGAGCGCGGGTTACACAGGCGGTTCGATGCTGCTGGAATCGTGACACAAGGGGCATCGTGGCGTTAGTGCGAGGGTTTGGAGCTGTCACATCAGAGTACTCCAAACCTGAACCTCTTCTACTGGTGGGATATACCGATCACGAAAAACTACGCGGATGTCAGAAGAGCAGGAGGTAAACTGAATTATCACTGCGCATGGTTTTCCAGGACAAGCGGCGTTGCAAGGCGGGGCGTCGCGTGAGGGAGCGATAGGGCAGAAACCCAAGGACTGAATATTATTTCAGAGTCACCGCATGAGTAAAACCAGTAATAATCTACACAAGAGACAGTGGCAGCACATGAGAAATGAGGATGTCAATTTCAAGACCCATCCTTTTGGCAAATTGTATCTTATGTAGAGACGATGGATGATTAAATGTACTTCTGGCCTTTAAAAATTATAACTTCAAGGCGTCTCTTTGCGTTCATAACAAGCAAAGCGTACACTGATAGCGCTTGACAGCACTATCGTAGAGGAAGATAATTTCTCTTTATTAATGCACCATTTTTTTAAATGTGCTGGAATATTGAGTCCGACGGCTGAAAACATTTTTAAGTATAAAGTAATTTTGAAAACATGAAATATAAATTCAGTATGGGATAAAATATTAGAATAGGTGTCTGTAGATGTATAATTCTTCTTGGGATTGAATCGTTAGTGGTGATTAATGCTTATTTTGTTCACTTCGTCATAATGAAATGCAGATAAATCATTAAATAAGAAGTCACAAAGAAATATCACCACGTAAGAGCTTGTGAAATTGTAGTTCTGTCTGATGTATCATACTTTCAATAACGAGAATTGTAGTTTTTTAATTTTTAAAGTCCTCGGGTAACACATAAGCGTGATTTACCAATAGAAAGTAGTCCAGTTGGTATATGGGTACCACAGCGCAAAGGCGAGTAATGTGAAATGTTTATGGGAATTAATTTAGCTGTAACACGTACGAAAAATGCATTTTGTTTATAGTTTGGGATTGACAAATGGAAGCCAGTTCATGAGTGGCAGCCCTATAGGCCAGCGTCAGTAAGCTCTCCGACCTCGATGAAGCAATATCCGTTTAGATGTGCTGCGGTTCATTTTGTACCAAAAGTGTTTCAAAACCAACAATGTGAAAGGTGTAACTTCTTGTAAATCTTCCACACGAGTTCGTGTACTTACGTTTTCCACATCCAATTGGTGGAATATACCTCTGGAAAGCAGCGTGTAGTTGAAGACTAATAAAATTTTATCGTAGATTCCCGGACTTTGAAATATCTTCCATAATAAATTTTTCGGTCCTGAACTCTGAGCAATTGCGTTGTGTTCAACATTTCGTGAATTACCGCTCGAGATCTGTCAGTTGACAGATGGCACTTAAATAAGGGCGAACTGAAGAAAAGATTACTAAACAGTACTCAAACGTTGTTAAGAGTGTTTTATTTCACCAACCTCACCCTGCCTGCATTTCAGTCACTTATCTAGAAGGCAACAGAACATAGAGGAAGGTCACAGCGAGAAGGACTGACATCTGCCCACATTATCCTCTCATCATTGTTCACATCTAAGCATGTTATTCACTGTAGAATGAAGAACGCAGATCGTAATTCCATCCACTTCTGTGGTGTCTGCATGTATAAGAGTCTCAGCTAGTGGACACAGAAATGCCACGTAAGACTGCTCTAATGCAAAATGCCCACTTTTCCTACAGGGATAGAGACAAAAGAAAAATAGTATCATGACATGATCTCAATGCCCGTCAGTAATAACTTGATCGAGACACACATACTAAGCGCAGTGGATATATTTTGGAATCTTAAATGCAATTGCTATTACTTTATTTATCTCCGATCATTCGCGAATGAAAACCACGCTGAAAATCCGGTAAAACTTTGCACAAGCATTTTGAGCTGTGCCTCTACTATGGACACCTACCGCATCACGTTGCACTCCTCGGTTCTGAGTGCATAGGCTCTGAGCACTATGGGACTCAACTGCTGAGTTCATTAGTCCTCTAGAACTTAGAACTAGTTAAACCTAACTAACCTAAGGACATCACAAACATCCATGCCCGAGGCAGGATTCGAACCTGCGACCGTAGCGGTCTTGCGGTTCCAGACTGCAGCGCCTTTAACCGCACGCCACTTCGGCCGGCTCTGAGTGCATAATGAACAAGTAAAGACGCCTAGAAAATATTATCTTCCGCCAAGTTTGATGTGCTGCCGAGAGGATTCGTCTGATCAATGTACCTGTCACGCATTTCCTTCTTTGTGATTATTTTTGGCTCTATAGTGCAGGTGCAGCGAAGACGCACCTGCAGCGTTTTCAGTGGGATCTGTTTGATCACCTGCCGTACTACATAAACCTGGCTCCTTCTGATTTTCGTCTCTTCGCTCATATGTACTTTTGGTTGTGAGGTTAACATTCTGGCACTGATAAAGAGCTGCAAAACAGCGTTGGAAATTGGCAGAAATCACTTTCGACGACGAGGGTGTGGGAAATTTGGTACTAATCTACGACAGATGTCCAAGTCGGAACGGTGACTATGTAGAGAAGTAGCTGGAAGGTGTAAAAAATGTTAAAAATAATACATTTTTGATTTTCACTGTGGTTTCCAATTCACGTCCGATCAAAGCTGAAAAGAAACCACCCTGGTAATTTACTACAGTTTAACGAGCAATCTTCTCGTCACTGAATATGACATTCCATTCAATGAATATTTTCTAGATTATGCATAATAATGAAAACACTGTGTATGATTATGCTCTTGACTAAGAAGCATAATACTTTGATACGAAGAGTATTTAATACGCTTCTTCCGTAGACATTGTCCGGAACGTGGTATACCAACTTCCGTTAAGAATTTCTCAACGCCAACTTACCTTCTGGAATCTTAAGACATCTATTTGAATGATGCAAATGATTTCTTTTATTCGTAGTTATTTGTACAAGATGAGAAAAATCTCTCATCGAAGGAAGCAGATTTCTCAAGACTCAAAGCTATGCGCCTGTATCATTGCTATACGAGGCAATAATACATTCCTAATTTTATTTAATTTTGTGAGATAATGAAGTGAAGATAAAGACTGAAGATTTGATATTAAGCTGTGATTATTATTAAAGTTCAAAAGATACAGGTAGATTACTTAGAAAATCAGAATTACTCTTAAAATAGTCACATGGTGTCCACTCTTCTATTAGGCTACGTTTAAAAATTATTATTGAAGAATTTTTAATAAATGAGAACTTTAACACTCATTTGGTTATGAAAAAATATACCTATAGAAAACACGAGAGTGATAAATATGAGTCGAAGACTGCAAGCCCCGTACCATGAGTCATCATGCTCCGATTCAGACAAGAACAGTACATCGGTTTTTCAAACATCGTTCATCAATGTTACAAATCGATGAAGGATCACCTGATTCACGCCGCTCAGATAGTACAGTTGAATACTACTCACGAGTGACAGACACATGAAACTTAATAAATGGAAGTTGGCAGTGTAACAGATAACGTTCAAACTACCTTCACTAAAGTGCCATCACTAGTCTTCAGAATACAGTGCTTCATTGCTGACAAAAACGAGTATAACGAAAGATGGAGACTGAATGACATTACGTGCGTTTATTACCAGAGAAGACGAAATTCCTTTGGTAACATTCATTTCCCGTATGTATTTCTCGTCGTTGAAGACCCTGCATTGAATGTTTGTAACCATATGTCAGCCAGAACTGTTGGTCTCCATGGTCGTAACCGTAAATTCAGTATTAGCTTCGTGGGAAGCTGAACCGCACCTGTCGCACATTTTTTGATTTTTAAACTCCAATGAGCTTTGTCCTGATTTTTAGCACTTGAAGTAGCACATTGGCATTGTGTCCTGATACTTTCGGTACATTGAAGGTAATAACAACGTAGCGCTGTGTTCTAGCTCGAGGGACACTCCGTAATATTCCTGACTTCTCTTATACCATGATCTCCCTATTTCATTTGCAGCTGTTTACATTTTCGAATGACTAACAAAGTACTGCCTGCACTGTGGGAAATGGAAAGTGCTATACCATGAACACCTTGACAGAACGCTACCAACTTATACTACAGTATTTCCTAGCCTGTTGAATATGTTGATTAAAATTTGATCCTTACGTGAGCCTATGCTCAGTATTTTCAGTACATAGAGATGTCATGCCTACAGATGAATAGAGTAGAAGATAATTATTTGATATGTCAAACGTTACTGGAATGTTTCAGCTGGAGATAGCAACGAAGAATGCACAGAGAATGAGCAAGCGCTACCTATCGCCGTCTTTCGGTCACTATGGAAGGTGGTTGAATAGGTGTGAGGGACATGGCAGCAACATACGGATCAATTTTACGGACAGTTGGTTGTAGTGAGATTTTTATAGAACAAGTGATGAAGAGATGGACACACAGCAAGACTGGCTAGAGGAGGAGGACTGGTCCATCCAGAAAGACTGCAGCACGAAAAGATCTTTGTTTGACTTGTTAGACTGGCTGTGATGAATAGATGGATGACAACTGCACAGCTAACAGGTAGACAGTTATCAGCAACCGTTGGGAGCAGATTACTGGAAGTTTTGTTGAGATTTCGAATTGCCATGCGTCGTTTACTGCTGACAACAGAGACTGGCATAGTGTACAGTCATAGTCAACTGGAACAATGGAGAGCATTCTGTGCTATACAGCGATGAGTCCCGCTTCTGATTGTTGTGGACAGATGGAACCAAACGTGCCTGTTGTAGACGATCTGGTAAGAAGTCACAATAAGAAGCGAGTCTCGAGATCCATTCATCTCCAACACATGGCTTCATGATGTGGGCAGCTAATTGACATGATAACGGGACTGGTTTGGTAGTTGTTGAATGGACGCAGAATACCCACCATTATGTGTTAAGAATAGTAACAACGTTACCATACATATTATTATCAGATTATCAAATGGAATATTCCAAAGGATTATGCAAAACTCTACACTGCAGCTTTCACTACAAATGCATTGAGGTACGTATGGATCCTTGTTGGCCTGCTCGGCTCCCTGATTTGTCACCAATAGCATATGTCTGAGATGGGACGGGAGGGAACATTGTTTTCAACCAAGTCCAGCCAGTAATCTACATGAACTAACACGGCATGTGTTTCAGGTATGAAAAGATGTTCCACCAGGAGACATTCCGAAGCTTTTTCTATTCATACCACAGGAAATGGAAGATTTTATTAATGCTCGTAGAGGCCATTCTTCATAATGATGTTGTTGATGGACGTAATCACTAACGGCATAAAAGTCTGATAATTTAATGCGTGCTATGTAATATTAATCTCCAAAAAGTTGAAAGCCTATTACTGCATTAATTTTTAACCAGCGCGTTCATAAAACAGTGCGAGTCGCAGTTTTAATGCCCTGAAATATTCCCTGTTCATGAAATCTGACCCACCTGTGAAAGAAAACGAGATCTTATTAACTTTATTGTACTCGTATATTTCGTAGAGACATGGAATTCCTCATAGCATAACGAAATAATTACTAGTGATTTAACTTAATACAAACCAAGATAAATACTCTTACGGCAGATGTTATTCGCTACCGTTCTATTCGAATTACAGCTTCTAAGCTAAATTTGTGCACTGCATATATATGTGCATTTTTTTATTCCACGACGGCTAATAAACTGGAAAGATATGAGCTAGTGTGATAGCAAAATATCGAAGTCTCCATCACCGTAAGCCCCCATGCACTTGCCTTGAACTTGTACAGCAACAAGATCTTAACGTGGCTAACTAAAAATGTTATCTAAAAATATTATAAACATGCTATCAGTGTTTAAGGAAGTTCATTCTCTTCCTCTCACTGCTTTAAATACACAGACGGGAAAAATCGCAACCCAAACAAATAATTAACGTAGAGTGGTGAAATTACGGGAAGACATTGTACTAGGTCACATATTTAAATGGTTCAAATGGCTCCGAGCACTATGGGGCTTATCTGCTGAGGTCATCAGTCCCATAGAACTTAAAATTAATTAAACCTAACTAACCTAAGGACATCACACACATCCATGCCCGAGGCAGGAATCGAAGCTGCGACCGTAGCGATCACGAGGTTCCAGACTGTAGCGCCTAGAACCGCTCGGCCACTCCGGCCGGCTAACATACACTCCTGGAAATGGAAAAAAGAACACATTGACACCGGTGTGTCAGACCCACCATACTTGCTCCGGACACTGCGAGAGGGCTGTACAAGGAATGATCACACGCACGGCACAGCGGACACACCAGGAACCGCGGTGTTGGCCGTCGAATGGCGCTAGCTGCGCAGCATTTGTGCACCGCCGCCGTCAGTGTCAGCCAGTTTGCCGTGGCATACGGAGCTCCACCGCAGTCTTTAACACTGGTAGCATGCCGCGACAGCGTGGACGTGAACCGTATGTGCAGTTTACTTACTTTGAGCGAGGGCGTATAGTGGGCATGCGGGAGGCCGGGTGGACGTACCGCCGAATTGCTCAACACGTGGGGCGTGAGGTCTCCACAGTACATCGATGTTGTCGCCAGTGGTCGGCGGAAGGTGCACGTGCCCGTCGACCTGGGACCGGACCGCAGCGACGCACGGATGCACGCCAAGACCGTAGGATCCTACGAAGTGCCGTAGGGGACCGCACCGCCACTTCCCAGCAAATTAGGGACACTGTTGCTCCTGGGGTATCGGCGAGGACCATTCGCAACCGTCTCCATGAAGCTGGGTTACGGTCCCGCACACCGTTAGGCCGTCTTCCGCTCACGCCCCAACATCGTGCAGCCCGCCTCCAGTGGTGTCGCGACAGGCGTGAATGGAGGGACGAATGGAGACGTGTCGTCTTCAGCGATGAGAGTCGCTTCTGCCTTGGTGCCAATGATGGTCGTATGCGTGTTTGGCGCCGTGCAGGTGAGCGCCACAATCAGGACTGCATACGACCGAGGCACACAGGGCCAACACCCGGCATCATGGTGTGGGGAGCGATCTCCTACACTGGCCGTACACCACTGGTGATCGTCGAGGGGACACTGAATAGTGCACGGTACATTCAAACCGTCATCGAACCCATCGTTCTACCATTTCTAGACCGGCAAGGGAACTTGCTGTTCCAACAGGACAATGCACGTCCGCATGTATCCCGTGCCACCCAACGTGCTCTAGAAGGTGTAAGTCAACTACCCTGGCCAGCAAGATCTCCGGATTTGTCCCCCATTGAGCATGTTTGGGACTGGATGAAGCGTCGTCTCACGCGGTCTGCACGTCCAGCACGAACGCAGGTCCAACTGAGGCGCCAGGTGGAAATGGCATGGCAAGCCGTTCCACAGGACTACATCCAGCATCTCTACGATCGTCTCCATGGGAGAATAGCAGCCTGCATTGCTGCGAAAGGTGGATATACACTGTACTAGTGCCGACATTGTGCATGCTCTGTTGCCTGTGTCTATGTGCCTGTGGTTCTGTCAGTGTGATCATGTGATGTATCTGACCCCAGGAATGTGTCAATAAAGTTTTCCTTTCCTGGGACAATGAATTCACGGTGTTCTTATTTCAATTTCCGGGAGTGTATTTAAGTGATTAATATTGCAAGATGACGGGTTAATGTAAGAGCGATATAAGACACTGAAAATTTAAAATGATGATACATTAACGCCTGGTGTATTCTCCAGAGTGTTGAATGCAAGCAGGCAAACATGTATGCATTGAGTGGTACTAGTACAGCTGCAGGATATCAGTTTGTGGGACGGAGTTCCATGCCTGTTGCTACTGATCGGTCAGCACAGGAACGGTACTGCTGTTTCAGCATCTACATCTACATCCATACTCCGCAAGTCACCTGACGGTGTGTGGCGGAGGGTACCTTGAGTACCTCTATCGGTTCTCCCTTCTATTCCAGTCTCGTATTGTTCGTCGAAAGAAAGATTGTCGGTATGCCTCTGAGTGGGCTCTAATATCTCTGATTTTATCCTCATGGTCTCATATACGTAGGAGGGAGCAATATACTGCTTGACTCCTCGGTGAAGGTACGTTCTCGAAACTTCAAAAAAAGCCCGTACCGAGCTACTGAACGTCTTTGCTGCAAAATCTTCCACTTACTAATTGATCCTGTAACGAAGCGCACTGCTCTCCGTTGGATCTTCTCTATCTCTTCTATCAACCCTATCTGGTACGGATCCCACGCTGGTGAGCAATATTCAAGCAATTGGTGAACAAGGGTACTGTAACCTACTTCCTTTGTTTTCGGATTGCATTTCCTTAGGATCCTTCCAATGAATCTCAGTCTGGCATCTGCTTTACCGACGATCAACTTTATATGATCATTCCATTTTAAATCATTCCTAATGCGTACTCCCAGACAATTTATGGAATTAACTGCTTCCAGTTGCTGACCTGCTGTATTGTAGCTAAATAATAAAGGATCTATCCTTATATGTATTCGCAGCACATTACACTTGTCTACAATGAGATTGAATTGCAATTCCATGCACCATGCGTCAATTCGTTGCAGATCCTCCTGCATTTCAGTACAACTTTCCATTGTTACAACCTCTCGATATAATACAGCATCATCCGCAAAAAGCCTCAGTGAACTTGCGACGTTATCCACAAGGTCATTTATGTATATTGTGAGTAGCAACGGTCCTACGACATTCCCCTGCGGCACACCTGAAATCACTTTTACTTCAGAAGACTTCTCTCCATTGAGACTGACATGCTGCGTTCTGTTACCTAGGAACTCTTAAATCCAATCACACAAATGGTCTGATAGTCCATATGCTCTTACTTTGTTCATTAAACGACTGTGGGGAACGGTATCGAACGCCTTGCGGAAGTCAAGAAACACGGCATCTACCTGGGAACCCGTGTCTATGGTCCTCTGAGTCTCGTGGACGAATAGCGCGAGCTGGGTTTCACACGATTGTCTTTTCCGAAACCAATGCTGATCCCTACAGAGGAGATTTCTAGTCTCCAGAAAAGTCATTATACTAGAACATAATAAGTGTCCAAAATTCTACAACTGATCGACGTTAGAGATATAGGTCTATAGTTCTGCACATCTGTTCGACGTCCCTTCTTAAAAACGGTGATGACCTGTGCCCTTTTCCAATCCTTGGGAACGCTACGCTCTTCTAGAGATCTACGATACACCGCTGCAAGAAGAGGAGCATGTTCCTTCGCATACTCTGTGTAAAATCGAACTGGTATCCCATCAGGTCCAGCGGCCTTTCCTCTTTTGAGCGATTTCAATTGTTTCTCTATCCCTCTGTAGTCTAATTCGATATCTGTGCGACAATCTAGAGAGGGAACTACGGTGCTGTCTTCCTCTGTGAAACAGAGCCTCTGTTTGCAATTACGATGGATTTTCAGCCGACAATGTAATCACATGCACTCGATTGAACACAAAGATGGTGATCGCGCCAATGTAACATGACGCTCTGCAGAACGTATTGGGTTACAATAGCGATGCGTGAGCGAACGTTAACCCTTTGGGAAACATTCCCTGATACGCTGTTCTCGAATGGCAGCACAACAGATCAAAACACCAGATTGACGTACAAAGTTGCAGTCAGTCTGCATGGGATAACGACGAGAGTTTTCCTCCTTTCATACGAAGTCGCACGCCAGAATGGTTGCAGACCCAAGCTGACCTCCTTCTAACCAACGCACGGTCGTCACTGGCGCCGAGGCAGACCCAACTTTCATCAGAAACACAACAAACCTCCATTCTGCCCTCCAATGTGCTATCGCTTTACAGCACTAAAGTCGCAAAACGCAGTCGTATGGCGTCAGTGGAATTCACGCTACAGGACGTCTGGCTCGGAGCTGTCCTTGAAGTAAACGATTTGTAACAATTCGTTGTGTCACTGTGGCCCAAACTGCTGCTAAAGTTACCGCTGTAGATGCATTACAATGTGGGAGCCACACGCCTAACACTATGGTTTTCCCTCTCGGTACTGTCACGTTGTCGTCCGGATCCCAGTCTTCCCGCCACCACAAATTCTCGTGCCAGAAGTCATAGACTGTGGCGACATTCCTGCCATGAATTTCTACAGTATCGCAGAGGTACATACAGCATCTCGTAGCCCTGTTATACGACACGTTCAAACTCAGTGAGGTGTTGATAATGGAGTCTTTGCCGCCTTAAAGGCATTCTTGACTAACATCAGCTCATCACGTCTAATCTCAAAGGTAACTAACGCTCACGTACGTTACAGCATGTATTTAAAGACAACCATTTTTTAATCCTCATAGTGGTGCTACTAACGCCACGCTTATGCGACTGGCACGAATTTTGAACAGAGCTCACCTTTCAGATGTATAATCAATCCTACCAACGTTTGTTTCTGTCGCAAAACTACTTATTGCTGTTGCCATTTTTTCTGTCAGTGTATGACGGAAATTAATTTATTCGAGATCGATGTTCTTATGTGAACACGTGTGTGAGCTTCAATACAGATCATCACTGGAGTGGAAAAATAACTTCATAAAATTCCGAATTTATTCGAATTCTTAATATATTCTTGGTTCGAGGTTACGGTTTAGTTATAACACGTGTGGCTCAGTATTGAATTTCTTTTCAGTCATTTGGATTTGTAAGTTGCTTATCTTACTGCTTTTCCAGACATTAAATAACGAAACAGGCAATAATGTGAATGTACGTCAGTTTTTAGTTGTCATTCGTAATATATGCTCATGTAAAGTCACACCGACCGTTGAAGAGCATTTGTATGTAACATGTAAAATTCTGTAGCCCTAATCTGCACATTACACACACACACACACACACACACACACACACACACGAATATACATGTACACTCCTGGAAATTGAAATAGGAACACCGTGAATTCATTGTCCCAGGAAGGGGAAACTTTATTGACACATTCCTGGGGTCAGATACATCACATGATCACACTGACAGAACCACAGGCACATAGACACAGGCAACAGAGCATGCACAATGTCGGCACTAGTACAGTGTATATCCACCTTTCGCCGCAATGCAGGCTGCTATTCTC
Organism: Schistocerca americana; assembly: GCF_021461395.2. Classification (NCBI taxonomy): domain Eukaryota; kingdom Metazoa; phylum Arthropoda; class Insecta; order Orthoptera; family Acrididae; genus Schistocerca; species Schistocerca americana. Next base: position 456,937,553 of record NC_060130.1, read on the forward strand.
CCATGGAGACGATCGTAGAGATGCTGGATGTAGTCCTGTGGAACGGCTTGCCATGCCATTTCCACCTGGCACCTCAGTTGGACCAGCGTTCGTGCTGGACGTGCAGACCACGTGAGACGACGCTTCATCCAGTCCCAAACATGCTCAATGGGGGACAGATCCGGAGATCTTGCTGGCCAGGGTAGTTGACTTACACCTTCTAGAGCACGTTGGGTGGCACGGGATACATGCGGACGTGCATTGTCCTGTTGGAACAGCAAGCTCCCTTGCCGGTCTAGGAATGGTAGAACAATGGGTTCGATGACGGTTTGGATGTACCGTGCACTATTCAGTGTCCCCTCGACGATCACCAGTGGTGTACGGCCAGTGTAGGAGATCGCTCCCCACACCATGATGCCGTGTGTTGGCCCTGTGTGCCTCGGTCGTATGCAGTCCTGATTGTGGCGCTCACCTGCACGGCGCCAAACACGCATACGACCATCATTGGCACCAAGGCAGAAGCGACTCTCATCGCTGAAGACGACACGTCTCCATTCGTCCCTCCATTCACGCCTGTCGCGACACCACTGGAGGCGGGCTGCACGATGTTGGGGCGTGAGCGGAAGACGGCCTAACGGTGTGCGGGACCGTAGCCCAGACGGTTGCGAATGGTCCTCGCCGATACCCCAGGAGCAACAGTGTCCCTAATTTGCTGGGAAGTGGCGGTGCGGTCCCCTACGGCACTTCGTAGGATCCTACGGTCTTGGCGTGCATCCGTGCGTCGCTGCGGTCCAGTCCCAGGTCGACGGGCACGTGCACCTTCCGCCGACCACTGGCGACAACATCGATGTACTGTGGAGACCTCACGCCCCACGTGTTGAGCAATTCGGCGGTACGTCCACCCGGCCTCCCGCATGCCCACTATACGCCCTCGCTCAAAGTCCGTCAACTGCACATACGGTTCACGTCCACGCTGTCGCGGCATGCTACCAGTGTTAAAGACTGCGATGGAGCTCCGTATGCCACGGCAAACTGGCTGACACTGACGGCGGCGGTGCACAAATGCTGCGCAGCTAGCGCCATTCGACGGCCAACACCGCGGTTCCTGGTGTGTCCGCTGTGCCGTGCGTGTGATCATTGCTTGTATAGCCCTCTCGCAGTGTCCGGAGCAAGTATGGTGGGTCTGACACACCGGTGTCAATGTGTTCTTTTTTCCATTTCCAGGAGTGTATATGTTGTTGTTGTTGTGGTCTTCAGTCCTGAGACTGGGTTGATGCAGCTCTCCTTGCTACCCTATCCTGTGCAAGCTTCTTCATCTCCCAGTACTTACTGCAGCCTACGTCCTTCTGAATCTGCTTAGTGTATTCATCTCTTGGTCTGCCTCTACGATTTTTACCCTCCACGCTGCCCTCCAATGCTAAATTTGTGATCCCTTGATGCCTCAGAACATGTCCTACTAACCGATCCCTTCTTTTTGTCAAGTTGTGCCACATACTCCTCTTCTCCCCAATTCTATTCAATACTTCATCATTAGTTACGTGATCTACCCATCTAATCTTCAGTATTCTTCTGTAGCACCACATTTCGAAAGCTTCTATTCTCTTCTTGTCCAAACTATTTATCGTCCATGTTTCACTTCCCTACATGGCTACACTCCATACAAATACTTTCAGAAACGACTTCCTGACACTTAAATCTATACTCGATGTTAACAAATTTCTCTTCCTCAGAAACGCTTTCCTTGCCATTGCCAGTCAACATTTTATATTCTCTCTACTTCGACCATCATCAGTTATTTTGCTCCCCAAATAGCAAAACTCCTTTACTACTTTAGGTGCATCATTTCCTAATCTAATTCCCTCAGCATCATCCGACTTAATTCGACTACATTCCATTACCTTCGTTTTGCTTTTGTTGATGTTCATCTTATATCCTCGTTTCAAGACACTGTCCATTCCGATCAACTGCTCTTCCAAGTCCTTTGCTGTCTCTGATAGAATTACAATGTCATCGGCGAACCTCAAAGTTTTTATTTCTTCTCCATGGATTATAATACCTACTCCGAATTTTTCTTTTGTTTCCTTTACTGCTTGCTCAATATACAGATTGAATAACATCGGGAAGAGGCTAAAACCCTGTCTCACTCCCTTCCCAACCACTGCTTCCCTTTCATGCCCATCGACTCTTATAACTGCCCTCTGGTTTCTATACAAATTGTAAATAGCCTTTCGCTCCCTGTATTTCACCCCTGCCGCCTTTAGAATTTGAAAGAGAGAATTCCAGTCAACATTGTCAAAAGCTTTCTCTAAGTCTACAAATGCTAGAAACGTAGGTTTGCCTTTCCTTAATCTTTCCTCTAAGATAAGTCGTAAGGTCAGTATTGCCTCAGGTGTTCCAATATTTCTACGGAATCCAAACTGATCTTCCCCGAGGTCGGATTCTACTAGTTTTTCCATTCGTCTGTAAAGAATTCTCGTGAGTATTTTGCAGCTGTGACTTATTAAACTGATAGTTCAGTAATTTTCAAATCTGTCAACACCTGCTTTCTTTGGGATTGGAATAATTATATTCTTCTTGAAGTCTGAGGATATTCCGCCTGTCTCATACATCTTGCTCACCAGATGGTAGAGTTTTGTCAGGACTGGCTCTCCCAAGGCCATCAGTAGTTCTAATGGAATGTTGTCTACTCCCGGGGCCTTGTTTCAGTGCTCTGTCAAACTCTTCACGCAGTATCGTATCTCCCATTTCATCTTCATCTACATCCTCTTCCATTTCCATAATATTGTCCTCAAGTACATCGCCCTTGTATAGACCCTCTATATACTCCTTCCACCTTTCTGCTTTCCCTTCTTTGCTTACAACTGCATTTCCATCTGAGCTCTTGATGTTCATGCAAGGCGTTCTCTTATCTCCAAAGGCCTCTTTAATTTTCCTGTAGGCAGTATCTATCTTACCCCTAGTGAGATAAGCCTCTACATCCTTACATTTGTCCTCTAGCCATCCCTGCTTAGCCATTTTGCACTTCCTGTCGATCTCATTTTTGAGACGTCTGTATTCCTTTTTGCCTGCTTCATTTGCTGCATTTTTATATTTTCTCCTTTCATCAATTAAGTTCAATATTTCTTCTTTTACCCAAGGAGTTCTACTAGCCCTCGTCTTTTTACCTATTTGATCCTCTGCTGCCTTCACTACTTCATCCCTCAGAGCTACCCATTCTTCTCCTACTGTACTTCTTTCCTCCATTCCTGTCAATTGTTCCCTTATGCTCTCCCTGAAACTCTCTACAACCTCTGGTTCAGTCAGTTTATCCAGGTCCCATCTCCTTAAATTCCCACCTTTTTGCAGTTTCTTCAGTTTTAATCTACAGTTCATAACCAATAGATTGTGGTCAGAGTCCACATCTGCCCCTGGAAATGTCTTACAATTTAAAACCTGGTTCCTAAATCTCTGTCTTACCATTATATAATGTATCTGACACCTTCTAGTATCTCCAGGATTCCTCCATGGCAAGAACCTTCTTTCATGATTCTCGAACCAAGTGTTAGCTATGATTAAGTTATGCTCTCTGCAAAACTCTACCAGGCGGCTTCCTCTTTCATTTCTTAGCCCCAATCCATATTCACGTACCATGTTTGCTTCTCTCCCTTTTCCTACTCTCGAATTCCAGATTCCAGTCACCCATTACTATTAAATTTTCGTCTCCCTGCATATATAGTGTGTGTGTAAGGTACAGAATAGGGACTGGAAAGAAATTTAATACTGAGCCACATGTGTTATACCTAAACCGTAACCTCGAACCAAGATCTAGCATCTTGTGAGTGAAATGCAAATGCCAAATATCCAATCTATATAAACCTGGAAAACCACATAACAGATAATTATGGAAAGATGGCGCAAGAAAGCAACCACCTCACCATAATTTTGGCTGATATAGCCGTAATGTTCGCATTTGTTTATCGAAAGACGAAGTTCTTGCACTAAACAGGGTGGCACGCTCATACAGCGGCAGGCGGATAGGTAGTGTGTGACGCTTTGTCCACTAGTCATATGCCTATATGTCCACTGGCCTTCTCATCCAAGCATAGCCCTTGTAGTCCCTTCAGATATTCTGTGGAATTCTTAAGACTCAGGAACACTTCCTACATCATTGTATCACAAACATTCTCAGAGTCGAACACACTCCTTAAAATTCAGTAAATCAGGCAAGCCGGCCGCAGTGGCCGAGCGGTTCTAGTCGCTTCAGTCTGGAACTGCGTCACCGCTACGGTCGCAGGTTCGAATCTTGCCTCATCATGGATGTGTGTGATGTCCTTAGGTTAGTTAGATTTAAGTAGTTCTAAGTTCTAGGGGACTGATGACCTCAGATGTTAAGTCCCATAGCGCTCAGAGCCATTTGAACAATTTTTTGAAATCAGGCAAAATCATTAAAAGCATAAATTCCAATGTATTCAGCACCAACGAAGTATCCAAAAGTGCTTATACACTTCGTCGCAGAAAAGTATTCATGAACTGCAATAGGGTGGGGGCTAAAGGGATGGGGTTGACCACTTTCAGTACTCTTCCGACATCACCATTTCTTCGGACTCCCAATCATAGTTGTGTCCCTGACATTCAAAAAATCTTCTGCTACTCCACTGTTACAGTGCAACTTGTTGCAGTAAGCCACAGGAAAACCAAATGAACTTCATCCAAAAGAAAATTGTACCAGGTACACTACATAACGACAAGAGAAATGAATACCGTAAACACAGTTCCAGTTAATTAATAACGAAATTCTCAGGCATATATCCTATTCCACCAAATACATTAACTTCACAGCAGCATCTCATAAACTAAAGTGACATAAGAAAAACGACTAAGAACTTCTACATTCGACACTGAAATCTATACAACTATCACATCTACAATTAAAACCAGGTAAGCTCTATGCTGCGGGAGGAAGTTAACAACCTAAAATACCACTACTGATGTTAGAAACCGAGATAAAAAAAATAATCAACTGCTTCATAGAACACTCATAATTCAGACTGAGTATCCATAAAAAATGGTTCAAATGGCTCTGAGCACAATGGGACTGAACTTCTGAGGTCATCAGTCCCCTAGAACTTGGAACTACTTAAACCTAACTAACCTAAGGACATCACACACATCCATGTCCGAGGCAGGATTCGAACCTCCGACCGTAGCGGTCGTGCGGTTCCAGACTGTAGCGCCTAGAACCGCTCGGCCACCCCGGCCAGCGAGTATCCATAGAAAACCTCCACTGCAAGAATGTTAATAAATTCAGAAACGTATTCATCTTTACTATCATTCCACTTGTTTAATGCATTCACTATCCACCTGGTAACCTAACCGACATTGAAATTTGATTCCCTCGGGAACTGTATCTGAAATGTGAGGCTGCACCTTATCTTCCATTAGAGACAAAACAAAGATGTGATCACTCTACAGCAAAAACACATGAAATCTGTTAAATTTCAATACGACAATAAAAAGAAACGTAATGGACACACATACAAACTTATCTCATCATACCTTCGCTATTAATTTGGCCTGACTGGTGAAAATTGTACTATCTACTACTAACATACCAGTACGCCAAAAAACAAAGTCTATACTTCAGTACCTTGAAATAAAACCTAATGTGTACCGAATAAAATTCACTAATTCTGCAGTACACCTAAGAGAGAAGAAATAATCAAATAGCCGGCCGGAGTGGCCGAGCGGTTCTAGGCGCTACAGTCTGGAACCACGCGACCGCTGCGGTCGCAGGTTCGAATCCTGCCTCGGGCATGGATGTGTGTAATGTCCTTAGGTTAGTTAGGTTTAAGTAGTTATCAGTTCCAGGGGACTGATGACCTTAGAAGTTAAATCCCATAGTGCTCAGAGCCATTTGAACCATTTGAACCAAATAATCAAATACACACATAAAAAAGTTTAGCATTACCCCGGTTCACGGAAATCCTGAAGATAGACGTTGACTGTGGATATTGTATCACAGACACAGTCCCTTGGGCTGTTCGGAGATGTCACTATCCCGCCCAAAGATGAATACAACGAAGCATAAGGAGCGCCTATTAGACGAAGGGGGTCCAACAGCCGACCAGTTCCAGACATTCCACCACGAAGGAGGTACACGGCTCGTGTTTTCTTTAGTACAACCATGCCTAGACGGTCAAAGCCGTGGTACGATCGCGTCCGCATTGACACATATTGCCAGAAAGGGCTATCAACAGGGGCGTCTCGGAGTAAAGCAAAGCTATGTTGTTCGGACATGGAGGAGATACAAAGAGACAGGAACTGTCGATGACGTGTCTCACACAGGCCTTCCAAGGGCTAACAGTGCAGTGGATGATTGCTACCTACGGAACCCTGACCGCAGCGTCACCATGTTGAATAATGGTTTTCGTGCAGCCACAGGACGTAATGTTAGGACTAAAAATGTGAGCAATAGGCTGCATGATGCACAATTTCACTCCCGACTTCCATGGCGAGCTCCATCTTTGCAACCACCATGCAGCGTGGTACAGATCGCCCCAACATCTTGCCGAATGGGTCGCTCCTGATTGGCATCATGTTCTCTTCATTGATGAATGTCGCATATGCCTTCAACCAGACAATCATCGGAGACGTGTTTGGAAGCAACCCAGCCAGGCTGAACGCCCTAGATACACTGTCCAGCGAGTGCATCAAGATGGAGGTTCCCTGCTGTTTTGGGATGGTATTATTTGCGGCCGACGTACGCCTCTGGTGATCATGGAAGGCGCCGTAATGGCTGTACGATACGAGAATGCCTTCCTCCGATCGAAAGTGTAACCATATCGGCAGCATATTGCCGAGGCATTCGTCTTCGTGGACAACAATTCGCGCCCCCATCGTGCACATCTTGTGAATGACTTCCTTCAGGATGACACCGCTCGACTAGAGTGGCCTGCATGTTCTCCACACATGAACCCTATCGGACACGCCTGGTATAGATTGAAAAGGGCTGTTTATGGAAGACGTGACCCTCCAACCACACTGAGGGATATACGCCGAATTGCCGTCGAGGAGTGGGACAATCTGGACCAAAAGTGAATTGATGAACTTGTGGATAGTATGCCACGACGAATACAGGCATACACCAATGCAAGAGGACGTGCTACAGGGTATTAGAGATACTGATGTGTACAGCTGTCTGGACCACCACTACTGAAGGTCTCGTTGTATGGTGGTACAAGATGCAATGTGTCGTTTTTCATGGGCAATAAAAAGGGTGGAAATGATGTTTATGTTGATTTCTATTGGAATTTTCTGTACGTGTTCCGGAACTCTCTGAACCGAGGTGCAAAACTTTTTTTGATTTGTGTAGTTGGCACACAGTGCCCACACTTCCGGCAAGACTCGAAACTTCTTCTGATCTAAATTGACTGACTCTGTACGAGAAATGCAACTGAATGAGTAAAAGCACCAAATAACACATACTCCCTTTTGATTTAAGCAAGAAATACAAAGAGACATTAAGGTACGTTTACCTGATACTCAAGTCACATTACACCTCAAGACACATTTAATCATTCAGATCCTACACACAGTGAACGTGTAACTACGAACTCTGTATTCTACAGAGCCTAATACCTGGAAAAGATCTGAATTAGTATGACAGAGAAATCCAGAATATACCGTCGCTGTAAGAAGTTCTATTGTCACATGAACAGATCCGACTAGCTGCAAATTTCATCTGAAAGCAATATGAAAGTACCATCAACGTTGAAGACAGTTTATTCTCTCTCTCTCTCTCTCTCTCTCTCTCTCTCTCTTTCTATCACTCTCCTTGTCTGTCTCGCTGCTTTAAATATGATGGAAACGAAACGTAGTTCTCATGTGAACACATGCGAGGATTTGAATAAAGATTAGAGGTGTGGGAAGTAACTCCATCAAATTATCAAATTATATGAATTCATCAGTGATGGTACTTTCATGTTAGTTTCAGATGTATTGGACGTGTGGAGGCGTTTTGGCTGATCAGCCGAGCGATTTTTCCTGTCGGGTGGTCAGTTGGATATGACCACTCAACAGCCGTTTCCACGACCATTTCACCTACCAAGCTATGCCGTGTGTAACGCTAAAGTGCCAACCGACCGATAACGTACGTTTTCTGTGACTGCGGGCGATATTAAACGCTGTTGAAAAACGGTTAACGTGACAAAGCGAGGGATGAACGATGATTACAGAGTTTCTAGAGACATTTAAAACCTGCAGACTTTTATGGGATGCACCGTACAGGAAGAATAGCAAATTGGTCGCAAGAAATGATGCAAATTTTTCATTTTTTAACGAATCTAAAGCGCTTTCATTTGGGACACACAGACAGTAAAAGGTTCACATTTTTATGAATAAAAGTCTGTCAACTGTCAGTATTTCAGTTTTTTAAGTTTTATTTTTGATAATCATCATAACTGAAATCTAAAAACGAAAGTAGACACAGATTAGATTTTAAATTTATCTGAAACCAAAATTAAAATCCGAGACACAGATAGATAATGTCTTACATTTCATTTCCGATCCGTTCAGGAAATAAACACAGACAGTCGACGTACTGTTAATCATAAAATATACTTGCCTCATAGTTAAAGGTGTTACAAAGTGTTAAAATACCTAGAATATCACCCCGCTTTCTACTACGAAAGGAATAGTGTAGAACTTGTTAACATTTCTAAAAGTTGATAAATGGTTTATTTCTTATGTATCTGTTTCTGAATGAATGAAATTTTCACTCTGTAGTGGAGTGTGCGCTGATATGAAATTTCCTGGCAGATTAAAACTGTGTGCAGGACCGAGATTCGTAATCGGGTCCCGTGTTAATCTGCCAGGAAGTTACGTATCTGTTCCTGTATGCATTACACGATGTGCTCCACCACTGTTACTAGTCTTCCTTCTTCTAATTGGAAATTAAATTCTTAAACTTACAAAGAGCTTTTAAAAATAAATTCATAAAGTTTTCACGACTGTCCTTTGACTTATTTGCTCTACTTTAGCACGATGTATTTCCTCAAGGAGTTATATAATACGTTGTGGGTTTCAGAAATCATTTACGCTAATAATCATGGGAATACCACTCCACTGAATTTAAGGTCGTGTCGTTGTAGCTTCTGTAAGTGTCTGTAAACCTAAGGTAGCTGACAGTCTCTTCTAATAGCCTATAGATTCTGTCATGACTTTTTTTTTTTTGTAAAATATTGTGTGACGACCTTCAGGAACTCTGAAAAGTATGTTTTATCCATTAGTAAAGAATTCCGTAAGTCATCGGTTCCCAGTCCCGTAAATAACAGAGCGTAGGAGAATTTCTGACTTTCAGTAGTCATTTCTTTGCACACAGCTTTCTCTCAGACTTTTTTACGTTTGTATTTTTCCCTTCTTAGCTCTATAAAAGCCAAGGCATATTCCTATGTTTGTGTCTGTATAATACTAAGTCGCATGCTCTAGAACATAAATCCAGGGCACGTAAATTCAAGGAATTGTTACAGAGCAAGGTGGATCGGTAGTGCGTAATTTGGACTCAAATTCCGCAGGACAACTTGTAAGTAGGCTGTTCAGGGTTTTATGATGGTAACGCCACGTAGTGCTCTGTATGAAAATCGCTGACTGCGCTGTGTGCAGGTTGTGGCTGGTTGGACTCGTTGTTGGAATATTCGCTTGTGTAGTGTTGGGCTGTTGGATGGGAACAGCGCGAAGCTTTCGGCAGTTGGAGGTGAGCCGCCAGCAGTGGTGAATGTGGAGAGAGAGATGCCAGAGTTTTGAGAAGTTACTATAAGTGAACGATCTGGACATGTGTCCGCCAGAATAAGGAAATTTGCAAAGATGGATGACATGAATTGATAGATGTATATATGATGACTTTTGAACACTATTAAGGTAAATACATTGTTTCTTCTCTATCAAAACCTTTCATTTGCTAACTATGCCTATCAGTAGTTAGTGTCTTCAGTAGCTACAATCTTTTATTTAGCTGGCAGTATTGGCGCTCGCTGTATTGCAGTAGTTCGAGTAACGAAGATTTTTGTGAGGTAAGTGATTCGTGAAAGGTATAGTTTATTGTTAGTCACGGCCATTCTTTTGTAGGGATTATTGAAAGTCACACTGCGTTGCGCTAAAAAACATTGTGTGTCAGTATAGTGCTGATCAGAATAAGTGAAGAGAGAACTGTCTGAGTACGTTCAGTTTTCCAGCACTGTAACTCATAATTTTTCAAAGGGGGCGTTTCAAACTGTTCAAACCCGCTTCCGGCCATCCTGCTCTAGGTTTTGCATGATTTCCCTAAACCACTTCAGCCAAATGACGGGATGGTTCCTTTCAACGGGCACGGCCGACTTCCTTCACCTTCCTTCCATAATCCGATGAAACCGGTGACCTAGCTGTTTTGTTCCTTCCCCCAAATAAAAAAACGAAATTGTCTGTTCGGTCGTTGGCCAGTAAGTTGGTGCGTGTTGGGCACATAACTAAGTTTCTTCAATATTCAATACTGCTGGCTGGCTCACCTGTGAGTTTAAGCGACTCGCTCAAGACATGCCTTGCAATTCCCAAACAAAAATTAATTAATATAGCAGACGGCTATGTGATTAAGGTTCTTTGAAACGTACAAGTGCTTGTCGATACGCATTTGAATACGTGGCATGAATGGTCTTAACAACAAACTACTTTCAAATTTTGTTAAATACCGAACTAGTGTTTCGTGGTGTAGCGTTTTCAGATCGGTTTTATGATAGAAATAATTATTTAATTATAAACATAAACAAAAAACAATTGTTATGATTGCGTCCCCTTAGAGTCACTGAGCATAGAAATGGAGATTACATTAATGTATCCAAATTCCATGTAGATTGGCTGACCTCAGGCATATGTACGGCAGTGTACCAGATGGCAATTCAGCTTTTAGCCCTTCTAGCGACGTGAGCGTCCTGACGATGCATTATGGCAGCTAGAGATAAGATACTGGACAATTAATGTCTTGTGCTGTTTGTGGTAGTAAGAGCCCACCTTAGACTGATGAGGCGTGAGCCTTTGGTAGTGACGTTCTTGTAACAAGTGGACTCATCAGTTTCCCCTATGATAACACCTGTGACAGCAAGACATGTGATTTCACCTGAAGCTAACCATAATACACACGCCAACAAAATTTCTGATCACTCCTGTACTGATCGGAAAGTCACCCCTCACGTTATTGGTAAACATAAACACAGCTACCACGAGCGCTACGGCTGGCTGAACGCCGAACTCGAATGGATTGCAGTATTTCAATTGGAAGTAAAGCTCCAGTAGCGAAGCATTAGAGATGTCTGTGGAACACGAAAGTCCTTCATGCCATGAAGGCCAGTCACGACCATTGATCGGGACGGGATTATCAGTTAGATGAAGAAGGCTTGTCAACAATGGAATTTGCTCGAAACGTGCACCGCAGTCAAAGTGATGCGGTGTGGACATGGCTATCAGTTGCAGTTGACAAGTAGTGTTGTGGACGTACGACACAAAGGCCGTCTACCTTTGACAGGTGCACAGGATGATGGATCTCTACGACCATGGCGTCTACCATGTTGTACAGCACACCATGAACTCCATTACAAATGGTCAAGAAATAATGAAAAATAGCTGCCCCAGTATGAGCGTCGTGTGTTGTTTACAAACGAATCGCAGATATGTTTATGCTCTGACAATTGTAGATAACATATTTGGAGACAACCTGGTAATATCGACCACCTCCAACGCTGTGTGTGTGTGTGTGTGTGTGCGTGTGTGTGTGTGTGTGTGAATGAGTGATGTTCGGAGTGGTATTATAAGGACACATGTGTAACTAAGTGAAGAAGTGATGTTGGGGGTGACATTACAAGGAGTCACCGTATACCTCTCGTGATAACTAGCGTGCTTATTGTGCTTTTCTAGCGAGCACGTTCTTTCAGCATGTTAGGATCACCAGAGTGAAAATGGGCTGCGTTTTCCCCTTAAATGAACCTAATCGAGCGTATGTGGGATAGACAGAAAGGAGCTGTTTTTCGACGCCGATAACGGCCACACACTTTGTGTGACTTTTACGTAGAATCGCCATTGAAGAGTGGAACAGTTTGATGATTTCGTAGATGGTACGCCACGACGGATTCAGGTCTGCATTCGAGCAAGGTAACGCTCTACCACGAACTGACGTTTCTTAGATGTACTCGGAATTACAGACGGTATTATCGGTAAGCAAACTTTTTTTTTTTAATTTCGTGATCTCGACAAATTGCAAATGAATATATACGCAAAACGCAAGGCTAATTTATGTTTTGTGTGCCATGAATTTGGAAATGATATGGTGATCCAAACCTTTTGTTGATGTGCGTACTTTGGTCCCAAACAGTCGGGAATATTTGGAATACTAAGGAGCTAATTTTCGTTACGTATTTGTGTTCAACAGTTTTAGAACATTGATCTCATTATTTATGTTCGTTATCTGGTATCAGAAAATAATCACGACAGAATTAACTGAAATTCGTATACGGTGACGAATTTGCTGTGGAAAAAGGCATGTTTTTTGGGACTTAGAGTTCCTTTTTTTTGTGAAGTGCTTCACTTTTTTCACAAATAGACTTCGGTTCAGCAGCTAGTGAAAGCGACGATCGGTGAATGCTCAGCAGCCACCCGAGGCTGAGGCCCACTTGCAACTGCTGCATGTCAAGCTAGCAAAAAATGCAAACGAAAAGTTTCCAAACTTACACAGAGGAATTGAAATTGTGCTTCACACATACACTCCAGGTCACCTACGATAATCGCCTTGGTAGAATGATTCAACTTCCTAGAAGTGCCTCGTGAAACTTACGAGTGTGATACTGAGTAAGACAATAGTCTTGTGTTCCTCAGTGTAGCACAGGGAACTCGACTAAAGCCGTCGGTATACGAACCGCGCTTGCGAGCGATACAGTTGAGCTTGCAGATTTAAGCAAGCCGCTGAACGCTTAACGATGCGACTTGTGCATACGGTACGTGTGTCTCAATGTGGTGTACGCGATCGCAGCGTGCTCCACCGGCAATTGTCGACACTATCTGGTTCGCAAATCACAGAGCTTACGGGATGGGAAGGCGTAAAATTCTTATGTTACCTTTATCAAAACGCACAATTCCTTCATTGAACACATGCTAGTCATGTTGTTGTCTCTACAGAACACAGGATAATTAGAATTGATCTTTCAAAACGCTGTAGAAATAACACCGCTGGTCAGAATAACGTCAAATTGCAACGGAATATTATCGGAGAAAGGGGGGAAAACGTATGGCAGAAGAAAAAAAGTCTGTAAATTGATCAATAGATGGCCCTATAAGTGTCGCAATACGTAGAGGAAAACACCTGTAACGCGCACGACCCATTGAAGTTGGTATAAACACTTCGGGTACACGGCTTTTCCTCCTTTCAAAGCTGTATTACAAGAATAATGACTGTGCACACGTCGCTCTGCAGAAGTTCCGGACACTGAAGGGTTAGAAAAAAGGCAATGGTCTGATGACTGCCGTGGGTCCGGAGAAAATGATTCGTAAATTCGAAAAGACGGTCTCTTTTGATGTGCAACCTGGTAGAGGGAGGAAACGAATTTATTCGACGTCAGTGGAAGCAGTGGCCACAGCAATGCAGGAGGAGACGAGTGGTGGTGTGCAGACGGAGAACTGCTCGAACATTGGACATACCTTTGAGCACAATACGTAAAATCTTACGAAACATCCTTCTTCCCTATCAATTAAAAATTATCCATGTGCAAGAGTTGCTTCCTGTTGACCTGTCAGCAAGAGAAACCTTCGCTTTAAGATATCTTGCTCGCACTGAAGTTAACAATAATTGGCCGTGGATGATTTTGTGAACAGACGAAGCCCACTTCCATCTGACACAATATGTCAATATAAATAATAGTCGAATATGGGCAACAGAAAATCCACATTCTAAACAACCACTACTACTTCATCCTGAAAGGGTCACTGTGTGGTGCGTGATTACGGCATCATTTATCATAGGGCCCTATTCTTTCCAAGAGACTGGTGCTTCCGGACCTGTTACCTGTACCGTCACTGGTAAGCGCTATGAGTGTCTTTTGCGTAATCACGTCATTCCAGCTCTCCAACACCGTGGATGTGTGGATGGGATAATTTTTATGCAAGATGGCGCACTTACGCACATTGAAAATCCAGTTAAGCAGCTGCTGCAGTGCCATTTCGGAAATGTTGGAATTATCAGCCGCTATTTCCCTACAGCCTGGCCGTCCCGATCACCTGAACTTAATCCGTGTGACTTCTGGCTCTGGGTCTATCTGAAAGACGTTGTGTTCAGTGTTCCGACTGCAAATTTAGCTGCATTGAAGGCACGCAATTCGCAACACATTCTGAACGTGATCCCGGAAACACTCCGATCAGTTGTGGAACATGCTGTTTCTCGATTTAAACTTGTTGCAGAAAACGGTGGACTGCATATTGAACTTTTTTTGTGCCAGTCACACGAAAATCCGATTTGATTTTGATTGATGCTTTTTATGTGGTTTTTGGTCTCAGGACAATTGAAAACGGAGGTGATTGATGCTTCATATACGGTTTTTGGCGTCAGGACAATTAAAAACCGATTTTTCCCATCCAATCTGATATGACCTTGCTGTGGTGGATGCCCTTACGTAACTAACAGTATCGCACCTGTACATCCATGCAAACTGTGTAGTACAGTTTGTTTAACGTCAGATGTACACCTTAGGCATTATTGTATACTTCATTTGTCATTTGTTGTCAACCTCTATTAAATTATGATGCTTACGGCGCTATCTATTGCTACATTTTGTAACAATTTAATTTTATTCTGCCATTCGTTTTCCGCCTTCTCCGTTGATATTCCGTTGCAGTTTGACGTCATTCTGACAACTGGTGTTATTTCTAAGCGGTCTGAAGGCCTAACTTTAATTATAATCATCCTGTAAATAAGTAATAATCATTTATAAGGTAAAAAGAAAAGTATCATACCCAGTAAAAAGATTATTCCATTATTCTCGCTTTCTAGAAAAACCCTAACATCGTTTCCACATCATCACTGTTCCTATTCAGTAGCAGAACCTTTACAATGTGTGAAATAAAAAACTTGAAACAAGAGAGTGCAAAATATGTTACTGAAAGCAGTGCAAGCAGTATTGTAGATCAAGCCATTTGAACAAATCCACTCCTCACACCTACATTTACATGACATCAAATATTACAGAATATACTTCTGTTAAATTAATAAGAAAGTTTTGAAGGAGACCCCTAATCTAGCCGAAATCTGAATCGAAATTATTCGAGGGTGAAAACTGAAAATTTGTGCCTGATCGCGACTTGTAGGCGAACCTCTCACTCAAAGACAGTAATTGCATTAACCAACACTTTTTATGTTAGTCCCACTTGTAATGAGAGAATCCTTAACCACGTTTTCTTAGCACTGTTGATCATAATTTTTTAAAAATATGTGTGAATTCCTAAGGGACCAAACTGCTTAGGTCATTGGTTCCTAGACTTACACACTACTTGAACTAAATTAAACTAACTTGTGCTAAGAACAACACTAACACCCATGCCCGAGGGAGGACTCGAACCTCCTGCGGGTGGGATCATAATTTACTTTCACACAACTTTAGTATGCAAAACCAGCACAATCTTTCATGAGTGAAAGCTTGAGCTTGCTGAAGCTTACAGTCTATAGAGTAGCTGACAGTATTAACAATGCACTATACAATACACCAGTGAAATACTTACACCAATATGTTAAGCTACTAGAAAATAAGTCTATTATGTTCTTCAAAATGACGTGTTTGTTTTGATTGAACTATATCAGATCTTCTTGAAGGCAGGAAAGAGATTAAAATAACGAATAAATCTACCTAGAAGAGGCGTTCCACAAAGTATATGGATCCGTTGGCCATATGCAAATCACATAATAAACGTAACACTGTTCTACAGCTGCCTGCTGTGACCCAGTGGTTCTAGGCACTTCAGTCCGGAACCGCGCTGCTGCTACGGTCGCAGGTTCGGATCCTGCCTCGGGCATTGATGTGTGTGATGTCATTAGGTTAGTTAGGTTTAATTAGATCTAAGTCTAGGGGACTGATGACCTCAGATGTTAAGTCCCATAGTGCTTAGAGGCATTTGTACTGTTCTGCTACAGCATAAAGGAAGAAGCACACAGCAATATTAAGAATATGATTTCGAATACCCCCGCTGCTCTTTGACATGCGTCTGTCTTCTCGCATGTGTATGTTGTTCACAGATTCTTATCTCCCGTTCATTCTTCCGTCGCAGTGGTAATTTAGCTTCTATTACCCTGGACATTTCAGCTAGCGGAGGATCCTGAAATGCACTCCATTAACAGAAAAACACTTTCGGTACTTCAGACTGTGCACGATCATCAAACGTCATTTCTGTAAGGTGGTCCAAAAGTCCATCACGATCTTCGGGCCATCTGTGAACAAATAGTGCACCGTCTGGTCTCGTAGCCACGTTACTGCATTCATTTTAATACGTGGATAGTACGCCCTGTGCGGTAAGCGTACAGTCACTAGTCCAATATTGTGCTGTCCCTGTCGTAGAAAGAAAGCGACCATTTGTGTTACGACATGCCACACTTCTGTCGAGGGCCGCACATGAGGCAGTGCTCATCTTCGTCCAGAGTTTGGCACTGAGTGCATAATGGTGAATCCATTATATGAATCGCACGGAGTCTGGAGTGTGTTACATGTTTACCATTAGCTGTCAGGTACCACACTGCACATGTCTCTGTGTCTAAAGAAACGCAATGTGTCGATCGCCACACCACATGTCATATGGATGTCTCTTAGATCGTCCGGTCTTTAGTATCCGATAGAAGTATCACCCCGTGGCAGGTCTGGTTTCTGGACGAACCGTCTGAAGGTAGCTGTACTCGATAAAAAAAAAGTGCGGAATTCGTGAGGCCAAGTAGGTGTTTACTTACGTGAAAAGCTGGGCCACCAACTCAACCATACGGACACAGCTTTCTGTCCAACCCAAACTCTCCTCATTTTACGTGCTAATAGCGTCCACTCTCCATTCACGTAATTACACGGCACTGAGTTCTATATTCCGTCAAGAGGCACTAACCGTGTTGTGCATCCGAACTTAAGTTATCAAGGCCATCATGCCTACAGATATACTGTACGGGGTGAACAATAATAAAACCGACAAACTGCATGGACGGATTCATGACTGGAAAAAAAGGAAAAAAGTCCTATGAACATGTGCCCATAAATGCATCTTTGCCACGGTAGATGGCATTACGAATGAAAGCAACTTTGACCACTTGCCATGTGTTCCTTGCGTGCTGCAGGAGGTGTGATTGACGTAGCGTACTGTAAGCAGGAGAATGGTTCGGCATTCATGTCGGGAACGAGTCGAGATGGTGCTTAGGTACGGCCAAGCAGATGGAAACGGCCGAAAGGTGGCATGGCGGCCCCTTCGCGCCGCAATAATACTAACTGGCAGGAAAAGAACTTATATATATATATATATATATATATATATATATATATATATATATATATATTTGGGATGGGTCATTTACCATGACCAAATAGGTTTCTTTTTTGCTGTCGTGTAACATTTTTCTATTTTATTTCTTTTTTTTCTATTCCGACGGGAGATGAAGGAAAGGATAAGTACTTTATTTCAGCTCCTATAGTAATGCGTGACATCACTAACAGCTTTAATCTTAGCACAATTCAGTGCACCTTTAAGCCATACGGACACAGACTCTGATTCATATACTTTACGACGATTCCTCGTCCTAAGAACTAATGACATTGTAGACATATAATAAGATGAACCTCTGTCTCTGTTATACACCTCACATCTCTGAAATGTGTGATAAGCAATAACTTCTGGGTTCCCGAGTTCGATTCCCGGCGGGGTCAGGGATTTTCTCTGCCTCGTGATGGCTGGGTGTTGTGTGCTGTCCTTAGGTTAGTTAGGTTTAAGTAGTTCTAAGTTCTAGGGGACTGATGACCATAGATGTTAAGTCCCATAGTGCTCAGAGCCATTTGAACCATTTTTGAATAACTTCTCGACTGTTAAAAGTCTCCAGCCCTGATAGAGTCTCCACTTTACCACCACGTACTAGAGCCAAAGTAACCCAACCATTACCATGGCCACTAGCGTCCGCATTAGTAAGCGTAAAATTCAGTACGCATCCACAAAACAGTGAAGGGCCAGTCAGAATAACTGGCGCAAGTACTCCACTCTTCGTAATAATAGCTGTATAATCAATAGCTTTATACACTGTAAGGCGTGAAACGCATTCTCCTCCTAAAATAACGCGGCATAACTAGTCTGTGTCGATGCTGCTGTACGTTCCCTAACAGATCGCACAACATTTCACCAAATTGGTGTGCGTTGACTGCTACCGCCATGCAGAGGCATCGCTCAGTCGCTGCAGGAGTACTGAAAATTGTTCTTTTTTTGCTGTTCCTGTTAACGCATATCGATAAAACTGATTACCTAGTCCAATAATTTCTGACAGCTCTGTCCAATGGACACACAAAATTTCACTTAAAAACATATTGTTTACAACGGGAAATAAATGGATGCTTTGCGTCGACGCTGTGCGTGATGAGCAAGATTTGTTTGGGATGACTCCAGAAACACATTGAAAAAAAATTTGCCGGAACACCAGAGAAAGTGCGCCTGATGGCCCATAGGAGAGACACCCGATATATGTGCGCAGCCTGTGTTGTCGGTCGTGCCTGGTTGGTTCAAATGGCTCTGAGCACTATAGGACCTAACATCTGAGGTCATCAGCCCCCTAGAACTTAGAACTACTTAGACCTAACTAATCTAAGGACATCACACACATCCATACCCGAGGCAGGATTCGAACGTGCGACCGCAGCAGTCACGCGGTTCCGGGCTGAAGTTCCTAGAACCGCTCATCCACAGCGACCAGCCTGACGTGCCCATTCGCAAAACGCTACCCGGTTATGGAAATCGGCGCCATGAAGTTCTTCATGCAGTAACAGGTGGCGTTCGTGATACTTATGACGGTACAGTATTATGACAATACTACCTACGGACATACCAGAATTGCACTGTACTTGCCAGGCGCTTATCCGTGGGCTGTGTTGCACTGCCGCTAGTACAGCTATTTCTTAGCTTCTCCTGTAACACGTTTGCTTCGTTTCCTTTTGCCGGTCTGTCGCTCCCATCAGATATAAAGGTGTTCATAACCCTGTAAATGAACGAACAAAAGCGAGCTTTCTCTGGAAAACGCTCGGCGTACAAAGCAACAGAAGCCTCAAGATTTCTCAAACATTCTCCGGTAATCAGGATCATTTCAATTTTTTCTTCGGTATTTGCAACAGTCATAGCCCACTTCCGCGTCTTGCATGACAGGTGGATGTGCACGAAATAAACACTGCGGAAGTATTGTAATTTTTAGAGCCGCTATCTGTTATACATCTGCACGGTGAATGATCTCCGGTCCCAGTGTACTGCCTGTTACGATAAGTCGTAGTTCACTACACGACCACAGTGGCAGGTCGAGTAGTCCCCTGTTCGATATGTCGGAGGAATACAACCTTGCGAATGGGGTTTCCAATTACAAGTTATTAAATATTGGCCTGTCCTACCCTCGTAGCATGGAGGTGGAGTTCCATGTGTAACTGTATATTCAAGGCCCGTTAATAGCATGTCGTAAATCACGATTGTGTACACATATCTATTCCTCCAATTACAGCGTCAACGGTGGTAAAACGAAGAAAATGTTTCAAAAAAAATGTTTGCAAATTTTACTGTAGAATCATAATCTGCAACAAAATATGGGGGTTCCCATTGAAGATATCACAGTTTCCCCCCACTACCCACGCACGGGGTGGGGTAGCGGGTAGAGTGTGGTATCACTCGATGTCCGCATCTGAGACAAATATGAATTATAACTTTTCTTGATCATATGTGTATGTTTTGAGATATTTTAATGTCTTCTGTTGAAAATAACACCCTAAAGATGGCCTCCCGAAAATACATAAGGAAGAAGTACCACTACAGCCTGTACTGAGCACCATAAACTCCCTGGAATGGAGGATATTCAAACAACTGGCACAGTGCTAAAACCTCTCATACGTCACTGTCCACACCATGATAAGGACTACAAAGGCAATGCTTTGTCGAGAAGGACCTAGTAGTCAGCTTTGATCTCACGTCGCTTTTCACGCAGGTACCGCTGGAAGTTTCCTCATCTCTACTGAAGGGACTCTTCGAGGAGGACTCATTCAGACTCTTTCGACATGTACTCACCACCACTTATTTCAAATGCGGTAAGAAATTTTACTACCAAATACATGGGGTTGCTCCTTAGCTCTGGGTATAGCTATTCTATACAGGGAGCACTTCGAAGATGCAGCACTCAATACCACCCACCCAAAATCGAACGTATTCAACAGATATGTGGATGCTCCATTTGGGGCGTGCGCACATGGCAAAGAAAACCTGAGGATTTCCTATGTCATCTCAGTGGCATACACAACAGCTATCATCCACTGTAATGCAACTCATTACTACACAGAGTCAGGTCCATCTGCAGCAGGATGAGCTTACCGAATTAGTTACAGAATCTGCGGGATACTCTGTGCAATACCCGTTACAACGAGACGAGATGCAAATAAGACACGCCTTAATGGAAGATAATAGGAGGGAGGAAAAACCAGAAGAAGCCAAATCTGTGGTGTTCCTGTCGTATGCAGAACCACCGACACTCAAGATCGTGAGAATAATAGAGATACATCAAATAGAGACTTTTTTCCATACAAAAACATATTAGAACTGCAGACGCGTGGCGTTTACAGCATCGAGTGTGAATGTGGATCCATTACATCGGACAGGCACAGCGATTCATCTCACAGCGCTGTACAGAACACATTAGAAATGTTTGACTAGGGCAGACAGACAAATTAGCTGCGGCATAGCACAGTATCAATGAGGAAACACATTCGAATTTGAACAAAAGAAAGAAGCTATGCAGGGAATGGGTTCTGTGATTCGACCATTAAAGAGGGGGTGGAAGTGTGTCTGCCCAAAACCTAATAAACTGGGATAGAGTATTTCAACTTAGCAAAGCGTGGGATTCGCCAGTTGCGAAAATACGACAGAAACGCTCCGTTCTGAAGGCGACGGCATCCACGGACATATGGACGAACACCGGGACTTGACGCTCGCACCACGGCCCCACAAGGTTCACCCACCGCCGGCATCCTCCTCCAGAACCATGCGACTGGCCCACACACAGAAGTGGTCACCGACCCAGCGGCTTTGTAACATGCCAGCCTCACACTTCGCCTGAATTCAGTTCCAAGCTCCCAGACTGGAACTCTAGAATAACCTCCAGAGCAGGCGCCAAACTGCAACAGCTAGCGGGCAACCACTTCTTTGAAGCATGGGGTCCAGTCGAGCCCACCCACCTCCCTAAGATTGGAGGTAGGCTCGATGTATTAGACACAGCTCTCTTATGAGGATCACAGGGTTTGCGGCTGCGAAGACAGTCAACAGAATGTCCAACGACCACAATCCTGTCATCTTCGAGGTCAACGTGGGAGAATGGGTGGCACTCCCGCTGAACCAGTCATCCCATAAACGCATAGACTGGGAGCAATACCGAGAAGTGTGTGTGTGTGTGTGTGTGTGTGAATTCTCAAGGGATCAAACTGCTGAGGTCATCAGTCCCTAGACTTACACACTACTTAAACTAACTTGACGCTAAATACAACACGCACACACATGCCCGAGGGAGGACTAGAACCTCCGACGTGAGCCGGCCGGTGTGGCCGAGCGGTTCTAGGCGCTACAGTCTGGAACCGCGTGACCGCTACGGTCGCAGGTTCGAATCCTGCCTCGGGCATGAATGTTTGTGATGCCCTTAGGTTAGTTAGGTTTAAGTGGTTCTAAGTTCTAGGGGACTGATGAGCTCAGAAGTGAAGTCCCATAGTGCTCAGAGCCATTTGAACTATTTTTGAACCTCCGGCGTAAAGGGGCCGCACGATTAGTGACATGGCGCCACTAACTGCGCGGCCAGTCCGCGCGGCCGCTCCGAGACCTAAAAGAGTGGAAGATCACCAGAAATCAGGCGACCAGGAGACTGTTCTATCGTCTACAGAGAGAGCTGGAGGTAGGGCTCAATGAGCACAGATACCAGCAATAGCGAAATCGCCTCACAGTCTCAAAGTAGATGATCACACACTATGACAAGCAACCAAGCAATTCACAAAAAGATACGCTAGGATTCCGCCACTACACGGCGAGCGGGGTCTGGCCTACAGCCATGCTGAAAAGGCCAACGCCCTCGCCAACTCCTACGAGAAGCACTTTCAAGCGGCAGAACCCCAAGATGAGAAACATGAATAGGTAGTCCGTCGTCAACTGGCTGTCCTACTCAGTGCTGAGGAGACGCAGAAGACGAATCCCCGCTTTTCGCCCCCGAAGACGTGGCAAAAGTAATTAGGTACCTCCGCACAAAAAAGGCGCCAGGACACGACAATGACCCCAACAAGTTAGTTAAAAACCACCTACCCTCGGCGATCACACATCTCGCGAACGTCTTCAACGAGATTACTCGTTCCCTCGCGAGTTTCCAGCTGGCTGGAAACACGTGGAAGGGGTCGCGATACGCAAACCAAGGAAAGACCATCTATTCCTGCAGTACTACAGGCCGATTAGCCTCTTTCCAGCTCTCATCAAGATCTATGAGCGCCTCCTGCTAATACCCATACAGGAACATATTACCAGAGAGCAACTTCTGCCAGATTTCCAATTCGGATTTTGACAGAACCTCTCTGCCCCATAACAGATTATGAGGGTGGTCGGAGCAGCCACAGAGGGCTTCAGCAACAGAGGATACTGTGGTATAGTGCTACTAGACGCAGCCAAAGCTTCGACTCAGTTTATGAAAGAGGGCTACTCTACAAGTTGTACACACAAGGGTTCCCCAGGAACATAGTTAAGCACCTTAAAAGCTCTCTCACGGATAGAAGTTTCTCTGTTAAAGCAGAAACCACGACCTCCACCAAAAGGCGTAATCGTGCTGGGGTGCCACAGGGATGGGTCCTGGGGCCCATTTTGTACAGTCTGTACACTGCGGACACACCAACGGCTCCAGTGGTGCACACCGCACAGTATGCAGATGACACAGTCTTCTGCACACGTAATGCGAACAAGGACCTGGTCTCCCGTAGGCTAGAAGGGGTTTCAGATGAATCAGAAACTTCAGCCTGTCGCTGGAGCATGACTATCAACTCTGAAAAGAGGCAGGCTTTGCTAATCACCCGGAGGCTCGGAAGGGGCGGACCTCCTCAACGCCCCCCCCCCCTCCACCTTCACCTAAAGGGAACCCAAATCACCTGCGCAGAACCGCCAAGTATGTTTTCGTAACCTTCGACTCTCGTCTTAAGTGGAAACCCCACGTAGATGATGTCCACAGGAAGGTCTGTTTCAGAATGTCCATCCCATATCCAGTCCTCGACACTACTAGCTCCCTTCACTGCTCTGTTGGAGTGAATGTTTATCAGGCCTTTATACGACCAGTAATGGAGTATGCATGCCCTGTCTGGGGATACGCTGCGAAGCGGCACCTGGACAAGCTCCAGAGGCTGCAGAACCACGCCCTCAGGAGAACATTGCATTTATCCCTGGGATTCCCCACCGACAATCCGCACGCCACAGCTGAAATCCCTCTCCTGAAAGATCATTTCCAAGATCTGGCAAGGCCCTTCTATGAAAGCTCTTCCAGATCAGGAAAAATTCTCATCCACTCCCTAGGTCGGTATGACATGTCCCGCGACAAGCACAAACACCCAGTGAAGATCTTGCACACTTCCCGAAAAAGTGGAAAGTATCAGATGAGAGTGAGTGAGTGAGTGAGAACACTTCGCCTGAAGATAATGGGTACGAAATTCATCTAAACGTTGCAACAAGACGACGCCATCACTCGGCTGATCACCCAAGAAGATTTTATCATGTGGAGTTGTGCTTCTGTGTGGCAGTCCCTACAACATTCTCTGCACTGCTCAGACGTGGCCATGAGCAAGTGCTCTAAGGCGCTGTAGACTGTTTTTAAGAATAAACAGTTCCTGAATCCGTGGAATTGTACAGAACACTGTAGCTTAAAACTGTCTGCCCTTAGTGGTCTCCCTATGTGCAGATGTAACACACAAAATTTGTAAAATGTTCGCTGGCACTCTATGTAGATAAATACGTTATCGCTCAAAAAAGTGTGGAAACAGAGCAACTGGAGAAAGAGGAGAAGAATACTTGAATACTTCAACAAATCCTGGCGCTGAAACGAAACTAAGATTGTAGCTAAAACTTACGGGATTTTCATGCAGGAAACTAAGACGGCAGCTAAAACTTAACAGGATTTTCGTGAAGGTCAATCTCAACACGAAACTAGAGAAGACAATGAAGAGAAAAAAACCTGATGAATTCTCTGTAGATCTCAAGAACAATATCAAGTGAAAAACTTAAAATGAGTAATTGTATTTCTTGATCCTTGTTGGCCATATTCGATAGAATTTTACATTCCACAGTAAAACGGAAAATGTATGCCAGGATACGATTAATGTGGAACACACCAATTCTACCATGGGAATAAGTTGAAAATTTTTGAATGATATCCAGTGAGGCAGTCCTCTGCTCTCAGTTTCGCATTATACAGAATAGATTCTGCGTAGTCGAGATCTAGTGCAACGTACGCTCCTCCAGCAGCTTAATTATGAGACGCCCTGTAAGTTCCAACTCCAAGGTGGCTATTATTCACTTAAATGAAAACTTCAGAGCAGCGCTTAAAGCCGGCTGTAATTAGCCAGCAGATTCTGCTAACAAGTGATCAAATGCGTTCGCTCTCGACTGCGCAGCGGAATACAGACGGCTGGTAGGCGAATGATTTCGTGGCGGTGCTGAATGCGTACATTGGCCACAACGGAAACGCTGTTAATTAGCTCGCTCCGAGATACGCCGGCCCAGATTCGCAGCCATAATGAGTTGCCTCCGAGATGGCTAAAGGTTTTCCACCATGCGGGACATATCGCAAGCGGGCGCCAGTTCTCGTCGCAGAACGGCGGGGCATAAAAGGCACAGCTGGGAAAGAGATAAATTAAAGGGGCGACGCGCCCAGCAGAGGGAGGCAACGAAATTTCGAAGCAATTTCCTCATCCCAGTCAGTAGGTTACCTTACTGTCTCGAAGCCTCAGAAGCTAATACAGACTTCTTGAGTCCTCTGCAAAAACCTCACGAAAAATCCTCTTCCTTTGTCGTTGTAAGTCAGCCACGGCGTTTGCAGCAAAATCGCTGCCTCCGTGAATCCTAATGAAATTTATTCAGTAGTAACGCATGCTGTTCAGTGACATAACACCATACTACTTTAAATTTACACATACAAAACAATAACTCTAGAATAGCTTTATGATAAAAACCACGCATTATTTGGTGTCCACGCACTGTTTGGCTATTTAATTAGCAGGTGTGTGTTGTCAAGTAATAGCACAATCTAAAGGTTTTGACAATTTGTTTTTTTACACATAATCATATTAGTGTGCCAGCCTTGCTCCCTCCCTTACACACAATGTGGAACATATACTTCTACCTCCAGAGTTTTTACATCCTACTGTGTTAGAACCTACCGTACTTAGCCTCTGTTTAATTAATCTTCGTACTTAGGGTCTTGCAGTTGCTTGTGAAACTTCACTTATGTAATATGTTCCATTACATTGTTGTATTACTTTCTTGAAGATGAACTTAAAGTTTTGTTTATAGAATCATAGAGTAACGAAGGTAACACAACTCGTGTGGCTTCATTAGGTACCAAAATTTGAAGTATAAATATGTGTAATTTTGTTTTGTGAAACGGTCTGATAGCTACGTCAGTTGTCTGTAGCGTCAGGCGTCATGTGCTATTATGTGCTTTAGCCAGGAGATCCGAAGATTACCTGGCAGCCAATGTTGCAACAACCAGTGTTGAAGCAAGGGGTAAGACTCTATCGATCGCCAGATTGCGATTGTGGAGCAGCTAGGCAAACATTGTTACAGAATGTCCCAACCGGAGCTACTGTGGTACTTTTCGATGATTTCCTGATGACAACGAACGACGCATTTGTTTATATTACGAATTTAAATATCTGTTTGTAAGTTACATGTGTTACTGTTTGTACAATATTTAAAATTGTGGTTTAAAAACTGTACGATAAGTAAATAAATAACTATGTTAATCCTTCAAACATACATCCATGCTTTCCAACGTATGTATGAAGCTGCTGTTAAACCAAAGGTTTGTCACGGAAATGATGACCTTATTGAATTAAAAAAGTTATTAGATAGTTTGCTACACACTATGCAGCGGAGAAGTTGAGTCGCAGATAGGGACTACAAAAAGACTGTTTAAAAAGTAAGCTTTTGACAAAAAAGGGTTTCTTTCGAATTAGGCAATAGACACACACAGACTCACGCTAACGCAACTCACACACATGGCCGCTGCCCCAGCTTCCAAGGCCAGAGTGTCTATATGCAGCTCAACATCTTCGCTATTTGATGATTAGCAATCTATACTTTTCAAAATATATTATGAAAAGTATATTCGATCCTGGATTCTCAATTGCTTGAAAATTTGTAATCAGATATTGTGGATTTATGAATTCTGTCTCATTGATAGATGGGCCATATACCAAAATTTTTTCCGTTATTTGCTTCCTGAGAGCGTCTCCAAGAATTGTATAAAGAAGAATGGAAGAGAAAATTGAAGACCTGTCAGATGACGATCAGTTTGGCTTTCGAAAAGGTGAAGGCACCAGAGAGGCAGTTCTGGTGTTGCGGTTAATAATGGAAGCAAGACAAGAAAAATCATGATACGTTCATAGGAATTGTCGACTTTCAAAAATCGTTCGACAGTGAAAAATAGTGCAAGATATATGAAATTCTGAGAAAAATGAGGGAAAGACGGGTAATAAATAATATGTATAAGAACCAAAAGGAAACAATAAGGGTGGAAGACCAAGATCGAAGTGCTTGGATTAAAAAGGGTGTAAGACATGGATGTAGTCCGTCGCCCCCACTGTTCAATAAAGACATCGAAGAAGCAATGACGGAAATAAAAGAAAGTTTTAAGAGTGGGATTAAAATTCTAGGTGAAAGGATATCGACGAAAAGTTTCATGATGGCATTGGTAGCAGAATTACAGGATATGTGGAACTGAATAAACAGTCCAATGAGCACAGAATACGGATTTAGAGTGAATCAAAGAAAGTCGGAAGTTTAGTATTTTATCCATCCTCAGTAACTGTTGTGGTATAATTTGCTGATTATTTCGATATAAACATGAAAATAATGAGAAGGAGTAGAAAGGAGAACATCGAGAAACCTAACATCAGATTTGGTGATAACGAAGTAGATGCAGTTAAGGGATTCATCTGCCGAGGCAGAAACAACCGATGACAGACGGAACAAGGAGGGCATAAAAAGCATACTACCGCTGGCAAGGCCGGGGTGGCCGAGCGGTTCTAGGCGCTACAGTCTGGAACCGCGCGACCGCTACGGTCGCAGGTTAGATTCCCGCCTCGGGCATGGATGTGTGTGATGTCCTTAGGTTAGTTAGGTTCAGGTAGTTCTAAGTTCTAGGGGACTGATGACCTCAGAGGTTAAGTTCCATAGTGCTCAGAGCCATTTGAACCATTTTTGAATCGCTGGAAAAAGGAGCATTTCTGGCCGAGAGAAGTCTACTACGATATTAATGTTTGCTTTCGGGACATAGGTGAAAGTATTTCCTAAACGGCTAAGTCTGTAAATTGTTCGCGTGCTGCCGTGGATGAAGAATACCTTGTATGGCCAAATGGCACCGCCCAAAACCGGCGCCCAGTCATATGTGGTGCACCACAGTCCATAGATGACAAGGGTGAATGACAGCTGCGGAGACGTGTACGGGTTGATATAGTGGCGACTGTTGAGCAACTGGTCACCCAGATGAACCCAGAGGCTAGGAACATTGTGTTCTCAACGACCGTTGCTCTGTATGGGCCAAGGCAGCAGGCGCCTGGTTCGTGCACCCATGCTGATTGCTGTCCATCGGCGACGAAGGCTGTAATTTGCACGCCAATACGCAACTGGACGTCTACTGAGTGGCGCCAGGTGACCTTTTCAGATATGTCAGGACTCATACTCCACCAGGGAGATGGCCGTTGTCGTATGTGTCGTGAAACGTCTGAAAGCAGACACCCTGCGACAAGGGAGGGAGCGTTATGTTGCAGGCAATGTTTTCGTGGCACTCTGGGTGATTTTGTCATTCTAGAAGACAGCGTGGATCAACACAAGTACATATCTATCCTTAGGGACCATGTCCACACCTAAATTCAGTTTTTTTTTCCTTCGCATGATGGCATCTGCCACCAGGACAACGCAGTGTGTCACACAGCTCGCTGTGTACGTGCTTGGTTCTAAGAGCACCAGTCTGGATTTACCATACTCATCTGACCATCAGACACCCTGGATTTAATCCCAATCGAGAATCCGTGGGACCACCTCGATCGGGCTGTTGGCGTCGCATCCACAAGCGAGATGCCTAGCCGAAATGGCCGCGGCACTGGGATCGGCATGACTTCATATCCTTGTCGGTAAATTCCAGAACCTCACTGAATCTCTTCCTACTCGTCTCGCAGTGGTCCGCGCTGTAGAAGGCATTTTACAAATGATTACGTAAATACGATTCCACAGTGAAATTTTTTCCTTCTCATTTATTCGTGAAATGTCTGCTAGGTGTGACCAGCTTCTGTACTCTACTTTGACGTCTATTGTCTGTCTGGTGTTATTAGGTCTGACTGTACTATAATATACGGCCATTTCTTGTATCCTAATAGTTACGGACGTGAGGTGTGCTCATAAACATACATTTTCATTGCATGTTGTCCTCTAAGCTTTCGCTATATCTAATATGACTAATCGTTATACAATATCCGTTTTGGTGCGATTGTATTTTCGCCCAGGGGCTTTTCTTCATAACGACAAGGCGTACGATAAAATAGATGATAGCGTTCGTTTACTCATCGTTCTTAGCGCCTCGCTACGCAGACCCCAGTTGAGTATAGCTGATCGTGAGAGAGCGTCAGTTAAAACCTTTGACCTATCATTCGAGTATTTAATAAATGCAAATTTACTGTCAGTTACGACACTCAAATGATTCAGATGATCTACTTTGTTAAGGGTTTTTACTCTTATTGAGAATATTAATTTTTTACGAGTGATGATCGTCATTTTAGATTCATGTTCGTTGAGTCGGAGTTTGTTTTTATCGACACAAGTCGTGATTTGTTGCATTTCTGTGTTGCAGGTTTCTTGGATTTCAGAGACCTTTTTACTTTCATTACTCGAATTAATATAGTCCTCAAAACTAATTACGAGACGATACTTTTACTAAGGCAAACGAAATAATGAATTATATAATACATTCCATACATCTGGCCCGACAGAAGAACCTTGTGAATATCCTTTGTGTGCTATTCTCTCTTCTCGAAGCTTGTGACAGTTAACGTTGCGGTTCTGCTGCTGAAGTTGCTTCATGCCAACCCGTATAGTCTCCGAGGCCATTCAGATTCACGAAACGTTCTTAAAATATTAGGGCGTGAAACTGCGTCGAATGCCCTTTCTACACCAAGACACACTATGATTACATACCTTTTGCCATGAGGCTGCTATGTAAACACATTTTGACTGCCATTAACACATCAGCCGAACATGTTTGTGGGATGAAACGATATTGATTTTCATGTTATTGTTTGATGTATTGAAATATTTTCCGGTATCTTTGCTTTTGTATTTAAAAGACTCAATGGGCGAGATTTGGTGATTTCTGTGCAGTGTTCTTATCCAGACTTCACTGTGGGTGTTATTTTAGCTCTCTTTCATAGTTCTAGAGAGCATTAGTTCGACGGCAAGGACTGTAAATTGATATAACAGATTGAGGAAACTTATTCAATTTTCTAAGCAGAATCGTAATATGAGTGTTTTTCTGCTGGCGTCATGTTGGGACCTATACTTCCTAACACATCACGAAGTTTCTGATTCATATAATCCTTACCGACCTCTTTTGTTTCACCTATTGCGGTAAAATGCCCAGCTTCTTCATGGTGTTCAAGATTTTCGTTTTCCTTATCTACTGTTATGTAGTAGTCTAACACTTAGTTCAATGTATCATCTGAGTTTTATGTCATTGTATCCTCTTGTTTTCGTAGAGTCGTCAGTCGTTTCCACGAGGTGCATCTAGAGGTTTTGAAAGTAAATAATAAATCATCTCCCTCTGTCATTGCATGTATTTATTTTCACGTCCTTTATATGCTGCAAAGCCGAGCTTTTTGTATAGATATGGGGCAGCTTAAGATATCCACGACGAGGTTTCCGGAACTATCAACATTTTAAAAATACAGGTTTCTGCCTGACTATCTATGCAACTATCGCTTTCTGATGATAGGTTGCCTCCTGATCATTCGTGCTCGGCTTACTGAAGATCGCCATAATGCTAATCAGTGTATTTAAATTAGTGGAAAATGGAATAATACGCTTGTGAAATAAGAATTATATTTACCAGTTTCTGGTACGTTCGAAACTGTAGCTAACAAAATGTGATCGAGCTCGTGAGTGAGAGACATGATAAAGTGAAAACAAATCCATACATATTACTAGTATAAAAAGAGACGTGTGTATATATGAATGTATGTATGTTCCACATCTACTCTTAAACCA
This sequence comes from Schistocerca americana, assembly GCF_021461395.2. Taxonomy (NCBI): domain Eukaryota; kingdom Metazoa; phylum Arthropoda; class Insecta; order Orthoptera; family Acrididae; genus Schistocerca; species Schistocerca americana. Next base: position 456,968,300 of record NC_060130.1, read on the forward strand.
CTGCACCGATTTCAACCAAACTTGGTACACGTAATACGTACTATCTGCAAATCATCGCTGTGTGGGTACAAAACCACCTACCTATGAAAGGGGTGGGGACGTGTACCCCATGAAGCACGAGTACTCATACTTTATTCACCCAGTATTTCAGAATGAGAGAATTTCGCGACTTGCAATAAACTTTACACAGAGTTTCAAACCTTTAAGAAACTTTTTGCTCAATAACAGCCCACACAAAACGATGAAAGGAAAAAAAGTTCATCGCTTACTACATTTTCGCTGTTCCTGCAGTACAACTACCGCGTAAAGCATCACGTTTAATTTATTACTTCTTTACTTCTAACTACACTCCTGGAAATTGAAATAAGAACACCGTGAATTCATTGTCCCAGGAAGGGGAGACTTTATTGACACATTCCTGGGGTCAGATACATCACATGATCACACTGACAGAACCACAGGCACATAGACACAGGCAACAGAGCATGCACAATGTCGGCACTAGTACAGTGTATATCCACCTTTCGCAGCAATGCAGGCTGCTATTCTCCCATGGAGACGATCGTAGAGATGCTGGATGTAGTCCTGTGGAACGGCTTGCCATGCCATTTCCACCTGGCGCCTCAGTTGGACCAGCGTTCGTGCTGGACGTGCAGACCGCGTGAGACGACGCTTCATCCAGTCCCAAACATGCTCAATGGGGGACAGATCAGGAGATCTTGCTGGCCAGGGTAGTTGACTTACACCTTCTAGAGCACGTTGGGTGGCACGGGATACATGCGGACGTGCATTGTCCTGTTGGAACAGCAAGTTCCCTTGCCGGTCTAGGAATGGTAGAACGATGGGTTCGATGACGGTTTGGATGTACCGTGCACTATTCAGCGTCCTCTCGACGATCACCAGTGGTGTACGGCCAGTGTAGGAGATCGCTCCCCACACCATGATGCCGGGTGTTGGCCCTGTGTGCCTCGGTCGTATGCAGTCCTGATTGTGGCGCTCACCTGCACGGCGCCAAACACGCATACGACCATCATTGGCACCAAGGCAGAAGCGACTCTCATCGCTGAAGACGACACGTCTCCATTCGTCCCTCCATTCACTCCTGTCGCCACACCACTGGAGGCGGGCTGCACGATGTTGGGGCGTGAGCGGAAGACGGCCTAACGGTGTGCGGGACCGTAGCCCAGCTTCATGGAGACGGTTGCGAATGGTCCTCGCCGATACCCCAGGAGCAACAGTGTCCCTAATTTGCTGGGAAGTGGCGGTGCGGTCCCCTACGGCACTGCGTAGGATCCTACGGTCTTGGCGTGCATCCGTGCGTCGCTGCGGTCCGGTCCCAGGTCGACGGGCACGTGCACCTTCCGCCGACCACTGGCGACAACATCGATGTACTGTGGAGACCTCACGCCCCACGTGTTGAGCAATTCGGCGGTACGTCCACCCGGCCTCCCGCATGCCCACTATACGCCCTCGCTCAAAGTCCGTCAACTGCACATACGGTTCACGTCCACGCTGTCGCGGCATGCTACCAGTGTTAAAGACTGCGATGGAGCTCCGTATGCCACGGCAAACTGGCTGACACTGACGGCGGCGGTGCACAAATGCTGCGCAGCTAGCGCCTTTCGACGGCCAACACCGCGGTTCCTGGTGTGTCCGCTGTGCCGTGCGTGTGATCATTGCTTGTACAGCCCTCTCGCAGTGTCCGGAGTAAGTATGGTGGGTCTGACACACCGGTGTCAATGTGTTCTGTTTTCCATTTCCAGGAGTGTATATCAGCGACACCTTTTGCAGACAGTATTCAGATATACCACTAAATGTACCACCAAAATTGTATCATTGTCGACAAATAGTTCTGGAGATACGACGTCGTAAACACTGAGACGCGTCGAAAGCTGCCACATCATGTTCGATATTTAAATTAATTGTTTCTTTGGTGCTAACTCTATTCACAACACATTTCTCAGGCAGTATCAACGTATGTAGCTAAATGTACCTACAAGAATATCTGTTTGTACGACAATTAGTTGACGAGGTACGACGTCAAACACCGAGATTCGTAGAAAATTGCCGTATCATACATGACGTGGAACTTTATTGCCTCATTAGTACTAACTCTATTCACTAAACATTTTTCAGATCGTATCGGCATATAGCATTGGATGTACTCGTAAAATTATATACCGTATGACATACAGATTACGAGATTCGATGTCAAAAACATTGAGCTGCGTGAAGATGAAACTGCAGGGCGAAATTCGCTGGAGATACATGTGAGATACGTGTACAAATAAGTGTAAAATATTGTAAATATATAAGGTGAACATTAATAAAACCGTTAATATAGTGTGGAGGGGCATTCCTGAGTGGAAATGGAGAAAAAAGGTCTTATGAACATGTGTCCGGAACTGCATCGTTGCCACGGTAGATGGCGCCGGCAAATGAAAGTTCCTCTGACGACATGCATACGACGATTATGTAGACTGAAAATGCCAGTTCTGATAAAGATTGCTTCGTCGGTAAAGACGGGTTGTGACAGATATCTCATATTTCTTATGATCTGGTGCAAAAACCACCGACAAAATCCTTTCCGTACAGGGAAACCTGCTACTGATACTTCTTGAGCTCGTTGCAGGTCACAGTGGTAGATGCGGATGTCATGCAAGGTACCTTAATATTACTGCGGCTTACAGCATTTTGGTGAGCCACTTGCCTGCTACTTGCTTGTACTAGGGCTCTTCTCAATATCCTGCAGAACCTGGCCCTGCAGGTCTGGTGTGTGCACAGACCGCCGCCTCCCTGCACCTTCGTCTGTCTCAAACGATCCATCATCACACAAACACCCAAAAAGGGCTTGAAATGTTGTGTGATGTGGTGGGTGTCTGTCAGGGTGTTTGCTTTGTTGCAGCCGTGCTGCCTCTCGACCGTTTCCATCTGCTTGGCTGTACACAAACATCATCTCGGCTTGTTCCTGTCGTGAATATCGGACTAGCCTGCTGCTTACAGTACGCTGCGTTATTCACACGGCCTGCGACACCAGAGGAACACACGGCAAATGGTCAGAGGTACTTTCATTCGTCATCGCCATCTGCCTTGCCAACGATGCTTTTCTGGACACATGTCCATAGGACCTTTCTTCCTCCATGTCCAGTCAGGAATCCGTCACTGCAGTTTGCCAGTTTTAGTAATGTTCACCCTGTATGCGAAATATATTTAACATGTGAGTTCGCAGGTCATCCAAAACCCCACGAACAATTTCATCCAAATTTGGTACACATATTAGTTACTATCTGGAAAGGGGTGGGTCAAACTTGGAGAGACAAAGGTGTAGGAGAAGAAGAACAGGGATATGTGGGAGAAGGATATGGACAGAGAGCGGATGAAAAGGCGATGGACAGAGGGGGAATGGGCAGACAGATGGGGGTGGAGCAGAAGGGCAGAGAGAGGAGGGAAGAACAATTGGACAGGGAGAGAGGTAGGAGGAGATGGGCAGAGAAATGGGCAGGAGGAGACTGAAAAAGAACAGGGGTAGGTGGAGGAAGTGGTCAGGGAGAGGGAGGGTTAGATAGACTTCGAGTGGGTGAAGGAGGAGATGGATAGAGAGAGGTGGAAGGAGGAAATGGTCTAATAGGAGATTGGAATAAATTCACAAACGAGCAACACCGGGTGCTCAGCTAGTTGCACACTGCATTTTAACTTAAGGTCATAGATATATCCTGGAGACCCAAAATTCGACAGAAAAATAAATTACTATATCTTTTGTGCTTTGTCCTAGTTACTACAAGCTAAGATATGTCACAATAACTGAAACTGTATTGAATTATGTATATACATCTATGAAATAATCAAATTATCTGAACTTTGTACTCATGAACGAGTGTGTTCTGTGTTATATTCAGTATTCCATTTTGCTGTAGGCCTAAAATTAAGTTTTTAGGGTAGCCACAAGTCAAACTCAATACATTTGGTTGAAGGATTTCGTTCAGTTTAACAAGAAACCGTGTAGTACACAGTGGGATGTAGTCGGCATATGACACTGCACGTGTCACAGATTAAGTTGGTTGCACAACCCGATAGTCCGCTCGCTAATTGTTCGCTATCACACTCATAGTAAACTATCGGTTGATCAGTACGCCTCTGTAGAGGCAACCTCACATCCATTCATCAAACACTTTTGGTCGATTTGTGCAGCACTTTGCGCTTTCGAACATATTGCCAGTAGTACATCTAAGAACTTCGCCAAAAGATGACGAGACTGACTCATCCAACGTCATGAAATTTGAACGCAGCCACCCGGGTGGTATCCCGACGTCATTTCATCTGGAGTAAAAGCTAGAAAAGCCTACATTCATATATATATTTCTAATAATCCATTGGCTCACAGTCTAAGTTCCCGTATCCAGCAGACGCAGCTGTCGCAGCGCTTCAGTTACTGACGGTGGCGAGAAATTCAGAAATCCAAGATGGTGGAAGCCTCGTCTCCGTATCTATCATGCGATAAGCCATGCACCCTTTATCTGTCATTACATGTATTCGTAATTACGAATATGGACAACTATCAGCTGTAGAATGGAATGAGGATAATGAAAAGTTGTGCCGGACCGGGATTCGAACCCGGATTTCCCGCTTATTACGAGCCGTCACCTTACCAAATGACTATCCGTGCACGACTGACGGCCAGACCCAAACTTGCAAACGCCATCAAACGTGCGTCTACAACCTGTAGTCTTGCATCCATTACGTATACTCCTGTAGTGGTGAGACATTTTACTTGAAAGTCGCTCGCCCGGTGTCGGCGGATAAATACTATGTTGCAGTGCCTTTGTCATTTTGAACTAGGATGCAAAGTTCCTTTCCATATCCATGTACGTCCAAAGGAACTTTGCATCGTAATTCCGAGCAACACAGGCACTGCAATTTCGTCTTTATTCATCACATCACATGTCACACGTCCCCCCTTCTCTTCCCCACCACTCTCCAGCCAATATCAACGTAGCATTAAAACGAAACAGACAATAAATCTGTTCTATTTTAGTGGGCACTGAAATGAAGTCTCAGTATATCCTAAAAGCAGCCATCTTGGATACCCCTTAACAATCCGACCGCTTTTTGTACGATGTTTAAATGTATCACCCAAAAATCATTTAAAGGAACTGAGGGGTAACTAACACCTTGAATCCTGCAGGGCTGCCCATAAACCCGTAAGAGTACGAGATGGTGGAGATCTCTTCTGAACAGCACGCTGCTACGTATCCCAGATATGCTCAATGATGTTCATGTCTGAAGAGGTTAGTGACCAGAGAAAGTGTTTAAACTCAGAACTTAGGAGCCGGTACCGAGGCTTATGATGCACTACTTAATCTAACTTAAAGTAACTGACGCTATCGACAACACACACACCCATGCCCGAAGGAGGACTCGAACCTCCGACGTGGTCAGCCGCCCGAACCTTGCAAGACGCCCCAGACCGCGTGGCAACCCCGGGAGGCTCGGGAGAGTGTTGCTGGAGCCACTCTGTAGCAGTTCTGGACGTATGGGGTGTCGTATTGTCCTGCTGTAATGGCCCAAATCCGTCGGAATACACAATCGACTTGAATGGATGCAGGTGATCAGACTGGATGCTTACGTACGTGTCACCTGTCAGAGCCGTATCTAGACGTATCAAGGGTCCCATTTCACTCCAACATCACACGCCCCACACCATTACAGAGCTTCCACCAGCTTGAACAGTCCCCTGCTGACATGCTCGGACTGTGGATTCAAGAGGTATTCCTCATATCCGTACACGTCCTTCATCTCGATACAATTCGAAACGAGACTAGTCCGACCTGGCAATGTGTTCCCAGTCACCAACAGTCCAATGACATGTTGACGGGTCCAGGCGAGGCGTAAAGCTTCGTACCGGGCAGTCGTCAAGGACACACGAGTGGGTCTTCGGGTCCGAAAGCCCATATCGATGATGCTTCGTTGAATGGTTCGCATGCTGACACTTATTGATGGCCCAGCATTGAAATTTGCTGCAATTTGCGGAAGGGTTGCACTTCTGTCACGCTGAACGATTCTCTTCAGTCGTCGTTTGTCCCGTTCTTGCAGGATATTTTTCAGGCCGCAGTGATTTCGGAGACTTGATGTTTTATCGGATTCCTCATTTTCACGGCACACTTGTGAAATGGTCATACGGGGGGAAATCCCCACTTCATCGATACCTCGGAAATGCTGTATCCCATAGCTCTTGCGCCGACTATAACATCACGTTCAGACTTATTTAAATCTTGATAACCTGTCATTGTAGCAGTAGTAACCGATGTAACCACTGCACCAGATACTTGTTATCCTACACAGGCGTTGCCGACCGCAGCGCCGTATTCTGCCGGTTTAGATATCTCTGTATTTTAATACGCATGCCTGTACCAGTTCCTTTGACGCTTCAGCGTATAAGCCAACAAAAAAGATCCAAAGCAATCACGCCGAGTCAGGAGATAGAACCTAGCAGCAAGTGTATAATATACGAAGACATGCAGATCAAAGAGACTGACAGAGTTAAATTTCTGGAATTATATCTCGATAATAAATTCAGTTGGGAAGGACATACCACATAACTGGTGAATCGCCTAAACAAGTCTGTATTAGCAGTAAGAAGGATATCAGATGTAGGAGATATAAATACAAAATAACCTACATACTCTGCTTACTTTCATTCTATTATGTCATACGGGATCATATTCTGAGGTAATTCGTCAGACAGAGCAAAAGTTCATAACGTACAAAATTGTGTAATAAGAATCATTTGTGGTGTAAATTCAAGAACATCATGAAGAAACCTGTTCAAGAAACTTATAATCTCTGCTTCTCAGAATATTTATTCCTTAATGAAATATATCGCAAGTGTATCCCTATTTCCAGCCAGTAGTTCAATACATATTATCAGTACTACGGTGGAGCTTAACACTGTTCAAGTTCATGACTGTTACATTCATTCAGCATATAACGCATCGTTCTGTAGTATCGTAAAAGACGAATGAATGTGCAGAGAAACGTTTCACAGAAGATGTAATTATAAGTGGACAAAACCAATTGCTGTAGATTGAAACGAAAGAGAAATTTCCTCCGTATGAAAAGCTCCACCGTATGAAAAAACACAACGGTTATCTATTGTTTTTCAAGATTTCGCCCCTATCGTCGATATAGCAGTAACTTATTTCCTTTGAAACAAAAACAGTTTAAAAACTCAAGCCTCACATACATTTAGGACGCCTTACTGGCTAAAATATCTCTTTTCAGCCTTTATTTTAGGTTTGTCTACTGTCTCTATTGCTACGAGCCAAAGAATGGGAATAGTCGATATGAGTGGCTATTGTGAAGTAGTCATTGGTGGTCTCAAAGTTTTTAAAGAAGTCAGTGGTTGAGTAACACAATTCAGAGAGAGTACTTTACTGATTCCGAACACAATGTTGTTTTTGAAGTGTCGTATAGGTACGATTGTATTTGCTACACAGAACTGTTTCTGTTCCTGTGTTAAACAGTTGGTCGATTGCTATATTAAAGATATATTGTACACAATTTGCTCGAAAAAAGATATTTAGTGCCATTTCTATTTCACTAAGGCACGTTCGGCGGTGAAATATTGATAGAATTAGGAAGTTGTTCCAAATATCGGCCTAAATTGCAACGAACTACTGTTTGTTTTAAATGATTCTGTAAAACTGTGGAAGACGATATAAAATTTGCATTAAATTCGCAGATTTCGGCTGCGACTGTACAATTTGTTACAGTTACCAGTGAAACTTATTATATAATAAAATTATTAATTTTTATATTCTCTTTTCGTTCATTCCCCTGTAATATGTCATATTCATAAGTTAATTTGATACACTTTTGTATCTTTGTGTATGTGTGTGTGTGTGTGTGTGTGTGTGTGTGTGTGTGACAAGAACTTATTACAAAAGATCACATTTGTGTCAGGGGAATAGAATGTGCCCTTTTTAATAATGAGGTATTTGTGTATACGTAATGCTATGCATATATTTGACCTTGGAGCCATTTTAATTATCACGTAAGAATAACTTTGACAATGACATCACTTTAACATTAGGTTACAGGTGTGTGTGTGTGGGGGGGGGGGGGGGGGGTGACCGTCAGTAGTCTAACATGACACCATTGTTATGTAGGAAATAATGCACGTCCTTGACTTTCAAAGAAACAATACAATATTTTTTACTTTCAGATAGCTGTTACGTAATTTTTACTGCATATATAGCACCTCATTTAAATACTAATTCCTGATTGAAAAAACGAGAAGTAGACGAATATAGACCATACAATTGATTTGTTACCCTCGTATTCATTGGCTGGAGATAAGGAGAGGAAGAGGAGGGGAAGGAGTGACATAACAAAATGTACACGTCGAAAATAATACTACACAGTGACTGGTTGGAGACAGAAAGGAGTGTCACGGGGTATCAAGCACAAGTGATTTGTTTCCATCATCTTGGTTGTTTTTGAGTTCTGCGCTATGAATGACTGGAGATATCGAGGGTGATAGAGGGAGAGGTATTTTTTCGTTTTCTACTGGCACAGTTAGCTATTTGCAGTACTATGCTCTGATTTGTTGAGAAGAGAAGGGGAGGAAGTGGTATAAAGGGATCAATTACTCTGCCCCCAACATCTTGATTTTTAATACTATGCTTTAAGTGGGTGGAGATAGGGAAAGGGATGAGGAGGGGGAAAGTGATTTCAATTTTTCCATTGACAAAGTTGGGTTATTTCTACAATCTAGGATTTTAACCATTTAACTTCAGACAGGAGTCAGATTGACTCCACACTGCCAGATATTCACCGGTGTCACATTTTCGGACTTTCGTTAACCGCACCGCACTATCAGTACCTTCAAACGAATCTTTCCTCAGTCTACATGTGCAGCCTCGAGATCGAGCTTGTGTTTCTTAACGAGTTACTCGTGGCCGAATTCAGCGATGCATTTTAAGGACTGACTCCACATCTATGACTGCATGAGAAAAAATTGTTAAGCCTCATTCCTTAATTTATGTACTTGGGAAAAAGTTAAATTCATCAGACACAACTAAATGGCTTTACATTTCTAAACTTTGTACACGCCACGAAGTGAGAACATCAGACAAGAGCGTTGATGGTACATAAGAGGAGCACACAGTATCAGATATTGACATTGATAAGATGGTATGTTATAATCGTCTGTTAAGTGTACAGTGCTCATTAGCTTTGTGTCATAGTTGTATTTGACGTAACTTGTTTTCTAAAAGAGAATGCTATTTTGCATTACATATATCTAATATAGTAAAGAATAATGTTTAGTACGTTCTCAGGAATGATTAAATCAGTACTCTGAAAACAGCATAATTTTATAATTCAAGCAATGGTTGTTATATTTTATATAGACTTTAGTGTTAAGTGTGACTGATTTACTAAACGTATTACACATAAAATAAAGCTGTCATAATGAAGAGTAATGGGCAAATGGAACATACAGAGTCAATTTGAGTCCAAGTCAATAGTTATACAACACTAATTAACGTCTGTAGTTACAGGTTAATACTCTGCTTTGACTGGCTGCTGATAAGGAGTACTTCGCTGTGACTGATTGGAGGTAGTGGAGGGTATGACAATGTTTTTCATTCCCCACTGAAAAAAATCGACCATTTTCGATTATTTTTAATATTATGTTATGATTGGCTTGATAAGAAGAGACGAGGGGAGGGGATAGGGAAAGCCACTGATAAGGATGACGTCACTGATAAAAGCAGTGATTTCACTCACTGTCTCTGCCCCTGCAACCTCAATGACAAGTCAGAGTGGATCAAAGTCGGCGTGGATTTGCTACTATTTAATCCCACCAACAAATTTACAATATCCATGTAATCTATCTAGTTCTGCCGCGGGATATGAGTCGGCTAGTGACGAAACCATCAGTACCTAAACTAACTGCAACGAAGGCACTCACAATGAATCAGTTTACTATAGTACGCTGGCGATAACTCACATATATGACAGAAGTGGAGAGTATTTGGGTTATACAGATGGCACAGTTTGCGATGAACACCAACTGCATACTGAGAAGATCAAGAAAATATCATGATCGACTGAATTGTGAAGTCTATTACCAGGTACGCAGCGAAATAATGCAGACGCCGTGCAAGCAAATTTGGCAAATGGTTCAAATGGCTCTGAGCACTATGGGACTTAACATCTGAGGTCATCAGTCCCCTAGAACTTAGAACTACTTAAACTTAACTAACCTAAGGACATCACACAAATCCATGCCCGAAGCAGGATTCGAACCTGCGACCGTAGCGCACGCGCGGTTCCAGACTGAAGCGCCTAGAACCGCTTGCCCACACCGGCCGGCAAATTTGGCAACAATCTACTGATAAAACAGATGAAAGTAGGGACTGATAACGATTTTCACTACATGCTTTGTTGGCGATGTTTCATTTGGTTCCGTTAATTTCGTGGCAGTTCCAATAACTCTTCTTCCCTGGTGAACCAACGTAAATAAGTAATAATCCATCGAAGAAGTTGTGGAATTACGTAGGTGGCAGACATTATCGATCGTAGGAGAGAAAGGCTTAAAAATACACTGATAATGGAAAACGAAGAATAATCGTGGAAAAGATACAGAAACGAATCCAGCCTAACTCAAGGTGCAACGCTCGAAATGTTCCAAAGCACTATTCGTAAGAATTGTTTTTTGGTAGCATCTGTTTGGTGGAAGCAAACTAACAATGCCACCTCAGGCGGCTGTCCTCATAACATAATTAAACTGAATTGCCTAAAGTTCTTGGAGGGATTGTCTTGTTTGAGGATGTGGCATGAATGACGACCTAACGTTGCGCCTAAACGTTGCGTACAGAGAGATTTCAGTGACGATAACCTAGCATTGAGTTACAGATGATCGAATTGTTCATCATTACTCATACCTAGTATCATTCTAGAGTAATGGCAGTCACCTTGTCAACTGACCGGTTTTGGCGTATCCAGTAGTCATCCACACATTTGCTGTAACATGATGATGTGACTTGTGAGACTAATCAAAAGTAGACCGAAAAGGTCGGATGTAGTCGGAACTATTCGGAACTACCTTGAAGCACCAAAGAAACTAATAAAGGCATGCGTATTCAGATACAGAGTTATGTAAAGACGCACAATATTGTACTGCGGTCAGCAACGCCTATGTAAGACAACAAGTACCTGGCGCAATTGTTACATCTGTTACTTGTGGTTCAAATGGCTCTGAGCACTATGGGACTTAATTTCTGAGGTCATCAGTCTCCTAGAACTTAGAACTACTTAAACCTAACTAGCCTAAGGACATCACACACAACAATGCCGGAGGCAGGATTCGAACCTGCGACCGTAGTGGTTCCAAACTGTAGCGCATAGAACCGCTCGGCCACTCCGGCTGGCTCGGTTACTGCTGCTTCGATGGTAGGTTATAAAGATGTAAGCGAGTCTCAACGTGATGTTATAATCGGCACACGAGGGATGGGACACACTATCTCCGAGGTATCGATGAAGTGGGGATTCTCCACTACAACCATTTGACGAGTGTACCGTGAATATCAGGAATCCGGTGAAACATTAAATATCCGACATCGCTGAGGCCGGAAGAAGATCTTGGAAGAACGGGACCAACGACGACTGACGACAATCTTTCAACGTGACAGACGTGCAACCCTTACGCATATTGCTGCCGATTTCAATGCTGGGCCATCAGCAAGTGTCATCGTGCGAACCACTCAACGAAACATCTTGGATAAGGGCTTTCAGAGCCGAAGCCCCTCTCGTGTACCCTTGACGACTACACGACACAAAGATTTACGCCTTTCCTGGGCTCGTCAACACCGACATTGGATTGTTGGTGACGGGAAACGTGTTGCCTATTCGGACGTGTCTCGTTTGAAATTGTATCGAGTGGATGGACGTATACGGGTATGGAGACAACCTCATGAATCCATAGATCCTGCATGTCAGCAGGTGACTGTTCAAGCTGGTGGAGGCTCTGTAATGGTGTGGGGCGTGTACGATTGGAGTGATATGGCACGTGTAGGTACGGAGCTGAGAGGTGACACATACGTAAGCATCCTCTCTGATCACCTGCATCCGTTCATGTCCATTGTGCATTCCGACAGGCTTGAGCAATTTCAGAAGGACAATGAGACACCCCACACGTCCAGAATTACTACAGTCTGGCTCCAGGAACACTCTTCTGAGATTAAACACTTCCGCTGGCCATCAAACTCCCCTCCCAAGACTTGAACATTGCTGAGCATATCTCGAATGCTTTGCCACGTGCTGTTCAGAAGAGATCTCCACCACCTCGTACTCTTAAGGGTTTATGGACAGCCCTGCAGGATCCGTTGGGTCAATTCTCTCCATTACTACTTGAGACTTTAGTCGATTACATACCACGTTGTGTTGTGGCACTTCTGCGGGCTCACGGGGGCTCTACACAATATTAGGCAGGTGTACCAGTTTCTTTGGCTCTTCAGTGTACTATAAATTTGCTGTGTGATGTAAGGTAGGTTGTGGTAAAATGTGTGCTTATGCTTTTCCAAGGAAGTGTTAGTCGCCCTTTAAATTGATCCTGATTCCCCTACTCTATAAACACGTTTTTGTCGATTGCTTTGCCATTACTTTGCTTGTCATATCAGCATACGATGACAGAAGTTCTTTATTGTAAGGTAAAATTAATACCTTTGCATGAAGGCGCTATAATGTTTGGCTGATGTTTAAAACATAGTAACCCTTGTTTCTTACCCTCAATGTGTATTGCTATTGTGCAATATGCTATATCATCGAAGTGTCCTATAGTTTCCACCACGTGACATCAGAAGGTGACAAACGTTTTGAAGTGTAATATGAAGTTAATACCCTGGCATGGCATCGCTGTAATTTATTTGTGTCTTTGATATCGATTTCAGAGACGAATTTTTGACTAAAATAGACATGGGAATAAGACTGTTTACTTCGGCAACCCTTATCGGCAAATGATCTTTAAGGTGCAAGATAGAAAAGCTGTGGTGCTCATATGTGCTTTACATCATTATAGAACCGATTCTCATAAATTTAATGCATAGTACAAAAATCCAACTAAGTTCTTCGATTAATCCATATCCTACGTCACTAGTTTCAATAAGTGAGCCATGTGTGTGTGTGGTACTTTTTTTTTTTTTTTTTTTTTTTTAACAAGCAGTACAAACAACTTAGATGTGGATGTATTCAAACTGAAGGTTCATTGTGGTTGAAAAGTGTTATACACCAAACGAAATTAGGTCGTTGAAAACTGCTACTTAACACACAGTTTTTATCAGTAGTGCCGATATGCAAACTGTTTGTATTCTTTTAAACCTTACAGAATAGTTAAACTGGGACAGTAGTGAAAGGTGTGTTTGGCACTTGAAGTCTTAGATATTTTGAAAAATAATTTTATTTTGCTTCAAAGTTCGAATTTTTTATCACAATCAGCGATCTGTAATTATACTAGCATATTATGATAAGAAATCTCCCCCTCACCCCTCTCTCTCTCTCTCTCTCTCTCTCTCTCTCTCTCTCTCTCTCTGTGTGTGTGTGTGTGTGTTGTTTCGACTAGAAATCGTTACTTGTCATGACAAATAATTATATTTTAATGGGACATATTATATTTTGAAGATGTCAGCCCTTCGTCTATGGGAGAGAACCAAACTAGGAAAACACTAAAAATATAAGAGGTTACCATGCCAGATACGGAATACGAAAGTTTTAGGCGTTAAAAACGGATTTCAGTGCTCTTAAAATAGGTACAGACAGGTCGATATGGCTCCCCAAATCACAACCGAACCCCACGATGTTTCACTCTTGACAGCAAGTAGTCTGCGTTGTATGCTTTGGAAGGCTTACGCAAAACGAAAACCCTGTCATATGTCGGAAACAGTGTGAAACAAAGCTCACCCGACAAAATGACTTACGCTCATTCCTCCACAGACCCAGTTGCATCATTGTGGTGTGCTTTTGGAACTCTAGCTCGCCATCTGTTTCCCAGCTTATGGAGATCCCTCCGTGTTTTTTAGTACTGGCGGAGTTAGCGTGTTCGAAATTCAGTTCTGCAGCGACTTTTGTAACTGCAGTCCTCTTATTTTTCGTCACAATCCTCTTCAATGACCGTCTGCCGCGATAACTCAGCACGCACTATCGTCCAAGTGATTCAGCGGATGATGTTTTTCTGCTTTCATTGTATGCTGTATAAATCTTGATAGGGTGTCTTCCAAAACACCAAACACTTCGGCTCCGTTGGTTACGGAAGCACCCAACATACGACCTCCATCGATTTCTTCACGTTCTAATTCTCTTTGCTCCGACGTAATGCACTTACAGCTAGACAGAACACTTTTCTGACCACGACTGACACCTGTAACGTATTGAGGACATTGTACAGGTGCCGCTCGTGGTCGAATACAACACGCTGATTTGGCTAGAATCAGCGTTATATTCAGGCACTGATTTCTCGCGGCGTTTCCACATTTTCGTTCAACCCTTGTATGTCCCGTTGCACGATTGTCTTTGGCAATTTTACTCGTCTGTCTTGTTCCAACGAAACCGTCTTTCATCGTGCTGTAGATTTGCATGTCGTATTGAGAACATTATGAAGTTACAGTTTCAGATTACGTAAATGTGCTGTTTATGTTATGCAGCGCAATAAAGATTGCGTCAAAACACTTTCTTCGTTCCATCCCAAGATCGTGTTTAGTTTGTTAGTTAGTTATTGTTTGGGCTATGTTGTGTGTGTATTTTTACATCGAACATTTTGGTTAGATTTTGGTGTTATTTAGTTGTTGTTTATAGGAAATACAGTCTGTAACCGTTCTAGAGGGACTTGGTACCAAACTACTGGTGGGTAAATATTGCAGCATACCTTAAAGGTTCGTTTTGTAAGTAACTTATAGTATGTCTAGTTCACATGCAAATGCAAAGCAATTTTTAGGCTGTTAATAACATAGACTATTTTTTAGTGTAGCATATGATGCATAGTTTTTGTGCCCCTAAAACACTACTAATACTTTACTGAAAATCTTGTAAAAACGCTAGCTGAGATCAGTTCGATCCATGAAACAGAAATAACATACCTCAGACTCAAATGACAACACCTTTTACATATTTTAAAAAAGAAGATACTGTTGTAACACTTGAAAAGCATCACAGATGAATTCAGATGGGGAAATATTTATTCTGAAGGTCCAGTTTATCCTACATCATGGGTAGACCTAACAATTGCCTTCTTAGAATGTTAGTTTCTACTCCCGTGTATTTTATAATTATTTAGGCATGAAAATACCACGGCGCACTTAATTTGACAGTTTTCAGTAAGGCTTTAGGCAGTAAATTTGACTGGTGTGTGTATGTGTGTGTGTGTGTGTGTGTGTGTGTGTGTAAAATAACGTTGTGACACTTGACATAAACACTGCATTTTTTGTACTGCTGAAGTATTTTTTGCAGACATTTTAAACGTTAGATTAATTTCGAAACACTTAATAAGTGTCATACATTCACATGTAAATCTATCCCACGAAAGACACATTTGTGTGTGTGGATGAGGGTACTTTGTGTATCAGTATCACTGCCCTCTTTTCCCTGTTCCTGACGCATATGTTTCGCCGGATGAACGATTGCTGGTAAGCCTCCATGTGGTCTCTAATCTGTCTAATTTTATGTTCAAGGTCTTTTCGCGGGATATACGTAGCCTATTAGGATACAATGCAGCGCGGAGTGGACGCGAGGTTTGAGGGGCCCTGTTACGGATTGCGCGGCCCCTCCCGCCAGAGTTTCGAGTCCTCTCTCGGGAATGGGTGTGTGTGTGTGTGTGTTGTTCTTAGCATAAGTTAGTTTAAGTCAAGTAGTGTTTAAGACTTGGGATCGACGACCTCAGCAGTTTGGTCCCTTAGGAATTCACACAAATTTGAACATTTGAAACAATACATACATTGACTCTTCTACGAACGTGTGCTTTCGAAACTTATACAGTAGACCACACCATGATGCAGAACTCCTCTCTTGCAGCTCCTGTACGGGAGCTGGTTTAGCATCTCTGTGACACTTTCGTGCTTATTATGTAAACCGGTAATGAAACGTGCTGCTCGTCTTTGGATCTTCTCTATTCAGTCAATCCTATATGGTACGAATCCAAGAAAGATGACGAAAATTTAAGCATGGGTCGAACGAGTGTTTTACAGGGTGCTTCCTTTGTTGACGGACTATACTTCCTAAGGCTTCTTCCAGTGCATCTCAGTCAGCCACGTGCCTTACCTGCGATTAAGTATGTGGTCGTTCCACTTAACATCGGCCATACGCATGTTCCAGCGATCGTTCTGCAATCGTGTAATCACACAGTAAAGTATTCGCCAAATGATACGTTTGTTTACGTTGAGCACAGCACCAAGCGTCGTTACCCTGCGTTTTCTCCTGCATTTCGTTACAGGTTTCCAGCATCACGACTTCTCCGTATACAACATCATAAAAGTAACGGTCCTGTAATACTCCCTTGGGGCACACCCATAGCAAATTTCACGTCTGAAGATTTCTCTCCGTTCCGTTTGCTAGGAACTCTTTGATTCAATCACACAGTTGTTCTCATACTGTGTACGATTATATTTTATTCATTATGCGGCAGTGTGTAACTGTATCGAAGGCCTTCCGGAAGACAAGGAACACTGCATTGATCTGGGTTGAGTACTGCTATGATAGAACAATATAAATGTGGAAAATAATTACGAGTATTTACGGAGAAAGTGGCTGCTGCTGCTTGTTATTTCTTCTATCTACTGTACCAGGGCAGTGAAGAAGTACAAGTGCGCCTAACTACTCACACTTACACAAGCACACACAGACACACACACACACACACACACACACACACACATACAAACACGGCGCGGAAGGGAGAAGGAGAAGAGGAAAAGAAAAGGACAAAGAGAGAACGGGGACGAGCAGAAGCCAAGCATCGACCAAGGAAGTCGGAAACAAGAAATAAAAATGTACTTTAATTAGACGGAGGTAGTTTTTCTACGGAAAACAGGTAACATCCCGGGGCGCCTTTCCTTTGACCTTCCCCGTTCACAGGCTTCCTGTTAGGAGTGGACTGTTCGTGTTCTGACTTGTGATCTGTTTGGACGCCGTTCGCCCGTAGCTAATAAAGAAACGCCCACGACAAATGGAGGGAAGGCGGAGGGAGCTTTCCAGCAGGGCTTAACGCCCGGGGCTGCCGAAGGGAGACCTGCGTTAAGCCGTCGACCCAGAGCTTGTGGCAGAGCCGTGGCAGAAGAAAGCAATAAAGGAATGCTGCAAGATTTAGCTGTGCCAGATATGCCGACCAGCATATTTTTCATCACAGTAGTTCACCACAGAATATACTCCACTAACTTCGCAGTCTAAAAACTTACGAAATTCGGGATGTGTATGTGGAAGGCACTGTGAAGATTGAATAGAGAGTGTAATAATTATTTCTCTTTTCATAGGACCCTTCTCTGTAAATCACGAACAAGTCATACAACTAAAGACGCTGCTGTCCCACTTTTCAAGCATTTGAATACTGATATGGAAAAAAAGGATACTCTGTGCAGCAAGTGGTTAACTGAGGATTTCTGCGATTTCTTCATAAACTGCAACTGTAAAGAACCAGGTGTTGGACGTACGACTAATGTACGTTCTCCAGCGTTTCGGAGGTAAACGTAGGCTACCTGAAATTATCGCATGACGCTTTCGTCTGATTCTCGGACAGTGACGAGATAGGAGCTGTCTTGGAACGAAGTCCAAGAAAATCATTGTACCCTTTAGCACTTCTGTTTGTTGAGTCGATAGCATCTGTTCACAGACAGATTCTGTCAACAAAAGCACCATGTAAGATTGTCGTAGACGCATTGGTGATGTGAGCGTTGCACTGTATATGTAGATATTCGCATTAATGGTGTGTTCTCTGGTATCGAAAAGGTTGGGTGAGGTTATTCACATACGAATCAGACGTTGTGGTAAGTTGGAGAAAGATCGTGCGGTAACCCGTCTTACACTAACGACACAGAATACTCCTGTTATCATGCCAAGCAGTGACTTTTGATATAGAAGGATTTTCGGTACTCGAACAGCGGTTATTCTGTGAGTGTACGTCTCCCTACACATGCAGCCATGCTTCAGCGGGAAAAAGAATACTTCAGAATCGTTCTCTCAATTATACACTGACATTAATAGCCAGATGCAGTACTGAAGAATAGCAATTCTATAGGCTGGACTTTTATGGTTTCGTTTTGGGTTTGCGCACACCTGTGGGAGCAGAGGTTCTTCATTCATGAGTCAGAAGTGCTAAATGGTGCAAAAATTTTCTTGAAATTATTTCCAAGACCGCTCCTAATTCGTTTACTGTATACATGGTTAAAGTCCGTACTCACCTGTAACACTGTCTACAACCTGGGCAACGGACATATGCGTCATACGATGACCGCAGCCGGTCTACGGAGATATTAGTTCCCAGGCAACATGGTAGAAGCCACTTCCGTCGTATGTAGAACACTCTAAGGCAGTCCAAGAACGGATAAGACTGTTACATAAATGAAAATCTTCATTCCTTACGCGGAGAGGGCAACCCACTCCAGCATTTTGAAAGAGTACAGGAACAGTCTGCCGGCCGGAGTGGCCGAGCGGTTAAAGGCGCTGCAGTCTGGAACCGCACGACCGCTACGGTCGCAGGTTCGAATCCTGCCTCGGGCATGGATGTATGTGATGTCCGTAGGTTAGTTAGGTTTAAGAAGTTCTACGTTCTAGGGGACTTATGACCACAGCAGTTGAGTCCCATAGTGCTCAGAGCCATTTTTGAACCAGGAACAGTCTAAAGGTGACTCTCATGTTTCACTTGTAAGTCCATTTCCGCAGATTAAGTACCAGAGTTCTCCGTAGCCTTCTTATCCAGTTAAGGGATAGCTCAGTAAGTGCACTTAGCCATTGTGAGGCCAGTTGGGGGGCTACTTGATTGAGAAACAACGGCAACAGTCACGAAAACTGACGACGGCCGGGAGAGCGGTGTGCTGACCACGTGGCCATCAGTGTCCACATGCAAGAATTTTTAACCCAACTGTCGCAGAAACTGAAAAAATAAAAAATTTTTATCCGATTTGTTGGGCGTTGCTCCTACATTATGTTGGAATTTTATGAATAATAATTATTCCGTGTGGCTCAAGTTCCTCGTGCAGGTCTTTCTATTGGACGCCACTTGAGCGAGCCAGGTGTTCCACAAGTAAAATTGGGAAAATAAGACCCAAAGTATAGCGTAGAATCTGCTGAAACTCCATATCATTGAGAGGTAAAGGCAAGGTTAAAGGCAGACGTAAATATTCCAAGGCCCGACCAGGATTCAATCACGCGTCCTTTCGGTTTCCAGGCATAAGCCTTGCCGCTAGACCAGCACTCCCAACTCCGAAACAGAAGATTGGCTCTGAGCGCTATGGGACTAAACGTCTGAGGTTATCAGTCGCCTAGAACTTAGTACTAATTAAACCTAACTAACCTAAGGACATCACACACATCCATGCCCGAGTCAGGATTCGAACCTGCGACCGTAGCGGTCACTCGGTTCCAGACTGTAGCGCCCAGAACCGCAAGGTCACTCTGGCCGGCAAAACAGAAGATTACACACGGTTTCTGTTAAGATATAAAGTGTGTGCAATCTGCCATTTTTAATTGTCGGAAAGGTTCTCAAAATGAATAACAACTGTTTCTAACAAATTACGCGATATGAAATGTATATTCGAATCAGTTCCCAAGAGATGTTCTCGCAGCCTGCCGTGACCCCCATTATATGCTTTACATTTTTACAATAATGGCCGTCAACCTGTCGAGAATGACAACATTCTGTTCCACTTGGTGAAAATGCAACACCAATTCTCGCAGACAATCCGGCAGTGATATCACCTCGGAAAAGGTAAATCGCTATCTTCAGATGTTCCTTAAGAAAAGGAAATCAGCTGACAATTCCTTACAGGCGTTAATGAAATACAGCAATATTGATGTATTGTGATGTGAATGCTTCAGTCCGCAGCTCGTGGTCGTGCGGTAGCGTTCTCGCTTCCCGCACCCGGGTTCCCGGGTTCGATTCCCGGCGGGGTTAGGGATTTTCTCTGCCTCGTGATGACTGGGTGTTGTGTGCTGTCCTTAGGTTAGTTAGGTTTAAGTATTTCTAAGTTCTAGGGGACTGATGACCATAGCTGCTAAGTCCCATACTGCTCAGAGTCATTTGAACATTATGAATGCTTCATCGTTGCACACATTCAGAACAGTGAGCCGAAAGTGTCCGTAGTCCATAGCGGATCCACATTCTCACATACCAAAAGCAATAAAAGCTGGTAAACTACACTAAAGGCTTAAAAACAGAACAAAAAATTACGACTTTGACATAGTTCGTTACGTACTATGTTCAATAACTCATCCACATAACTCAAAAACTACGGCTAAAAAAGTTATAATCCTTAAGAAAAAAATGTTCCTCTGCGTGTGACCTATCGTTCCTCAAAGTTTGTGAGTGAGATCCTGAATCACCCTTCATTTAATACCAACTTTATAACTTCAATACTTTCGTGGTGCTGAACACTAAGAATAAGGGAAGTTGTGTCAACTGAATGTTGATTAGCCATGTGTCTAAAACGTTCCTAATGACGATATCCTGTGGCACAGGGAAAAAAAAACTCGCCGTAAATCGTACTATATGTGATTATATAATGCCACTGTAGTCATTCCGTAACTATGGTACATTACATGTTGTTGTTGTTGTTGTGGTCTTCAGTCCTGAGACTGGTTTGATGCAGCTCTCCATGCTACTCTATCCTGTGCAAGCTTCTTCATCTCTCAGTACCTACTGCAACCTACATCCTTCTGAATCTGCTTTGTGTATTCATCTCTTGGTCTCCCCCTACGATTTCTACCCTCCACACTGCCCTCCAATACTCAATTGGTGACTCCTTGATGCCTCAGAACATGTCCTACCAACTGATCCCTTCTACTGGTCAAGTTGTGCCACAAGCTTCTCTTCTCCCCAATCCTATTCAATACTTCCTCATTAGTTATGTGATCTACCCATCTAATCTTCAGCATTCTTCTGTAGCACCACATTTCGAAAGCTTCTATTCTCTTCTTGTCCAAACTATTTACCGTCCATGTTTCACTTCCCTACATGGCTACACTCCATACATATACTTTCAGAAATGACTTCCTGACACTTAAATCTATACTCGAAGTTAACAAATTTCTCTTCCTCAGAAACGCTTTCCTTGCCATTGCCAGTAAACATTTTATATCCTCTCTACTTCGACCATCATCAGTTATTTTGCTCCCCAAATAGCTAAACTCCTTTACTATTTTAAGTGTCTCATTTCCTAATCTAATACTCAACATCACCCGACTTAATTCGACTACATTCCATTATTCTCGTTTTGTTTTTGTTGATGTTCATCTTATATCCTCCCTTCAAGACACAGTCCATTCCGTTCAACTGATCTTCCAAGTCCTTTGCTGTCTCTGACAGAATTACAATGTCATCGGCGAACCTCAAAGTTTTTATTTCTTCTCCATGGATTTTAATACCTACTCCGAATTTTTCTTTTGTTTCCTTTACTGCTTGCTCAATATACAGATTGAATAACACCGGGGAGAGGCTACAACCTTGTCTTGCTCCCTTCCCAACCACTGTTTCCCTTTCATGTCTCTCGACTCTTATTACTGCCATCTGGTTTCTGTACAAATTGTAAATAGCCTTTCGCTCCCTGTATTTTACCCCTGCCACCTTTAGAATTTGAAAGAGAGTATTCCAATCAACATTGTCAAAAGCTTTCTCCAAGTCTACAAATGCTAGAAACGTAGGTTTGCCTTTCCTTAATCTTTCTTCTAAGATAAGTCGTAAGGTCAGTATTGCCTCACATGTTCCAGTATTTCTATGGAATCCAAACTGATCTTCCCCGAGGTCGGCTTCTACTAGTTTTTCCATTCGTCTGTAAAGACTTCGTGTTAGTATTTTGCAGCTGTGGCTTATTAAACTGATTGTTCGGTAATTTTCACATCTGTCAACACCTGCTTTCTTTGGGATTGGTATTATTACATTCTTCTTGAAGTCTGAGGGCATTTCGCCTGTTTCATACATCTTGCTCACCAGATGGTAGAGTTTTGTCAGGACTGACTCTCCCAAGGCTGTCAGTAGTTCTAATGGAATGTTGTCTACTCCCGGGGCCTTGTTTCGACTAAGGTCTTTCAGTGCTATGTCAAACTCATCACGCAGTATCGTATCTGCCATTTCATCTTCATCTACATCCTCTTTCATTTCCATAATATTGTCCTCTAGTACATCGCCCTTGTATAGACGCTCTATATACTCCTTCCACCTTTCTGCTTTCCCTTCTTTGCTTAGAACTGGGTTTCCATCTGAACTCTTGATGTTCATACAAGTGGTTCTCTTATCTCCAAAGGTCTCTTTAATTTTCCTGTAGGCAGTATCTATCTTACCCCTAGTGAGATAAGCCTCTACATCCTTACATTTGTCCTCTAGCCATCCCTGCTTAGCCATTTTGCACTTCCTGTCGATCTCGTTTTTGAGACGTTTGTATTCCTTTTTGCCTGCTTCATTTGCTGCATTTTTATATTTTCTCCTTTCATCAATTAAATTCAATACTTCTTCTGTTACCCAAGGATTTCTACTAGCCCTCGTCTTTTTACCTACTTGATCCTCTGCTGCCTTCACTATTTCATCCCTCAAAGCTATCCATTCTTCTTCTATTGTATTTCTTTCCCCCGTTCCTGTCAATTGTTGCCTTATGCTCTCCCTGAAACTCTGTACAACCTCTGCTTCTTTCAGTTTATCCAGGTCCCATCTCCTTAAATTCCCACCTTTTTGCAGTTTCTTCAGTTTTAATCTACAGGTCATAACCAATACATTGCGGTCAGAGTCCACATCTGCCCCTGGAAATGTCTTACAATATAAAACCTGGTTCCTAAATCTCTGTTTTACCATTATATAATCTATCTGATACCTTTTAGTATCTCCAGGGTTCTTCCGTGTATACAACCTTCTATCATGATTCTTAAACCAAGTGTTAGCTATGATTAAGTTGTGCTCTGTGCAAAATTCTACCAGGCGGCTTCCTCTTTCATTTCTTAGCCCGAATCCATATTCACCTACTATGTTTCCTTCTCTCCCTTTTCCTACACTCGAATTCCAGTCACCCATGACTATTAAATTTTCGTCTCCCTTCACTATCTGAATAATGTCTTTTATTTCATCATACATTTCTTCAATTTCTTCGTCATCTGCAGAGTTAGTTGGCATATAAACTTGTACTACTGTAGTGGGTGTGGGCTTCGTATATATCTTGGCCACAATAATGCGTTCACTATGCTGCTTGTAGTAGCTTACCCGCAATCCTATTATCCTATTCATTATTAAACCTACTCCTGCATTACCCCTATTTCACTTTGTGTTTATAACCCTGTAGTCACCTGACCAGAAGTCTTGTTCCTCCTGCCACCGAACTTCACTAATTCCCATTATATCTAACTTTAACCTATCCATTTCCATTTTCAAATTTTCTAACCTACCTGCCCGATTAATGGATCTGACATTCCACGCTCCGATCCGTACATTACATACTATCCGTAAAATTCGAAGCCTCAGCTTAGCTCATGGGTAAAATTCTCTGGTAGAGAGATTGGACGATCTTAGAGCCCAGGTTAACCAACTGCGCGTGTAGTATGCGCTGTTGCCCCACTTTGCTGAAAATTTCAACGCTCTTGTTTCCCTTCTGTCTGGTAGTCCACATACCGATTGATCTCATTACAGCCATACCGCTCATCATTGAAAGTTTTTGCCTCATTTCATTTTGGTCACCGTATGCCTCACTTTTAAGCGGAGTTCACAGGGCCTTCTCCTCACCTACGTATACTGAGCCAAC
This sequence comes from Schistocerca americana, assembly GCF_021461395.2. Taxonomy (NCBI): domain Eukaryota; kingdom Metazoa; phylum Arthropoda; class Insecta; order Orthoptera; family Acrididae; genus Schistocerca; species Schistocerca americana. The sequence continues at coordinate 456,992,275 of NC_060130.1, forward strand.
TGGCTCAGCGTTCATGATTATTTGGCCGCCACAATAGCTGATTTGATTCCCTGAATTCCCCTGTCCTCAGCAGAGTGACACCACCATACCAACCTTTTCAGGTGGAAAAGAAAATCCGTTCTGTTTTAAGTACCCTTTTCTCCAGAATACTTTCTTTGAATAAATTTGCAGACATGTAGTGAGTTAGAGCGGACGACAAATTTCTCAGCAGCAGATACATCCGATCTGCTCCATTGCCATCAAGAATGCATGTTACTGAAAGTGAAATGAGGCAGATTTGTTTTGTAAATGAATGCTGAGAACGCCGTCTGCCGAAAGTTACTCTTTAACCCCTCTGTAAATATAGCTATATAGTGCATGGGGGCTTATTTATATTAATGAAAATAATTTTTTATTTTTCGTAGCTGTATGTCCGATTACGCTGTTTCGTAAACGGTTGGCCCTGACTAGTATTTGTACGCAATCTGACTGCATAGAATAACAACAAAGAATGAAAGAAAATTTCCGTTAAACAATTAATTAATTAAGTCCCCAGCAACTATAAAACGTACGAAACCAAAGCACAAGTGTAGTTGTTCTGTGTGTGGGAGTGTGATTCAACGTACACATCTGGCACGGTTATTCTTCAACAAGACAAGATATTTTAAATACCATTTATACTGAAGTAATTAAAAGAAAATAGAAATACTATAATTGCGCAAGAAAACCAGAATTACACTCTAATACAAGAACACAAGCCAAATGCTTTGTTGACTGAACCTGTAATGACGCATTATTTACGACATTAAAATAATAAGAAAAAAAAGCGAGTTTTGTTACCTTCATATATATTGATGCAAAGCACTCTAATCATTACAATATCTCCATTAGAACAACATCTGCTATCTAGCCCATCAAACAACTGCATAAAACATGGAACAACCACTCTCCACTACGACTTCTCGACAAGAACTTTTCATTACGACATCTCAGCAAGCACTCACTACTACCACATCTCGACCAGAACTACCAGTGGAGGCGGCTGAATAATACTCTTTGGCGCAATCTCTGGCGCTGTGGCTCAGTGTAGCCACCTTTCATATGCCCTTCCTCCACGGGCCAGAATTTGATGGTATTTTTGCCAGCATTGGTGGTGAAAATACCACCTAATTCGTCCACAGAAATACAGACAAAAATAAAAGATAATATTAATACGTAAATATCACATAATTAGATAAAATTTTGGCTTTGCACTGACCTTTCAATAACCTAATATATAAAATACAGTAAGCAACACAAATTGTTTCATACATGTGACTTTACATAATAGTTTACACAATACACAAAAAATCAGTTTATACAAATGTTCACATAAAATGCTTTCAATGATTAAAAAAAAACAAGTAATTGATAGTTCCAGCAGTAACACCCAGCAATGGTCAACAGGTGCAGACACCAACAAGTGACATCATTCAGAAGAAGCAGTTCCATCAGTGGCACCCAGTAACGTTGACAGGTGCAGATAGCAACAAGTGACATTATGTCAGTAGAAGCAGTCCATCAGTGGCACCCAGTAATGTTGAACAGGTGTAGACACCAACAAGTGACATTATCTCAGTAGAAGCAGTCCATCAGTGGCACCCAGCAATGTTGAGCAGGTGCAGACAGCAACAAGTGACATCATTTCAGTAGAAGCAGTTCCATCAGTGGCACCCAGTAATGTTGAGCAGGTGCAGACAGCAGTCCATAATATTCACTATCACTAATCACACTGTTCATCAGAGTTTATAAGCAGAAATTAAACATGTCCTAGTGGCGCCAATCATGTAGAAAAAGTGCAAGTAACAGTCCATAATATTCACTATCACTAATCACACAGTTCATCAGCAGAAATTAAACATATCTAAGTGGCACCCATTATGTTGAAAAAGTGCAGGTAACAGTCCATAATATTCACCATCACTAATCAGACAGTTCAGGCATGAACAATAGTTTGAATGCACACACAATTGCTTTTACAAAATTATTATCAATGCTCTTACACTAAACATACAAATTATAAGAAACACACAAATGATATCAGATAATTGTCATCTTAACTATTACAAATGCACAAATATCAGTAAACCTATAATATTTATGAGTGTCAGTGCAAGCCACTACAAACAAGTAAGATAACATTTAGGAGATAGGTCGGTACCAATTTGGGATTGGGGAAGGAAAACACACAAAACACACTCACTCATCTTTTGTCCACATTAGTGCTACTGTGTAATTGAATAGTGTTAACTGTGTAAATGCAATTCTGTCAAAATTAGATGTTCATCATGTGTATCAAGTAGTAGTGGCAGCAGTGTATAACAGTCAATAATAGTTAGTCAACGTCACAGTCATCATGTCAAGACCAATTTTTGCCAAGCCAGATCAAAATGTACGGTTGCTGAACAACTGTCAGTGAGCCAAGATATGCAATTACTTCCTCTCTCCAAAAAAAAAAAAAGTATGTACTGCTTATTGATTTAGCAAAGTGTGTGTGTAGACAATCTTCCTTCTACTTGAGTGTTCTAGTCTGCCATCTTCATCCTCCTTGTTCCATATAGACCAACAAAAACAAAAAAAATATGCTCCTCACTTACTTTACCTCTTATCCACCAAAACTCCAATAATCATCAGCATCACATAATCTCAATACTTCAATAATACTTCTTACGTCGATACATATAAATCTTATCATCAATATCATTTACCTTATCTCTTGTCCACCAAAACTCCAATAATCGTCAACTTCTCATAATCTCAATACCTCAATAATACCTCTTCAATACGTCGATACATATAAACCTTATTACCAATATCATTTCACTTCCATAAGAACTCTTTCCTCTAGTCAGTCTCCTCGAACAAGTACAAATAAAATTCTAGTGCAAACTTCAATTCATCATCCCATACAATCCGAAGACACAATGTCCACACACAACCTCTGTGTAGTCCACCTGACCCATATCTTCTACTCATTATGAATCATAAAATACATTTTGGTTACCTTGTCCATCATTAAATAAAGGAAATGCATACATGACCTCTAACAGCCTTTAGTTCGAATAACTCTCAGTAATTGAGTACGATTACGGAGTGTGAATGATTATAATATTTCACAGTGTGTACACCACTTCAAGAATCATGGCAGAAGCAAACATGTGGAGTATTTTTTGTGTCAAGTGTCACTTGCTATTTCAATTGCTCACGAAGAATGCGGTGTAATAACTGTCAATGGTCTAAACCTAGTGTTGGTATGTCATGTCGTTAGCTTCCTTCCTATTAGCATAAATTTATACAGCTTCCATAAAACCTCCAGCTCATGTGACTTCTATGAAGTTTCTTGTACTAATGTCGTTCGTCGAATTACAGCAGTTCATTTTCTTATCTTAAAAATATAAGGCACTGAGCGTAAGCAAAACATGCAATAGCGAGTAAATATACCAGTAGAGAACAGAATGTCAACAAGTGGATGCAGCACAATTCTTACAACGAGACTCTGCCAAGCGAATAATCTATAATTAATACCATAGTGTGACCTAAACTCTATGTTTGTACACAGTATATCAGCATTTCTATATACCAAATTAAATAGTAGTTATGACATTATGACAACAAACAGAAATGTATAAATATGCAATCCATACGCACAGCAGCAAACATATATCTCACATAATAAACAGGTCATTAGCATCATATCAGCATAAGCAAATAAATGTTCGTATGTAATCTTAATAAGTAAACATGAAGGCGCAAGCAGATAAATCACAAAGTATAACTTACATACATAACCACAGTCAGCACAATTAATCAGATGACAATTATAATTTAAATAAATAAGCACAGCAGGCACATAAAAAAAAGTGACATCAGTGAAAAAGCGTAGTAGCCAAGCGATGCATAATATACATAATTAACAACCCTGTTCATTAATCAATCATTGTCAAAATCAGTTAATGTACGCAAGCACGTCGCTTCACACGTGAATTCATAGAACATGAAATTAGCACAAAGTATAAATCACGTAATCGCGAGCAGCAAATTGCGTCTGAAGTACGTACCTAAGTGGAAATACGTTACCTGAAAAATAAACTCAATTAATAGTTACCTTTTTAGTTTATGAGTTTCTTCTTGGAAATTACATTCTTCCTGAAATTTTCTCGATAGCAAGTCCTCCTAACGTCGGAGACACACAGAATTTACCTGAAGTTCTTAAATATTTTATACAACCGTATCCTGAAAAATACTGAACGTTAATGACATAATTTATCAAGTCACTATAGCTTTATACTGGATTTATTCGGAGAATTTAGACTGTGTATTTGTTTACGGCTGTCAGTGCATTCGCACTGAGCGCTCGATCAGCTGTAGGCGCGTGACGTAGGAAGTAACTGTTTGCGGTCAACGACTGCCTTGTGCGGCGCGCAGACTTGACTGTTGCTTTGAGTACGTGCCGCCGCCAAAACACAGCGCGGTATCCTTGTATTCTCTGCATGTTTACGTATAACTGTTGGTTTCTCGAAAGTATGTCATTCCACAAAAATTTTAACGTTAGATATATGATGTACTCCCTTAGAGCGTCGAGATTTAAGAGTTTCTACTTCGACAGTGTTATCATGAAAGATTTTGCGAACTCTATATGGACCGTTATAAAGCAGAAAAAATTTGCGACACAAGCCTTTTCCTTTGTGAGACAAACGATGAGGCTTAATTAATACCTTTTGACCAACTGACAAGGTTTTTAAACGACCGGGACGTTTAGCTGATATCTCTCTTCTAGCAGCCGCAGATGCAATATTTTGTAGAGCCAGGTTGACAACTTCAGAATGCCGCAGTTTCCGTGTAGGTGGAAAAGGAACGATTTCAGAAATGCTATTTGTCGGGTGCTTTATTTTTTAATATCAGTATTGGCGGTAAAGAAGTTGAATCATTAGGGAGTTCATTCAGGATGTTTTGAAAAATATGAAGGTACTGATCCCACGTTCTGTGATTCTGATGACAATAAAGTCGACACAATTTATTGATTTCCTTCATCCATCTCTCTGAAGCGTTAGATTGAGGGTGAAAAAGTGAAATGATAATTGGTTTAATGTTACGACGCCGTAGAGTACGAAGCCAAATTTTAGAGCGAAACTGTGATCCATTATCGTATATAACCTTATCAACATGACCCACTTCTTTAAGAAAATGTTTGATGAAAGCATTAGATACTGAACGAGCTGCTGCTTTGCGTAAAGGTGTAAAACACACATATTTTGATGTCAGTTCCACTGCTACGAAAATTTACGCAAAACCATTAGTAGAACGAACCACTGGACCGAACAAATCAACTGCAGTCATCTCCTTTAATTTCGCTGGAATGATAGGAAACAACGGTGCTCTGTGTGAAATAGTTGGCGGCTTAGCCTTTTGACATAATTTGCATTTGGCAAGAACAGATCGAATACGTTTTTCCATATTACCGAAGTAGCAATTATCTCGTAATTTATGAAAACATTTTCTGGGACCAAAGTGTGCATAACTGAAATGTGTGTACCAAATCAATTTATTGACCCACACATCAGGAATACAAACTAACCAAACAGAGTTGTCGACCGATTTTCGTTTAAAAAGAATGTCATTGTGAACTAAATAATACTGTCTAATCGCTACGCTTTCCTTTCTCCTCCTCTTCTCTTTAATGTCCTTCCAGACTGGATCCTTATTTTGCTCCTTAGCGATGTCCTGGAGCGAAGACGAAATAAAGTTCTCAAACGCAACACCTTGAATATACATCAAACAACAATTGTTTTCTATGCAGTCCTCTTCAGCACTTTGTTTCAAACCCACAGGTGCGCGTGATAAAGCATCAGCAACAATATTTGAAGAACCCTGTATGTAAACGACACTAAAATCAAATTCCTGTAGGTACAACGCCCATCGTGACAATCTGCCATGAGTTAATTTTGTTGACATAAGAAATTCCAGAGCTCGGTGATCGGTGTAAACCTTAGTATGTCTGCCATACAAAAATGTTCGAAATTTTGTGAAAGCCCAAACAACAGCCAAAGCTTCAAGTTCCGTTATCGAATAATTCTTTTCGGATTTAGAGAGAACACGACTTCCAAATGCAATAGTCTTCTGTACTACAACGCCGTTTTCTTCTATATCTTGAAACAAATGTGCACCTAGGCCTTTGTATGATGAGTCCGTCGCCAAACAAAAATCTTTAGATAAATCTGGATGTGAAAGAAGTGGAGCAGCAACTAAAGCATCACGAAGCAGTTCAAATTCTGACTGAGCTTCCTCATCCCAACACCAATTAGAATTCTTTCCAGATAATTCACATAAACGAGGTGTGGCCAAATTGTCCAATCTAACAAAGCGTCTAAGAAAATTACAGACACCAAGGAAACTACGAACATCACGTTTTGTGGTAGGAACAGCATAGTTACGAATAGCGTCTAATTTCTCTGGATCAGGAAGAATACCTTCTGTAGAAATAATGTGACCGAGAAATTTCACCTGAGAACGACCAAATTCAGATTTTTCCAAGTTCAATGTAATGCCAACTCGTGCAAAAATTCGTAATAATGAATCCAAAATTTTGTTATGCTCACTCCAAGAACGTTTAGCAATAAGAATATCCTCAACATATGAAGTAATATTGTCACGAAGATAAACAGGTAAAATTTCGTTTAAACTACGAATGAATGCTGCTGAAGGTACAGTAAGTCCAAACGGTAACTTCCGAAATCACTTTTGGGTAAAATAGTCATACCCGGTTATTGTTTACTTACTCTCTAGATAGATTGATAGTCGAAGAGTTGTTTTGACAGATACAAAGAATAGTAAAAGAGTTGGCCGCGGTGCAGAAAACTAAAAGGGAAATAGCACCACTACAGCTCAGTGCCCTATGCACGCTACGGCACATATTCACTTAGTGTAGTGAATCCCCTGAGGACATTAATAGCCGCACATAAATTCTAGTTTGTGACTTAGTGGCCAATTTGGTGGTAGTGCGTACATAAATTGATCTAACCATAAACATGGATGTATGTCATTCTTAGAATTACGAAAGATCTTAAATTTCCGAACAGTCAAAAAGTGTTTATAGTCAAAGTTTTCTCCTCGTGGCGACAATGACCTCCCGCGTCTGTCCCAGTCCGAATGTCGATTACTGTCAAGTTCGCGCGCCTGGTGCTCTCTTGTTGCTTCTCGTAAATGAAATAAATTATTTTCTTCAAACCCCTCTGGTATCTGTGATTCTAAATTTCTTTTGCTGTCTTTTCCTACGATTTCGCCTTCAATTTGTTTGACTTGCTTTTTTAATGCCTCAAATTCCCTTTTCACGCGTTCATTAAACTTTCCCTGATTTTCAACATGCTTATTTATGTTCTGGTACTCTTTGGGATGGTAATGGAGCTGTATCATCCGAATCTCTGTCTCCATGTAAACTAAGATTTGTCAATTTATCTGAAATCTCCTCAACTCTTTCCGATAAGTCACCTATTTTTTCTTTCTGTTTATTTACGTCTTCCGTTAGTGTTGCGACTCGGGTCTCAGTATTGACACATTTAGTAGTTAACTGTTCATATTGTTGTGTTAGATTATTTATTCTGTCATTTGGTACGGATTCCTCGATTCTCTCAAATATTTCTTCCTTATCGTGTACACGTTGTAAATTTAACTCTGAAAATATCTGTACTATCACTCGATCTCTTTCCTCCTGTTCTCTATCCTGTTCCCTTTGTCTAATCTCTACTGCAATTAATCTATTATTGTGAGCATTCAAAATCGGTTGTACTTCTTCTCTAATTTCTTTCTTTAATTCATCTTTCATGTTTTTGAAACATGCCCCTATTCGTGAATCTAACCGTGTTTCCATTGTTTCCATCTCTGTTTTAATTGTTGCTATTTGTGATCCCACTGTTTTTAATTCAGATCCCAACTGTAATCCCAGTGAGTCTAACCGTGTTTCCATTGTTCCCATCTCAGTTCTAATTGTTCCTATTTGTGATCCCACTGAGTCTAACAGTGTTGCTAAAGTTCCCATCTCTGTTTTAAATTCATATCCTAACCGTGTTTCCATTGTTCCCATTTGTGAGTCTAACCGAGATCCCAAATTTAATATTGCACCCATCAACTGCTCCATATTAAATGGTTCAAAATTCTTTTCGCCCCTAACATTTCCCGCAAAACTCACTTCCTTCTGCATAGCCATAAAGCTATCTGTGTTCGATACTATTCCAGAATCTCCCGTCGTTAATCTCGGATTCTGTGAATTTTCTGATTGAGAAAAATTTTGAAATGGTTCCGGACTATTTTACCGACTTATTAAATTGTTTTCCACTTCATTATTCAACATACTGTTCTCCTGTGTTGGCGAGTTCGCCATGTCAACAATTTCGTCCTTCTGACTTTCCATCATTTTGCCTTTTTCATCGATCGCATAATCATTTCCAAAACATACAAAACCCGTCACTGTAAGAAATTTACACACAATGACTCTTTATCTCCAACAATACCATTTACACGAAATGTTTCCTTCAAACACGATTAACGAACAATTGAAATAATTGCACTAAATTGTCAAACCCGTAGACAAGACAACAAAAATTAAAATTTGAAAAATACCATTAGAAGAATGCCAATTACCAAATCTACACATGCAATATAGACTACAATTACTAAACTACAAATTACTACAACAATACTACTGACTACTATTTTTACAATCAGAAGAATTCCAAGGGACGATCCGAAGCTGCGGTCGCCACGTGCATGGGGGCTTATTTATATAAATGAAAATAATTTTTATTTTTCGTAGCTGTATGTCCGATTACGCTGTTTCGTAAACGGTTGGCCCTGACTAGTATTTGTACGCAATCTGACTGCATAGAATAACAACAAAGAATGAAAGAAAATTTCCGCTACACAATTAATTAATTAAGTCCCCAGCAACTATAAGACGTACGAAACCAAAGCACAAGTGTAGTTGTTCTGTGTGTGGGAGTGTGATTCAACGTACACATCTGGCACGGTTATTCTTCAACAAGACAAGAAATTTTAAATACCATTTATACTGAAGTAATTAAAAGAAAATAGAAATACTATAATTGCGCAAGAAAACCAGAATTACACTCTAATACAAGAACACAAGCCAGATGCTTTGTTGACTGAACCTGTAATGACGCATTATTTACGACATTAAAATAATAAGAAAAAAAGCGAGTTTTGTTACCTTCATATATATTGATGCAAAGCACTCTAATCATTACAATATCTCCATTAGAACAACATCTGCTGTCTAGCCCATCAAACAACTGCATAAAACATGGAACAACCACTCTCCACTAAGACTTCTCGACAAGAACTTTTCTCTACGACATCTCAGCAAGCACTCACTACTACCACATCTCGACCAGAACTGCCAGTGGAGGCGGCTGAATAATACTCTTTGGCGCAATCTCTGGCGCTGTGGCTCAGTGTAGCCACCTTTCAATAGTTGTGGTGCGCCTTTCAATTTTCAATAAAAATCGAATTAAACTGATACCTAGGAGGACTGTCTCTCTAGTATCTCACTACGTCTAATATTATTCTAGGCATCTTCAGTGGCCATCGTGGCAGTCTCCTCTACCACGATTAGAGTTGGTATTTGTCCGACAGCAAATCCTGCTATGTCATGGTTTGCATGGATCCCTAAAGCCTCGTGGTCTGTGGACGATTTGTGAAAACTGTTCACATGTAAGGGCGAGCAATGGTTTTGTACGCCGATGATTCTGGAATAGCGGAGAAACTGCACATCTAACGCACCATAAAGAGCTGCCGCCGTGTTGTGAGTGGCGGCTCCAGAGCTTTGGCACAGAGACTATGAATATGGCTGGCAAGATCGAAACCTGTAGCCTGCCTGAGACAAAAAATATGTCTCGCTGGTTTACAAACTGTTAACCCATAATCTGACCGGAATCATATAAATGCGTGTATGACACATCCAGTACCGCAGAAACTGAATACCATGGTGGTGAGCTACACAACCTTAGCCCTCTCCTCACTGAGGTCTTACAGAGGAGGTTGTAACCCCTTATTACAATGGCGTGAGACTCTTTAGAACGATCTCGTGCTGATACAGGCACCGGAAACTGCTCTGTTCGAAGACTCTCAGTTCCTCCGCACCAATCCTGAACCCATTCAGGTTCAATTGCAGTGCGTGAGCCATACTATGGTCGAGGGTTTTCAAACCCTGGCTTTTCTTGTTGAAGAGATTGTAGACATATGGTAGTGGAATGTTTGAGGAGGGGCGCGATGGTTTCCTCTGACAGTTTTTATAAACCATAAGCAACATGAACTTATCGGTTTCGAATACATCCGTGATTGTGGAGGTTGATGATCTGATGGCCTTGTATTTGCCCCTTTATGTTTTCATTGTTTACGCTGTAATATGGATGTGTTGCTTGTCTGGCAGAAATGACTATGGAAATGCATGGTTTATACTTTCACGAGCGTCAGTCCTTCGCAAAATTGGTTCAGGATGGTCTTCTACTCGTCGGAGCACTCGCTCCTCCAGATCTGTCTTGCAAATTGTGGGAAGTGAGCCACGATTCCATATCCTTGCTTTGAATAATATCATGTCCGCAAGTCGCTGGTACAATGTTCTCAGCATTTATTTGGATAGAATGCGGCGTTGTCGATGTTGTCAGCGTACACCACACGAGGCAGTCGATTAATTTCATTGTCTGAATTATAGCACAAAACCGTTTTTGCACATTCTCGAGTGGAACTGTAAAACTGCTTTTGTTGTTCACTCAGCACAGAGTCTTTAAACTTACCCTGATACCAGCACAACCCGAAACCGATACGCACGAAGTGGCTTCTTTGGGAGTCATCCGTTCATGCTCTGTCTGACAACAACGTCATAGTCAGGGGCCACATAAACAACCATTAACAAACTATCAATGAACGTCAACAGGGGACAGCCTCCATCCATCTGTACTGACTATTTTCGTATGAAGTAAAACGGATCCTGTCTAACAAGAATTCTTTTTCCGATCGTATGTTTATACGGCAGTTCCCTATTTTTCATCAGTACGATTTTTCTAAGAATATGTGACACTTTTTTATGCGTTCAATATAAACTAAGTGTCACGCAACGTGTATGCATTTTCCAGACTGAAATTTTTCTCAAGAATCTTTCGTCGTGGTATTTCACCCATAAAGAAGGTTCTCACCAAGATTTCGTTTCTTTAGTTCTTGAATGCTGTTGGTATATTTGAATCTCTCATGAAGACTGATTAATGTAAGCTACAGATAATTCTGTAATGCGAGTAGGTATCTTTAGCACGTATGAATTATTTAGGACATACAATGCGTTACAGGAAAAGGGAAGCACCCACAAGGGGAGGAGGAAACGAAATGTACCTTACAGGTTGAAAGGGGATGTGAAGTTACCTCAGTGATTATAAAATCTAGGCTAATAGACCAATAACTTGGCAGTATGAGTCCAGTTATCAGTATGATACTGCATCATCTCTGACCTAGACGTATGAGCTAATTCTTTTGTGAAGGCTGTCATAAATCCCCTGTAGCCTCTCCTGCAGCACCTGCCCCACAACTGTTGCAATTGATCCTTTATATCCTGGATGTCGGCAGAGGGAAGGATGTGACGTCCGAGCTGGCTTCGCATATTATGTTCTGTGAGGGACAAATTTGGGGATTTTGCTGGACACGGTAGTAGCTCAGTATCAGACACAGAGTTCAAAGAGACAGATGCATGTGTTGACGAGCACTGTCTAGTTGAAAAATTGCACTACGATTGCGTCAATTAGAGGTAACACTTGAGGACGCAAGATGTCTGTGACGTACCCTTAACCATTACCAGACGTCACCTGAAGTCATACCCGACGGCACCCCACACCACGGTGCCAGAAGTAACACCGCTATGCCTCGCGTTACGTTGTAAAAGTCGGACCTCCTCAACGCCATCCTCAATAACCCGTCCTTCTCGGTCACGGGACCACTCTAAACGCAGCTGTTTGAGCGGTGGAGTTAATGGTAGCCCTTCTACGAGACAGTAATTCCCTAGTACGTCTGCTGCTAGTCTCCGACCAGTGGTAAGAGATGATACAGAACGTTTCAATTAGTCAGTTACTTCTTCTCCGTTGGCAATTAAAGTTATGAAAGTGTTTCAGTATGCTTGGTACTCTTGACGACGAGTATGCCTGCTATCATGCTCCCATGTAGTCTAACAACCGGCCACTGTAACATCAAAACGCCTCATAAATCTGGAAATTGCAGGATTCAACCAACCGGTCCCATGGAGGCCCACAATGAAGCCCGTTTCAACCTCTGTTAGCTGCTGATAACACTGTCTCATGCGACTAAGCGTCAGCTCTGTGTCTTCCTCAGTAATCACTTCCCTTCTAGGTTGTTCAGCGTCTTCTAATTACACTAGAAACGAACCACTCTAATCTTCTCTTGTGGCAGTTTTACATGTAACATGTTCTGAAATTCTAGTCATTTACACACCCGCCGATGATGTGTACACATACAAAGTTACATTGACATCCTACCATGTCTTCTCGGCGCTTCACCTTTTTTTTATCAGGTAGCGGTCTAAAGAAGCGGACTTTTACAGAAGCACAGTATACAGGGTGTTTCAACAGTGATGGTCAATATTCAGGAATAATCATTTGAAACAGAAAAGACAGTAAACATGGGCTCTAAAACGCATACCTTAAGAGCTATGAGATATTCTTGATCTTCAATATTGTGAAACAAATCTCAACTGCAAGCTCTTTGCTTTCCGTATTTTGGGAAGTGATAGTATGGACCAAAACCAGAAAGAAATTTCCACTAAACGTGTGATCTAAAATGCATACCTTAAAAGATATGAGCGCTTGCTCATTAGAAGAGTTGTGTTCCAAAGTACCGAAGATGAACAGGTGCACATAGCTGTTAAGGTTTGCATTTTAGAGCACATGTTTGCCGGCCGCTGTGGCCGAGCGGTTATAGGTGCGTCAGTCCGGAACCGCACTGCTGCTACGGTCGCAGGGTCGAATCCTGCCACGGGCATGGATGTGTGGTGTCCTTAGGTTAGTTAGCTTTAATCAGTTCTCAGTCTAGGGGACTGATGACCTCAGATGTTGAGTCCCATATTGCTTAGAGAGATTTGACTTTTTTAGAGCACATGTTTACTCGTCATTTTTTTCTTGTTTTGGTCCATACTACCATTTCCCAAAATAAGTAAAGCAAAGAGCTTGCTGTAGAAGCGAATTGGTTCACAGTATCTAAGATCAGGAACTGCTCATAGCTCTTAAGATATGCGTTTTAGAGCCCATGTTTACTTGACTTTTTTTTTGTTTTGTTTAGAGTGATTATTCCTGTCTTATCCCCGAATATTGATCTGCACTTCAGAAACACCCTGTATTTGAAACTTGGTCATTTCATTTAGTTGTCTCCTGGACCGAACCTCTTCTTATATCCCAGACGAAACAATTGCGGCTCTCACAATACCTGTTGTGATATTAGCGTCCACAGAAAAATTACTTGTTACAGTGAACAAACAGTACATAAAACCACAACTACTCCCAGGGAATGTCAGTATGAATACTAGTGGACGAAAAGTACAGGTACTTCAGATTATAATGTTTGGTTTCTATAAATTTAACGCAAAGCGAAAGTCTCTAATTGCAGTTGATACTTGGCCAATGCGCCACTGAATCTGCAACTTACTGTGGGCTGCACAGGTAGCAACATTGGCGTGTAAGAGCTCACACGTTTTATTAAAATGTTCACCATGACTACAGTCACAAAAAACACATTTTAGACCCAGGAAGACGAATACGCCAAAACACATGGTAGACCTATGTGTATCAACATTCTTGTGTAATGAGAAGACACTAGTTCGAGGGTATTAATCGGTACAGTTGGCAGTATTGCGCCAAGCAAGAAGTGCAAGTTTTATGCTCTCGTGAAGATAGGCTATTTAACTTATAATGACGGTTAGTTCAGCACATATTATCCAGTAAATGAGTGTTTTAGTGTGTGTTTTAACTCTCCCATTAAAGTTTTCGGCTTTATTCTCATATTATTCCAGAAAACGAGTAAAAACAGAAAAGGTGGCTGGCAGTCGTATTGTTGTTCGCGTTTCGGTGCAGTAAAGAGTGCAGTGTGTCATATTTTAGGATAAACTACGTACCCTGAACGCTGAGTGACATTAGGCAAGTTATTTTCATTTTAAGAAACGCACTTGAAGAATTAAATGGGAAGTAGCAAATGGCACTACATAGCTGCTTTTATTTTGTCTGCTGCATGCCACCAAGCGTGAACAAAAGAGACGAGCGTCGTATTCTTCTGTCGCCAGGTGTCCGATTGGCGCCGTTCGAGGGAAATCTACAAGCTGGTGTCCAGCCGACAGCAGAAGACGCCGCTGGACTCATCTGCTTAGATGATATTCAATTTTTGTACACAGTTTAAGAAATCGATTTTTTTCTTCTAAATGTATAATTTTTCGTGAGATTGTATAACAGTTAATCTTTGTTGACCATCGGAACTCTAAGGTTTCATTTGTCGAGATGTTAATGTCATTTGATGCATTACTTATGATTATGGCAGAAAATTTCGGTGTATATTATGTATAATTACTCGCGAAGAATACAATAAAGTTAATTCCAAAAGATTTTTTGTTACATGAAAAGAGTGAAATATGTGTTTGGATATATAAAAAATTGTTAAAATGAGGTTCGTAAGACTCTTAATGAATAGCTTTGGAGAATTAATTTTTCGTAAGCTGAGATGACAAGTGAGAATAATTTTGTAGATATTAAAGCAATCTAGTCCTAGTCATTACAGACAACGTCTGTAATGGTTAAAAGAATTTGCATAATCACAGTTTCGGTAAAAACTCGTCGGTTTCAGTATATGATACTTGGAATCTGCGTATGTTTTTATAAATACCGAAAATGTGATTAGGCGAAAATAATTTTTTAACGATATGATGTTTTTTCCTCTTATTAGCTTAATTGTAAGGGGAACTAATAAGTACCTCTAATGATGGGTGAAATGAATAAGTCAGAAACTGATCTGTGAAGGAAGTTTACAGAAAGATCATGTCTAAATAGGGACCACTTCATCCAACATAGTAAACACGCAGCACGGGTTTTGCATTCACTCCGACTGCATTTACCCGCTTATAGCTTCTGCACTACGGCGGTAACTAATTGCGAAGTAGAACGTAACACCACCGAAAAGAAAGTTACATTTAACCGTTTCCTTTTCCTTTCCAGTAATTTAAGAAGAAATTATCCCTTCATTACTACATTTCAGAAAAGTAGTGTAAATTTTATGTCATTGGATTTAAAAGAAAATTGTACAAGAGTTTGCTTAAACACAGTTGCGTATGAGCTCAATTTCTGTATTCTTGTTTCTCGGTTCATTCTATAACTTACTTTTGCCCAATTTTTATTTTATCATTGGTGAAAAGTGTCTTACTGCTTGCCTCAGAACTTTTAATTTCGGGGTATGCTGTGATGGGTGCCGTAGTTTTTGTTCTACTGGAGTGAATACAGTGGTTTGGGAATTTGGGAAGAAAGCGAAGCTCTTCAGAGGTTTTGCAGAAGTTTTAGTAGAGACAGGAAGATAATAAAATAGGAGGGGAACATTGTTGCTCCTCCAGATGAATTACGTAAGGCAAGAGATAATGTGGAGAGGTTAACGAGAGAGATAGAGTTAAATGGGAAGTGGCAACAGGTAGCAGCAGGAACAGAATAGGACCTCTTCTGAGAGCTTTGTGGTGAGTGTAAAAGGTGAGATTGACCTATTTCTTCAGCTATTAACGTATGAGTCTGAGTCATATGTCGATGTAGACGGAGCACAACCGAATTTCAGAAATAAATTGATATGTAAGAATACGGGGAAGTTAGTTAAAGGAATTTAAGTTCCCATGCTTCAGGTGTGAACCAAATTTTGCAGGATGAACTACCATAAGAACTGTAGGTAACCATTTTTTTTATATACAGTGCCAGTCTGAGTCAGGTAACAGAAGATTTAGGATAACTTTATGAAGACTGGAATAAATAAGACACTGTGGTTATAGCGGGTGGAACATATAATGGCACTGACAGAGATCCCGAGTACGATGTAGATAATGAACTGGTAACGACTGCGTCAGCTTCGACACGTAACATTATTGAATTTCTGTTTATTATTAGACGGTGTAAGCGATCCCATTTGAACAATTCTGACAGGAGAGTGAATTTGGAACTGGGACGGCTGTTTATGTCAGCTACAGTGTCACATATTGCCAAGTTTCCTGTTAATTCTGCCGGCCGGGGTGGCCGAGCGGTTCTAGGAGCTAAAGTCTGGAACCGCGCGACCGCTACGGTCGCAGGTTCGAATCCTGCCTCGGGCATGGATGTGTGTGATGTCCTTAGGTTAGTTAGGCTTAAGTAGTTCTAAGTTCTAGGGGACTGATGACCTTAGAAGTTAAGTTGCATAGTGCTCAGAGCCATTTGAACCTGTTAATTCTATCAGGAGAGGGGGTTACACTAACACTAACCTTCAGGAAAGGGAAAGGTCAACTGACTGACCTAACAGCAGAAAACATTCGGAAGGGTGTGGGAGGAGGGGGGAGCGGGGAGCCTTGTCGTGAGCATTAAAACACTGATAGATGTAGGTGGAAGGGTGGTATTTATTTTTACTATAGGGAAGATTTGCAGAAATCAAGTTTTAAGAGAGAATAACATTGAAAAAACCTTCAGTTAGAGTAAAGAACTAAAGATAATAATTGTAGCATATTGCATCAGTACAAGCAGATGTTAGATGAAAAATTTCACAATCACGAGATAGTGTATTTCAAGCCAATTATATCTCACTCAGTGCGAATTGCTTCAGAATATTCGAGGACTGAGTAGTAAAATTAGTAACTATTTATCTACATTGATGAATTAGAGTTGTCGAAGTCAGTTAACATAATGTGCCTCTGTGAACATCATATGCCCACTGGTCTACTTTAAAAGGATTTAGGTTAGTATCTGTCTTATATAGAGCAGAAAAGGAGAACCTAGTAGTCGCCACTTTTATCAGGAATCATCGTTAATTTAATGACAAGGATATTTATAAATTTTGAATGGAGTACATACGAAGTGTATCAACAGAAGTAGAATTTCCAGTAATTCCTTTATTACAATAATTTTTTACCGAGCACCTGTAGGTAATTTTGATCACTTCATAAATCGCATCTAAGCTCTATTGGCCTAGTTGACAAAAAAAAAAATTGTGGTTGATGGCGATTTTACTACAGATTTTGGTAAAAACTCTTGCAGTAAGAATTTATCGTGTTTGGGAACATTTACGTTCAACTCAATTCCTACTGTAAACTTGCCTGCTATTGTTGCTACTTTCTCAGATTCATCTATTGGTAACATCTTTAGAGAAAGGACTAGTAAACAAAACTGTATAATGAAACCCATAGTTACTGACCTCTAAGATGGCGACATGCCGTTCCTTACGTACAATGTTGATGCTGAACAGGAAACAATGCTAAATCTGATTTGAAGAATGCGCCTACTAACCCAAAGATTGATTATTACAGAAAACTCCACAATGACAGCAACTGAACTGATATATAGACAGCAGTCAGACAATGAATATAAAATAGAACACATTTGTTAATCAATTTATTACGTTGTCTGAAAGCTCTTTTCTCTGAAGTAGCCAAGGTTAGACCAAAGTCTTCTCAAAAACCGTGGATTACTCAAGGAATAAAAGTTTGTCGTAAGATAAAAAGATAACTACATCTGTCAGACAGAAACAGTATTCATGCTGGTGCTGTAGATCATTACAAAACTTGCAGCTAAATGTTAGAAAGTGTAATACCGACCTTACAGCATAAGCATTATGAGAAAAAGATATTGACATGGGTATTGAAATAAAGACCATATGTGATACAGTGAACAAGGAGACTGGTGGAAGCCGATATGAAGAGTAACGCGTAGCATTAAGAGCAAATGATACATTGGAGACAGATGTGTGCAATGTTCAAAACATTTTAACAAAGTAGATGTTGCGATGGATTGTCTGAAGCAACCATTACAAATACCTTCGGTAATAAGGATATGTCGCCCTCTATACATGGAGAAATAATATCAAATTTAAAATCCTCAAAGTAAAAAAAAAAAAAAAATCAAGTGGTTACGACGAAGCATCAACACAATTTATTTGAGAGTATCCGTTAGAGCTTAGTGAGATACTAATTTATTCATGTAATCAGTCATTTATCAATAGAATATTCCCCGAATGGCTGAAATATACTGAAATTGCGCCCATCTATAAAGAAGGAGATAAATAAATAAATATCCTTAAACATCCGTCTAATTTCACTTTTCTTATCATCAGTCAAAGGCATTTGACAGTGTAACACGCAACGTCCTTTTAATAAATTAAAATGGTACGGCAGAACAAAAAATGCTACTAAATTGTTCAAATAGTATCTCTGTGACAGGGGACAAAGAGTACAGGTGAGAAGGAACCCTGTATTAAACTATCATCCATTATCCAAATGGAAAACAGTAACACACTGAGTTACATAAGGTTCCGTCTTGGGGCCCTTAAATTTGTTGTGTATACTAATAAACTTCAGTAAAGTATCAACATGCCAAGTTTGTTTTGCTTGCTGATGACTTGAACATAGCACTAAAAAGCTTGTGAAGTAAAGTCTCTGAAAAATCTGTTAATGAGATTTTTATGGATATTTATAGATCCTCCCCACCAACTATTTGTCACTAAATTTTGAAAAGCATATTACACACAGGTGAGGATTTAACGATGTTTCTCCAGAGTATATAAATACGACAAGCAGACCAATGAGTTTGACGATGTTAATGTCTAGTGAATTGTCTTGTGATTACAACTTGATAATAAATTCAAATGGGAGCAGCAATCTCATGAGAGTGGTGATGCACTTAAACAAATTTTCAGTTGCAATGCGGATGTAGTCAGAAACAGACCACATGAAATGGAGAAAGCTAGCGAATTTTGCTCTCCTTCAACCCATAGTATCACCCACCATAAATTATTGGAGCACCTCATCAACCCAAGGTGAAATCCAAAACCGTGTAACAAGGGTCATCAGAACTGAAGAATTTGCTGCTGGACCAGTTGAATTAACTGGGGATACTAACTGTAGCTTCCCAAAATATTTATTCGTTGATGAAATCTCTCGTGAATAATATAGCTCTGGTTCAAACCTGCAGCTCACTTCATGTAATAGTATATCAGATATAAGAATAATATTTACAAAGATTTAAAAGCACTTGCTTTAGTTCAGAAGGGTTTCCATTAGCCAGGAACACAACCTTTGAATAACTTGCCAGCAGCCGTAACTACTGATGAAGTTCAGCTAAGCGGAGCCTAAAGTACCTGTTGGTAGCAAACGTCTTCTACTGATTGATGTGGTTCCATATAGGGGCCTCCCGGCACAGTTAGCTCGCTCGCTCTCTTGCACGTTCGTTACACAACTGCGAGAACATCCAAGGAATTTCATTTTTCAATAGGATGGAGCACTACTGAACTTGTACTTGCTTGTAATAGCACGCCATATCGTTGAACCATCATAACGATGCATCGGCATTAAGGGGAGTAAGGGTTTTGCGTTGCACCTTGGCCTTCAATATCACGTGATTTCAGGATATGTAGTTTTTCAATGGTTTTTGAAAGACTACGCCTACGTGCCTCTCCTTCTAACATCTTCCTAGAAAAACTACAGGACGAGTTTGGCTATAATATCGTGCGTCTATTTGAGGATACAATGAAAATTTGTGGAATGAAAATTTAAAAAAATTGATCGTAAACGTGATTGAAATAGGTACATGAAGATTTTATGAATATGCATGAAAAATATATACCCTTGTAAAATCAGATTATTCTTTTGAAACTAAAAAAAATTGTAGTCTTCTCCATAAGTAGCAAAGTTTCTATCTTCATTTATGTTGAACATGTATTGTTGTGAAATGCGATAAACACTTTTGAAACACCCTGTACATCAGATGCTCTCAGTGCGTGCAGTTCCATTGACGGCTTTAGTGAACACTGCCCAAAACACGAGATTCATTGTGCCAGACACCGATTACATAATGTGGATTTCATTGGTTGGCTCCTTCAGAAAAGCGATACAACTGACACTGTTGAGTCTTATCTCAAGAATCGCCGCCTGCAATAAAAAAGAGATATTGTCGTGAATGACACTATTTTCTATACTGATCAGCCAGAACATTATGACCACCTACCTAACAGGCGGTATGCCCACCTCTGGCACGGATAACAGCGGCGACGCGTCGTGGCACGGAAGCAATGCGGCCTTGACAGGTTGCTGGAGGGAGGTGGTACGACGTTTGCACACACAAGTCAAGTAATTCCCAGTAAGTACCGGGGAGGGCTGTCACGATGAACTCTGTCGCCATGTTCAAAAACATTCCAGATGTGTTTCATAGCGTTCATATTTGACGAGTTGGGAGGCCGCGCATCGGTTGGAACTCGTCACGGTGTTCCTCGAATCGCTCCATCACACTCCTGGCACATTATCTCCTGGAAATATGCCACTGCTGTCGGGAAACATGATCGTCATGAAAGGGTGTATGTGGTTTGCAACCAGTGTACATTACTCCTTAGCCGTCGTGGTGCCTTGCACGAACTACACTGACCCACGGATGCCCACATGAATGCTGCTCGGAGCATAATGGAGCTGCAGCCAACTTGTCTCCGCCCCCCAGTACAGGTATCACGGAGCTGTTTCCCTGCAAAACGACGTATTCGCGCCCTCCCATAGGCATGATGAAGAAGGTATCGGGATTCATCAGACCATGCAGCACTTTGACATTGCGCCAGCGCCCAGTGCCGATGGTTACGTGCCCATTTCAGTCGTCGCTGTTGATATCGTGGTGTTAACATTGGCACATGCGTGGGTCGTTGACTACGGAAGACCATCGTTGGGAGTGTCCGGTGCACTGTGTGTTCAGATACACTTGTACTCTGTCCAGTATTAAAGTTTAATGCTAGTTCTGCCACTGATCGCCGCCTGCCCTGTTTTACCAGTCTGCTCAGCCTACGATGTCCGACATCAGTAACGAGGGACGGCCGCCCAACCCACTGACGTCTGACGTGGTTTCACCTTGGTTTCGCCACGTGTTGAAGACACTCACCACAGCATTCCTAAAATAACCGAAAACTCGCGCAGTTTTCGGAATGTTTGTGTCGAGGACCCGGGCCATCACAATTTTCCACCAGTCAGACTCAGACAAATCACGTGCCTTCCCCATTCTACGCACGGACTATACGTTCACTGATACTACAAGCACCGTGTCTGTGTCTGACTAGTAGTCATCCCTCGCTAGGTGACGCTGCTATCGTCTGGATGGGTTTATATCGATAGTAGGTCGGTGGTTATATTTTCTGGCTGATCAGTGTATATCATGACGTTTGTGTTCTTTGTGCTGATTCACAAGTCTCAGGTCACCACTCGGCGAAAGCTGCGCACTGTGATCTCTGTTTCTGCAGAGCACGATGAAGGTATCCCTGAAGTTCCTCAACTCATGAAACGGCCTAATCTGTAGTTGATCTACTGATATGAATGTAGCTGATCCACAGATCTCTCTGTAGATCAACTACAGATTCGACCGCTTAGTGAGCTGAGGAACTTCCATGATACCTTTACCGTGCTGTACGGAAACGCATACCGCAGTACGTAGCTTTCGGCGAGTGACGGTTGCACGGTTAATAAAAGCCCAACTCAGAAAGCAGACCTCACGAAATCAAAGAGCAGAACAAATCATGAAAAGGCTGTATCAATTAGGAAAGCTGTTTCGTGTTGCCTCCCTAAACTGAAGACGCTAAGTCAACATTACAAGCGAGTTCTGAGAGAACTCTACAGCTCTGTTTGGTTGCCATTAGCTGAATGGTCGTAACAGGCAAACACCTACCTGCAGACGTATCCTTGGGATCATGACTTTCTTCTTCATAGAAAGGAACGTATCTACCGGCCAACACCATCTTGGCGAAATTTAATAAATGTTTCTTAATAAATGTAAATTCAGGGAAGTTACATCAGTATGAAAGTAGCTCAGTATTATTTCCGTACCTGACGAATACTGTTATCATACTTCGGTCTGTCTTTCGTTTCGGGAACACATACGTACCGTATACGTTATTCAGTTATTAGCACTCTTTAATAACTACTTCGCTCAAAATATGTGACGTTTCCATGCAGTTCGGTGTTCCTCAACTTTCGCTGTATAATTGTATTAAAATCTGCACACCTTTTGCAGTCATTCTAAAATAAGTTACAAAAGTGTTCAGTTTCTACAGTAGGCAAGATATTGTGAGATGTGATTGTCTACTCCGACTACAGACAACGTCTACACTACTGTATAAGGGAAGTCTCCTTTAAAGGAAATCCTTTGTTGATGAGTGGCTCCGGCAGTAAGAAGGCGAAAGCAGCTCGCGGGCACGGCAACAGGGCACGCAGAGAGAAGAAGACAGTACTTGCAGAGCGAGCCCTGCACGATCCCAGCGGAACGGCTGACTGTTGAGGTTTGCGGGAGGGACGACTGCCTCTGCTAATTGGCACGAGGGGGGAGGGCAAGCCCACCAAATGCCTCCCGCGGGGGCCTCAATCGCTCGCTGCCAGCTCCGAATGTCAAACCGAGGCCCTATTGGTCGAGTCGCGCGCCCTGGGAATTAGTAGCATTCCCACATCGAGCCGGGGGCGCGCAGCTGCCGCCGTACACTCTCCTGTCAGGCGCTGCACTCGTCTCACAGAACTTGCTTACTGCTGTCCTAATCCTGCTAGAGTGAACAAGTGACTGCGACAGGTACTACACAGGTAGTGCTATGGCGACCTGTAAGACGATTCTATCAACATTTGTGTAAAAATCGAGAGTATGTGAAAGGTCTAAACTCGGAGGATATTTAAAAATAACATTATAATACTCGAACATTCAAATTTAATAAAATCTGCTGTTACAGTAACTCATACACTTAAAAACATAAGACACTTAATCTTGTTCCTAAAGTCACATTGAAAAATCAGTTGTTAAGGTATACAATTAAAGCAAACTCGTGGGTAATTGACTCAAGGGGACTATCTCATCAACACAAGGGAAAATATTCAAACATTTCTCAGTTTTGTAAATAGTGTAGCACAAGAACAAGATTTGTAAGCCCATATAATGCCTGCCATCTTGTAACAAATCTTTTGGGAACAATTTGATGTACGAATCACAGTTTTTCATTTCACACATTTTTGTAAATTGTATTTTGCGTTGCAAATAAAACGAAGCAGATTAATCTTGCATGTACAGCATAGGCACACCTAGCTCGAATTAAAATAAAGTACAAGCTTAAACTTTCTGGAAATTCTATACACGATTATGTTTAAAGCAGACTTTTAGACAGACGTTGCTGTCATAGATTAAGGTTCCAAAGTGTTTTAATAGTGATTATCAAAAAATTCACTAACTCATAATTTTTCTATAAAAAAGTCTTTAATTTTCGTATTTAAGTCACAAGAATAGTCTACTTTTTAGTTATAGATGTCGTAAGATAGTACACAAATTCTCAGCCCTCTGTCTTCAACAGTTTTTAAACAATGTGTACCAGAACGTCAAAAGTGAGCTTCCAGGAAATTCAAGTTAGAGCTTGTATTTCTACCTACCCTGCATAACACTAATGCATCCCAAGCCCATATTCATTCTTTTTCTGGCGCTTTTCTTCCTCCATTTTATTCTTCAGACTTCTTTTTTTTTGCTTCTTTTGTGACTTTCAACACTAATTTCTCTGCTTCTAAGAGTGTCCTGCGATTAGAGGCAGATAAAAACCTTTGCGTTTTCAGTCCACCAGGCACAACCATTGGTTCCATAACCTTACACCTTGACACTGCTCCATAACTGAAACATAGTAGAGCATCCAGCTACTAAGTAACTCGCTAACTCATTAAAAGCAACTAAGTAACTCATCAAAAGCCAAATTGTAAATTCAAGTGAATGACTATCGCTAGCTAAAGCTAATATAGTACACTAGATGATACAATGGGACTGCTGAAGAATCGGTACCAAGAAGTATGTTAATTTTGTTATAAAAATGGACTCAGTGATGTGTATTTGCACGAAGACATTTCGTAACGTTAACGATGGTTCTCGAAACGTGTAAAGTGAAACAGAATTCCGCGAAGTATGATACGGTAGCCCACGTGTATCTCCCTCTCTACGTAAAGGGAAATACTGGATTAATCACATCACAACTGACGACACATTCGTTTATTGCTGTGAATGGATGTGAATGTGATCTCAAGAAATATTACGAGTTAGTGTTTGAACAGTGCTGTCCTGTAAAGTGCACAAGTCAATAATAATATCAAGCATTGTCAGACACGTGTTACGTGAATCGATAGGGTATCACGTCCTTTATTCCTCCCGCAGTTCTCGGCTTATAGTAGCAAGATTCCAGCTTCGTTGCAGAACTACAGGGGACGAGGTGAACGAGAACTCGTAAGTGCAGGTGAGTTGGAAAGGCACACGGTTGTTAAATATAAGTCCTTCCCTCACCCCACGACAAGCAAAACAGTTCGCCTACATACATTTCGTCCAAAGTTATTTCTGATGTACCTTGCGCATTTAAATTCTCCATTTCAGACAGGGGGGATGCTGCATACTAACACAGGCGCATCACTTCATTAAAAAAAAAAAAAAAAAAACAAGCGGAAGATTAATAAATCATAACTGGACCATCTCTAGATCCATTAGACAAGGGTGCAGAAATTATACAGTTTGGCGTATCGCATCTTTCCCTTACTCATTTCTGCCACAAGTGTTGCGAGGATGCCCTATCATCCAAATACAGTAGCTCCTTAGCGGTTGGCACTGCTGATTTGCTACGCGGCGGGCATGCGGACGAAATCTGCCAAGTGCGTCACAATCGAATTGGAGTTCTCAAAATAGACGTGAACACTAATAATAGTTGTTTCAAGTTGGTTTTATATGAAATGAGACAACATATAATATTTTCCGGCGTTCGGCCTGAATCAGAAAAGTAGTGGCTAGCTTGAGTGGAATTATGGAATCGTGAGAACGCTAACACACTGCGAATGAACTTCAGACGTCGTAGGGACGTTGTCTAGTACAGACTGTTATGTCCCCAAGAGATGTTTCTCATTATTTTTATGTGTTACTTAGTTATGTGGACTAGAGACAATAGGAGCTTTTTTTTTTGTTTCACAAGTTATTGGCTTTCGAGCCGTGCCATTCAGCCACCTCAATAGTAACGTCGATTATTGCGATACGAAAGTAAGAACAACACAACATCCAATCCGCAAGCGGAGAATATATTCGACCTGAAAGGGAATCGAACCCAGACCGCTTCGTTTAGCAATTTGTCGCGCTGACTGCGCAGCTGCCGAGGTGTAATAGAATAAGAGACTGATAGGGTTCGCTTTACTAAGGCGAAAACTTCGTAACTTTATAACCACGGTATATGTAAGTAGGAAGAAAAGCCAACCGCTGTTACTGTCGAGATTAAGAGTCTGATACATAACCAATACTACAGCAAATCAGAGAACGCAGTATTCGAGAATGAACACTGACCTTAAAGCAGCGTGGGGCTTTCCAAACTAATACCACATATGAGTTATTCCTGCACATTAGAACTACGGTATTGAAGATTGTGAAGTCTTCAGAGTTTAATTTCCTGCAACAACGACTAAAACTAATCTAAATAAATGTAACGTTATCCTATTAGGATATTATTACATTCTAGTTCTATAGCA
The DNA here is from genome assembly GCF_021461395.2 of Schistocerca americana. Classification (NCBI taxonomy): domain Eukaryota; kingdom Metazoa; phylum Arthropoda; class Insecta; order Orthoptera; family Acrididae; genus Schistocerca; species Schistocerca americana. The sequence goes on from NC_060130.1 coordinate 457,018,079, forward strand.
AAACCGCTTCAATATATAAGCCCACTGACGAAGATCAGTGAGACAGCTGTTGGTCTTTAGATTGCGGGTTCTACACTTGGAGGTCATAGAAGATTTTCGTTATTAGATTTTACTGATGAGGGTAGAAGACGCAGTAGCAAATATTTTCCGCTTAGGAGTCTGTGCGACAAAAATCAGATACGCTCTTCAAATCTCTCAGGTATGTCTAATAGAGTGAAGCTGTGTCACCCTGTTGATGGTTGTATGAGCCTTGCATAATGGCGTTAGGGTCTGCATGCTTGTTGCACTTAGTGACTTATATGGTGCCGGTAGTGTTACCGTGTTTCTCTGAAGTCAAACTGTATCTTCCAGATGTGACAGGTCCACCCAAATGATTTAATTATCCACATTCAGAGAGGGAGGAAGAAGATAGCTAACATATGTGGGAGGGGGAAACACTAGCTGATCATATGTAATGTATATAACAGTGCACGTAAACATCTGTGAATGCCTAAGATGAGATATTATTATTACTAAAATATTTTTGTTCTACAAGCCAATTGTGCACATTTTGTAATACATACGAATGCCGACGGTCAGGTGGGTGCGTGGTTTTTCGCGTGTTATTATTTCAATATTTCAAATAACATGTTTCTGTCCAGACGAATGTGCATGTGATAAGCATTGTTGTGAATAAATATGGTCGTAAGGGAGACTTCGGCGACTTTATTTGACCGTGACAGCCATGTGGAAACGACGGAATAAACAAACATGATAGTAAATATCTTTGTAGGTGTGCTGTTTCTTCAAATTAATTTAATTCCTTAAATCTAAATCACGCCCAATTGAACGTCGTTTTTCTTCACACAGGCTCTGAAAGATTTAATTGGGTATTTTATAGCACCTCTACACAAGTTTAAACACTTACGCTTTCAAAACTGTTCTAAATGATCTCAACACCCACATCTTTCCTTCATAACTGAATAGGGTTACTTGCTCCTTTAAAAACAAAGAAATATACTAGCTTCGTATAGCATATAGGAGTTAGGTTACCTTTTGAAGTTTACACGAAACTATTGTCTGTTAATAGTAACGTCGCAGTACTCAAAAGATGTTAACACCTCTATTTACAGTTACTCTTTGGTATGTTAACTTTCTTTTTATCATTCTTCCCAAATGTGTAAAAACTCGCATACTTCATGTAGAAAATATCTGCTGTACTATGTAAACTATCTACACTACAAATTACCTAAGAGCAACTAGAAGCAGTAAGCAGTTTTTGAAAACAAAAGTGTTATATTAATCACAGCTATACGATCTTCTAATGAACACGTAAACGTTTAGCTGCTAAATCCAAATTATGACGACAGAAATGATTTTTCTAACTGCTGAATTGTCGCCATATGTCACCATAATCTATTGAGTCAAGTTTACTTCACTTGCTTATGCAAACACTAGGAAGCTTCATACCTGACTGATTTATTAAAATGGAGTAGGTTGTTGGGTTCAACAATCCTAATCGCTTTTTTATTGCTATGTACATAATCTATTGAGTCAAGTTTACTTCAGTTGCTTATGCATTCCTGGTGTTTAAGCTTCCACAAACGTTAGCGATGTTGACGTATGTGATTCAATTATGAGTTTTAACTTTATCAAGACGCACTGTTATCCGTAGCCATGAGTAAAATGTACTGTATAATTTAATTCCTCAGTACAAAGACGCTGAAAGTATCTACCAGAAATATTATAAAGGTAACATATGGCAGATATCAGAAGCACTGAAGAGCTAATATGACCCTTAATTCAAAAACGAAAACTTCGTTCCTTGACAGATACAGCGACTTTCCGTTTGCTGTCTTTGTATATACTTTTGAAAGGAGACAGTCTATCCTCCTCTCATATAATTTAAAGGTTTTGTAGCCTTGTGGAATTATTGGAGTGCCTTCTCTCTGCCTGCCATCTATCATATTTTTCCACGCCAGGGGGGAAGATTTGTACTAAATATTCAGCACATCACCACACTATATACTATCATGCTAAAAAGTATCTGAACAACCGGAATTGCTTTCCACCTGATACGCATACAGAGCCAGAACGTAGCTTTCTTGCAGAATTCGAACCCAGACAAGACCTCCACATGGAACTCTTGAGGTGGTTCTTGTACAAACAACGAAACAGTATGTATCCTCACGAAGGGATCAAATAACGCGAAAGGAAAGATCCGAGAGCGAATCTCAGGTCAGAACCAACATATTCAACTGTCCTAGTTCAAAGAGAAGATGGAAAAAGTGCCCTGTGGCCTCATATGACTTTTGTTTCCTTATCTTAAATAGAAATTTTAGTGTAAGAAGGGTTGCTGGAGACAGAGCTTTTAGATGCCGCCACTTGCGCCTTTGTCGTGGTCCAGTCTAACCTCTAGGAGGTAGCGAATTGGGAATCGAAGTTTTATCCTAATGGTTTCGTGACAACGCAGGTGAGCTGCACTGGATGAGATGTCTCCTAGATTCCGCGGACTGAGTTATAGCCTGTTCAGTACATTCATTTCCTTATTCGATCTAATCGCTAATAACCAGCCGCATCGATCATCCAGTGCGTGCATTCGGCTTATTCTGAAATCGCTCACTGAATCCTCGTAATGGCCATCTACACTAGCTGTCACCACTGAAGGATGCGAAAATGTCCACAGGAATTGCTACCTTCCACTTAAGCTACTCTGATGGACGTTCTCTGTTGGTGATAAACGCCGTGGAGTGCAAATGAAAAGCTGAGTTACTGAACCAACTTCTACCGTAATGTTTTAAAATACACATCATCGAATCAATACCGCCAGTAACAGAAAAACCTTTGGAATGATATTTCCGTGGAGGAGAACGTTGCTGCCTCTCCGGACCAGAACAGTTCCTGCTTCACTGGCCTATGGTGGCCTGACTCTTGCCGCTGTCAGCCGATGTGATCGTGATGCATTGCTCCTTCAGCTTATGATCTGTACTGGATGTATTCGCACACACATTGGCAAATATAAGATTATTTACTATTGTACTTTACTTTTCTCGTGACATACCTTCGACAAACTGACTGTGCCTATGCAGTAACAACAATGTTGAAACCAGTGCTCATGCAGCATATGTCGTAAGGAATTTGTTTGCCGTGTTTGGCACGTAGGTTCCAATAAGAATATTTATCAAACGCAATTTTTAATTGAGGTTCTAGTATTTTCCTTGCTGTGACATCATAAGCATTTCCTATTAGAGGGATGTGTGTGGCATTGTTTATGAGTTAGATAACGGAGCATTAAATGGAAAAAGTATAGCATTTGTAACTTTTATTGTCTTTAAAATTAATAGAAGGAGGAAGCTAGTGGAGGAAGCTCATATATTTGTTCCGCGTATGGTATGAATGCTATCGAGAAAATCACGTCAGAAAGGAGTTTTCTCCCCTGATGTAGGACCGTTTTGACATGAATTATTCGCCACATTTAGGAAGCCCAACGGCTGTAACTGTGTGAAGTCGGAGATAAAACGGTTGCCTCTCACGAGACTGGAAACTAGAATGAAAACAGCATTGGTTTTCACCCTCGACAACACTTCCACAAACCTAGCCAGCAAGTGTGGTGTTCCGAAGTCACTCATAGCCCTACTGATGGCTAAATCAGATAATTCGCAATGAAAAAGGAAGAATTAATTATAATATCTTTGTGGAAGGACCTTGCTAAACTACAAACGTACATTTAATAGATGAAGCATTACAAGAGATAATCTTTCAGAATATTTGAGTGGAATGCGAAGAAAATATCAAGTGAGAGTAGAAGGATGATTTTGTGTCACTGTACAAGGTGACTTTCTCCCACGGTGTACGAACTCTAGGGATTGATCGATGAGAGGATAAAGAACAAAAAAGGCCCATTGAATTTATATCCGGAAATTCATGGTTTGCATGCTAGAGACAGTTTACTGAGTCATATATTGTTACTGAGACTGAGGTCTAATACGCGCTGTACCATGTAGCCACAATTACAGTATGTGTTGAAAATGGCTTCCATACGCCTCAACGCATGTGTTTAAGTGGCGTAGCATCTTCTGTCTTACACGTTCAAATCGGCCAGACTGCATTCGAACACTGTCAAATTCATCATGAATACTCTGCTCCGGTGTCTCCATATCAGGATTAGGCTCATCAGTCACGATACCTTTGAGATGACGCCATAACCGGCAATCGCACGGGTTGAATCTGGTTAACGAGCAGTCCATTCAACTCGACCCCTGCGTCCGATCTATCGACCAGGAACGACACGATTGAGATGCCTCCGGGCGTTAACGGTGAATTTTTTGGCGACAAGTGGATTGGTGTTATTAGCGGCCAAATACACTATTGGCCATTAAAATTGCTGCACCACGAAGATGACGTGCTATAGACGCGAAAATTAACCGAGAGGAAGAAGATGCTTTGGCATGCAAATGAATAGCTTTACAGAACATTCACACTAGGGTGGCGCCGGTGGCGACACCTACAACGTGCTGACATGAGGAAAGTTTCCCACCGATTCCTCATACACAAATAGCAGTTGACCGGCGTTGGCTGGTGAAACGTTGTTGTGATGCCTCGTGTAAGGAGGAGAAATGCGTACCATCACTTTGATAAAGGTCGGATTGTAGCCTATCGCGATTGCGGTTTATCGTATCGCGACATTGCTTTTCGTGTAGCTCGAGATCCAATAACTGTTAGCAGAATATGGAATCGGTGGTTTCAGGAGGGTAATACGGAACGCCGTGCTGGATCCCAACGACCTCGTATCACTAGCAGTCAAGATGACAGACATTTTATAAGCATGGCTGTAACGGATCGTGCAGCCACGTCTCGATCGCTGAGTCAACAGATGGGGACGTTTGCAAGACAACAACCATCTGCACGAACAGTTCGACGAGGTTTGCAGCAGCATGGACTATCAGCTCGGTGACAATGACTGCATTTACCCTTGACGCTGCATCACAGACAGGAGCGCCTTCGATGGTGTACTCAACGACGAACCTGGGTGCACGAATGGCAAAACGTCATTTTTTCGGATGAATACAGGTTCTGTTTACAGCATCATGATGGTCGCATCCGTGTTTAGGGACATCGGGGTGAACGCACATTGGAAGCGTGTATTCGTCATCGCCATACTGACGTATCACCCGGCGTGATGGTATGGGGTGCCATTGGTCACACGTCTCGGTCACCTCTTGTTCGCATTGATGGCACTTTGAACAGTGGACGTTACATTTCAGATGTGTTACGACCCGTGACTCTACCCTTCATTCGATCCCTACGAAACCCTACATGTCAGCAGGATAATGCACGACCGCATGTTGCAGGTCCTGTACGGGCCTTTCTGGTTACAGAAAAAATTCGACAGCTGCCCTTGCCAGCACATTCTCCAGATCTCTCACCAATTGAAAACGTCTGGTCAATGGTGGCCGAGCAACTGGCTTGTCACAACACGGCAGTCACTACTCTTGATGAACTGTGGTATCGTGTTGAAGCTGCATGGGCAACTGCACCTATACGCGCCATCCAAGCTCTGTTTGACTCAATGCCCAGGCGTATCAAGGCCGTTATTACGACCAGAGGTGGTTGTTGTGGGTACGGATTTCTCAGGATCTATGCACTCAAATTGCTTGAAAATGTAAAAAAAAAAAATGGCTCTGAAGCACTATGGGACTTAACATCTATGGTCATCAGTCCCCTAGAACTTAGAACTACTTAAACTTAACTAACCCAAGGACATCACACAAATCCATGCCCGAGGCTGGATTCGAACCTGCGACCGTAGCGGTCACGCGGTTCCAGACTGAAGCGCCTAGAACCGCACCGCCACACCGGCCGGCACTTGAAAATGTAATCACACGTCAATTCTAGTATAATATATTTGTCCAATGAATACCCGTTTATCATCTGGATTTCTTCTTGGTGTACATCTACATCTACATCTACATTGATACTCCGCAAGCCACCCAACGGTGTGTGGCGGAGGGCACTTTACGTGCCACTGTCATTACCTCCCTTTCCTGTTCCAGTCGCGTATGGTTCGCGGGAAGAACGACTGTCTGAAAGCCTCCGTGCGCGCTCTAATCTCTCTAATTTTACATTCGTGATCTCCTCGGGAGGTATAAGTAGGGGGAAGCAATATATTCGATACCTCATCCAGAAACGCACCCTCTCGAAACCTGGACACCAAGCTACACCGCGATGCAGAGCGAATCTCTTGCAGAGTCTGCCACTTGAGTTTATTAAACATCTCCGTAACGCTATCACGGTTACCAAATAACCCGGTGACGAAACGCGCCGCTCTTCTTTGGATCTTTTCTATCTCCTCCGTCAACCCGACCTGGTACGGATCCCACACTGATGAGCAATACTCAAGTATAGGTCGAACGAGTGTTTTGTAAGCCACCTCCCTTGTTGATGGACTACATTTTCTAAGCACTCTCCCAATGAATCTCAACCTGGTACCCGCCTTACCAACAATTAATTTTATATGATCATTCCACTTCAGATCGTTCCGTACGCATACTCCCAGATATTTTACAGAAGTAACTGCTACCAGTGTTTGTTCCGCTATCATATAATCATACAATATAGGATCCTTCTTTCTATGTATTCGCAATACATTACATTTGTCTATGTTAAGGGTCAGTTGCCACTCCCTGCACCAAGTGCCTATCCGCTGCAGATCTTCCTGTATTTCGCTACAATTTTCTAATGCAGCAACTTCTCTGTATACCACAGCATCATCCGCGAAAAGCCGCATGGAACTTCCGACACTATCTACTAAGTCATTTATATATATTGTGAAAAGCAATGGTCCCATAACACTCCCCTGTGGCACGCCAGAGGTTACTTTAACGTCTGTAGACGTCTCTCCATTGATAACAACATGCTGTGTTCTGTTTGCTAAAAACTCTTCAATCCAGCCACACAGCTGGTCTGATATTCCGTAGGCTCTAACTTTGTTTATCAGGCGACAGTGCGGAACTGTATCGAACGCCTTCCGGAAGTCAAGAAAAATAGCATCTACCTGGGAGCCTGTATCTAATATTTTATGGGTCTCATGAACAAATAAAGAGAGTTGGGTCTCACACGATCGCTGTTTCCGGAATCCATGTTGATTCCTACATAGTAGATTCTGGGTTTCCAGAAATGACATGATACGCGAGCAAAAAACATGTTCTAAAATTCAACAAGAGATTGACGTAAGAGATACAGGTCTATAGTTTTGCGCATCTGCTCGACGACCCTTCTTGAAGACTGGGACTATCTGTGCTCTTTTCCAATCATTTGGAACCCTCCGTTCCTCTAGAGACTTGCGGTACACGGCTGTTAGAAGGGGGGCGAGTTCTTTCGCGTACTCTGTGTAGAATCGAATTGGTATCCCGTCAGGTCCAGTGGACTTTCCTCTATTGAGTGATTCCAGTTGCTTTTCTATTCCTTGGACACTTATTTCGATGTCAGCCATTTTTTCGTTTGTGCGAGGATTTAGAGAAGGAACTGCAGTGCGGTCTTCCTCTGTGAAACAGCTTTGGAAAAAGGTGTTTAGTATTTCAGCTTTACGCGTGTCATCCTCTGTTTCAATGCCATCATCATCCCGTAGTGTCTGGATATGCTGTTTCGAGCCACTTACTGATTTAACGTAAGACCAGAACTTCCTAGGATTTTCTGTCAAGTCGGTACATAGAATTTTACTTTCGAATTCAATGAACGCTTCACGCATAGCCCTCCTTACGCTAACTTTGACATCGTTTAGCTTCTGTTTGTCTGAGAGGTTTTGGCTGCGTTTAAACTTGGAGTGGAGCTCTCTTTGCTTTCGCAGTAGTTTCCTAACTTTGTTGTTGTACCACGGTGGGTTTTTCCCGTCCCTCACAGTTTTACTCGGCACGTACCTGTCTAAAACGCATTTTACGATTGCCTTGAACTTTTTCCATAAACACTCAACATTTTCAGTGTCGGAACAGAAATTTTCGTTTTGATCTGTTAGGTAGTCTGAAATCTGCCTTCTATTACTCTTGCTAAACAGATAAACCTTCCTCCCTTTTTTTATATTCCTATTAACTTCCATATTCAGGGATGCTGCAACGGCCTTATGATCACTGATTCCCTGTTCTGTACATACAGAGTCGAAAAGTTCGGGTCTGTTTGTTATCAGTAGGTCCAAGATGTTATCTCCACGAGTCGGTTCTCTGTTTAATTGCTCGAGGTAATTTTCGGATAGTGCACTCAGTATAATGTCACTCGATACTCTGTCCCTACCACCCGTCCTAAACATCTGAGTGTCCCAGTCTATATCTGGTAAATTGAAATCTCCACCTAAGACTATAACATGCTGAGAAAATTTATGTGAAATGTATTCCAAATTTTCTCTCAGTTGTTCTGCCACTAATGCTGCTGAGTCGGGAGGTCGGTAAAAGGAGCCAATTATTAACCTAGTTCGGTTGTTTAGTGTAACCTCCACCCATAATAATTCACAGGAACTATCCACTTCTACTTCACTACAGGATAAACTACTACTTACAGCGACGAACACTCCACCACCGGTTGCATGCAATCTATCCTTTCTAAACACCGTCTGTACCTTTGTAAAAATTTCGGCAGAATTTATCTCTGGCTTAAGCCAGCTTTCTGTACCTATAACGATTTCAGCTTCGGTGCTTTCTATCAGCGCTTGAAGTTCCGGTACTTTACCAACGCAGCTTCGACAGTTGACAATTACAATACCGATTGCTGCTTGGTCCCCGCATGTCCTGACTTTGCCCCACACCCGTTGAGGCTGTTGCCCTTTCTGTACTTGCCCAAGGCCATCTAACCTAAAAAACCGCCCAGCCCACGCCACACAACCCCTGCTACCCGTGTAGCCGCTTGTTGCGTGTAGTGGACTCCTGACCTATCCAGCGGAACCCGAAACCCCACCACCCTATGGCGCAAGTCGAGGAATCTGCAGCCCACACGGTCGCAGAACCGTCTCAGCCTCTGATTCAGACCCTCCACTCGGCTCTGTACCAAAGGTCCGCAGTCAGTCCTGTCGACGATGCTGCACATGGTGAGCTCTGCTTTCATCCCGCTAGCGAGACTGGCAGTCTTCACCAAATCAGATAGCCGCCGGAAGCCAGAGAGGATTTCCTCCGATCCATAGCGACACACATCATTGGTGCCGACATGAGCGACCACCTGCAGATGGGTGCACCCTGTACCCTCCATGGCATCCGGAAGGACCCTTTCCACATCTGGAATGACTCCCCCCGGTATGCACACGGAGTGCACATTGGTTTTCTTCCCCTCTCTTGCTGCCATTTCCCTAAGGGGCCCCATTACGCGCCTGACGTTGGAGCTCCCAACTACCAGTAAGCCCACCCTCTGCGACTGCCCGGATCTTGCAGACTGAGGGGCAACCTCTGGAACAGGACAAGCAGCCATGTCAGGCTGAAGATCAGTATCAGCCTGAGACAGAGCCTGAAACCGGTTCGTCAGACAAACTGGAGAGGCTTTCCGTTCAGCCCTCCGGAATGTCTTTCGCCCCCTGCCACACCTTGAAACGACCTCCCACTCTACCACAGGTGAGGGATCAGCCTCAATGCGGACAGTATCCCGGGCAACCACAGTCTTAGTCCGATCAGGGGATGCGTGGGACGAGCTGGCCGTCCCCGACAAACCCCCATCCGGACCCCCACAGTGATGCCCATTGGCAACAGCCTCAAGCTGTGTGACTGAAGCCAACACTGCCTGAAGCTGGGAGCGAAGGGATGCCAACTCAGCCTGCATCCGAACACAGCAGTTGCAGTCCCTATCCATGCTAAAAACTGTTTTGCAAAGAACGTCTGAACTAATCTACAGAGAGCGCAAACAAATCGACAAAATTTAACGGTTATTAAAATACAAGATTGCCTAGTAAATGCAGTAATGCTGCTACTTGCGCACTGCTGACACTGCTCGGCGGCGGAAGGAGACTAAGCGAAATTACACTATTCAGGTACTAAAACACGATGCTACACTCTCAAATACTATAATACGCCCGAAATTTATGAATTAAACAATGCAAGTACCAAAAACACGCAAAGAATTTAAGAATTAAACTATGTAGCAAATGAGTGAGCTAGGAGTATACGACTTGCTCCTCATCTGCTTATCCAACAGCGGCAGGGAGCACACTGACTGCGACCAACCGACACTGGCCGTTCAAAACAAAAACAGTAGACAAACGACTACGCGAATTTACACTATTCAGGTACTAAAACGCGATGCTACAACTCTCAAATACTATAATACGCCCGAAATTTATGAATTAAACAATGCAAGTACCAAAAACACGCAAAGAAATTAAGAATTAAACTATGTAACAAATGAGTGAGCTAGGAGTATACGACTTGCTGCTCAGCTGCTTATCCAACGGCGGCAGGGAGCACACTGACTGCGACCAACCGACACTGGCCGTTCAAAACAAAAACAGTAGACAAACGACTACGCGACTATTCAGGTACTAAAACGCGATGCTACAACTCTCAAATACTATAATACGCCCGAAATTTATGAATTAAACAATGCAAGTACCAAAAACACGCAAAGAAATTAAGAATTAAACTATGTAACAAATGAGTGAGCTAGGAGTATACGACTTGCTGCTGCAGCTGCTTATCCAACGGCGGCAGGGAGCAATTTTAACGGACAGTAGTGTAAAACTGCAAGAAATCATTTACTCATTATACATATAATGGCCACAGGGTACTTGCACGACTTTATATCGCAACTGATACTTGCGCTTGTTAACACTAGAATGTCCTTACCGGTCAATCTGAATGGTCATCGCTTTGTAACATTTAATAAAGAGCGTATGTTTTAATTTTGGGCCTTATTTTTCACTACTTTTAATGTATCTTGGTTTTTTATAATTTCTGTAAAAGATAAACATCTATTACAAAAACTGAAAGAATCATAAACATTTTTATCTTGAAGGACAACAGACTGTCAGTCTGACCAGTGAGATATTTTTCATGTTTCATGTCTGTAAAGGCCCAGAAATGGCTTTTTTCATCCACGTGGCTTATTTTATTCCATTATTGTGATCCTGTTCCCTCTCTCTCTTCACATTTTAATTTATTTTGTGAAAAAGTGTACATACTTAAGATGCAATTCTCTGTCAATACACTATTGTGCTCTGCAGAAATTAAGTGCTCCTCCTCATCTTTATAGCATGCCAGCGTTTTTGTTCAGATGAAGGATTACTGAATAACGTGAACAGTTTACCAGAAGAAGATTCTGTTGGAGAAGATATTTTTGAATGTGATGTGTGGACGATAAAGATTAAAAAGATGACATGGAATATCAGCCCCATGAAACAGAACAATTTGAATCATCAGAGTCAGAAGATGAATATTCCGAACCAGTACAATAACATACAAATAACCCAGTGCTTACATGTTTGATTGCAGTGGAACCACAAATCTCTACTCGCAGCCGAGGAAAACAGCGGAAAAAATCGCATCCATCCCAACATCCGGAAGTTTGAAGAGCAGAGACTGCAGCCGACGAAACAGTTACGGGCGTGCACCTGAAAGATACGCTCATCACTACATGTTGGTAGAAACCCCTGGGCCAACGTGTAATGCTAGGGAACTTATAGTTGCAGATAGTTACGTAAGTGCATGGTGAGCATTAATAGACAATAATATTCTCTATAACATAAAATTAGAGCCCGAGCACTTCCCCAGGATGACACAAGGGTACTTGGCATTGCCCAGTTAGAAGCTGCCATAGCTATAACGTATGCATGTGGAGTGTATGGAGGAAAGAATTTCACCATGAAACTTCTGTGGTCTCAACTGTGGATGCCGACATTTTTTTCTCGCACTATGAGAAGAAATAAGTTCATAGAAGTCATGCAAATTTTAAGAATTGTGGACAAGCACAGTCTTACCAAAAGACTGAAGACTGATGGCTTTGCAGCAGCTATTCCATTCTGGGCTTCATCTGTAGCCAACTATATCCAGAACTATAAACCTGGTGCATTTATAGCCGTAGATGAGCAGTTCTATCCATGCGAATCTCCGTACTGCTTTGTACGATACAGGAATAATAAACCAAACAAATTTGATTGTAAGTTCTGGCTTGCACCAGTATGCCAGTAGTAAATATATGGCAAATGGATTACCTTACTTGAGTAAACAAAGTAAAAGACCCACTGCCATACCTGTTGCAGAGCATGTTCTTACGTGTCTCATGCAACTTTACACTTTAAAAGGAAGAAATGTAACATGTGACAATTTCTTCACAGCCAAACAACTCGCAGAGGAGCTGAAGTTGGAGAACACAACACTGGTGAGTACACGAAGAAAACCCAGAGAAAAGTTCCTCCATCAGCAAAATCTACTGTCGGATGTATGTATGATACCCTTTTATAAAACCTGGTGATACAAACATTATTTCCTACTACGAGATGACCAAGAAAAATGTTCTTCTATTGAGCACAATGCACCAGTAGGCTGCAGTGTACAAACACAGAAGAAACTCCCAACACTGAGAGCTTTTACAATTCCAGTAAATTTGGAGTAGATAGTCTGGACCATACATCTTGTCTGTACACTGTCATGTTTGGCTGCCATAGATGACCTATGGATCAACATCGTAGACTTAGCTGGAATAAATGCCTGGATCCTTTACAGAAAGACAACAGAAGAAAAAGTTAGCTGGCGAATGTGTCTTTCCAAAATAACGGCACTCTCCTCTGTGTATGCACAATTATGGAAAGGACCTTTTCATACATTCACTGTGATGACTGAAATACCTAAGGTACCTGTATGGAACACCTGCCAAATAGAAGGATGCAAAAGTTCGAACAAAACCAAAAATCTGTGTGTGCAGTGCAAGAAATTCATATGTGGTACATGTGCTGGAAGTGTTCAGTTTGTAGGCGCAACGTTTTTTGACAAAAATGGTGGCTTTGATAGAAAAGATTTCATTTTCCCATTGTTATTACAGCAATTTGTGTTAATTGGTCTTTATTTTTCGCAGTAAATGTATGGTTATGACCCGTTTGGGGCCTTGACTGAGTACGAGTCATGTAGATACAAATTTTATAGTATAATTATTCCTTAACTGCTCTAGTGGGGTCCTGGAGAACCCCAGGTGGTATGAATACAATACATATTATGTGAACGGCACAACAGATGACACCTGTGTTCTTGGTAGTCCTCAGTGAAGTGATGCCTTTTAACGTGGAGTGCTGGATGTGGTGTTTCCGGTAATATTTTGTGAGATAAAGAGAAAGAGGTCTCAGAATACCCTACCAGAGCATTAACGTAAGTCGTTTATCATTATCTCAATTAGCGGTTTACGTGGCAAGAGTCTTAGAGTACTACGAAAAGAGCAAAATTTCATTGATAACGTCAATTTTTAATATTATATGCGTATGTATACATTATTTTTCAGAATAGCATCATCGAAGTCATTAATAGATGACGAGTTGTAACGAATGGTGAATGATCCTGCGTTTTTGCAATCTGATGTGGAGAGCACAGCAGATGAGAATGGATTTATACTTTGTGATCATGATTCAATCTATGAAGTTACGTCAGAAAGCAGTTGTGAAGAAAGAGATGAAGAGGCATGTATTAGGCCTTCCGCTGACAAATATTTGATTGGAAAAAAGCAGTGATACAAGTGGTCAAAAGAAGATCCTCCTACAACTCGTACCCGTGCTCACAATATAGTTAGTCGCCTTCCAGGCTCTAGACGTGAAGCAAAAACGCTTGATTCAGCTGACGTATTATCTGCTTGAGAATTGCCCAATACTGAAGATTTATTACAACTAATACTCACCAACACAAACGTCAAGATACACGACATGTCACACAAACACAGATCTCCTCAACCAGCAGTCATTAAGTCGCCAGATATAACAGAACTGAGAGCATTTCTAGGTCTGTTTTATTTATCTGGAGTAGTGAAATGCAATCACGAGAATGTTGTTGGGCTTTTTGCTGATGATGGAACTGGTAGTGATGTGTTTCGAGCCAGTATGAGCGTTCATAGAGTTTTATTTATTTGGTCTTGTTTGCGTTTCGATTGTGCTACTACAGGAGATGTTAGGAAGGCTGATGACAGACATGAAGCTATTAGCGATGTCTGGGAACTCTTTATAGACAAATGTCAAAAGTATTATACTCCAGGAGAGAACGTGACAATCGATGAAATGTTAGTACCCTTTCGTGGTAGGAGCAAATTTCGCATGTATATGCCTAAGAAGCCAGCCAAATAGGGCCTCAAAATTATGTGGCTTTCTCATTCACGAACATTCTATTTATGCAATGCATTTGTCTACACAGGCAAAGAGACAAATAAAAGCATATCATCGACAAAGGATGTTATGAAATTAATAACACCAATTGAGGGAAGCAATAGAAATGTGGCAATAGGCAGCTGGTTCACGTCACTTGAACTCTGTCATCGACTGGAAGCGAAAAAGTTAACTGTCTTAGGTACTCTAAAGCTAAATAAAGCGCAGATCCCAGAAGAGTTTAAACCAAACAGAAAGCGCCCAGTAGAATGTGCATTATTTGGGCATTACAAAGGAAAGACAATATGTTCTTATGTTCCTCTGGAAGGTCGAGCTGTTGTGTTGCTTTCATCTATACACCACGATCAGAAAAGTGGCGATCAAAGTGGCTGTCACCAGTCGGGCGCGGCGGTTATCCTCTTCAAAAAAATGGCTCTGAGCACTATGGGACTTAACTACTGTGGTCATCAGTCCCCTAGAACTTAGAACTACTTAAACCTAACTAACCTAAGGACATCACACACATCCATGGCCGAGGCAGGATTCGAACCTGCGACCGTAGCAGTCTTATCCTCTTCACCTAGGGGCCGTAGTCGTGTTGTCGTCCTGGAAGGGAAGCTGGACAGTGTGCGATTGGCTAACTTCTCACAGTCTTCTGTTCTCTGTCGTTCCCGACTGTCGTGCTGCCGCTGACCTTACGCCGTAACAGTGACAACAATTAACACTAATCGTATCTGGTGGGCAGCTTGAATATGCGCACATAACTGTGAGATTGACTGACTTCAATGCTAAATAACTTGGAAACAGGTTATGTATTCAATTTTTATCTTAACAGTCATTTCTCAGCACAACCTCGTCTGAAACACCCTTACAAGCTGTTCAGACTGTTTATGACCACGGTGTATAATTATTTATTTACGTACTTTACTTCATAATGGTCTTACATAATGAATGACACTATAATATACTGCTAACACTGTAGTTAGTCTGTTACCGCTGTTTGCAAGATACCAGAGAAATTGAAGTTCAAGGAACATGTCTCAGAGGTACCATGACAATGAATAATATGACTTGACGAATGTAAATCTCTATTTCTGTACTGTAAATGCGATGAACAGACAACAGAATTCGTTGTTGTGGTAAGTATCTTAAATGTGTTTTCCAAAGCAGATCGTATCTTCTGCAATCACCTGAAATATCAGTCACGATTCAGGATGTATGTGTTAAGATAAGTGTAATAATTAGGTCATTGCAATATGTTTTTTACTGTTTGCAGTTTTAATGGAGAATAGATATTTGAATGAATAGGTGTTGCACTCTGATTAATGTCCGCTTTATGTCGGGTAGCGCCGTCACGAAAGAATCATTGTGGACAGGTTGACGTTCAGGTCCCACTACAAAAATTTCCAAACCTGTTTTTTTCAATTTAATTATTCAGTAAGGTGACAAAACTCATGGTATACCTCCTAATACAGGGTCGGACCTCCGTTTCCTCGACATAGTGCTACAACTCGACTTGGGGTAGAATCAACAAGTCGTTGGAAGTCCGCTGCAAAAATACTGTGCCATGCTGCCTCTTTAGCCGTCCATGGTAGCGAAAGTGGCGCCAGTGCAGGATTATGTGGATGAACATTTTATGCCAGTCACATGGAAGAAGACGATTTCTCAATTTGCACACGCACGTTTTTTTCTGTCATTCCCACAACGTAGCTGCCGGTGCCACCTCAGTTTACCTGAGAGCTCGCGGCCCACCGAACGTTGGCTGGGGTGAGGAAGCACGCCTCTGACGTTTGAGCTAAGTGCAGCTATTGACATGGTACACACGTACCGTTTATTTCACTTTTTATGCGAGTCTTTTGCCATTTTGGGTGTTCTGTATTAATATTTGAGCATGCCTCTTTAGGCAGTTTGTAGTTTTAGTGTGTTCAGAAGAAGGCGTGGTTATCAGCGCCGAAACCTAGGTCAACATTCGGTTTCTATTTGTAATCGAGGCGAATTCTTTATAATTATTAAATTTTTCACGATTCCTGACGCGCTGCAGTCTTAAAAGTTCTCATTTGTGGTAACCGTTTACTACAGTTCCAAAGACTTAGGACTGCACTACATCTCTAGATCCATGTTACAGATGATATCCCTTCGCTAAGGCCAAGAGGCTAGGTTCGCAACCACAAAGGTGCAGATGGTTTCATGTGGACAATCTGTCATCAGAACCTGTAGCACTTACGTTAGATACTGACTGTATTTCCTGCGTGTAAATTCGATGTTTCCTATCCATACTTTAATACCTTTGTTAAAATGTGTTTGGCTCAACACATATGAAAACAATTGTTCTTTTATCCTGTGAAGTTATGTCAGACAGATTGATTTGTGAATGCACTTTATAAAGCAATGTTCTTTCATAATACAAATGTTTTACAGTATTGTATGCATGACTGGTTCATGCGTAGGTCATGTAGGACTGAATGGAATATAGAACCTGATGATAAGTCTCTTCACAGTTTAAAGCCGTGGGAGGGAGTGTAAAAGGAATTTCGGCCTGAAAGAACGCTAGAGGTGTTTGTGACCGACGTGTCGTCGGTGGTCAGCAACCAACCAATTAACATCCTGCTTAATGAGGCTGGAGTTATTGCAGGCTGGTTAACCAGTGGAAGAATGCACCCATCGAAGCACAAGAAATGTGATTATGTTCCTGTTTATTTAAGACTTTGACTGTCAAGTGGAGTACCAGCGGCCTCATTCTAGCTTCTGCAGAACTTTAAAGATTTTCCCAAAAACTTTTTTTTTACATTCAATTCACCTCAAACCCCCATAAGCGTCCCTACTTGTAACTCATTCACACTCACTAATCCATTTTTGTAAGTCTCTCATACCCATCCACTGCTCGTTGTCATTGTCATAAACTTTGTCTCCTATTATCACTAGCTCTCACTCAGTTCAATTTCCTTTTTCACTTTATTCCTCCCCGCACTCCCTGGCATTGTCTCTTTCGCTCTTTTCCCAAGACTGTTCTATCACTGTCAAATACGAACCACTGCCTCTATGTCCTGATCTTTCTCTCACACTGCCATCGTCTCCTTTGCTCTTTCTATAACACAACCACTGTATGCTATCTTCCGGTATTTATTATTTTTCCGTCTCTTTGCCGCTGCAACTGTCTTCTTCTCCCTCAGAATAAAAATAATGCGAATATGTTAGCATGCCAAAATTTTTGGAAGTTTTTTAAAGGCACAGACAGCTTGCTTTTCGGTCGCGGACTTTTAAACAAACAGGAACATATTCGCAATTTTTGTCCACCAATGGGAGCATTTTTCCACTGTTTCCCTTCTTTCCCTTGCAGCAGCAAGTCGTCAAACTCATATAAAAAATTTATTAGCCAGTAAAATTAGATAACTTAATTATGTGAAACTGAAATAACGCAAAAGCAATTTTACACTTCAGACGGGATTTTACTTGTAGAAAAAGTTTGCATGTGCTTCATTACCGGTGCCACTACAGGCGTTCCCAGATGATAGCGGAGACACTTTACAGCATGTCTCTCCGTGCGACGTCTCTTTACAAACCACGTTTTCGCCTCAAACCGGATTTCACGTGCGTATTTTACGTGTACAAGTACGGTAACTTCGAACATCTGTATCTGGCAAACGGACAAAGACATGAAGAAAATTTTCAAGGTTCTTCTAGATCCAAATACTATGAATACATCGCATAGATTACAGTCATTTGCGGTGCATATTCGTCTGGGAATCAGCGGCTGGGTTTTCGCACCTAAGAAACAAGTTTTTTGGGTGTTCCTCGACAACGGGTAAAGATTTATGAAAACGGGGAGAAGGCTCTTCTAGATAAATGCTTAGAGGATATACCACCGAAATTTGAGCAGTTTTCTACAGTTATTTATTATTTAGATTGCGCCTGATACTAGATTACTCTTGTAGAAATAGAGTAACTTTGAACCTATGTATTGTGGAAGGTGATAAGAATATCAAGAAAATTTCCTATGTTATTCGAGATTTGTAAATTTGGAAATTTGTGGTAAGGCCTTCTGGGGTCAAACCGCTGAGGTCATCGGTCCCTAAGCTGACACACTACTTAATGTAACTTAAACTAACTTACGCTATGGATAACACACACACCCATGCCCGAGGGAGGACTCGAACCTCCGACGGGGGAGCCTCACGGACCTTGACAAGGCGCCTTACACAGCGCGGCTACACCGTGCGGCTCGAGATTTGTGTTTATGTCCATATATCGTTAAAATTTCAGCCATTTTCTGTGCATAGCCGTCTTGGAATACTTGGCTGGGTTTGTCTGCTAGTGACGAATAAAATATAGTAAAACCACCCTTTTTGTGGGGTTTCCTAAGTAACCTTCCAAGAAATAACGTTGCCACCAAAGTCCTATCAAACCCACCGTAGGCCACATCCAGTCATCATACTTTGACCTTGTACTGTAGGACAGTGACACTAAGACGATCGTTCTGTTACGTACACAAATAGTCCCTAGCTCAAGGGCTATGCAAAATCCTTGACACCGCCTTTTTATCACCAACGGAGTCAGAGGAATGAGCACAGGAAAATCACGTTTTTATGCGCGGATTTTTGGAACTTTTAGACTCGCATGCTGTCGCATACTGCTCATGCATACCAATTATGCCTCACATGTGAACTTGTATGGACTATCAGATCACGATGTTTACTGGTTTGCTCTGAACCGTAAAATTCCGCCGCCAAGACTACTGCTTATGGGGGATTTTACGCCAAGAGCCATGATCAGGTATGATGACTTCATACATTTGCCATAGAAAATCTCCTCCACCACCTCCTAGAGAAGAAGTAAAGTGTGATAATGTATTGATTTGCATGGACTTGTAATTTGTTTAGTGTTCAAATAATACGTGTTCTAGTTTCAACTTTTTTTCGAGAACATTGATTTTTCCCAGTCATTTATTCGGACAGGTTCTTTTCTTGATGTTGTTGTTGTGGTCTTCAGTCCTGAGACTGGTTTGATGCAGCTCTCCATGCTGCTCTAAACTGTGCAAGCTTCTTCATCTCCCAGTACTTACTGCAATCTACATCCTTCCGAATCTGCTTAGTGTATTCATCTCTTGGTCTCCCTCTACAATTTTTACCCTCCACGCTGCCCTCCAATGCTAAATTTGTGATCCCCTGATGCCTCAGAACATGTCCTACCAATCGGTCCCTTCTTCTTGTCAAGTTGTGCTACAAACTCCTATTCTCCCCAATTCTATTCAATTCTTTTCTTTTCTTAGTGCTGCAATAATCAGAGTGTCCGAACGTAGTGAAATACAGAAATATTATTGTTCAAAACCGTTCATTAACTATCGTGGAACAGTAAATCTCTCAAGTGTTTAGACTTTTTCATGAAATACTCCACATGGTCAGTAAAGTGAGCAGTTAAAGCATTTCAAAAGAATGAGCGCAAAAAAGGCTTCATTGCAATTACTATTTTCAGTTCCTATTAATAGCTTTTCTCATTACTAAAAGTAATACAATAGAACTATGATGATAAAAATGAGACATGGGCCACAACAGTTCAAAGGCCTACACAGTTTATATTTATTTAAGGGGTTTGTAATAGTTCTTCTCTTCATATATGTATACTGTTACTGCATTGTATTGTTAATGCATTTTGCAACGAGTGTTAGTCGTAAGCCCAATCAGTAGGCAAAACCATTTCTACGCCCCTCACCGTATTCTGAGCCTGTAGTTCAGTAAAATTTTACAGTATCTATAAAATCATAAATTATGCTAGAAACATTCGTATAATTAAAATTAGAACTGGTAGCAACTTTTTTAAAACAATAACAGATTCAGGATCCCTAAGATTCACTTATGTTCTGCTTAAATGCAGACTTGCATGTTCCCCTTGAAGACAAAGTCTTCATTTTAGTTAAGTTTGCCAATACTTTTTAAGCTTGCATCTGTGTTGCTTACGGTTAACTACTTTACCAGTAAGTGCTATGGTGTGCTGTTCTTTTCGTATCCGATTTACGAAATAGATTTATGGCTCAAGTAAAGTTTCATACAGCAGTTAGTTTACTTGATAAGCAGCACATTTACTTGGAATCATTCTGCCTAATTAGGCTGGCGACAGATTTTGATTTACATTATCGCAGTTCTGCTTTCCAACTTTAATACCGTACGATCGATTCTCGCTAGTGTAACTACTGCTCCGTTCAAAACATAAAATTTCAGGTAACGGGACAGAGTTAGATTCCTTCCATTAGTACACGTTCACGGTCAAACTTTAAAACTAATGTTGAAGGAGTAACATTACTGACGACTTGATGTTCTCGTGTAACCGATAGTGTTGAACTTGCTTTTCCCATAACAGGAGTAATGCACTGACGGCAAAAATTCACAGTACCAAAAATTAATTAATGTAGAGTAATTAAATTTCGGGAATATATTTGTCTGGGTAACGTATTTAAGTGATTAACATTGCAGGATCACAGTTTAATGTAAGAGCGAGATAAGCCGTTCCAGATGTGAAATGCTGGTGCATTAATAACTGGTGTAACCGCTAGTATTTTGATAAAGTTATGCAGACGTGCATGCAGTCTGTTACACACGCGCCTGATGTCAGTTTGTGGGACAGAGTTTCATGCCTTTTGCACTTGGCTAGTCAATACAGGAACGATTAATGCTGGTTGAGGATGAGGCTGGAGTGGTCGTCCAATTACATCCCATATCTGCTCGATTGAAGACAGATCTGTGTAATCAACGACGATATGTGAGTGCTGGATTGCCAGTTAACAATGAGCACTATATAAGGTTTTTTCTAGTTCAAATATGTACACATTTCGCTACTGGTGAAAGAAACCTATAGTTCGTTATGTCATTTAAAGGTCAAACATGTGCCCGGCTAGTTACCTCTTGAATAACTTACATTTTTAATGTTGCTTTTGTTAGGTAACATGGACAATTGGGGAGACTTTCGAAATGCACATAGATCCATGTGTCACCATGAATACAGGGGTATTACTAATGATAAATTGTTGATGGTGTGGTTCAAAATGGTTCAAATGGCTCTGAGCACTATGGGACTTAACAGCTGTGGTCATCAGTCCCCTAGAACTTAGAACTACTTAAACCTAACTAACCTAAGGACATCACACACATCCATGCCCGAGGCAGGATTCGAACCTGCGACCGTAGGAGTCGCGCGGTTCCGGACTGCGCGCCTAGAACCGCGAGACCGCCGCGGCCGGCGAAGGTGAGGTACCGTTAATCGCTGTTTTTATGTGGTTTGTTCACTAACCATTTTATACAAGACCACTCGCTAAGCTAACGACGTTTAACATATTGTTCGAAAACCTTTGAGGGAGTAAGAATACTTGGAATTATCCTCGAATTTACGGAGTCCAGATATTCTTGAAAATCTCTTATTTACAATGTATTTGGTTTTGATTATGTATTACGGAATGACGTGACTGAGCTACGGGTATTAGTTTTCAGATACTAATGAGTCTTGACGCTTTACAAATGTCACTTATTATCATAAACTTCAGTTTACAAGTGTTAAGAACCGTCTCATCTCTGATAAAGTGGACCCTGACATTTGTTGTTGCGTGCTACTAATTTATATCTATAGTTATTGCTATACAGAGCTGTGTTCTCTAGTGGTCACACGTGGTTACCATTTTGTGTAGTCGAACGACTCTACCCTGGAAATATGGCAAATTGAAATTTTCGTCATGTTTCATGTTCAAACATGTTCCCTGCTACTGGTGACAAAGAATAAGATATGTACACTACATCCGGTTATTTCTAGTTCAAATATGTACACATTTCACTACTGATGAAAGAAACCTATAGTTCGTTATGTCATTTAAATGTCAAACATGTGCCCGGCTAGTTACCTCTTGAATAACTTACATTTTTAATGTTGCTTTTGTTAGGTAACATGGACAATTTGGGAGACTTTCGAAATGCACATAGATCCATGTATCATCATTAACACAGTGATATTATTAATGATATGTTGTTGATGGTGAGGGTCCGTTAATCGCAGTGTCTATGTGGTTTGTTCACTAACCAGTTTGTACAAAACCACCCGCTAAGCTAACGATGGTTAATGTGCGGTTAGAAAGCCTTTGAGACATCAAGAATACTTCGAATTATCCTCGAATTTACAGAGTCCAGATATAACATCCCCATCCGACAAATCACTATTATCAAGTTACATCCCGTCACTATGTGAGACACTGCAGAAAGGTTCGTAATTTAATCAAAAAGATTGGTGTGAAGTGTGATGATCTGGAACTTTACGTCAGTACCTCTCTTCCACATGCTGGGTAGGTACTAATATTTAAAATTAATTCCACCAACAAGATTCGATCCAGATTCCCCCTGCCACCACAAAGGCCTCAGTTTGTGACCTCAACTACAAAATCAGGTAAATGATATAGTTGCTTTTTATTTACAGAAAATGAAAGTTCAGTATTAGAAACTTAAGAAGGAGTAATGCTCGTATATCCACCTATAGTAGTTTAAATTTCGACAAAAGACAGCTACTGTGCCTTCACAAAGGGCTTCAAAAAATTTATCCATCTGACAAAAGTACCTCCCGTAAAAAAGTCGCAGTACCAGACAATCCGTTACACAGTCATTTTCCTTCGGCACTGCGGATTAATTTCACTCCCGAAAACAAAGCATATTTCACGTGGCAAGGTCGCCCCACCGGCAGAATATGTCATAATGCGATGGTCGTGATGGGTGTCAGTGTATAACAAAGCGGCAAGGACACAGAGGGAACAAAATACAGGTCATTCTCCCTCAGTATGCGAGTCTTGTGAATACTACCATTCGTCGAATATTATGCAAACAACGTCCGGAATTTTAGTTTGTCTGTAAAAGATACCATCCCCTTTCAGTCAGACTAGCCTATGTTACTCAACAATAAAGCCACAAGACCCCTCGGGCTCTGCTTTGTATTTTATGGCCTTTCCTGCGCACTCGTGCCACACATACCGAAACAGAACATCAAAAGGTAGAGAGTGCACCAAGTTAGGATGATCAAATTACAGTCCAAGATTCAACCACTGAATGTGAAACATATCATTCTACAAAATCATATGTCTGTTAACAATTTATTTCACTTAAGTGCGCGTATGTTTTCCTTCACAAAATACCGCGATTCATGCTGTAGAAATTTAATATAATTGAGATTAAACTTTTAGAAAACACACTAAACCACTTACTTCTACATTATATTTTAGAAATTCATACTTTGGCATACCAAGGGCGTCGGAACTGAAACTGTTAGCTGATATTCCATTTTTTTTAATGTTTTAACAATACAGGTGGAACATTATAGGCCGTGAAAAAATTTTACAGGAAATCTGGCAAATGTTATTCCAATTAGATCCAATTGTTTTAAGTCTAAGAAAAAGTCTGCTTTCATATATACACTATTTTCGAAATTCCAGTGAAAATATCTTCTACTACAGTGTAATAGTGTACTTTTTACGACGGAAACTGGTTTCGTGCAACTACGGAACATCTTAAAATCATAGTGTTCGCCGTTAGGGCTGAACAGATTTAAATCCCGTATTATATATTAAATACGAATTATTAATTTTTCGTCTTCGGGAAAGTATCTGTTACACGAATTGATGGATTTACCAGTTTCATTTTATTTGATGCCAAAGTAAAATTGGGGATTAAGGTCCAGTCGTCCAGGACGTCATTAGAGATGGGACTGGAGAAGGACAGGAACGTATTCGGCTTTCTTTTTTCAAAGAAACCATCTCTGTGTCCACCATAGCTGAATAGGCCACGCAGACCTAGGCTCTGTATTGCCGAACTGGAATTTGAAAACTGCTTCCACTACCTGAGAGAGACGACTGCCGTAACTATTGCACTCAGCTGTCTAGAGAATCTGACCGGACTACTACTTTCAAGTATAACCTGTTTTCACTCTGTCTACGTGAGATTAGTTCAGGGCCAAACAGAGCCAAATGTGGAAATAGTGACATAGTGGCATGTCTAAATTCGTAGGGAATGTTGAATGGCGAAGCCTGTCACTGGAAACGTAACCATACGTACCGAAAACAGTTTCTTTCGAGTCGATAGGTCAGTGTGTGCGTAAGACAGCTTGTTCCACAGAGCCCGTAAAAAAATTTTAAGAGACGCATGCTGGTAAAAGTAGCATAACCGTAAAATTTGAGCTACAAAAGATACAAAAGTTGCTCCGGAAACACCCACACTCACACTCACATACACACGAAACTAAGAGAAACATCTGTTTCGTCAGATCTAAAAATTACCGTAGAAAGAAGAAGCAGAGGAATGAATTTAAGTAGTATAGCAGTGAACTGTGGCAGTCTAATCGATGGAATAAAATGTATGAGATAGCCACTCCACAACACACTAAAATCTCCAGCCTAAAACGTAGGCCAGGGACCAGCACTTCAGAATATTTTAAAAACTTTACCACACTTGTATGGTCAACAGCTAAAATAAAAGGCAGCTAACCACCGAGATTTATTTCCACCCTGTTATCACAATATAAAGTGCACTCAAATAAAATGTAGGGGGTCCGTCTCTGGAGTATGAAGCCATGTGTCAGGGACATTGCCCAGTTCGGAGCCGGGTGCTCAGGGTCGCTTCATCTCTCCGGAGTAACTGGTATAAGATCCGTAATGGCCTTATACTTTGGTCAATCACTCGTAGCTTATTAGCCCTCACTGCAAACCCCTTCTACAGTTTTTCGACTCAAATGCCAAATGAAAGCCTGCAGGGGAATGGCACGTTATGACACGTCGGGTTGCCTGAAGCCTCCTTGGAAGCTTGATATGCCTTTTCATTTCCCCGAATTCCCGGGTGCCCTGGTAGGCAGCGGAATGATACCTGCTACCCTGCTGAAGGAAGTAGAATTGGCGATGTATGAACTGGATCATTTTCTCTATTGGGTGCAGTTGTTGCAGCGATTGTGAGGCACTCAAGGAATCGGAGTGGATGGGGAACTTTTAGCTCTGAAGATGCCTCAACTGCTCCAGTAATTTAAGGACCACATCGACCTCTGCAGTAAAAAGAATGTATTAATGTGAAAGTCAAGACGTGAAGGCACAGTCGGGGAACACTGCTGTGCACGAAGGAAGTCTCCTTGTTTTGAACCTACAGTGTACACAACTTAAAAACTGAGATGTCTATCTAAAATGTGTAAAACACAGACCGAAAGTTAAACCCTAGGAGTGCAATATTTCTTAAAATTTCTCAAGTCTAAAATAACTCTGAGCCTACGGTGGAGCTAAGTTGGAGATATGTTCTAACCATGGTGTAAAACTAGAAAATCTGCCTCGTCCACATGTAAAAGACAACATTTCGCTGTTATCCGTGAGGGCCTCGTTGATCACTGTCGATTACGAGAAAATATTTCCATTGGTTGCCGATCACCAATACGGCATTAGGTGTTCATGGCGTCGATATTACGAAGACGTGATGGAAAGCATGTGAAGACTCTTGAAACTCTTTAAATAAAACCCGCGTTAATGACATTCTACATCTTTATTTTTCATGTCTACGTTTTTACTTCTCAACCAAGCCACTATGGCGACGAACTTATTACTTCCAATGAGAGACCAGTTTGTAGTTACCGTCGCTGTAGAGAGATTGACTTGGTTGACTGAGCACCAACCTCACCTCTACTTGCGCAGATTCATCACTATCAACTGAAGTCCTCGAAGGCGTTCTTTAATTTCTGGGAACAGATGACAGTGGGATGGGACCATATCGGAGAATGATCGACGGCAGCGAACCCAAGGCGATTCTCGCAGATGTCGCAGCGCTCGTGTGTGGTCTGATATTGTCATGCTGAAGGAGAGGGTGCTCAGTGTACGGACGAAGTCTTTGAAATCGAAACTCGATTACAGCACGCTGTTGCTCACGCACCGACATAGTTACGTTGCACACCACCGTGTTACACGCTACAATCCTGAAACCTCTAGTGGCAGACTGCTGCAAATATATTGACTTGAAGAATATAGATGTAGAATGTTAATAACGTTTGCGTTATTTAAAAAGCTTTAACAGTTTTCATATAGAAATTCGGAGGATTTGCTTTTCTGCACGCCCTCTTATTTTGTAGGGCTGTCAGATTATGGGGAGTTGCAGCTTGATGGTGTCAGTTGGATCTCTAACTTCAGCACAGAGCCTCGGTAAGGGGCTGGTTCTAAGGGCTCCATTGGCCAGTCTAATTTCATCATGGTTCACTATGTCCAATACTTTTAAATAAGTTTTATGTAAGCCAAGATCGCATAAACGTTGTGTAAAACTGGAGCAGACAAGTTAGGTCTACTTCCCATGGATCACAGTTATTTTAAATTACTTAGAGCTTTTAGAGACCATAGTTTTAGGTCCCTAAGGAGTGGTAGACATTTAAGTTTATCATCAGTTGTGAGCCCAGAAACCTAATAACCGTGTCTTTGAAAACCTCAACTCAGACAAGTCTGAAACATAATGCAAACACACAAAAAAAAAAAAAACGCAGACTTCAGTGTTGATAAATTGAAACCCCTCTTCTCCAACCATTTCTCTAGCCGTCTAATAATCTGTTGCAACTAACGAGTGGTTGTTAAAAGACTGGAAGTGGAACGGAAGACGGGGAAGTCGTCAATAAAGAAAGGACACTGGAAAGGAAAGTAGCTGTCGACTTCATACTATTAATGGCTATGGCGAAAGTTAGTCACACTAAGAACGCTAACTTGGACATCGTTCTCTTGCTCAAATCCGTCAGAGACGACGACACCGACTTGATATTTAAAATGGCGTGGTGAGACAAAAAGACCGCGTTATATGGAAAGACATCCTCATTAGCTGCTTCAGGAAACTGCTCGAGGGTAATGTGCCTCCACGTAGTGTCGAAGGTTTTCTCGATGTCAAAAAATATATCTATGAAATGATGCCTAAGGAGAAAAGCTTCATGTCCATGCGCTTCCGGGATGGACAGGCTATGAAATGTGAAGTGATATCTACCGAACTCACGTTAAATCGACGAAGGAGCTGTCTGAATTAGGCTCATACAAGGTGATGGTTGACTATCCGCTCATCGGAATTTTCCATGCAGCCAGTGAGGCCAACACTACTATAACTACTCGGACGTGTTCGGTCCTTTCCAGGTTTTAAAAGTCGGTTAAAACTGTCTTCCTCCAAGAAACAGGGAAGCAGTCTGACACGCAACTGAACTTAAGAAAGGGTGAGGAGGATTTCTTTGTTCTGCATTATGAGGTGCCTTAATGTACTACAACGGACGTATCACAAGCTGCAGATACCGCAGAATCTAGGCCACATATGGAAAAGAGACAGTCGTATTCTTCTTTATTGGTGGAAATAGAAAAGCCAAATCCTGGCCGAAACTGTGGCAAAGTAGATCTCCATATTCTGGACAATGTCTTGCCGGTTGCTCAGGAGACTTCCATTAAATGTTACAGCAGCTACTAGTCACCTCCTTCTCCTCCTGATAGTGTACCGTACCACTGTACGTCGAGTGAAACGGGTTGTAGCTGTTTCAATGATCTCTTTTTTACTCTTTCTGGGAAATCGGTGACATTCTACCTTCTCTAACCGAAGGATTGAGAGGTTCTCTGCAGTTGTGCATCACTAGAACCCATGCAGAGCCGTAACCACCCGGCTCTGATTGCTGAGCGGCATTCGCCGCTTCACCAAGTGTCATTTTTAGTGGACCCGAAGGCTGTGGAATGGATGCTTGAGCGGCATGCTAGATCGTTTTGGTTATACGATCCCCCCATTCCAGGTCGTTACGACGGCTTTGAAACACAGGAAATTGGCTGTAGAGCGTTGACTTTGCTCTACTAATATCCCATCGTGGCGGCATTCTTTCGGGCACCACGCTGTGGTGTAGGAGAATTCAGATCAGAAAGTGATCAGATCCATATCGACATACATACTGTGCAAGCCACCGTATGATACGTGGTGGAGGGTACTCTGTAACACTACAACTCGTTTCCTTTTCTGTTCCACTCGCAGAAAGACCGAGGGAAAAATTAGTGCCTATATGCCCCGTATGAGACTGATTTCTCATATCTTCGTAGTTCTTCCGTGAAGTGTGTGTAAGCAGCAGTAGAATCGTTCTGCAGTCAGATTCAAGTACCGGTTCACTAAGTTTCCTCGGTTGTGTACCTCAAAAAGATCGTCACCTTTACTCCAAGGAGTCCTATTTGAGTTCCCGAAACATCTCCCAATACTTGCGTGTTTTTTGAACCAACAGTTAACCATTCCAGCAGCCCGCCTCTGAATTGCTTCGATGTATTCCTTTAATTCGACATCGTGCTGATCCCAAGTACCCCGGAAGTACTTAAGAATAGTTCGCACTAGCGTCCTACATCCAGTCTCCTTCACAGATGCACCACACTTTCGTAAAATTCTCCCAGTAAACCGAAGCCGTTCGTCTTCCATACCATAATCCTTAAATATCGTTCATCTCATATCACTTGGCAACTCTATACCCAGATATTTAAACAACGTGATTGTGTCAAGCGGGACACTTCTAATGTAGTATCCAAACATTGCAGGTTTGGTTTTTCTATTCATCCACATTAACTTACATTTTTATTTTTCTACATTTTGTGGTAGCTGCGTTTCATCGCATCAGCTATAAATCTTGTCTAAGTCATCTTGTATCCTTCTACAGCCAGTCAGCTTCGACACCTTCGCGTTCACCACAACATCCTCAGCAAACAAAAACAGTCTGTTGCCCACCCTGTCCTCTAGATCATTCATTTATATACTTAGAAAATAATAGCGGTCCTGCCACGCTTACCTTGGGCAACCCAGGCAGTACCTTTGTCTCTGACAAACACTTGCCATCGAGGACAACACACTGGATTCCACTGCTTGAGAAGTCTTCAGACCACTCACGCATCTGGGACCGTATTCCAGGCGCCCGTACCTCCGTTAACGGTCTGCAGTGGGGCACCATGTCAAATGCTTTTCGGAAATCTAGAAATATGGAATCTGCCCTTTATCTATAGTTCGCAGTATATCCTGCGAGAAACGAGGAAACTGAGTTCCGTACGAGTGACGGTTTCTAAGACGGTGCTGATTCGTTCACAGAAGTTTTTCGGCCTCTTGGAAATTATTATATTCGTACTCAGAACACGTTCAAGAATTCTGCAGCAAACCGATGTTATGAACATTGATCTGTAATTTTACGGTCCCGTTCTTTTCGTCTTCTTATATGCAGGAGTCATATGCGCTTCTTTCTAGTCGCTTGCGACTTTTGCATTGGACGAGCGATTCGCGATAAGGTGCCACTGCTGCAGAGAAATCTTTGTAAAACTGACTTACTTATTTTCAACTTTTTCAGTTCTTTCTCTTATTACAGTGTCGTCAATTCGGGACTCCCTGCGATGGTCAAACGACGGTACGTGTGTACGATTCTCCTGCGTGAATGATTTCTTAAACGTGATATTTAAAACTTCGGTTACGTCTTGCTGCTTTCTACTGCCACACCAGATTGGTTAACGTGTACCTTAGTCCAGCTTAGCGATTTTACAAAGGATCAGAAGTTTCTCAGGTTCTCGGCCAGATCTTTTACTAAGGCTTGACGGTGGTTATTGTTGTATGATTCGCTGATAGATCTTTTCAGAGGCTGACTAATCTCTACCAACTTTTACGTGTCCACATTTACGCCTTCTCTTTTGAACCGAGAGTGCAACAGCCTTTAACTCCTCAGCATTTTCCGATTTTTGCTGTTAAACCACCGTTGGTATTTTCCGTCCTTAATCGATTTGTTGTTGTTGTTGTGGTCTTCAGTCCTGAGACTGGTTTGATGCAGCTCTCCATGCTACTCTATCCTGTGCAAGGTTCTTCATCTCCCAGTACGTCCTGTAGCCTACATCCTTCTGAATCTGCTTAGTGTATTCATCTCTGGGTCTCCCTCTACGATTTTTACCCTCCACGCTGCCCTCCAGTACTAAATTGGTGATCCCTTGATGCCTCAGAACATGTCCTACCAACCGATCCCTTCTTCTAGTCAAGTTGTGCCACAAACTCCTCTTCTCCCCAATCCTGTTCAGTACCTCCTCATTAGTTATGTGATCTACCCATCTATACTTCAGCATTCTTCTGTAGCACCACATTTCGAAAGCTTCTATTCTCTCCTTGTCTAAACTATCTATCGTCCATGTTTCACTTCCATACGTGACTACACTCCATACATATACTTTCAGAAACGACTTCCTGACATTAAAAATCTATACTCGATGTTAACAAATTTCGCTTCCTCAGAAACGCTTTCCTTGCCATTGCCGGTCTACATTTTATATCCTCTCTACCTCGACCATCATCAGTTATT
Source organism: Schistocerca americana (assembly GCF_021461395.2). Classification (NCBI taxonomy): domain Eukaryota; kingdom Metazoa; phylum Arthropoda; class Insecta; order Orthoptera; family Acrididae; genus Schistocerca; species Schistocerca americana. The sequence continues at coordinate 457,048,689 of NC_060130.1, forward strand.
TTGCTCCCCAAATAGCGAAACTCCTTTACTACTTTAAGCGTCTCGTTTCCTAATCTAATTCTCTCGGCTTCAACCGACTTAATTCGACTACATTCCATTATCCTCGTTTTGCTTTTGTCGATGTTCATGTTATATCCTCCTTTCACTCGATTTAGTAGGCACATAATTGTCCAGAGCATGATTTACAACTTGTGTACTCTTTGCCTATAATTTCTCAGTGTTCATAACAATCGAACTAAATGATGTCAATACATTGTCAAATTAAGATGTTAACAACAGTTTATCTGCTGTTTTCTTGCAGAAATGCTCTGCTAGCCTTCTTGACTGATTTATTAACTTTCGGAACCATAGTGGCTATGATGAGATCATAATCACCAATTCCCGTCTCTGTACTGACGCTATCGGTAAGGTCCAGTTTGTTAGTAACTACAAGGTCTGAGATATTTCCACCGCATATCGCTGCCGAACTAGCTATTCTAGAAAGTTTTCCGGAAACGTTCTCAAAAGCACTTCGCAAGACTGTCTGTCTGTAACCTCTCCAACGAATCCATCACGACTCAGTCAGTACTCAGTAGGTTAAATTCGACTCCGACTAGTACTGCTAAATCTCGGTATATACGCCTTACCGCCCGAAGACTTCCTTTGAATGAGTCTACAACTGTCACAACGGAAGCGGTTTCCCGGTGAAAACATCCTACAGTTAACCTGGTTTCACAAAGGTCTGTTATACACTGCCTGATGACTTGCCTCTCACATCTAATTTCGACCTCAATAGAGACAATATACTGCCCCTTCTATCGTGTTTCATTTGTCTTTACTGTATACGTTCCATGAATTGCTAAACACCTCAGAGCTTTCCACTTCGAATTTCACGCAGTTCTAGGTCTCAAGAACAATATGAGCAATAGAACTGTACTGGAAGGCAGTAAATTCAGGAACTTTGTTACGGATTCTCAACAATTTACTGATAAAATTTTGGTCGCTGATGTGTCTTCACTCTGAACGCCGTCTCATTTTACTATTTCCATGCAAGTCATCGACTGCTTCCCGCTGAGATGTGTGTGCTAGTGCCAAAAATCGCAAAGAGAGATCGAAAGCAGTGAATGACGTCGTTGCAGTGCTGAATTATGTGCCCCGCCTCATGTTCAACAAAGGACAATGTGAGTGCTTGAAAAGTTTATCAACAGCTTCAGCCCTGGTGGTGGCAGAATCCCAAAGCACTCTGTAAGCATCAAAATCTCCACATATTAGGAAGGTGTGGGAGGCTCAGTAAGGACTTCACAAAGAGCCTCTTCGTGTAGCATCTCATGTGGTGGCAGGTATAATGAACATAATGTAAATACGACATACATGTGCTAATGCAGCGACTGCCTATAGCCTGGTTGTGACGGAGAGAATGGAGGAGTGGTAGGTGCTGTTTACGAAATTAGCCACTCCTCCTTCAGCCGTCTCTCCACTAGGAGATAATGTGGGTACTTAATTTAGGAACGTCAGCTGACTGAAAACGCATCTCCTGAAGACATATACAAATTGATCGACCTTCTGGTATCTGACTTAGTTTCCCCACATGCGTCCTGAACCCATTCAAATTGAAACGTACTGTCAGTTCTGTGTCATAAGATTTGTCGCTTGGCATTTAAAAGCAGGTTGTTACTACGTGAATCACACTGAAAACCACTCTTTCAATATCATTAGGAGACTATGAAGGAAGAATGAGCTTCACAATGTGTTTCTTTATTGACAAATGATACCTGTTAGATCAACCTCTAATCCTGTAAACCTTTCTAAGTGACAGGACGGATGAACCAGTTTGTTTTGAAAGTTCCACAGCACACAAAATACACAACTATAGTACGCCTAAACTATGCCAACCCTACAATATTTGAGTACTTGTGAAGCCTGTGATAAACTTGAGTGTCTCACCGATGACCCATTCCCTTTCAACCTCATTATGCAGCAACTGGAAATTGGAAATTTGGCGTAAGGTCTTATGGGACCAAACTGCTGAGGTCATTGGAAGCTTACACACTACTTTATCTAACTTCAACTAACTTACGCTAAAGACGACACACACATCCATGCCCGAGGGAGGACGCGAACCTCCTTCGGGGGAAGCCGTGCGGAGCAGCAACTGGCAGTGAGTAGTGTACTAGTCCTTAATTTGATTGACACAAACGCTTCTCCATTTCTACTGGGGTTCTTCGGCATCCATCTTCACAATGTTAACAATTTAGCCCAATTAGCAGCTCACTACTGATAGCACATCCTCCAAGTAGTTTAGCATTTAATAACTTCTTGTCCTGGGTAGTTTTCGTTGTTTGGGTCAGGAGCGCAACATTAGGCAGGTCCTTGATAGATTTGGTCCGCAGCTCGTGGTCGTGCGGTAGCGTTCTCGCTTCCCGTGCCCGGGTTCCCGGGTTCGCTTCCCGGCGGGATCAGGGATTTTCTCTGCCTCGTGATGACTGGATGTTGTGTGATGTCCTTAGGTTACTTAGGTTTAAGTAGTTCTAAGTTCTAGGGGACTGATGACCATAGATGTTAAGTCCCATAGTGCTCAGAGCCTTGATAGATTTAAGATGCCACGGAAGTTCCTTCAGAGCTTCATTTATTTAGAAAGGTGATAGTGTTTCAATCGAACCTTCTTCGCCGAGCGGTTCTAGGCGCTACAGTCTGGAACCGCGCGACCGCTACGATCCCAGGTTCGAATCCTGCCTCGGGCATGAATGTGTCTAATGTCCTTAGGTTAGTTAGGTTTAAGTAGTTCTAGGTTCTAGGAAACTGATGACCTTAGAAGTTATGTCCCATAGTGCTCAGAGCCATTTGAACCACCTGAACCTTCTTCACATTTAATAAAAATGAACATGTTTTTCACCATAGAAAGTGGTCCGCTACTATTATTGCTTTCTCTAGTAGTGACAGACGTCTCCGGTAGGCAGGTCACACGAGGTCTCTTTCGGGTATGGGTGTTAATGCTGCCCAAAAAACCACCGAAACCGGTGAGAGTGTCGGACTTAGTACAGGCTTCGTGGAAGGCCAGGAGCAGCTAGCGCCGTTAAGAGTCCACCAAAATAGAGCCCCACTTATCTGGGTTATAAAACTGAGGTGCTCCAAGTTACCCTGAGGTTGCCCACTTGCGTCTCTTTCACATCAACGTCCACCCACCCCGTCCACAAGTACCATACCTTGATGTTGAGGTTTCTTTTAAAGAAGTTTGTACCAGCCTCGCGATCCGGACTGTTAAACCGAGATCCCCACTTCCTGGGACATGTAACTGCTCACTGCCACTCACCACGATGGTCACTGAAGCATCCTCATAGTGCATTCGCTAAAAATCCTCTCGTGCCACGAGATCCTCCAACAGCGCTATTCGACGTGATCGCGATCCGTGATCCGTAAGAATGAAGTCTTGACTGAATGCAGGAGTACAGTGTCACACCAGTGGTGATTGATGGCCAAACTGTATTCAAACATTTAGATGTCAGTATGGGCATCCAATAGTATGCCTGCCCACACCATAACACTTGACCACCGAAACGATTATATTACTCAGTGATCTATGTATCCTCGTATGGTGAGAGGTGGAAACACGTAGTGACCCAGAAGCCTTTGGTGGCCCGGTGTTGTCTGGGAAGGCGTAATATTGCATGGTGTTACTGGATTCCAAATCTTTAAACACGGTACACTCATCGGTCAACGTTATTGTGACGCTGTATTGCTTCCCGTTTGCGTCTTTTCAAGGGTGCGTCCGGTCCTGACTTCATTTCTACGGATGACACTGCTTGACCGCATCGAACTGCGCGAGTGGAAGAGCTCCTGGAACGAGAGAATAATCGGCGAATAGACTGGCCTACCCATCCCGCCGACTTGAAACCTATTGGCCACGTGTGAGATGCCATCTATGCTGGCGTAGGAATGGAGGGCTCTAGAACAAGAAGTCATTAACAACCTTGCGGCCAGAATGGAGAGCATGCAATGCTGTTATTAGTGATCACACACGTGATTAAGAACCATGGCTCACTTTTTGTAAGTCCAGGGTCCATCATAAGTCGCAGTGACTTCAGTTTAACTTTGAATAAAACTGTCAATTCTTTTCGTTTCATAACGATTTTCTTTTAGTTCAAATGTTCAAATGTGTGTGAAATTTTATGGGACTTAACTCCTAAGGTCATCAGTCCCTAAGCTTACACTCTACTTAACCTAAATCATCCTAAGGACAAACACACACACCCATGCCCGAGGGAGGACTCGAACCTCCCCCGGGACCAGCTGCACAGTCCAAGACTGCAGCGCCTCAGACCGCTCGGCTAATCCCGCGCGGTTTTCTTTTAGTTATGTTCTGTACCATAATGCAGTAGTTCTTTCGGTGTATGGTCCAAGTTTCATGGAGCTGTGTTACTTAGCAATGACATCTTGTGAAAGCTACTTTCGTCCTTATGTTTTGCACAACAGTGTATTTACGACGGTTTGGCGCCGCTTACCAGTTCCCAGATCAGTAAACCCGAATTCGCCAAGCTCGTACCTAGCATACGTAGGCTGAACTCCCTGAGATGCTCAGCTTTTAGAAGGGCCTGGAAGGGAGGAGGTCTGCTGTGTGGAGGACAACACGTGTGGGCTTTTAGAGCATACCATGGAAGAGGCGATCATGACCCATTAAACACCATTTCCTTTCACGGAAACCGTAGACGTTTGCAGCTACAATAACCAGAACAATTCTTACTCTATTGCGACACTATTAATGTAGAATTTTCCTATTAGGGGAAGATCTACTCCCTTTACTGTTCAGCAATCTTTATGTCGGTTTTCTATAAAGATCAAAAATTACTTTAGATCTTGGCCAGAATGTTTCCTTCAACGTGACCATGACCGATTATTCCTCCGGGACCTGTACAGGTGATTGTCTATCGCGACATTCGTCAATCAAAAAATGTTAAAATGCGAATTCCCAAGGGTCCAAACTACTGAGGCCGTCGGTCCCTTGACTTACAACCTACTTAAACTAAATTAAAATAACTTATGCTAAATACAACGCATTCACTCATGCCCGAGTGAGGACACGAATTTATTGCGGGAGGGGCCGCGCAATCCGTGACACGGTGCCTCAAACCGCACGGCCACTCCGCGCCGCCGTCAATCAGTAGTAGAGCTATTATACAGTCTAAAGAAAGTGTGATACATTTCTTCAACATGTGTGTAGTGTCCTGTGCATTGCAATAACAGAAAAAATATGAATAATAAATAGCCGTTAAAATATACATCTCGAGTGGTGCTGCAATATGAGAGGTTTCAAGGACAGGTATCAGCCACTAGATTGGAAAGATTTTCTCTACTCTCTCACATCGTCTTCACTTCTTCGTGATGCATTCTTTGTGTCGTCAATATAACTGTTTAATATTCGAATGAGGTATTTGTGTCAGTAGTGTAAATGATAGGGAAATAGAGAAGGTTAGAAACAGTGGAAGTACAGAAAGTAAAATTCGTCAGAAACACGGAAAGGACCATTGAGTTTAACGTTCGTATATGACGAATGGGTCACTACTGACAGTGTGAAATGTCCTCACTCTGAAAGACACTGCAAAGAGGTTTCAGCTTCCGGCTTTATCAATAGTTCAAATGTGTGTGAATTCCTAAGGGACCAAACTGCTTAGGTCATCGTTCCCTAAACTTACACACTACCTAAACTAACGTAGAGTAACTTACGCTAAGAACAACACACTCACCCATACCCGAGAGAGGACTCGAACCTCTGGCGCGAGGGGCTCGCAGTCCGTTACATGACGCCTCAAACCGCGCGGCCATTCCGCGCGGCTCGGCTTTATCATAGGATACTGGAGTCCTGTCATGAAGACATGGTGTACTGTTCGCGATCGAATAACTGTCTCTCTTCTCCTGAACCACTCGCCACCAATCGCGCTTCCACGGTGATTCTACTCGTTTACCTCTGGGTTGAAAGTCACACAAACAGCGTCCACTGGGCAGCTCGGCAAAAATATAACCGCACTAGAACATCGGAGGTCGTTAATAGCATATGTCCTACGCCTCAGGACACGTTACACATTCTCTACATCACCGTGGTGAGAAATCATACCTCCAAACATCAAGAATGTCCCAGTGGAATTCAAGGCCCATTTGGTTAACTGGAAGTCCCCATAGTAAGCTTTGTCAGTTACACTAGAAAATAATTAACTACAGATATAAAAGAAAAAAAATATCTGTCGTGAGCAGTATCGCCGCCGTAACATAGCTTCGGTGTATGCCCGAAGCTGCTTTCGCCTCTGAAACTTGGTTCCTGTTACGAGCAACGTGCTTTTCTTATCCACTAGGAAGTCCTGAATCCAGTCACAAAAGTGGCCCGATATTGCCTAAGCTAGACCCAGTTCTTATAAATGACAAAACAGACCAACAGCGCTAAGGGCCCTAGATTCAGAGGCAAGAACACTAAGAAAAGAATTCCATTTCGTGAGAAAGAGCTGCAAAAAGCTTTACAACAATGTTAAATTAACAGAAAATAAAGAAGTTCGGATCAACGATAATGAAACAGATTGTGGAATTCTACAATAACTGATTAAAAAATAAGAATTTTTTTGCAAAATATGGAGGGAAGCCAAGCTAATTGCTGTCTTGAAACCAGGGAAAGAGGCTTCTGATCCTCAAACCTATAGACCTATCTCATTATTATGTCACATTTACAAGATGTTAGAAAGGATGCTTTTCAACAATGTGTCAATTAAGATCGATAGCTTTCTTGTACACGAATCGGTTGGACCCAGAGCGCAATGAAATTGCACAGTACAAAAAACCCATCTAACACACACACCTAGGATCGGTGTGGAAGGGGAACATTACTGAAGTAGCATTTATAGACTTTCATACGCTTATTATATAGTCCAACACCGCACACTGTTTCACAAGGTGTACGCAGTGACTCAGGACTACGGTTTCACTAAAATAATTGTCAGCTTACTACACAACTGAAGATTTATGTTGAATACCAACGACGACATAGATGTTGGAGTACTCTGTACAGTACTGTCACCGGTGTTCTTCAACATTTACACAAATGATCAGCCAATACTTAATCTAAGCAAAAGTTTCGTATCTGTTAACGAACTAGCTTTGACAGCACAAATAAATTATTTTCAAGAAACTGAACAAGTACTAATAAGAGATCTGAGATCGACTTCTGATAACTATAACAAGAACTACATGAAGTAAAACCCATACAGAAATTAGTGAAAGACGTACGTTTATTTGAGTACGTCTTTCATTAGCGTTAATCCCATCAACTAGGTACTGCCTTTTATAATTTTATATGCCATGTTTATCATATTCTACTCGGACCCCTGCATATAGGAAGTGAACTGTGGGGTAAGTGTTATATTTAATCCCAACTTTCCTATTATGATTAACGACCTGTACTTCATGAGAACAACCTGTCTTGCATGATATCCATTCTGTAAATTTGTCTGTAGACTAAGGCGAATTTTCTGCTCTCTTCGAGCATAGAAACGGAGATCTGAAACTTTGGAATGTACAGGATTATAGCAGGGAGGGAATAAAAGAACAAGGTGAGTAATGGTGGCAGAAGACCCCAGCCCCCCCTGTCTTGGCGTACGTGACTTGGAGTGCGAATTCGTGGGCGAGTGTTTCCATTGGTGGCTGGAAGTTCGCAGTAGAAGCTTCGAGTTCTTTCTAGAAAATTTATTAGCTATAACCGGCAGATAAGGGACCCGAATGGCTCGCATTTTGACCCGAGCTGATTGGATCGTTGTCTTGCGCGCAGGAGCCAGGCCTGCCATTGGCAGGAACGTGAGCCAAAAAGTGCGTCATCTCGTGGCATTGAGGACCGAAAGGTAGGCAATTGAAAGTGGGATGAGCCGCAGTCCGCACGTTGGTCAATGGGGACACGTTGAGAAGCTGTACCACGAGGCAATGACGGTGAGACGTAACGGAACTACACTAGTGGCCATTAAAATTGCTACACCAAGAAGAAATATAGATGATAAACGGGTACTCATTGGACAAATGTATTATACTAGAACTGATATGTGATTACATTTTCACGCAATTTGGGCCTTGATACGCCTGAGCATTTACTCAAACAGAGCATGGATGGCGTGTACAGGTACAGCTGCCCATGAAGCTTCAACACGATACCACAGCTCATCAACAGTAGTGGCTGGCGCATTGTGACGGGCCAGTTGCTGGGCCACTATTGACCAGACGTTTTCAGCTGGTGAGAGATCTGGAGAATGTGCTGGCCAGGGCAGCAGTCGAGCATTTTCTGTATCCAGAAAGGCCCGTACAGGACCTGAACATGCGGTCGTGCATTATCCTGCTGAAATGTAGGGTTTCGCCGGGATAGAATGAAGGTTAGACGCACGGGTCGTAACACATCTGAAATGTAACGTCCACTGTTGAAAGTGCCGTCAATGCGAACAAGAGGGGACCGAGACGTGTAACCAATGGCCCCCCATACCATAATGCTGAGTGATACGCCAGTATGGCAATGACGAATACACACTTCCAATGTGCGTTCACCGCGATGTCGCCAAACACGGATGCGACCATCATGATGCTGTAAACAGAGCCTGGATACATCCGGAAAAATGACGTTTTGCCATTCGTGCACCCTGGTTCGTTGTTGAGCACGCCATCGCAGGCGCTCCTTTTTGTGATGCAGCGTGCAATGGAACTTGAATTACGTAACCATTAAGGCACCTCACCTCAACCTCTCGATACCAGCAATATTCTACTGTGTTTCTGTAAAATATAATTAACACATATCTGTGACAACATTCAGATTTGATTTCATTAATGTATAGGTACTTTGATATATCGATATGTTTATATTCCAATGACATTATTCTTATGTGTATTCTTTCTTTTGTCACTATGATCTTTGACGTACTTGTAACTCTGATTTTTGGGCGCGTAAGCGGTTATTGGAGAGTCAAGTCTTGGTCGTCATGCTGAAAAGACACAAATTTTAGTCAGTTCATCAAATGTGAACTTTAACAGTGAGGAAGATATTTTCAAGTATGTTTTATATTGTGAAGTGATGTTGCAACAAAAGTAATAAAAAAGAAGTGTAACTAAAATTCGGAGTGCTGATTACTTTTTTACATCACCATTGTCCTAACTTGCCAAACTTTAATCTTCAAGAATGGTTTGTGAAGCGCATCTATAAAACTTTTGAATATCGCAGAATAACACCTAGGCCTCTTTGCATCCGAGCTTGGAATCATCACTACCTAGATTTTCGACGATTGAGCCATGAGTTCACAATGAGACCAGCGTGGGAAACACGAAAAGATGAGTGCCTAGTTTATCCGTTATTTCAAGATATGACTTTAATAACTGTGCTCTAATGACACCTGCCACATTATATAACTTCGTTGTTGCCCGAAAATGCTATATTTAGCAGCGTGAGCAACACTTCAAACATAATTAATTTTTGACCTTTGATGTGGTAGGGTTGTTAGAAGCGTCAAGGGTAACCGCAGCCATGGTCTCCGAGCTGATAGTCCATGCTGCTGCAAACGTCGTCGAACTGTCCGTGCAGATGGTTGTTATCTTGCAAACGTCCCCATCCGTTGACTCAGGTATCGAGATGTGGCTGCACGATCCGTTACAGTCATGCGGATAAGATGCCTGTCATTTCGACTGCTAGTGATACGAGGCCGTTGCGATCCAGTACGGCGATCCGTATTACGCTCCGGAACTCACCGATTCCATATTCTGCTAACAGTCATTCGATCTCGACCAACGCCAGCAGCAATGTCGCGATACGATAAACCGCAATCGCGATAGGCTACAATCCGACCTTTATCAAAGTCGGAAACGTGATGGTACGTATTTCTCCTCCTTACACGAGGCATCACAACAACGTTTCACCAGGCAACGTCGGTCAACTGGTGTTTTTGTATGCGGAATCGGTTGGAAGCTTTCCTCATGGCAGCACGTTGTAGGTGTCGCCACCGGCGCCAACCTTACGTGAATGCTCTGAAAAGGTAATCATTTGCATATCGCAGCATCTTCTTCCTGTCGGTTAAATTTCGCGTCTGTAGCACGTCATCTTGGTGGTGTAGCAATTTTAATTGCCACTAGAGTATTTAATGACAACCTGCTAGTTAGGTCGCGAACATTGCTTCTTCTTAGTCACAGTTCTTTGTACCAAGATCTTTCCGAATTGCTGAAATCTTTACCACGTGTGCCGTAAGTTAAAATCCTTATATCGCCCTGTTTTTGGTTGACCAGTATGTTCGTCCACCTGCTTCAATAGCTGTATCTATTATCCAGTGTTCGTTCGCTCTACCCTTGCCCCGTGCAAATTGGTTAACGGAACTGCAAGTTTATAAGCACGACGAATCTCTGTGAATGAGTAATAGCAACTTTCTCTCTGGGTCTTTGCCGTCAGCAACGGTTACCTCTGCTGCAGCATGTTGGATCACACACAAGAATATAAAATCCTTTCACTTATTCCCATACAGGCACCACCCATGCTGATCATTATGTAAGCTAATTTATAGTCGAGTCTTCATTTCATAAGAGACATTATCATTTAAGAACATTGCTTGTTACGTAGTTCGAATTCCCTTCATGTAAAAGTAACCGATAATAAAGTCAAAGGTTTAAATTCAGTCTTTTACTTCAAAGTCCCCAGGTCATTTTCAGATCCAACAGGTCGTAGAGTTAGATATATATGATGTACGGATAATCATTGTATCTTTCTCCATAAAGTCATACTGGGCTGCTTGTTTCCACTGCGTTATGTTAAAGATATTGTTTTACCCGTTTCCACGGCCTCCTACTTTAATTAATCACAGGGTGGCTATTGAATTTTTATGAGATATAACACCATCATCAGTTGCTGCGGAAATAGGACAACATGAAACAGTGATTAAGTGGTTACTTTCACATTTTTGCCTATTTTCAGCCATAAATACAGATTAAGATCACTAGTTTACCATTAGATCACTCCATACCACCAAACACAAAAATAACAGCCGCCACCTTACATCAGCTCTGCACTCTCCACCTATGGAACAGATAGGGAGGACAAAAACGAAAAGCGACTTAGGAAGGCATCGGGCTGTTGCATTGTTTTACACCCAAATGCCTTGGAGAAAGCTTCGACACATCACCCATTTACCGGCAGTACCTTGTGAATGGTATAATCATAAGGTGTCAAAAAAAGAAACAAAATTAACAGGAAACTTCTTGGGAGTAACTGAGATGTCCAAACAACGATTGGTTCGTATTTGTGTTACGCACTCTTTTCTCTGGCCGGTGAATATGTCTGCCCAGTGTGATATAAATCCATTTTCTCGTAATACTGTCGGATAGCGCTCTATAAATAATACAATAAAGGGCCAAAGAAACTGTTTCACCTGCCTAGTATCGCGAACAAGCAGAACTGCAGCAACACGACGTGGCATGGACTCGACTAATGTCTGAAGTAGTGCTGGAGGGAACTGACACCATGTCATTTCGTGCAGTCATCAAGGGTACACGAGTGGGTCGTCGGCTGCGAAAGCTCATATCGAAGATGTTTCATTGAACTTTTCGCACGCTGGCGCTTCCTGATGCCCCACCATTGAAATCTGCATCAATTTGCAGAACAGTTGCACCTCTGTCACGTTGAACGATTCTCTGCAGTCGTCGTTGGTCCCGTTCTTGCGGGATCTTTTCCCTTCTGCAGTGATGTTGGAGATTTGATGTTTTACCGGATTCCTGATACTCATGGTGCACTCGTGAAATGGTCGTACGGGAAAATGCCCACTTAATCGCTACCTCAGAGATGCTGTGTCCCTTCGTTCGTGCGCCGACTGTAACACCACGTTCGAATTCACTTGAATCGTGATTACTTGCTATTGTAGCAGTAGTAACCGATGTGACAACTACGTCAGACACTTTTCTTATAAAGGCGTTATCGACCGCAGCGCCGTATTCTGCCTGTTTACATATCTCTATATTTGAATACACATGCCTATACCAGTTTCTTTGGCGTTTCAGTGTATATTTTTTACTATGTATTAACATTTTTTTGAATTTCCATTTTGCCTACTGCCTATCGGCTTCGACATACAGTGCCGTGCTCAGGCGGTCCTACGATCAAAAATTTCCAGTACATAGTTGGAACAACAATGCAAGAGAGGTTATAACTCTTTCTATGATTCTAGTATTGCAATGTATAAGTTGAATGTTCGCTGGAGCAAATGGACCTCGATGAACGATACAGGGCAGTGTCACCACAGCGCTGCACTCACCTAGTTAGTGTACCCACATGGAGATACTAGTCAGTAGTGTCCCTCGCGGCCGGCGTAAATACCGCCGTACCTCGATCGCTCAGCCAGTTCACCCTCACACTGAGATACCTTGGCCTCACCCTCGACTGTCACCTCACCTGGATTCCTCACCTCCTTACCATCCAGCAGAAAGCCCATCCCCACCTCCGCCTATTGAAACTCCTGTCTGGTTGGACATGGGGATTACATCCTTCCACCATCCTCCACACCTACTAATCTCTCATTCGTCCTATCCTGTTATGCCAGTGTTGACTGGATCTCCACACGCACCCACTTTTAAGAGGCCCTCTAAATCCTCGAACGCCATGCGCTCCGCCTTGTCTTCCATCCACCTTCCTTCCCCCACACGGCTCCTGTATGACCTCAACCCCTTCCACCACCTCCTTCTTTTCCCCCAACATCTCCGCATCCTTTACACTGTCCTCCGGCTTGATCCCCCCACCCCCTGGTTTCCTCCTTCCTCTCTAACCCCCGCCCATTGCCGCGCCTCTATCGCTGTATGCCTCCCTCTCTCCACATCCACACCCTACATCTCCTTCATCAGAGCAATTTCCAGCATCTTCCCCTCCCAGATGATGAACTTCACTGTGACATATACCCTTCCTTCCAATTGTAACATGGCCTTGTCCCTCCCCCCCCCCCCCCCCGGTCCCCCTTTTTACTCTCCCCATCTTCTATCTTCTCCCATGGTGGATTTTCCTCCTTCCCTCCCTGAGTCCCTGCACCCCCTCCTCGGCTGTTTTCCTCTCCCATCCCTTCCCTACCGAGCCCTCCTTCGGTGTGGCCCACACCTCACCCCTTTTCTCTCCCCTGCTCCTCGCCTCCTTTCCTCTTCTTCCCATTTCTCTTGTCTCCTCCCCCCCCCCCCCCCTGCAGATCCTCCCAGGTTTTTATTCGATATCAGTGTGCTACATTAGTATTGTATTTCGGTGCCGTTATACAGTGTCATCTAGTGATGTGGGTTTTAATTGTGTGCTCGACCTGTTTATCATCCATGACAGTTCCTTGCTACGCCGTCTATCATGGGGCGGTTTTACTCGTTCTACGAACTTTTATGCTTCAGCAGTACTTTGCCTGGTGCCTTTTAATGTAGTGTGTGGCTTTTTTTGTGTGACGTACTTTTTTAGTTTTTATCTTCGATTTACAGTCACCACTGCGTATGTCTTCTTTGCTTCTGTTCTGCCTTTTTTGTATTTATGTTCCGCCATGTTATCTCCTTTATATTGTTTTTAAATGTCTTCCTGTCTATTCATGTCTCTTGGCTGAAGAGCAGCGCTTATGCTACTGCCAGCCAGACCCAGATGCGGAATGGAAATGACAATAAAGAAAAAAAAAGACAGCTCAGCCAGGTGAGTACTTTGCCTGATAGCGTTCGTTACTATCTCCACCGTATAATGACTACTTGTTGACGGTTTCACTTTGGTACTGGTTTTCCTCTTTGGCCTCGATTTGGATTGTGGCGCGTACTGGACCTGTTGGCAGCGTTGTGTCGAAATCCCGTTGCCCTTCGTTGTTGCATAGATTACTATTAACGTGGTATTGTTGTTTCGGATCCGCTGTTCGGTCGGCCCTGCTGATCGACCCGGCGTCGGTTTGAGTCCCGTCAGTAGGCGGTCTTCCCGCCTTACGTCGTCATCGTTTCTCTCGAGTTTTCGTGACGTATGCGCACGTATCCGGCTACTCGCTGTTGTAGCAATTCGCGAAAAGGAAAAAGGAAATGGTTTCGTAGCATGGAAAGCTAAATTGATCAGCCTGCTCGAGCAAGAGCAGAGCTAATGTACCAGCAGCAGATACAGACTGACTTGTTACTAAAATCGCTCAGCTCTTGGCGGACAAACTTTGTGTGTAGGAGGCCGCCATGCCACAGGCAGTGGCGCCCCCTGCCCTCCACAACACATTCCCTTCTCCGTCGTTTCCCCCTTTCAATGACGCTACGGAGGAATGGGACATATACACTCCTGGAAATGGAAAAAAGAACACATTGACACCGGTGTGTCAGACCCACCATACTTGCTCCGGACACTGCGAGAGGGCTGTACAAGCAATGATCACACGCACGGCACAGCGGACACACCAGGAACCGCGGTGTTGGCCGTCGAATGGCGCTAGCTGCGCAGCATTTGTGCATCGCCGCCGTCAGTGTCAGCCAGTTTGCCGTGGCATACGGAGCTCCATCGCAGTCTATAACACTGGTAGCATGCCGCGACAGCGTGGTCGTGAACCGTATGTGCAGTTGACGGACTTTGAGCGAGGGCGTATAGTGGGCATGCGGGAGGCCGGGTGGACGTACCGCCGAATTGCTCAACACGTGGGGCGTGAGGTCTCCACAGTACATCGATGTTGTCGCCAGTGGTCGGCGGAAGGTGCACGTGCCCGTCGACCTGGGACCGGACCACAGCGACGCACGGATGCACGCCAAGACCGTAGGATCCTACGCAGTGCCGTAGGGGACCGCACCGCCACTTCCCAGCAAATTAGGGACACTGTTGCTCCTGGGGTATCGGCGAGGACCATTCGCAACCGTCTCCATGAAGCTGGGCTACGGTCCCGCACACCGTTAGGCCGTCTTCCGCTCACGCCCCAACGTCGTGCAGCCCGCCTCCAGTGGTGTCGCGACAGGCGTGAATGGAGGGACGAATGGAGACGTGTCGTCTTCAGCGATGAGAGTCGCTTCTGCCTTGGTGCCAATGATGGTCGTATGCGTGTTTGGCGCCGTACAGGTGAGCGCCACAAACAGGACTGCATACGACTGAGGCACACAGGGCCAACACCCGGCATCATGGTGTGGGGAGCGATCTCCTACACTGGCCGTACACCACTGGTGATCGTCGAGGGGACACTGAATAGTGCACGGTACATCCAAACCGTCAGCGAACCCATCGTTCCACCATTCCTAGACCGGCAAGGGAACTTGCTGTTCCAACAGGACAATGCACGTCCGCATGTATCCCGTGCCACCCAACGTGCTCTAGAAGGTGTAAGTCAACTACCCTGGCCAGCAAGATCTCCGGATCTGTCCCCCACTGAGCATGTTTGGGACTGGATGAAGCGTCGTCTCACGCGGTCTGCACGTCCAGCACGAACGCTGGTCCAACTGAGGCGCCAGGTGGAAATGGCATGGCAAGCCGTTCCACAGGACTACATCCAGCATCTCTACGATCGTCTCCATGGGAGAATAGCAGCCTGCATTGCTGCGAAAGGTGGATATACACTGTACTAGTGCCGACATTGTGCATGCTCTGTTGCCTGTGTCTATGTGCCTGTGGTTCTGTCAGTGTGATCATGTGATGTATCTGACCCCAGGAATGTGTCAATAAGGTTTTCCCTTCCTGGGACAATGAATTCACGGTGTTCCTATTTCAATTTCCAGGAGTGTATTTCCATCGACTGAAGCAACATTTCACAGTGTTTCAAGTCGCGGACGATTCATTGCACCGATTGCTCTTTTTGTCTTGAGCGTCGCTGGGTACGTTTCTTCTCTTCCGAAATTTGGCGCCTCTGTCTGACCCCGTCGCCGTCTCCTTTCAGGAGATATGCGTTCTGCTGACTAATTATTATTCCCAGCGTTACCACGTGTTTGCCTCCAGGCTTGAACTTCATCAATACCATAAACAGCCGGGGCAGTCATACCGCTCGGGGGCCACTGGCTTCCAAGGACTCAGCCAGAAATGCGATTTTACTTGCTTGAGTCAAGGCTATAAGGCTTCCTACATCGACTCCTTGTTTCGTGATGTGATGGTTCAACTGACGCCTGACCCGGAGATTCTCACAAAGGCGTTGAAACTGGATAGCCCGTCTTCAAAGGACATCTTACTCAGCACTCATTCGTTAGAAATTTTACAGGCGGCCAACGAAAAATTTAAGGCAATTCGCAGGCCACCACGTGCGCCAACCCAGCGCCGTAAACGCAGGAAGGCCGCCAGGTTGCGGGAACGTCGTGATTCTTCTTTGCCCGGTGTCAGTATGACTTCTGTGCCTCCAGTCTCCCTCGACTACAGCTACGAGGGCCGCTCCTTTCCTGACTGCAGTGTTTTCCCTCACTCTCCCAAGCAGACTGTCGCAGTCGCACAATCCGTGCGCACCCGGCGCCGTGACCACACCTGGACACAGTACACGTGTTGCAGACTTTAGTCTCGCATGGCGAACCCTTCACACAAAAATTGTTTCTCATGCTTCGCATGTCTCATCAGGACATCTGTTTTCAGCTGGACACTGGGACCACAGACTCTTTGATCAATCAGATGACTCAAAGCCAACTGGGTTCACCTGACTTGTCCCCGCCCTCGCGCAATTTGGTAGCCTATTGAGGCGGTGCGATTCCTCTTGGCAGGCAGTTCTCGATTGGGGCGAATCAAAAATACGTTACTCGTCTGTTGACATACTTTTCCGTCGACCATCCGTCGGCTACCAGTCGACCATCCGTCGGCTACCAACACTTTTGGCCTCGACGCCTTCACGGCGTTTGGATTTTCCATCTTGGATGAAGTGAACGTGGTTTTGAGTACGGTCCTTTCCAGGAACTGGACGACCTCTGCGTGGCACTTTCGTCTTTCTTTCAGCCGTATTTCGGGTGTGCTTCCGACTTTCAGGCACCCACCACCCTTCGGCCCGATGCATCGCCTCCTGTTTAAAGCGATACACCGACTCTGGTGGCTTTATGGGCTGCCGTGAAGCAGGAACTCGATCGTCTGCAGGCAGCTGGGGTTGTCGAACCTGTCAAATGTAGTGCATGAGCCACGAACCTCGTTATCATCCAGAAGCCAAATGGCTCTCTTCACTTGTGTGGGAATGTCAAGGCGGCCATCAGTGCTCCTTTTCCCTATCAAGAATATATCTACACCAAGCTGGCTTGGGATGGGATGGGGCTAGGGGTATACGTTTCCAAGATCGACATTGCTGATGCGTACCTCCAGCTACAGTTAGATGAGACATCTTAGAACACTGTTGTCCTTAACACGCCGTTTGGATTGTGTAAGTACAAGTGGCTCTTATCTGCCATATCCTCACTCTCTCAAATATTCCAGCGATTTCTGGAACAGTTGGTACAGCATATTTTGGCTTGCATCAATTACTTGGATGACCATACTGTCTCAGATCCTCCCACCATGAGCGGTTGGAAAACCTCTGCGCTCTGTTCATGACCCTGTGGGATGCGGGCCTGTATTGTCGTTGGAGTAGAGCAGATTTTTTTCAGCCAGGAGCGCAGTACTCGGGTTATTGGCTCTCTAAAGAGGGAATCGGGTCTACTAATTGGAACGTTTCTGCCATCGCTTCCTTATCTCACTCGACGAACTTAACAGAATTACAGGCGTTTTTGGGCAGGCTCTATTATTATGCTAAATTCTTACCACAGGCGACCCACGTTGCACAACCCCTCAGTCAGTTCTGTAAAAAGGCGGTCCTTTATATCTGAACCCCCACTTATGACGAAGCTTTTGTCAAACTGAAAACCATTCTGACGTCCGCATCCCCCGCATGTTCTTTTCTCCCAATCACCCATTGGTTGTGGCAACCAAAGCGTCCCCCAAATGGTATCAGAGTGGTCTTGGCACACAGGAATGGGGATGGTTCCAAACAACTTATAGCGCATGCATCCAATACCATGACTCCCGTACAAAACAATCATTCCCAGATAGAAAATGATGCCTTTGTGATAGTGTTTGCAGTCCAGAAATTTCATGTCTACCTTCTTGGGATGCAGTTCTCTATAGTTATGAATCACAAGCTGTTGGTGGTGTTATTTGGGCCGCGTTCCAACCTCCGAGAACGAACAGCCCAATACCTCCAGCACTGGGCGTTGTTCCTCAAGGCCTACATTTATATGGTCTGTTACAAGGCGACAGCCCAGTATTGTAATTCTGACGCATTGTCCCATCTACTGGCTGCCTAGGCCCTGATTTCGATTAACTGGAGATCATTTGCTTCCATATTGACGCCGAATGACAGCATACATTGCACGGTTTTCCCCTTACAGCTACATGTGATGCCACTGCAATGGCCAGGATCCCACCTTGTGGCAGCTCCTTTGCTATTCAACCCATGGCTGGCTCCATTACTTCACTCGTTGGTTGACGACAGAGCTCCACCCTTGGAAACAGATTTCTCACCAACTTGCGGTTGTGGATGATGTCATCCTTTTGTATAATGAGACGGATGAATATCGAGTGGTTATTCCAGCAGAATTGCATTGCCGAGTACTGAATTTGCTCCATTGGGGTTAGTGTGGCATGTACTGTGTGAAGATACTGACATTCCGCTATGTGTACTGGCCCTGATCAACAGCGACATCGAAAAGATGGTCCATAGTTGCGCAGAATGTGTCCACCACCAGGTAGCCCCCCCCCCCCCCCTCAGTCCTTTGCCCTTGGCCTACTCCTCGCACCCCTTGGGACCACATGCAGCTGCATTTTGCAGGCCCATTCTTTGGTTCTATGTGGCTGCTCATTTTGGATGCTCATTCACAGTACCCTAAGTCGCATGCATAGCATCCATCATTGTCGAGGCCACCCTTACTACCTTGGCCCATGTTTTGGCCATTGAAGAGTTGTCCTGTGCATAGGTCTCTGACAATGGTCCACAATTCACAGCCTCTGTCTTCGAGGACTTCTGTGCTGCCAGTGGCATCAAGCACATCTGGTATCTGTTAGATCATTCGTGAAGGTGAACGTCTGGTCTAGAGCTTTAAGCAGCAGAAGAAGGAGGTTACCGAATCCTGCACCAACACAGCGACACTTACTTTGTTTTTGAGCACTTATCGCACCACAACAATTAGTTATCTTAGCCCCATGAGGCTCCTCATTGGTCGGCAGCCTTGGAGCTTGCTTCATCTGCTGACACTGCCACCATCAGAACCTCGCTCACGTCCCTCCCATCATTACACCCATGGCACAGTAGTGTAGCCATGATCCTACGGAAATGATGCTTGGACGCCAGCAATGGTAGTGGAGGCTAGCACGCCAGCAACAGCAGTGTCCACCCACGGGCGTCGAGCTACTTCGGTCCAAATGCAGAAGGGGCTCGGGCGCCATCACCTCAACCAGCTTTCGCCTCAGGCACAAGCATTCCCTCCACAGCCTCCTTTTACACTGCCTTCTGGTACCAACGTGACACAATGGCTAGAACTCCCACAGGTTACCGTGGACGTCATGTTGTTGCCCTGGCACTCCTCTCTGGCTCCCTCTGGGTCAGCAATTGCCCATCGTACGCCCATTTCAAGCGCTGCTCCGATGGACACTGCCGACTGCACTCCCTCCCCACAGCCTACAGTCAAAGAGACTGCTCCTCTGACCGTATAAGTCGGTGTATGGGAAAGGAGGGGGAGGGAAAGAATCTGATAACAGTCTACGCGGAAGTTGAATGCCCGTAGGAGCAAATTGACCTCGACAGACGACAGCAGACAGCGTCGCCGCAACGCTGCACTCGTCTTAGTGGGTGTACCATCGTTTCGCCACATGAACACACCGGCCAAGTGTCCCTTGCGTGCTACGGTCGCAGGTTCGAATCCTGCCTCGGGCATGGATGTGTGTGATGTCCTTAGGTTAGTTAGATTTAAGTAGTTCTAAGTTCTAGGGGACTGATGACCACAGATGTTAAGTCCCATAGTGCTCAGAGCCATTTGAACCATTTTTTTTGTCCCTTGCGGCCGAGATAAATACCGCTGCACCTCGAACACTCTGTCAGTCGTGTGCTTCGTCTTATAGCGTTCGTTGCTATCTCCACTGTACTAATGACTACTCGTTGACAACCTCGCTTTGCTCTGTGGTCTCAAATTGGAGTATGTACTTTACGTGTAGACATAGTTATGTCGCAAGTTCGATGCACTTCCTTGTTCCATAGGTCGCTGCTAACATGCTCTTGTTGTGTCGGGCCGGCCGGAGTGGCCGAGGGTTTCTAGGCGCTTCAGTCTGGAACCGCGCGACCGCTACGGTCGCAGGTTTGAATCCTTCCCTGGGCATGGGTGTGTGTGATATCCTTAGTTTAGTTAGGGTTAAGTAGTTCTAAGTTATAGGGGACTGATGACCTTAGATGTTAAGTCCCATAGTGCTCAGAGCCATTTTGTGGTGTAGGATTCACCATTTGAGTCCCGTCCTCAGGCGGTCATCCCGTCTTAAGTGATTATAGTTTCTCGCCTTTTTTTCCAGTCTTGTGCACCAGTATTTGGCTGCTGGAGGATATAGCAGTAGTGTACCTTAATATATATAGGTATCGCCGGCCGCGGTGGCCGAGCGGTTCTAGGCGCTTCAGCCCGGAACCGAGCGACTGCTACGGTCGCAGGTTCGAATCCTGCCTCGGGCATGGATGTGTGTGATGTCCTTAGGTTAGTTAGGTTTAAGTAGTTCTAAGTTCTAGGGGACTGATGACCTCAGATGTTAAGTCCCATGCCCGCATCTCGTGGTCGTGCGGTAGCGTTCTCGCTTCCCACGCCCGGGTTCCAAGGTTCGATTCCCGGCCGGGTCAGGGATTTTCTCTGCCTCGTGATGGCTGGGTGTTGTGTGCTGTCCTTAGGTTAGTTAGGTTTAAGTAGTTCTAAGTTCTAGGGGACTGATGACCATAGATGTTAAGTCCCATAGTGCTCAGACCCATTTGAACCATTTATATAGGTATCCCCTTAACACCTCTCACATCTGCTTAGAGCTCAAAATTGACATTTACTTTTAGTATTCGACAGTTATACTCTGGAAGCGAGCTTGACGACTGTGCACCTGGTGTAAGAGGCTACCTATACCTTTTAGGTACAATATATACCATACGCTTGCTGTCATTAAAAATTTGTCATTTCTTTTGAGTTGTTAGTCTAAATATGCACAGAAATGTTTTGATCATAGGATGACATGAGAACGATAGGCATACTGTGTGCCGAAACCTGTAGCCAGTAGGCAAAATAAAATTAAAAAGAAAACAGCCACTGTAGACTGAAACATATTTTTTTTCGGTGTCAGAAATTCTCCTTTACGTAAGAAATAAACTTAGCAGTTAGTGAAACAGCAAGGCCAGTTTCTGGAATCCTGGAAACATCTACTGTTAGTAAATTATGCTGCATGACCGGTATTGCTCCATCTGACATACACCGCGAAGTAGGCGAAACGCCAATAGAAAGAAAGTGGAAGAAAATCAGTTACACCCACTTTATCGAAACAGTCTAGTAAGACTTAGCTTGGAGTGTAGCAAGAGCTTTTTAATGTCAGAATCTGCACCGAATACATCAGCTAAGGAAGCCAGGGAAAGACTTCGACAGCAAAAATAAGTCACTTGAAGCAGGAATAAACCTAGCAGAACGATTACCAGCAGGATGCAACTCAGACTAGACGACACGGATATCACTGAATACGTTACGAACGGGCACTGGCAAATCTAGGGACAACCTAATGAGATAGACAATACATGTCTGTGTTAGTGTTTATGCTGCCCTATTTCTTGCAACTACGAGAAGATGTTAAAGGCAAAAGAAAATGCTGTATCACTCACTAGTTTTGGATTAAAACTGATATCAAATCCGTATGTGTGTGTATGTATAAACTCATTCTATATCCGTTCCTGAAATTGCAAATTTGTAAAATCCTGTATGATTGCTTGTGACTCGAGTAAACAAATAAATCAAAATTTCCTCCTGAACATTCATTGTGTCACTCTTATCTGTATGATGTAAAATCGGGAGGCTGTTTTCTATTACCAGCTGAATCATCATTTTCTCCATTATTGGAGAGGGGGGGAGGGGTGAAAGTTGATTTGTTTAAGTTATTCACTCGTATGGCATCAACATGTTCCTCAACCTTGTTTAAATATTACTAATTATTTGGCCAACGTAGAATTTAGGTCTGGTATTACAATTCGGTTTATTAATTACTGATCGTTTATGGGGCACAGATATGTTGGCGGGTGTGTACAACTCTTTGCTGCAGTTCTTATTGGTACAGAAACTAATATTGACATTCTGTAAATTTATGACGAAATTAGACTTTTACATATTATGACAGCATACTTGGCTGTTATTATGTCCTTCACAGTTCCTGTGCGTGATTTTTTGTTTGCAGAGACTTATTCTTAGCAAATTTTACCTCTATTTCCTGGGAGTTCACATATACAGAGTGTTACAAAAAGGTACGGCCAAACTATCAGGAAACATTTCTCACACGCAAATAAAGAAAAGATGTTATGTGGACATGTGTCAGGAAACGCTTAATTTCCATGTTAGAGCTCATTTTAGTTTCGTCAGTATGTACTGTACATCCTCGATTCACCGCCAGTTGGCCCAATTGAAGAAAGGTAATGTTGACTTCGGCGCTTGTGTTGAAATGCGACTCATTGCTCTACAGTACTAGCATCAAGCACATCAGTACGTAGCATCAACAGGTTAGCGTTCATCACGAACGTGGTTTTGCAGTCAGTGCAGTGTTTACAAATGCGGAGTTGGCAGATGCCCATTTGATGTATGGAGTAGCACGGGGCAATAGCCGTGGCACGGTACGTCTGTATATCGAGACAGATTTCTAGAACGAAGGCGTCCCGATAGGAAGACGTTCGAAGCAATTGATCGGCGTCTTAGGGAGCACGGAACATTCCAGCCTATGACTCGCGACTGGGGAAGACCTAGAACGACGAGGGCACCTGCAACGGACGAGGCAATTGACGATAACCCTAATGTCAGCGTCAGAGAAGTTGCAGCTGTAAAAGGTAACGTTGACCACGTCACTGTATGGAGAGTGCTACGGGAGAACCAGTTGTTTCCGTACCACGTACAGCGTGTGCAGGCACTATCAGCAGCTGATTGGCCTCCACGGGTATACTTCTGCGAATGGTTCATCCAACAATGTGTCAATCCTCATTTCAGTGCAAATGTTCTCTTTACGGGTGAGGCTTCAGTCCAACGTGATCAATTTGTAAATTTTCACAATCAACATGTGTGGGCTGACGAGAATCCGCACGCAATTATGCAATCATGTCATCAACACAGATTTTCTGTGAACTTTTGAGCAGGCATTGTTGGTGATGTCTTGATTGGGCCCCATGTTCTTCCACCTACGCTCAATGGATCACGTTATCATGATTTCATACGGGATACTCTACCTGTGCTGCTAGAACATGTGCCTTTACAAGTAAGACACAACATGTGGTTCATGCACAATGGAGCTCCTACACATTTCAGTCGAAGTGTTCGTACGCTTCTCAACAACAGACTGGTAGAGGCGGAGCAATTCCATGGCCTCCACGCTCTCCTGACCTCAACCCTCTTGACTTTCATGTATGGGGGCATTTTAAAGCTCTTGTCTACGCAACCCCGGTACCAAATGTAGAGACTCTTCGTGCTCGTATTGTGGACGGCTGTGATACAATACGCCATTCTCCAGGGCTGCATCAGCGCATCAAGGATTCCATGCGACGGAGGGTGGATGCATGTATCCTCGCTAACGGAGGACATTTTGAACATTTCCTGTAACAAACTGTTTGAAGTCACGCTGATACGTTCTGTTGCTGTGTGTTTCCATTCCATGATTAACGTGATTTGAAGAGAAGTAATAAAATGAGCTCTAACATGGAAAGTAAGCGTTTCCGGACACATATCCACATAACATATTTTCTTTCTTTGTGTGTGAGTAATGTTTCCTGAAAGTTTGGCCGTACCTTTTTGTAACATCCTGTATTATTGAAGCGAAACATTCATTGTATAAGCAAGTGATAAGCAAGTTATCTAATTATGCTGGTTTGTTTTAGGTCTCTGGAGGGGGGGGGGGGGGGGGTATTGGATTCGATGCATTTGATTAATCATTGACCTGGAGTTAATTATTTTATGTTGGTTCAGATGGCAGAATGTGTTCCTAATGGTAGGAGACATCTGCGACCGTTGGGTTTCTAAAAGCGTCGAAGTGGTGTAGCTATTTATGTTGGAAATTTTCAAATCTTGAAAGTTTATGCCATATTTTGTTACTTGTTTAACTGCTAATTAGACGTTGTTATGTAATTTTTTATATTTTAGCTATAAGTTCACTTCTAGTACCAACCAACAGTATGGTAGTGCCATCTACGTACCTCCTGTAGTAAATTATTTGTCTTTTTATTCAATCACTTCACAACAAGAACTTTTTCTGAAGACGATTAATGTAAATGTCATCTAATACTGAAGTGAGGCTGTTCAAAACTAAGATAACTGAGTGACAAGAAAAGTGTGAGTCTTCTGTTACCTCATAAATTTTTTGTATGTTGAGCTTTTTATATTTCACGAGGTTTTTAAAAATTATGTTAACAGTTTCCTCTATTGAAATATTAGTATAATGGCTGACTATGTCCAATGAGGCAAACATAGCTCTCTATACTTTCTAGACGTCTTTAATATGTTCTATGAAGTCTGCTGTGTTTTTAACTGTATAACCGCTTTCTAAGTTGTAGTAAGTTGCTAGACGATCCTTCAGTTCTGACTCTTATGTCTTCTGGGCTGTCTTTCAATTGAAACATACAATAGTGTCATACTCCATGACTCACATAGTGCATATTCAATGATGATGTCATTTGATGTCAACCAAATTCGTATTATTATAACATAATTCATCAGTGATTTGATTGCACAAATCACATTTATTTCATTAATAATTTTATGTAAGATTACTTTTCTATTGGTTACAATTTAACTGACTCCCATTAGAATGTGTAATATTTCTATCCAATCTATGTAAAGCAGCTTAATTATCGATGTTTAAGTTCATTTGCATCAATGCAACACAGATATATTTTATTATGCTCATGTTGCTTTCACAGTATAGGTCATCCAATATCTAGCTTCACTGTCGTTTTCATTCCGTGTTTGCCTACTTCGTATGATTACAGTGTAAGTCTTAGGAGATTTCATTGTACAGTCCACGTTTACATGTCATTTACAGCCTGAAAATCACCATAGCTATTGCTCACATAATTCCTAGCCATTTAGATTAACATGTTCTATTATTAATTATTCTCTATGATGTACTTTTTCTTTGATCTTGAAAATTATTTGTACAGCCGCTGCAAGGATATATTTTACTAAGTCCACGCAGCATCTGTAAGTTAATGTCTTCACTACATTGGCGTCTTTGGCAGTAACCTTTTTTTAATTATCTATGTGAAGCTGGACCAAATTTTGTGAAGATTTTGAACGTTGATCATAGTGTGTGATGTTGTAAAACTTACAATAGTGGTTATGAAAGTTAAATATTATTGAACTGTGACTGTGCAAATTAGACAAATTTTATAGGCGATATAGAGGACTTTAAAATAGTTCGACAGAAATATTTGAGGAATGTGTCGGTTAGGAACATACACCACGTAAGTTTCGCCGAAGTATATACTCATTAATTTTATCACTTCTTCCTGTATAGTTCTTCCAATTGCTAATTTTCCCATACGTTCACAGAATTAAAGAAAAACTATTTTTTTCTCTTACATTACCAAACAGTTGACGAGCACAGAACGAGGCCAAACATGGAAACTTGTAAGAGCCACCTGACAACGGATTTAAAAAAATCTGAAACAGGTAACTGTTAAATATGAATGAACATTTAATAACATATTCGTAGCTGTTTACTGTATTTCAGATATATGTCTTATAATAGTACCTGGATTGTTCAAAAATGGGTTAATTATGCTTCGTTATGCAAATAAAGAGATAAATCATTCACATATACCAAGAATAGCAGCAGATCCATTATCGGACGCTGTGGAGCGGCCTTCAAACTCCTTTCCTTGAAAATTGTGATATGTCCCTCTGTGAATCAATTTCTAGTAGCATACTGCAGCTTTCTTCGCCAACTTTCTTAGCTAAGAACTGAAACTCTCAAATAACGAAACAAATATTCCTAAAAAATAGAAATGTTTCTTAAAACTGTGTTAATTAGCACAACCACATGTATTGAATAAGTCATTAACATTGCAATAGCTGGGATGTAATCAACAGAAATTTTGACTTGAACTCAGGACTTCTGCCTTTGGCGTTCTAGTGCCCTAAAGGCTGAGATGCCCAAGCAAGACTCACGGTGCATCCTCAGACTTTTAATTCCGGTAGTATCTCATCTCCTCTCTTCCAAACTTCACAGAAGTTCTCCAAGTTCTCCGGCAAAAACTTCTAGGACCAGCACTCCTGAATGAAATGATATTACCGAGACATGGCCTAACCACATCCTGCGGAATGTGTCCAGAATGGGTTACCCACTCTGCAGCTGAGTTAGCGCTGATATGAAACTTCCTGGCGGGTTACAACTGAGAGCTGGACCGAGAATGGAAGTTAGGACCTTTACCTTTTGAGGACAAGTGGTCTCTCAGCTGAGCTACCCAAGTGCGATTCAAGACTCGATCTCACAGCGTTACTTGATAGATCACCTGTCCGCGAAAGGCTATAGTTCCAAGTCCGCGTCTCAGTCCGGCACACACTTTTAATCTGCCAGGAAGTTTCGCGTTACTGTTTCCTCCTGTGACATTTGTTTTACTTACTCGAGCACTACACTGGACTGACATTTGCCTGGACTGTATTTAGGTATAAACTCTTCTGTGTAGTAACTCAGTCCCTCTTGGGTAAATGATGGCTGTTAATGGCCCAATATTCCGTTATCTATCCAAACAGAACTTGAAAACACCAATGTAATTTGGGAAGTGTAACACGTATACAGTGTTTTAAAATTATGAGAAAGAGAGTTGATTTTGATAATATTGAAACTATAGACAGTCATTGTTGCCATAAGAAGTACTTACACTGGGAAAGAATAAATTAGGTGAGGAAACTTTTGTTGGGTCTGTGGCAGATCAATGCGAAAGATATGGAATTAGGACTGTTACATTATGCACGTAAATCTTGTAAAGTATATTTTGCACTACGAAATTGGAATGTACGTAAAAGCGCAGAAGGTCAGACTATAGTTACCATAAAGGTATAAAAATTGAAAGAGCAGGTAGCCTTGATGTGCGCAGGGAGACGCAAACGACACAGAGATGCTGCACACTCGTATGATACAGCGTTATCAGCACCCGACTGAGTCTGAAAGGGGCGTCATTTTAGGTCTCCATTTGACCAGCCAGTCTAACCGTGTAATATCTAGATTTATGTAGCATTCTGACGTAACTGTGGCCCGATACTGGACTTCTTGGGATCACGAGCACGGGCATACTCTTCGTCAAGTATCCCGTCAACCACGTCTGACCACCAAATGCAAGGATCTGCGTATTGTGTACCAAGAAAACTCATTTACATCAGAGCCTGCCATCTAAGAATAAGTAACGGACTTCCTGCTACATTCTGCGTGATTTCGCACCATTGGCCGGACACTATCAGTAACCGACCAAGCAGATTACAGTCCCATACCAAGGCTATTGTTAACACCACAATAAGATGGCTGCGTTTGGAAGTGGTGCCACGACCAAGAATCATGGACTGCTGGTGAATGGCGTCACATTTTATTCAGAGATGAATCACAGTTCTGTACTACTACACATGACCATCGTTGGGTAGTAGGGCGACGATCTGGGGAGAAAGCCCATTCTTCAGAGATGCACACTGGTGTTACTCCCGGTGCCAAAGTGTGGGGAACCATCGGGCGTAATTTCAGGTGAAGTTTGGTCGTGAAAGACGGCAACGTGACAGTTCAAATGTACATCTCGGATATTCAGAGTCGTCATGAGATACTTTCCGTGCTATAGTATACAAGTCCCATTTTTCAACAGAGCAGTGCTCTTTCGCAAATGGCACATATCTCTCTGAACTGCCTACGTGAAGTTCAGGTATCCTCGTGGCAACAATAGCCCGGATCGGTAGCCGACAGACCAACTGTAGGATCAGTTCTGACGACAACTCTGTCCCACGGAAGTGTCCGGGATATCAATGATTAGCTACAACATTTGCAGGCCAGGTTGCCTGAGGGAAAGGTATATCGGATTCCCAACCGAATCAGAGCATGCGTCCAAGCTAGATCGGGTGCAGTGCCATACTTCCAGTTCCTTGTAAATTTAACTCGATATTGTAATCACTAAAAGAACATAACGTGCCCGTAAAGTGTCATTTCATTTCTTTCTCCCTTTCTGGGTGGTTCATTTTTTGTCAAGCTGTCGATTTTGATATGATGCGACCTTACTCCAGGCGACCATTTTTTGGGGAAAGAATAGAAATGACAAATTAGTGTAGATTTTGCACCGGTTTTGTTGTTAGTGCAACGACAGGACAATGGTACTATTCCTTAGAATTCCAGATTACGACAGCAGTGATTTTCAACTCATGTAGATAGCCTTTTTAACTAATTTGGAATCGTCGCACAGGATTTTGCGGTGTCAGTAATAAAGAAACCACTTGCGGCAAACTTCTGTCGTTAACTGTTCCCGAGCTGTTTCAATCCAAAGCTACGAAGCCCTTAGGAAAAGTTGATGTAGTTTACGTAATAATTATTACATTACGGGTTACATTGAAGTAGTTGATAATAAAAGATCCTCCTTTTATGCATGTTGTTCATCATCGGCAACGTGATGAGAAATAGTGATAGGTGTGCGATCCGCTTCGTGGGTTGTACATCTGTACAAAAATGTCATTAGACGTAGACCTATAATGTAACTCAAAACACCTGCTAGGTATTTCCATAAGGAAGTATACCGCAAATCTATTGCAGTAGCTTCTATTGAGTCCAGTGGCGCGAAAAGATATTGCTGCTTCATGGTATGTGAAACGTCCTGGCTTTGTTTGGGTTGGCCATAATTCCACCAAGCTGTTTCCGTAACTGTAAGAATCGTCGTAATGAGAACCCTGCATTTTATAGATGCACTGTGCTCAACTGCAGATCCAGAGCAGCAGTGTGTTTGTATGAAGCGGGGTACACTACAGGAGAAGAACTAGGCAACTTGTAATATGTAGGCGTAGCCGTTAGAATCTAAATGAGCGGAAGATTGCGAGGCCACAGAAAATCGAAGTTTTCTGCTGAAAGACTTGCCATAAAGCGGGACCGCATTGGGTGGGTCTGGAATGACTGTGGTGGGCCATTGAGGGGTGACGAGAAACGCTGCACGAGGCGAGAGTCCCTTCCGCACAACGGGCGATGCATTCGTGGCATGTTCTTTACTGCAAGCGCTTCTTTCATAAAAGATTTGGGATCGTACCCTCCAGGCCACAGGCGATATCTCAATGTGAGCTCCCCTCGACCGCACCTTCCCCACCGTACCTCCCATTGTGAGGACGCCCTTTTTGCATTTTACTCTAAATTTAGTCCTCGCATCTTTCTCTGCCATGAACCAAAGACATTTTATTTTTGCTGTCCAAACTTAAATGCAAGTATTCGTATGAAAGAATACTTTCATTGGTACCTTCCTGGTTCAGCCCACAGGCGAATATCACCCGCAACAAAAATGTCTACTTTGTCATACGTTATAACCTAACTGATTCTGCCTGCAACAAAAGCAGAAGGAATTCGAAAATATTTCATTTGTTAACTTGAGCTATAGCATACAGAGCTGGTAGCGAACGACTTCTTCGTTTCTCTCATCCAGCCTGTGATAAGGATTCTATGTAACACATATAACTCGCTCTAAGCAACCCCCTACAGTAGTTGAAACTCATATCGATGCTGTAAAATTAGGGGTGGTGTACGATTTTATAAGCAATGGGCCAGCATTGACGAAAAATAATAGTTTAATCCACGCTTTCTCTTACAGAATAATATTTTCTGTGGTTCCTCTTAATCAGCTGAGATGAATTCCGGGGTGGTTCAACCTAAAAACCCTAACGTAGTGCCCAGTTTGTATCACCCATCATCTAGACGGGATGTTAAGTTGTGGATGGCGATTCGGAAGTCCTACAATGAACTTCAAGGACGCCCAGTAGGTTTTGCTATTCTATTATTTGTTTCTGTGTTTAACAATGGTGCCAAGTGCCTTGTGTTTACGGAGGACAGCGAGTTCTACGAATATGAGACGATATGGGAAAGTCGGTAAGTTTACATGACAGGAGGTTACTTTATTTTCAGTCATGTCAACTATGGTCAAACAGGTATTAATGGGAATTAAGAACGTGGTCGAACTAGATATCGGACCAGCCTGTGACAATTTCTGCACAAAAGCGGACTACACGCGTATCAAGCGAGAAGGGCAGCGGATGACAGATGGTACCAAACAGGAACGCAGGACGACCATGGCAGCGTAGAAGATGCTGGAGGACCTCCTTTTGGATCTGGATGGATTGCTTCATAGTCCAGGGAACATTGACTTGAGGTACGTTTAACTCAACTACAAAAAATGTAACTCAAAATTTAAAATATCTTTTTATCGAAATTGCAGTTTTTCAAATTGGCGAGAAACAGCCTGAAAACGATACCTACGATTTTGATCGGAACTTGATGCCGGCATTCTAAACTGAATTGTCGATTCGCGTAGGCAGACGATTTGTGATATCTCCAAAAGTCAGTTTTCGGTGCACGCTTTTGTCTCAGTTTTGTGGGCGAGGAAAATGACATTTGTTTCAAAACGTCACCATTTTCGTAGAATGTAATATTTTTCAGTTCTCCTTTTTATACTGATAAAAAATATATTGAAAATGACTTTTACATAATCATTTTCTTACAGTTTTAATAGGAGGGCTTCGGGCATTCCCACCCATAACCAATGGTTCGCCTGTTTGGGGTTGTTCCACCTGCTGCAGCAGTTACAGGGCGCTTCCCATGTGGAGGTAAAAATGATTTCTTAAAGACAAATGTGTAAGGATTAAAACTATATAATCAGATTCAGCATTACTTTTTATCTCGATTGAAAATCATCTGTTTTCATGTATTCGATGAGGGCTACCGCGTTAAATATTTAGACTTCTCGCTTGTAATGAGAAACTGCAGTGCTACTACAGCCAGGATAATATCAAGCAGCGACTCTCTGGTTAGGCTTGACTATCTTATATTAGATGGTACAAGTGGTACAGAGAAAAATGTCGTACTAGGTTATAGGGTATTCATAAGGCCCAGCTATCGTTTCAAAGGACCATAACTCGGAAACTAATAGAACAGAGAATCATGGGTTGTTGTAAAACGTTTAGCAGCCCTCAAAGTAAGTGCTGACATAGTGCAAGCTGCATTTCAACAATTACCAAATCGAGAATGGGAGATAATAGTCAGTATCACACCATATCAAGAACAGGGCAATGTAAACGATCGCATGAACTGCATGAAACAAAACCAAAGATGGAACGAACAGTTATCACCTGTTTGCGAATAAAAATCTATAGTTACACGTTTTTAACTGTTGATGTGTTGTGATTCGAAGGCAGAGAGGGGGAAAGGAGGAAGGAATATTACGGATTTAGCACACATTTTGAAAAAACGCACAGTGCGAAAAGTATTTCTATCATTACAGTTTCTGTTATAGCCTGCTGCATTTGAGGTAAGAGGCCGATGCAAAAACGTTTAAAATCGGGCTATATTATTATGTTACTGGTTTCACTAATTTGGCAGTGGTGCAGCAGTTTCAGTGCCCACTGACTCAGGAATGTTCACAAATATGGGACACTTTCAGTATATTCTCTGCTACAAAGAACTGCAACAGCAACAGTGTGGAAAATATTTCAGCAACAAACGCCTACTGTTAAGAAAATTTGGTCATGCTATTTAGAGTTCATGAATAAAACGAATGAACAAGGATTATAACTTATTGTTCTTCCGACAATAGGATTATTAGAGATGCAACTAAAATGTTCAAATGTGTGTTAACTCCTAAGGGACCAAACTTCTCAGGTCATCGTTCCCTAGACTTACACACTACTTAAACTAACTCATACTAACTTTTGCTGAGAACAACAGACACTCACACCCACACACACACACACACACACACACACACACACACACACACGAGCGCTCGCGCGCGTCCGACGGAGGACTCGAACCTCCGGCGGAAGCGACTGCGCAATCCGTGACATGGCGCCTCAAACCACGCGGCCACGACACGTGGCAGGCATGTAACACATGTTTGGAATGTGCAAGAATGGAACAGGAAATCGTCCGTGGTATTTTCAAAGAAATCATTCCGATATTGATCTAAGTGACTTAGGAGAACCACGGTATACTTGAATTTTGAATCTTAATCCTGCGCACACAGTACACTAACCAGAGCACCAACTTATTCGATATAAAAAACAGAGAACTAATACTTACATGAGTAGAACAGGCTGGCAATTAAACTTTTAGAGCGCTTAGAATCACTGAAACAGTGTTCTGTGTGAAGAGCTTTGTTATCAACTGGAAAGGACCCATGAACACTACATAATTTTCAGAGAAATTTGTTTTATATCACATACAAACCTCCGCTGTTTGGTACATACGGAGTGATCTGCGCATTGATTACTGATCTGAGTACATACTGCACATCGTTTGAGCTTATATATGTAACCAAACTCTTAGCAAACGGCAGTGAACCAGAGGAACAACCACAAAAACCTACGCAAAAGGGCATATCATTCATTATTGGAGTACATATTACAATAACAGTTATGAAATGTTAGACTCTAAGAAATATACTTTGCCGGAGGATGAAGCATGTAAAGTGGAATTATTGCAGTTAGAGAAGACTGTAAATAAGAACGACAATGACAAACAAGTTTGGGGCTTTCTTCGTTCATAACACATATGCTCCTACAAGATCATAATAACATAGAGATAAACAAGAGTAATAGAGTAATAATTCCACACCTACGAACAAACTATCAACTCAAGTGACTTCAAAGCTGATATTTCAATCCATCCAATGACAGCCAGTCCTGAAGACAGTTACTAGTGCGAAAAAAAAAATCAGCAAATATCTTGAAAGGAAAACACACATGGCCTGGTTAAATGTTTTTCAATCGAATGCCATGGAACTGTGAGACGTTGCCTGATACAGGTCGAGTGAGAAAAATTAACTAATTGCCGTTGAAATAAACTGTTAGTTCCAAATAAACAGAAATGATGTTACGGAGAGAATGAATTCTCTCAAGCAATTCACGTGGTAGGTGTGGTAGTTTTTACACATAGATAGTTATCATACGTATCTTATGAATGAAATGTTGGTCTGCACTGGTCGTGGAACAAGAACGGCACCAAATGCAGAAAACAGGATCATCAGGTGAGTATTTTTGGTAGTTTACACCTAAATGCTGTTAAATACTGTTTCACTTTGTTTGAATCACCACAGTCACTCACGCAATAGCGTAGTTGTTGTAACGTTCAGAAAGCGGACCTTCCGGCCTTCTCGCACAGTACTTCGTTGTTGCGTGGCCGAGATTTTTCATTACATATTACGTTATGAATGAAACCACAACATATTTTCTTCTGAAAATAGAGATTATATATATTCCCAGCTTGTGCGTAGATTTTGTGACGGTAATGGAGACAAGTAACACGAAGCTGGTAGAACTCCATAAACAAAGACGCGTCAATGCGCCTGGTGATGGCCAAAACCTGATAGCAGCGATGGCGGCGTGCTTGTTGTGTAAACAGGCAGTTTGTGGGCTGAAACCGTAGCCGACGGCGCGCAGGCAACGGCCTGGGGCTGGCCACACCCCCTGCCCCGCACTTAAGCTCATCAAAGAAGTGACGGGCTGCTCGCCAGATGCCGCCGACATCTGGTCGTAACACAACCCGGGCGTGCGCGCCACTGGAGGTTAAACCGTGAATAAATAAGCAGTCTCTCTTCCCCTGCGAATGCCGCCTCTTTTTTGAGGCGGCCAGCGTGTAATTTAGAGTAATGGTTCACACGAAACGATACGTCGGAAGACACAGTTTTCTCAACTACACTGCAGTGATAAAATTCACGATCGCAGACGAAATGAGGAATTCTTTCTACCCAGAATGAACCAGGTCTTGAATGAACAGCATCTAAATACAGACACGGCGACGAAAAATTCAATGATTCTATGTTGGGCCAACAGAGAAGACAAATTTGAGTTGTACGATACTTCGTGGGTTTGTGTCACATTGATGCTTAACAATTTGTCAAGGGAGAGGCTGCCAGAAATACGTTGTGTATGACGGGGAGCTTTACTCACATAATGCCGAGAGATAACGAGCCAATAAGCGTTGGCAAGCATTCTATAAGCGAAGATTAAAATGTTCGGGTATCTATTCGAAGGTCGCACAGTCGAGTCTAGGTATGCTAATCAGGCAAAGTCGTTGTGAGCACTGAGGCAATCATCCAGCCTAGGGTTGCCACCTGACAGTTTTCTGCGTGATTGTCTCGGAATTTTGAAGTACTGTCAAGGATCTCAGGTAAAGGGACTCGGAACACACTTTCATCCTTCCTTTTGTCGAACTTGCGAACCATGCGAACGACGAGAAACAATGACGTGCGAATTTTCTCCCCCAATCACTATAAGTGATTTAATATGCACATTTTCCTCTTAAGTTAGAGACTGTAAGGTAAGTTACGATGCCAGTGCGGTTAACGTCCAATTTGAGAAAATTAAGAAAGATCGATGTTCAAAAAGACGTTTCATCCTTCCACTAATAATGGAGACACCTCGCCAAATTCGTCTATTGCGAAGAAGGAAGATAAAAGATATACGGCTTTCAACAATGACTGGTTAGAAATCAAAGATTTTTCCACGTGGATGATGGAAGACAACGACTTCACAGCAAAGTGAAGTGTCTGCCCGCCATGTTTAAGATAAAATATTGAGATAGGAAAGCTGCAGCAGATCATCAGTAGACACTGAAGCACATTCTGGCATAACAGCAATGTCTTAAAAATAATAGTTACAACTTTCTTTGTGATGCAGTCTACCAGTACGTCTGATGAAGATGCCGAGATACGCGCTGAAGTTGCATATGCCTATCACAGTATAAAACACAGCCTTAGCTACAAATCATGGGATTGCCAATTAAACTGCACCATTCCTAGTTTCCAGCCAGCAATTATACATGTAAAATTTCTTGAGGAACAGCTGAGGCAACGGTCATATTGTAAAATGTTCTTGATCCATAGAATCAAAATGTAGTCATAGACGAGCTTCATAAAGTCTCTTATTTTTCTGTGTGACCCATTGGTTCAGACACAGTAAGTATAAAAATGTTGCTTTATGCATTACAGTACTTCGATGTTAACCACGGGATACTTTAGAGATTGCTAGATTTTTGTGAAGACCAAATAAACCCCGTGAAAGGTATTTTCCATGTCATAATTAACATTATTGAATCTAATGACTTTCATTTGAATTAAGTAAGTGCATACAGTGCTGACAATGCTCCAGTGAACTATAACAGGCCGGCCGGAGAGGCCGTGCGGTTCTAGGCGCTGCAGTCTGGAGCCGAGCGACCGCTACGGTCGCAGGTTCGAATCCTGCCTCGGGCATGGATGTGTGTGAAGTCCTTAGGTTAGTTAGGTTTAATTAGTTCTAAGTTCTAGGTGACTGTTGCCTTCAGAAATTAAGTCGCATAGTGATAAGAGCCATTTGAATCATTTTTGAACTATAACAAAAACAATTCGGTTTTTGTCTTACTGAAAAACAAAAACCCGCCCATTTTTAGAGCTAACTGCAACTGCCATGTCATAAATAATAGTGTAAAACGTGATCTTAAGACATTTAATAACGATGTAGAGCCACGATTTCTCAAAATCTGTATTGAATTAGGTTCCATTGCATCAAATTTTCAGTCACTGAGAGAATGGTCAGAGAAAGTGGAGACAGCACTTAAGGGCATATTACGATACATCCGTGCATGATGGCTCTCACTACAGACAGCAATTGACAGAATTGTATGCTACTGGCCTGTCATCAAGTCAGATTTAATTTGGAAGAGCGAGGAGGATTGTCCAAGACTGACTGAACTGAACATTCACTTCTGACTGCCATCTACGTTTTTTGCAGCGTGATTTGCATCTGCTTGAAACTGCTGTTAGAAATCTAGAAAACAGGTCAGTTATTTCTGTTGAGATAGACACAATAATAAGGGACCTTAAGTGCAAGCTAAAGAGCAGGAAACAAGATAAATTCTTAGGAACGAAAGTTCATGAAATCCTGGAAGAAATATCAAAATCACAGAGGTGAAAATGATGCACAATCTTGCTTGCACATTGCACTGATAATGTCTCCTAAGACTATAACTTCTCTGTGTACAATGTGTTCAGTCTCCTTACAAGTGTTTCTTTACAAGATTAAGATTTCTGAATGTTTTACATGCTACCAAAAAATTAGATCTGGATGAAGATCAGTTATGCAATAAATTCTGTGCTATCTGGAATGCGTATGCTGGACGTGACAAAAATAGAGCATTAGAACAGTTTTGCGTAGATTTATTTAACCAGCAGACCATAACTGACATATCCCATTCCCAATCGCTTAGGGTTATATAGATATATCATAATATTTTCAGTTCCTAACATTAACTCGTTTGCTGAAAGAATCTTCAGTATGATGAAGAACCAGTGGTCGGAAGAAAGAAATCGGATGACAATGGCTTCAGTGGAAAGAGAACTTCAAATGAAGGTTCTCTGTACGTAGTTGTGGTAAATTCTGGAATGTTCTGAAAGGCAGAGATGGCTGTGAAGGACTACGGAAAGCAGCAAAGAGCAGAACAAAATATGCGTTCAGAAATACATAACACTGATCATGTTACTGTTGGAGATTTACTTAAAGATTTTTATGTCTCTTTTTCATCTGAACTTTGAACTGAACTTATTGTATTGCCTGTAAATATTCATTTAAAAATTAATTTCATATTTAATCGGTAAATCCATACATTAAAAATAAGAATTGAAAGTAAAAGATGTCTTATTTTTATGTTAACACAATATTAAAAGAGAATTTTGATATGTTTAGAAGCTATGGGTGCAACAAATTGGTTATATTGATTACAGTATTTGAAGTAAAATGTTAGAATTTTCTTCTTTACGTGTGATCGAGAAGTTCTCCAGCCCAGGGTTTCTTGAATGATGGCATCGCTAATCCCACCGACACACCAGGCTGAAGGATGCGTGGAGAAGTCTGTAATTGCCGACTGAAATTCCTCGTCCGACAAGAATCGTCAATTTTTCAAGATCTTAAGCTATTTTTAAGGGTCTGAAGTGGTGAAGGGAGAGATCATGTCCGTAGGGCAGGTGCTCGAGTGTCTCCCACCCGACCTGGTGTAACTTATGCGTTACGATATTTGCGATATAGGGACATGCATAATCAGGAAGCCGCACAGAACTTTGCACACAATTCTACAATGCTGGTTTTCGTTAGAGACGGTAGACATGCTGGTCCTTACAAATTTTTCATTCTCCTATGGATGTCTACCAGAATAACAGCACGTTGGTCCTATCAGGACGAATTTGGTAATAACATCGTCATAGTTCACGTTTCCACATTTGCCGCATGTACATCAGAAAGACACGAAGGCGAGACTAATCCCTTACCTTCATGTCGGTGCTAATGTATCCGCATCGCAGTCGCACAGTGATTCATATACGATGCAGCGACACTCTCATATGGAAACTTTTTGATGGCCCCTTATACTTCGTTTAGCGTAACAACGGTGGCAGTAGACAGCCTGCCGCGAATTGATCAGAAAGCCCGAAAATAATACCGATAGACTATGTACTCTCCACCATAACCCTTGCGGTGGTTTGTGAACTACAGATGTCGGCGCAGATCCTCAGTCAAAGTAACCCCATGCTCAGGAATAGAGCGTAGGGAAGCAGATGCAGGAATCCCGCATCCGTTCTACGCAAGGTCCCAGTGGAGATGTTTGCCTTTGCCTCCTCCGACCTGTTATGACGTGCCAAATGTGTGTCGTGATCGAGCAGAAGACTGTGATGAGTACTCGTACAATAAAGTAACATATTTGTTTAGTTATGGATAAGAGGAAGGGTGTGGGTGAAACTTGGTGCTGGTACAGAAATCACACTGTCCGAATAGCACCAAGGGGGCAGCAAAGTTTAACGTCTCTATATGACGGACGGATCACATCAGCAGTGAAAGAGAAATTTTCAGACCTCAGTTACCTACAGGTTTCATTAAATGCAATGGAGACATGTGAAAATTTGCGTGGGACTGGAACTCAAAAACGGATGCTTCGCTTCTCTAAAAAAAGTTGCCTGAACTGTCTCGGCTATCTGAGCTCGCCTTCCGTCCAGCCCAAATTCCCACATGCTGTGCACTATTGATAAAGTATTCTCAGTCCATTATGCCCTATCTGCTCGCAGCTATTCAGCTGAATCCCACAAGCGTTTCGATGAATGAGTGCATCCATTAAGAAGAAATCATTTCCCCAGGTGGTGTCTGTTTTGTCTGACATTTCCGAAATTATTAACTTCATTGTAAATGCCATAAGCACTGCAGCTTTACCAAATTTCAACCAAAGATATGTATGTATAAGAAATTCAACACCGTGAGGGATAACCCCTTGATACGCCACCACCGTACTACTACATTGTGTGATGTCATAGTTTATCTGTTAAAATGAGTGTGTTGCTGAATATAATGCTCTCACGGTAAATTTGTGACAGCATGACAAAATTCTGGGGTATAATGATTTCCAACCAAAGATCCTGTGCACATAAAAAACAGTAAAGAACGCATCTGGAAAGGTGATACATATCACCACAGAAGAGTGACGCCTATACGTAAGAGTACACTCGTTCGTCACTACCGCCCCTGATGCCGCTACCGACCCCCAGGCAGTGAACTAGAGAGCTCCACATGTCTGCCCAACACTACACTGGCCATCCTTGCATCATCCCCACAGAAGTGGTGGAGAAATTTGCACAGTACATGTGTAATCATCCTTGAAGCCACTGACATCTTCGCAGGGAGAAGAAACCAGTTACAAAAGCGGACACTTCAGACAGAACCATCCCAACCACAGTGAACAGGTCCCAAAACATTGACGGAAATATGTGGGCTTCATTGCAGGTAACCACCAAGAACTACGATCCCTGGCCCCATTTCTCTCTGAAACAATCAGAATGAAGCCCATCCTTCCCACAACCATATAGCTTTCAAAACTAGAGCTATTGTGTGGGTGGCATCAGTCTTGGTCAACCAGAGCTCCCAGGTAGAATGAAAAGGCGTATAACAAGAAATAAACTGTTGCAATATGAGTGTGCGATGTCACTATAACACTCATAAATGTATATGACAAGTCTCTGATTAGAATTAAGGTAAACTTTCAAACCGCTGTAGAAATAACACAACTGGTCAGAATGACGTCAAATTGCAACAGAATTTTACCGGAGAAGGGGGAAACCTATGGCAGAAGAAAAATAAATTGTTACTAAATGTAGCAATAGATGACGCTGTAAGCATCATAATTTAATAGTGGTCGACTACAAATGACAATGCCTATGGTCTACGTTTAACGTTAAACAAACTGTACTACTCGGTGTGCGTGGGTGTACAGGAGTGGTACAATTACTCACGTAAGCCCATCCACCACGGTAACGTCGTATCACATCGGATGGGAAAAAACACTTTTTAGTTGTCCTGAGGCCAAAAAGAGCGTAAAAAGCGTCAATCAAAATCAAGTCGGATTATTAATTTCCGTGTGGCTGGCGCAGAACTTGTTCAATATGCTGTTCACCTTTTTTTGCAACAAGTTGAACTCGAGGAACAGCATGTT
The DNA here is from genome assembly GCF_021461395.2 of Schistocerca americana. Lineage (NCBI taxonomy): Eukaryota > Metazoa > Arthropoda > Insecta > Orthoptera > Acrididae > Schistocerca > Schistocerca americana. The sequence goes on from NC_060130.1 coordinate 457,088,539, forward strand.
CCACAACTGATCGAAGTGTTTCCGTGGTCACGTTGAGAATGTGTTGCACAATGCGTGCCTTCAATACATGTAGGTGTGCATTCGGAATACTGAACACAACATCTTTCCGATAGCCCCACAGCCAGAAGTGACACTAATTAAGATTAGGTGATCGGGACGGCCAGGCTGTAGGGAAATGGCCGCTGATAATTCTAGCATTTCCGAAATGGCGCTTCAGCAGCTGCTTAACTGGATTTGCAATGTGCGGAGGTGCGCCATCATCCAGAAAAATGATCCCATCTACACGTCCACGCTGTTGGAGAGCTGGAATCACCTGGTTGCGCAAAAGACAATCATAGCGCTTACCAGTGACGGCACAAGTAACAGGACCGGAAGCACCTGTCTCTTCGAAAAAATAGGGCCCTATGATAAATGATGCCGTAATGCCCGCACAACATAGTGACCCTTCCAGGATGAAATGGTACTGGTTGATTTGCATGTGGAGTTTCCCTTGCCCATATTCGACAATTCTGTGTATTGACATATCCTTTCATTATTAAGTGGGCTTCGTCTGTCCACAAAATCTTCCACGGCCAATCATTGTCCAGTTCCATGCGAGTAAGAAATTCTAAGGCAAGCGTCTCTCGTGCTGGCAGGTCAAAAGGAAGCAACTCCTGCACACGGGTGATTTTGAATGGATAGCAAATAAGGACGTTTCGTAGGATTTTAGCCACGATGCTCACGTGTATGTGCAATGTTCGGGTAATTCTCCGTGCACTACACGTTTGCACACCACCACTAGTCTCCTCCTGCACTGCTGTGAGCACTGCTTCCACTGACGTCAATCAATTCGTTTTCTCCCTCCACCAGGCCGCACACGAAAAGAACCCGGCTTTTCGAATTTACGAATTATTTTCTCCAGATCCACGGCAGTCATCGGACTAACGCCTTTTTTCAAACACTTCAGTGTCCGGAACTTCTGCAGAGCGACTTTTGCACAGTCATCATTCTTGTAATAGAGCTTTACAAGCAGAGCGCGATCCTGCTTTTGAGGCAGTCATGGTGAACGTCGTAGACGAGGAAGGAGGAAAAGCCGGTACCGGGCTTTTTTATACCAACTTCAATGGACCGTGCGCATGACAGGTGTTTTCATTTACGTATTGTGACACATAAAGCGTCATCTGTTGATCAATTTTCACTCAAGTTTTTCCTCTGCCATACATTTTCCCCCTTCTCCGATAAAATTCCGTTGGAATTTTACATCATTCTGACCAGCGGTGAAACTTTTACTTTAATGCATTTTTTGCGGAAACACTGTTAAGAACTGACATTAAGCCAGTATACATTTCGCGTAAAATACGAGAAGTTAGGACTTGTATAGATAGATTTTTCCTGTTTAGCTCCATTTTTGTGAGTGGCACGTGGTACTGTAGGGAGTACGTGCGTATTCTACAAAAATTTATATAGAGATGTCACGAATGCATTATCCTCATTTAAACAGTAAGCGACCAAGTGTTTGGACAAGCATTAAAACCATGATGAATCTGCACAGAAGTACATCTGAAAATGTCACCAGACAAAAAATTTGCTATCCCTAGAGAAATCATTACAGGCATCACTTAATACGGTGTAATTCCACCCCAAGACTTGATAACTGTCTGGATTCGGTTTGGATGTGAGTCCACAAGCTTACGAAGGTTCAGCCACGCGCTGAGATTTGGTCGTGCAATTCCATTAAATTGCGGTGATGAAGAATCGGCGTTTAACCACTATTCCAACATGTTCCACAGATTTAGTATGTTGTTCATGTCAGGTGATTTTGCAGGCTAATCGGAATGTAGTAGGGTGGGAGGGGTTCAGAAAACCAGTCACATATTCTTCCACGTCGATGAACTTTGCTGTTGTGATAGTATTATGTCTGTGTGAACAATGGCTTCTCGCGAGGTGTCCGACTCCCAAGTTCGTTGCATGCAGCTCCCTTCGCAGTGTTCTATCGCAAATGAATTAGTTTGTTAATTACGTTTTCCACTGATCAGTCTCACGGTAACCGTTATGATGTGCAATGTGTCAAGTGCATAAGAAATGCACACATGAATCAAGGTATTTTTTAAAGCTTAAAAGTTTTATTACCTACCCCATTCCCTTAAATGGCATTAAATGCATATATTATACCTATAGATTTATTTATTCCTATTCAAGAATTCATCTATGGCGCAAAGTGAGTTTTCAAGGAGATATGATTTCAGTATACTTTTAAAACTATTACTGCTGTCTGTCAGACATTTTATTTCATCTGGTAATTTATCGAAATGTATAACAGCGGCATATTTTACTTCTTTCTGTGACAAAGATAGGTTAAGTAGAGGCTAGTATAAGTCTTTCTTTCTTCTTGTATTATAATCATGAATGTCACCGTTGCCTTTAAAGTGATCCATGTGGATGAGAACAAATTTTATTAGCGAGTAAATATACAGAGAGGCTGTTGTAAGAATTCCTAATCTTTTAAACAAATGCTTAGAAGTTGTACGACTATGAGCCCCACACACTGTTCTGACCATTTTCTTTTGAGAAGTAAATAATTTTTGCCAAATCGTTGAGTAACCAGAAATTATTATTCCGTATGAAATCAGAGAGCGACAGTATTCAAAATAGGCTAACTTGTTCATTTCTATATATCCACAAAATTAGCAGTTATTCAGATTACAAAAGTTGCTGAACCTAGTCGCTTTAGGAGATCCAAAACATGAATTTTCCAGTTAAGATTATATGTACACCCAAAACTTAGTATGCTCTACCCTGGCTAGTGACTTCTGCTGATGTGTTATATTCATGGAAGGGACTTTACTCCTTGCAGTAGAGAATTGGATGTATTGTGTTCTCTATTTCGAAGTTCAGAGGAAGCCGATTCGCAGGAAACCAATCAATAATTTTTCCAAAGACATTATTTGTATCATTTTCTGTTGGAGTTTCTTTTGCTGGATTAATAATGATGCTTGTATCATCACCAAACAGTGTCAGTTTAGCTTCCAATTGCATATAAGAAGGGAGGTCATTCACAAATTTCAAGAACAGAAGAGGACCCATAAATGAACCCTGTGGAACACCTAATGTAATTCAACCCTAGGTGTATGAAGTGGGATACTTCTTTAAATCATTTAAACCATATAAAGGAACGTTTTGCTTTCTGTTCTGTAGATATGACTTAAACCACTCATATGCTGCTCCATTTATACCACAGAATTGTAATTTCTGTAACACAATGTCATCGTTCACACAATCATACGCTTTGGATGAGTCACAGAAAATTCCTGTTAATGACATTTTTCTATTTTTAAGACTCTATTACGTTGGCAGTGAAACTGTATAATGCTGTCTCAAGGGAACAGCATTTCTGAAATACAAACTGTGATATACTAAGTATCCTGTTACTGTTGAGATGGCTAACCACTTCTGAGTACATAACTTTCTCGACGATTTTTGAAAATGCTGCAAGCAAGGAGCCGGTAATTACTGACATCATGCGGGTAAGCTATTACAAAGAGCATAGTGAAAGGCATTATTGTGGCCAAGATAGATACGAAGCCCACGCGTACCACAGTTGTACAAGCTTATATGCCAACTAGCTCCACAGATAACGAAGATATAGATGAAATGTATGATGTGATAAAAGAAATTATTCAGAAAGTGAAGGGAGGCTAAAATTTAATAGTCATGGGTGACTGGAATTCGACAATAGGAAAAGGAAGAGAAGGTTACATAGTGGGTGAATATGGAATGGGGGTAAGGAATGAAAGAGGAAGCCGCCTGGTAGAATTTTGCACAGAGTATAACTTAGTCATAGCTAGCACTTGGTCCAAGAATCATGAAAGAAGGTTATATACATGAAAGAAGGCTGGAGAGACTGGAAAGTTTCAGATAGATTGTATAATGGTAAGACAGAGATTTAGGAACCTGGTTTTAAATTGTAAGACATTTCCAGGGGCAGATGTGGACTCTGACCACAATCTATTGGTTATTAACCAGAGATTAGAACTGAAAAAACTGCAAAAAGGTGGGAATTTAAGTAGATGGGACCTGGATAAACTGACAGAACCAGGGGTTGTAGAGAGTTTCAGCGAAAGCATTAGGGAACGATTGACAAGAATAGGGGAAAGAAATACAGTAGAAGGAGATGGGCAGCTCTGAGAGATGACATAGTGAAGGCAGCAGAGGACAAGTAGGTAAAAAGACGAGGGCTAATAGAAATCCTTGGGGAACAGACGAGATATTGAATTTAACTGATGAAAGAAGAAAATACAAAAATGCAGAAAATGAAGCAGACAAAAAGGAATACAAACGTCTCAAAAATAAGATCGACAGGAAGTGCAAAATGGCTAAGCAGTGCTGGCTAAAGGACAAATGTAAGGATGTAAAGGCGTATATCAGTAGGGGTAAGATAGATACAGCCTACAGGAAAATTAAAGAGACCTTTGGAGAAAAGAGAACTACTTGCATGAATATCAAGAGCTCAGATGGAAACCCAGTTCTAAGCAAAGAAGGGAAAGCAAAAAGGTGGAAAGAGTATATAGAGGGTCTATACAACGGCGACGTTCTTGAGGACTATATTATGGAAATGTAAGAGGATGTAGACGAAGATGAAGTGGGAGATATGATACTGCGTGAAGAGTTTGGTAGAACACTGAAAGACCTAGGTCGAAACAAGGTCCCGGGAATAGACAACATTCCATTAGAACTACTGATAGTCTTGGGAGAGCCAGCCCTAACAAAACTCAACCATTTGGTGAACAAGATATATGAGACAGGCGAAATACCCTCTGACTTCAAGCAGAATATAATAATTCCAATCTCAAAGAAAGCGGGTGTTGACAGATGTGAAAATTACCGAACTATCAGTTTAACAAGCCACGGCTGCAAAATACTAACACGAAATCTTTACTGACTAATGGAAAAACTGGTAGAAGCCGACCTCGGGGAATATCAGTTTGGATTCCGTAGAAATGTTGGAACCCGTGAGGCAATACTGACCCGACGACGTATCTTCGAAAATAGCTTAAGGAAAGGCAAACCTACGCTTCTAGCATCTGTAGACTTAGAGAAAGCTTTTGACAATGTTGACTGGAATACTCTCTTTCAACGTGCCAGGTAAAATACAGGGAGCGAAAGGCTATTTACAATTTGTACAGAAACCAGATGGCAGTTATAAGAGTCGAGGGACATGAAAGGGAAGCAGTGGTTGGGAAGGGAGTGAGACAGGGTTGTAGCCTATCCCCGGTGTTATTCAATCTGTATATTGAGCAAGCACTGAGGAAACAAAAGGAAAATTCGGAATAGGAATTAAAATCCATGGAGAAGAAACAAAAACTCTGACGTTCGCCGATGACATTGTAATTGTGTCAGAGTCAGCAAAGGACCTGGAAGAGCAGCTGAACGGAATGAACAGTGTCTTGAAAGGAGGATGTAAGATGAACATCAACAAAAGCAAAACGGGGATAATGTAATGTAGTCGAATTAAATCGGGTGATACTGTGCGAATTAGATTAGAAAATGAGACCCTTAAAGTAGTAAATGTGTTTTGCTATTTGGGGAGCAAAATAACAGATGATGGTAGAAGTAGAGAGGATATAAAATGTAGACTGGCAATGGCAAGGAAAGTGTTTCTGAAGAAGAGAACCTTGATGACTTCGAGTATAGATTTAGGTGTGAGGCAGTAGTTTCTGAAAGTATTTGTATGGAGTGTAGCCATGTATGGAGGTGAAACGTGGACGATAAATAGTTTAGACAAGGAGAGAATAGAAGCTTTCGAAATGTGTTCCTACAGAAGAATGCTGAAGATTAGATGGGTAGATCACGTAACTAGTGAGGAGGTATTGAATAGAACTGGGGAAAAGAGAAATTTGTGGCACAACTTGACTAAAAGAAGGGATAGGTTAGTAAGGAGGGTAAAATTCGTAGAGGGAGACCCAGAGATGAATACACTAAACTGATTCAGAAGGATGCGGTTGCAGTAGGTTGGCCTACTGGGAGATGAAGAAGCTTGCACCGGATAGAGTAGCATGGAGAGCTGCATCAAACCAGTCTCTGGACTGAAGACCACAACAACAATGGCGTGGTGTCCCCTTTTTTTTTATTTTGAGAGGCTTGACAGTGGCTTACATTAACCCGTCTGGGAAAATACCTTCAGTTAGTGATGCATTACAGATGTGACTCAGAACATCAGCTGTAACTGCTCCACATTGTTCTAATACCTTATTAGAGATGTCATGTACTCCAGCACAACATTTGCACTACCGGCCATTAAAATTGCTACACCACGAAGATGACGTGCTACAGACGCAAAATTTAACCGATAGCATAAAGATTCTTTGATATGCAAATGATTAGCTTTTCAGAGCATCAACACAAGGTTGGCGCCGGTGGCGACACCTACAACGTGCTGACATGAGGAAAGTTTCCAACCGATTTCTCATACACAAACAGCAGTTGACCGGCGTTGTCTGGTGAGACGTTGTTGTGATGCCTCGTGTAAGGAGGAGACATACGTACCATCACGTTTCCGACTTTGATAAAGGTCGGATTGTAGCCTATCGCGATTACGGTTTGTCGTATCGCGACATTGCTGCTCGCGTTGGTCGAGATCTAGTGACTGTTAGCAGAATATGGAATCGGTAGTTTCAGGTGGGTAATACGGAACGCCGTGCTGGATCCCAACGGCCTCGTATCACTAGCAGTCGAGAAGACAGGCATCTTATCCGCTGAAATTGTGAAGGACTGAAATTGTTGCAAAAGGATGAAGATCTAGTTATTTTACCTGCTGACAAGGGGAAGCCACGGTAATCCTCAATGCTACAGATTACCACAAGAAAGCTGGATAGTTACTGGAGGATAGCACATATCGGATTCTCAGACGGGATACCACATCGTCGCTCAGCAGGAAGACAAGGGAGCTAATAAAAAACTCTGGCCTCTCCGACGAACTGGTGAAGAACTTACGGCCGAGAGCACCTAGGCCACAAAGGTTGTACGGTTTGCCAAAGGTTCATAAGGAGAACGTCCCGTTGAGACCGATTGTTAGCGCTATTGGCTCTCCTACGTTCAGGCTTGCAAAACACTTCACTAAATTGTTGGTGCCTATAGTCTGTCACTGCCCACATCATATTAAGAATTCAAAAATCATTGTTGATATCATAAAACAGATGAAGATAGGCCGAAATGATGTCGTGGTCAGCCTCGATGTGGTTTCTCTGTTCACCAGAGTACCTGTGGATGACACATTACAGCTGTTGGCTGCTCTTTTTTCCTCAGAAATTTTGATGTTGTTCCGGCACACCGTGACGACCACTTACATTTTAAACAGTGAAAATTATTATGAAATGATGGATGGAACAGCCATGGGTTCGCCACTATCACCAGCAATAGCGAATTTTTTCATGGAGGACTTTGAAGAACGAGCGTTTAGCAGTGGTCACCTCCGCCCATCATGCTTCTACTGATACGTCGACGATACCTTTTTAATCTGGCCACATGGCAGTGACACGCTGCTGCAGATCGTCGAACATTTGAATGGTGTACATCCAAACATAAAATTTACAATGGAGGTAGGGAAGGAAAGGAAGTTACCTTTTTTAGATGTGTTGGTGGAGCGAAAACCGGATGGACGACTGGGCCATTCTGTTTACAGGAAGCCAACGCACACAGACTTACATCTGCATAGCCACAGCTTCCATCATCCGTCTCAGAAGAGAGCTATGCTGAATACTTTAGTACACAGAGCCAGGACTATTTCCGACAAGGACCACCTCGGTCCAGAGATTAACCATTTGACGACTGTTTTCAGGAGGAATGGTTATTCTGCCGGTGAAATTAAATCACTATTGTCCAAGAAAGTAAGACACGATGCCGTCCACAAACAAGAAGAGGACCAACACATAGCACGGCTTCCATTTTGCGGTGCTACAACAGGCAGGATAGGCAGAGTCCTAAAGAGGCAAGAATGAAACCAGTTTTTCGACCACCTAGGAAAATGAAGGAAATGCTGAGACCATATAACACTACCGTCTGCTACTGCTATACCATATCCTTAAAGTAGGAGACAGGTCGTGAAATATAACTATCTAGTTAAAACAATTATGGTATAAAGCAACAGAGCAGTGTTAGCCTCTGAGAGGAATTTTGTTGTGTTGACCGAGTTGTACCTAACGGGGGTGGCTTATCGGAAATGAAAGTCAGAATTACGTAAACATTTGAACTGTAACAAACAAAATTTTTGCCTATCTACACTGTTTAATGGATAAAGAAAACGGTCGCCAGCCTCATTAGGCAAGAGAATGATTAACATTCTTGTTCCAGAAAATAATCATTAGTAACTTTAACGGATAAACACAACCTACACTTTGTCACACGCGAGTGCAATGAACTCTGACACATACATATGTTTACGGTAAGATTGAAGCTAACAGCTAGAGCAGCACAAACTATTTGCAAAAATATAACAGATACCGAAACACACTATTACTTTCAGGACTTGTTCAAACTGAATGTTCTTTATAACATTACTATTAACATTCACTGCAGGATCATAAATTGGACATAGGTTAAGTCTCTCTCAGTTTAATACTTTACTATTTGAAATGAAAGTTAATTGGAATCCACTAACAGGTTGCTTCTCACTATCTTTTGAATAAAGAAATTAAGGTTTTCATAAATAGTGCTCTTCCCGGTACTTGTTACCTAGCACTAGCACAATAGACAAACGGTGGATCCTGTAATACTATTAATATGCACTTCCAATACACAAGAGAGATAAACACTTAGCAATCATAAACATATAATTTTCTACTATTGCAGTTTTACACTTTTACTACAGTGAAACACAATGTTGACAAATTTGCAAGAAACTGACTCACCTTTTAAAATTTATTACAGGTAGCACTATGATCATTAACTAAGCAACTCTTAATAAGTCTCAATTTTAAGAACTTTAATTTATAAAAGAAACAGCAAATTGTCTTTATTACCACAGTCTTCTACTTTCAAGTAAATGATTAAATAGGTGACTTTGAAACTTCACAAAACTACATTTACTGCCTCCAACAATTTCACAAAATCCACAGTAGATCTGAATATTTCCTTCTCATCAATGATCAAACATCATTATGTGATGTTTTGAAGCTTTCATTTTTTCCACAAAATAGGACACTCGGTAATCATAGTTCAAACGGAGAGGAACCTGAGAGGTGTTATAATAGGGAAAAAATCAAGGTAGGCACATAAATTCAGTTATAAGTTACTTTATATTTGTGCACACTAAATCACCCAATAAGCTGATCCTTCACTGTACATTATTGTAGTACTCCCTTACAGTGACTGCGCAATGTGGTGGCAACTGCATGTTGGTAGGCGGATTTGCAGACAGAATTGATGGACTCTGGCCCTTCTTGGTGGCGATGATAAATACCAATTCCAGATTCGTTCCAGTTATTTATCCATCCATCCGGGGCATTCGAAAGTAGCAGAAAAAGCCTCTCTCGGAAGCAGCACAATATACAACTTTTAAATGGCAGTGCACAGTTTGGTAGCTCGTCCCCGACTGACTCTTGTTCCACCTTTTCTACCTAGGACAATCACAATTTGCGCGCGCTACACAGTTCCGTTCCCGAGGGGAACTACAACACCTTTTGCATATTAAATAACTAAGAACCCTAAGTGAGGATCAGCAATTTACATAATAGCAAACAAACATTTTAAATAAAGCAGAACATTTGCACATATTGACATTTCTATAAAAAAATATTCACACAGAAATTACAATTATACACTCCTGGAAACTGAAATAAGAACACCGTGAATTCATTGTCCCAGGAAGGGGAAACTTTATTGACACATTCCTGGGGTCAGATACATCACATGATCACACTGACAGAACCATAGGCACATAGACACAGGCAATAGAGCATGCACAATGTCGGCACTAGTACAGTGTATATCCACCTTTCGCAGCAATGCAGGCTGCTATTCTCCCATGGAGACGATCGTAGAGATGCTGGATGTAGTCCTGTGGAACGGCTTGCCATGCCATTTCCACCTGGCGCCTCAGTTGGACCAGCGTTCGTGCTGGACGTGCAGACCGCGTGAGACGACGCTTCATCCAGTCCCAAACATGCTCAATGGGGGACAGATCCGGAGATCTTGCTGGCCAGGGTAGTTGACTCACACCTTCTAGAGCACGTTGGGTGGCACGGGATACATGCGGACGTGCATTGTCCTGTTGGAACAGCAAGTTCCCTTGCCGGTCTAGGAATGGTAGAACGATGGGTTCGATGACGGTTTGGATGTACCGTGCACTATTCAGTGTCCCCTCGACGATCACCAGTGGTGTACGGCCAGTGTAGGAGATCGCTCCCCACACCATGATGCCGGGTGTTGGCCCTGTGTGCCTCGGTCGTATGCAGTCCTGATTGTGGCGCTCACCTGCACGGCGCCAAACACGCATACGACCATCATTGGCACCAAGGCAGAAGCGACTCTCATCGCTGAAGACGACACGTCTCCATTCGTCCCTCCATTCACGCCTGTCGCGACACCACTGGAGGCGGGCTGCACGATGTTGGGGCGTGAGCGGAAGACGGCCTAACGGTGTGCGGGACCGTAGCCCAGCTTCATGGAGACGGTTGCGAATGGTCCTCGCCGATACCCCAGGAGCAACAGTGTCCCTAATTTGCTGGGAAGTGGCGGTGCGGTCCCCTACGGCACTGCGTAGGATCCTACGGTCTTGGCGTGCATCCGTGCGTCGCTGCGGTCCGGTCGCAGGTCGACGGGCACGTGGACCTTCCGCCGACCACTGGCGACAACATCGATGTACTGTGGAGACCTCACGCCCCACGTGTTGAGCAATTCGGCGGTACGTCCACCCGGCCTCCCGCATGCCCACTATATGCCCTCGCTCAAAGTCCGTCAACTGCACATATGGTTCACGTCCACGCTGTCGCGGCATGCTACCAGTGTTAAAGACTGCGATGGAGCTCCGTATGCCACGGCAAACTGGCTGACACTGACGGCGGCGGTGCACAAATGCTGCGCAGCTAGCGCCATTCGACGGCCAACACCGCGGTTCCTGGTGTGTCCGCTGTGCCGTGCGTGTGATCATTGATTGTACAGCCCTCTCGCAGTATCCGGAGCAAGTATGGTGGGTCTGACACACCGGTGTCAATGTGTTCTTTTTTCCATTTCCAGGAGTGTATATTGTAAGTTTTGTTCCCTCCAAATGGGACAAAGAATTAAAATGGCAGATATACTACACTACATAGAATCAAATCATAACATCCAAAGTTTTTACAAAGAAAGGAGTATACAATTTTGTCTTATCGATTCAATCAAACAATATTTACAGAAGCTCAACAATGTAACATTAAATAAAACAAAAGGAAAATAAATCCGTACAGCATAAGAGCTATGGTGTTACAACCAGTGAAAGATAATCTCGGCTTTAGGGTGCCGGGAATTTACAGTGTTCCTTGCGAATGCGGCCAGAATTACGTGGGCCAGTCGGTAAGAACCGTTGCCGACCGTTGCATCGAGCACCAACGCCACCTGAAATACACGTATTTGGAAAAATCAGCGGTGGCTGAGCATAGCCTGCCTAACAAGCATATGATTTTATTTGATAAAACCAGAGTAATAGCCCACGCATCGAATTACTGGTACTCTGTGATCCGGGAAGCAGTCGAAATTAGACGTAGCGATAATAACTTTAACAGAGACAACGGTTGTGCACTTAGCAACACCTGGAAGAGTGCATTGGATAAAGAAAAATCGCAGAGGAAAACTTACCGCACTTTACCTCCTAATTTAAGGGATGGGGCTGCAAGCAACGCGGGATAGAAACTACATCTATGGAAGTAGAGGGCACCACTTCACTACGTGCCATATCGCCGTTGCTATGACGTATTCCAGCCAATCAGAAGCCGTCCTTTGCATATAAAAGTGGGATCCTTGCCAGTTTACGACAGTCAGTTTTAGCACTGAGGACGACCATGGGGGTAGTGGTCGAAAGCTTTGAGTTTTATCCTGAATTGACGCGGCATGTACACCGCGAGACATTTATTCAAGAAATACGTCGCGAAAGACTTCGCAGCCATCTTATCCGCATGGCTGTAAAGGATCATGCAGCCACGTCTCGATCCCTGAGCCAACAGATGGGGACGTTTACAAGACAACAACCATCTTCACCAACAGTTCGACGACGCTTGCAGCAGCATGGACTATCAGCTCGGAGACCATGGCTGCGGCTACCCTTGACGCTGCATCACAGACAGGGGCGCCTGCGATGGTGTACTCAACGACGAACCTGGGTGCACGAATGGCAAAACGTCATTTTTTCGGATGAATACAGGTTCTTTTTACAGCATCATGATGGTCGGTCGCATCCGTGTTGGGCGACATCGCGGTGAACGCTCATTGGAAGCGTGAATTCGTCATCGCCATACTGGCGTATCACCCGACGTGATGGTATGGGGTGCCATTGATTACACGTCTCGGTCACCTATTGTTCGCATTGACGGCACTTTGAACAGTGGTCGTTACATTTAAGATGTGTTACGACCCGTGGCTCTACCCTTCATTAGATCCCTGCGAAACCCTTCATTTCAGCAGGATAATGCAGGTCTTGTACGGGCCTTTCAGGATACAGAAAATGTTCGGCTGCTGCCCTGGCCAGCACATTCTTCAGATCTCTCACTAATTGAAAACGTCTGGTTAATGGTGGCCGAGCAACTGGCTCGTCACAACACGCCAGTCACTACTCTTGATGAACTGTGGTATCGTGTTGAAGCTGCATGGGCAGCTGTACCTGTACACACCATCCAAGCTCTGTTTGACTCAATACCCAGTCGTATCAATTCCAGAGGCGGTTGTTCTGGGTACTGATTTCTCAGGATCTATGCACCCAAACTGCGTGAAAATGTAATCACATGTCAGTTCTAGTATAATATATTTGTACAATGATTACCCGTTTATCGTCTGCATTTCTTCTTGGTGTAGCAATTTTAATGGCCAGCAGTGTATTATTCAAAGATTTAATGAATTTCCTTATTTTACACACCGAGCGAGGTGGCGCAGTGGTTAGACACTGGACTCGCATTCGGGAGGACGACGGTTCAATCCCGCGTCCGGCCATCCTGATTTAGGTTTTCCGTGATTTCCCTAAATCGCTCCAGGCAAATGCCGGGATGGTTCCTTTCAAAGGGCACGGCCGACTTCCTTCCCTGTCCTTCCCTAATCCGATGAGACCGATGACCTCGCTGTCTGGTCTCCTTCCCCAACACAACCAACCAACCAACCTTATTTTACAAGAGATTGTTAGCTAAAAGTTAATCTGACAAGGATTTCTCAAAACCGACTCTTTCATGTACTGCTTAGCTTTTTCTTTTGCACTATTCTCACCAATTTTTTGGCCGGCAGGTGTGACCGAGCTGTTCTAGGCGCTTCAGTCTGGAACCGCTCGACCGCTCCGGTCGCAGGTTGGAATTCTGCCTCGGGCATGGATGTGTGTGATGTCCTTAGGTTAGTTAGGTTTAAGTAGTTCTAGGTTGTAGGGGACTGATGACCTCAGATGCTAAGTCCCTTAGCGCTGAGAGCCATTTGAACCATAGCAAGTGAGAGCTTTGAGGACGAGCGTCTGCCAGAGATATTAGACAGCAAAATAGCTAGCAGCTTGCGATGAACCTTCATTCACTGACTGCGGCAATCGCAGTCGGGTTTAGAATCTATTTAGATACACAAGGTGCGAGAAGCATTTCCAATCTCTCTCCGTCAGGATCTTTTTCCGACCACAATTCTGACATCGTGTTTCATGGCGGTGTGTGTTACATTACTGCTTGTAGACACATAGAATAATCCGCCATGAAAAACCAACAAATCCAGCAACATAAACTGTATGGCCAAGGGCACGGTCAAACACGATTGCTTGTTTTTGCCAATCTGCCACGTCGTTACATTTACCCATGTTGACATCCAATGTCTCATTGGTTGCTCTTGCTTTGTTTTCAGTTAGAGGCGGTGAACGTGCAGCTGAGAAAGTGACCAGAAAACTGTGCCATTTGTAAAGCCTTAACGATTCATCTGGGCACTGGTGTGACCAATTTTTTGTCCGGTGACAGTATTAGTTCAGAAAAATACATGTGTCAACCTCTGGACTGGCAATAAAATAGACATCAGTGGGAGAGCTTCTATATAGTTCTCGCGATATTATCGCCCACATCTATTAATGCAATCTAGTAATTGTCTCATACTCGTGAGAAAATCGCTTATGTTTTCATAAAACACCACAAAAATGCTGAACACGTTATGTGTGTGATAAACAACAACATATTCGATGGGCAGTTGTAGGTATTTGTGAGGTAGTGCTGTAATGTACTGCCTCGAAATTTTTATGTGAATACTCTCAAATATTTTAAATAAAACAAATGTTATTAAAATTATACATCTTCATTCTTCATGTACACGTATTTGTTCCTCAACTGAGTCACCCTGTTGAGGAACACGTCGGCTGACCAATTTGTTGACATCGTCACTGTAGAATGATTGACTTTACTGAACGGACCATAGTCCTCAAAGTCGTTTTATATCTTTTTTAAACATATTAAAACAGGATGAGTAAAGCTGGCTCATTGTAGAGGATGGTCGATGACAGTGAACCGGGAGCGTCGAATTGTTGTAAATGTCGCAGCGCTCGTATGTGGTTACGAATTCCCATGCTGCAGGAGAAGGTCCCCCATGTGTAGACGAACTCTTCGAAATCGAAACTCGATTACAGGACACTGCTTCTCACGCACAGACATACTGAGATAAGCCAGAATATTACGAAGACCTACGTAATAGACGGTACGTCCAACGTCGGCATGGTTAACAGTGGCGACCAGTTGAGGCATGGAAGTAGTGAGGCCTTGGTAGGTCACTGGGGGGAGTTAGTATCACATCTGCACATACAAGTCACCTAATTCCCGTAAACTCCGGGGAGGGGCGATGAGATCTGACGCCACGTTCAGTCATGTCCCAGATATGTTCGATCAGGTAAAGATCTGGCAAGCTGGGGGGCCAGCACATCAATTGGAATTTGCCACTGTGTTTCTCGAACCGCTACATCACACTCCAGTTCTTCTCACATGGTACATTATCTTGTCGAAAAATTCCGCAGCCGTCGGGAAAAATGCTCGCCATGAAGGGATGTACGCGGTCTGCAACTAATGTACGATAGCCCTTGCCCATCATAACACCTTGCACGAGCTCCGCTGGACCCATGGATGAACACATGAATGTTCCCTATGGAATAATGGAGCCACCGCCAGCTTGTCTCCGGCACGTAGTACAAGTGTCAAAGAACTGTTCCCGTGGAAGGCGACGGATTCGCGACCACTAATCGGCAAGAAGAAGATGGTATCGGGGTTCATCAGACCATGCAGAGCTCTGCCACTACACCAACGTCCAGTGCCGATGGTCACATACCTATTTCAGTAGTAGTTGCCAATGCCGTGGTGTTAACATTGGCACATGCGTGAGTCGTCGGCTGCGGACGCCAATCGTTAGGAGTGTTCGGTGCACTGTGAGTTCAGACAAGCTTGTACGCTGCTCAGCTTTAAAGTCTGTTGTTAGTTCGGCCACAATTCGCCGCCTGTACTGTTCTACCAGTCAGCCCAGCCTATGACGCCCAGTATCTGTAACGAGGAGTGGCCCCCCAATTCCACAACGTCTAACGTGGTTTCATCTTGGTTTCGCTACGTGTTGAAGACACTCACCACAGCACTGCTCGAACACCCGACAAATGTTGCAGTTTCCGAAATACACGTGCCGAGTCTCTGGCCATCACGAACTGCTCTTGGTCAAACTTAGGCAGAGAGCACGCCTTCCCTATAATGCCACGCGGGGTAGCCGCGTGGTCAAGGTTCGAGTCCTTTCTCGGGCATGTGTCTGTTTGTTGTCCTTAGCGTAAGTTAGTGAAAGTTGTGTGTAGGTCTAGGGACCAATGATCTCAGCAGTTTGGTCCCATAGGAACTTACCACAAGTTTACAATTTTTTTCCTTCCCTATTCTACACACTGACAGCACGTTCACTTGTACTACATGTACCGTTGTTGTGTCTGACTAGCAGTCATCCCTGGCCAGGACGGGTATATATCGAAAGTAAGTCGGTGGTCGTAATGATCTGTCTGGTCAGTGTAGTACGTTCACGCTGCCATGTTACACGCTGCAATTCAGATCCCTTTAGTTCAAAAAATGGTTCAATTGGCTCTGAGCACTATGGGACTTAACTTCTGAGGTCATCAGTTCCCTAGAACTTAGAACTACTTAAACCTAACTAACCTAAGGACATCACACACATCCATGCCCGAGTCAGGGTTCGAACCTGTGACCGTAGCAGTCGCGCGGCTCCGGACTGAGCGCCTAGAACCGCGAGACCACCGCGGCCGGCAGATCCCTTTAGTGTCAGACGGATGTAAATATGTAGGCATGAAGAATAAATTTGTAGACATGACCTCTTCCCAGAGGTTTCTTTTTTGGTGATAAGAATATGATAAATTCTAGTCGCAGTACATCTGACAATGCTGGACCAGCTATACACATGTACAGGGCCTGAATGTCTCGCTGCAAACGTGTAGAACAAATTTTACATTCCTGATATGCAACTCAGGTGCTTCTTTTCCTTTAGCAGTCTTTTTCTTTACCTTCATTGTCGTTCGAATGATGTGGATGTCAGTAAGCAACTTCTTTCTCCTTTTCTCCTCCATTTAAAGATGTTTCATCAGTAATAGGGGAGATATTCTCAGTGCATTTCTGAAGTCGTTGAAAGTAGAAGGTGCCGCTGTATCGACAACCTTTGGACCGGTTAGGCCTATAAGGCTTTTACCGAGTTGTGTCACTGTGGAAAGTCGATCAGATTCATCAACTGCCGAGGTTTCTTTCTGAGGTATAGTTCTGGTGTTCGAAGGAGAGAGGAAATGCAAATCTGTGAAAATATTCTTTCTTAGTGGATAGACCCCGGTGCACTGGAATCCTGCTTTTGCCAGCTCTATCCAGGATAGTTTGGAGAATACAATTCCAACTAATCAACGCGTATCCTTATCGGTTATCTTCAGCCTAACCTGCCGCATTTAGCCATATGGATCCCCATTCTGTGTTGAATACACTTTTGAAATGTTAGTTCTGTTGAATCCTGCATTGTCATCAAATGTGGAGTGTCTGGGAAACGTGCTTTCTGGAATCGCTAGACTACGTTCAAACAAACCGTATTAATGAATTTTATTACAAATAGTAATTGGCAATATCTGACTTTGTGTTAAACAATTTGTCACAAGCAAAGAGCATCAGACAAAATAAACAATGTTCTTCAGTATACACAATTCCTAAGTCGCCGGTCTTGAAATGCCTAATCTTGATGCTGCTATAGAAATGGGTCGCGACTAGTCGGCGCTGCGCTTATGTCCTCTTCGCATTGAGGCTGCTGCCTTCGCGTTGTCGTCCTGGAGAGGGCCGGTCAGTGTGCAATTGGCTGACGTCTGCTTCACAGACCTCTCTGCTCTCTCGTTTCCGATTGGCGTGCCTCCCCCCCCCCCCCCTCCCAAAGAAAAAGCGGCAGACCGTCGTCTTATAGGGAGCTCTGCAACTGCATGGTTAGGCAGGAATGTGGATGATCTGGGGGACTGGAAGTGCGGCTGCAGTGGAAATCAAGCTTCCAGTCGTACCTCGCCATCTGGCCTTCGGTCTGGCGGAAACATCACCAAGAACACGACCAGAATGGTACGCGTCCATCTCCTGAGACCTATAGCAACATATAGAAGGCGTCGGCTGCTGCGGCGTGGGCGGGCCCAGCTTCATCAGTAGGACCAGAGGAGGAGGAGGAGGAGGCGAAGGCTCCGTCTCTATGCGGTCGTCCCGCGGTGTCATGATAACACCTTCTTGCGGCTACTATGGCTGCGCTGTCCTCGGGATCCGTGAATCTGGGGGAAGAGATACAGAAGGATCACCGTGCACATGACACTGGCGAATTTGATTGTGATGTCGGCGCCGCAATCCGTCTGGGTCTGAAATGAGATACAGGCATGCGCCTAGTTGACGAATCATCTCGTCTCACGCCCACCGTGTGCTGCTGCTAAAAACCCTGAGAACCACAACATTATGAGGCGCCAAGCGATACTTGCGGCCTTCCATATCGCCAGATGCTTAGGACAGCGGAGCAGGTGGAGCAGTGTCCAATGGCGCCGGCCGTGAAGCAGTTCCGCCGGCGATGGTCCATCTCGTGGATGCGAACGATAAGAGGCGAGGAACAGTTGCAGTGCTTGACCCATGGTGTGTGCGGTGCGAAGTTTGGTCATCTGCTGCTTGAAGGTTCTGACAAAACTTTCCAATCCGCCGGTTCACTCCGAATGGAACGGTGCTCCAGTTAGATGTTGTATGCCATTACATTCACAGAATGTTTCAGATTCATTGACGAGAACTGAGGGCCGTTGTTCGACACCGCCTTCAGGCAAACCTTAGAGGCAAAAAATAGAGGAAAACGCCTGAATTGTGCTACGTGACGTTTTCGAGTTCATTGGCACAGAAAAAGGAAACTTGGTGTATGACTCTATCACAATCAACCAACGAGTGCTCCAAAAAGGTCCCGCAAAATCTGTGTGCACACGTTGCAATGGTGATTGCGACTTAGGCCGCGCAGAGAATTTTTGTGGCGGAGCGGACTGGTTTTCCGCACATGCGTGACGCTGTGACGTCTTATGTTCTATTTGCGTATCCAAACCCTTCCAAGTACAGTGTCGATGCGCTACAGGAACCGGCTTCATCGGATGAAACAAGGACTCCAATTGTTTGTTACCCGTTACTAAGTAGAATTTTCTGCACATACAAATAGTGGTGGAATTTGGTTACACTGTACACAATATCCAATGCTATTTTCTCTATTGGTAATTAGTTACATTGAGCTTTAGTCAACACTTTCGATGCGAAAGCAAAAGGCCTGTCTTTATCGTCAGATCTGTGCGAAAGCACTGCACCGATTCCGTAAGAGGAAGGTCAATTTGCAATACAAATGGGTTATCGCGGTCAAAGTGCACCAAACATCGATCACTCAGCAATGCATCTTTAAGTTTTTGAAAATCTTTTTGGCACTCATCTGTTGAAACAAAGGGGACATTCTGGCGACGCTAGCGTAGCAATGGAGTACGTTTTGTCAGCAAAGGGTATGAACCGAGTATAACAGTTCATTTTCCCTAAGACTGACTGCAATTCTGTGACTGCGAGGAACTGGCAGGTCTCGTATGGCTAACAAATGTGTCTGAAGTGTAGACCTGATTGTTTATGACATGACCAACACACTGTAACTCAGGTTTTAAAAAATCACACTTGTCCAGTCCACACTTTAGTCCTGCATCAGGTGACACACGAAACAAAGCATGCAAATCTGCAATGTGTTCTTCAGATGCAGGACCTGCTATGACATTATGGTCCAAATAGTTGGAACGTTTTGGTACTTGAGCAGTCACCTGTTCCAAATACCATTGGAAAATGGCGTGTCGGAAGCACTGTCAAAAGGCAAACGCAGATATTTAAACAAGCCAAAATGAGTATTCATAACACACACGTTTTGAGATCCTTCATCTAGCGGTATTTGAAGTAATGCATCACGCAAAGCAATTTTAGAAAAGTAGCGACCAGCGGTTGTCTTTCCATGAGATCCTCGGGGCATAGCAACCTATAAGTGTGAATCACAGTCTGTGGATTGACTGTAGACTTACAGTCAACACAAAGGTGAATGTGACCTGAAGGTTTGGGGAGCAAAATTAGTGGACTTGCCGATTGATTAGCTGATATAGGTGCACTAACTCCGCTTTCGATCAATCCTTGAAGTTCGGCAGCTACTTTGTAACTTAATGCAATGGAAACAGTTCTGGCCCTTCAAAATCTCGGCTGAGCATTACCTTTCAGCCTGATATGTGCAACAAAATTGTTAGCTTTGCCTAAACCTTCAGAAAGGAGTTCAGCGAATTTCTTCAGCAAGCTACTAGCTACACTCTCTTTTGCATTGAATGCAGACACTGACAGCACATTGTCCTGAATTTGAAAGCGAAACAAAACAAACGAATCAACGCCAAATATGTTCTAACAATCACGTGATTGGAGCACAGTGAAAGCTACAGTTTGCGTATACGAGCGGTACATGGCAGGCAAAGTACATTTCCGGAATGTCTTGTCCATTACAAGCTGTCAGGTACGTGCCACTTTCAGAACGGCGTGGGGAGACTAACAGGTCGTATGTGTTACGATTGAGCAATGTAACAGAGGCACACACGACCAATTGAAATTTCACACGTTTACCAGTAAAATGCCAACGAACAAAAAGCTTGTTGGATTGTAGTTGCACTGAAGAAACTGTTCGCTTGCTAGGTTTGCCAATATCTGCAGCAGGCTTCGAATACACTGCATTCATTACAAGGGTCCTGTGACTAGATTTTTGTGAGTGGGCAGAATTCTCATATATGTTCAATTGCAAACATATGGATGGTACGTGCGCTTTCTTGTCACTAGTGCAGCAGCGTGCTTGCCTGGACGGGCAGTCTTGAAGTTTGTGCCATGAATAGCATTGAGGGAATAACTTAATTCTGCTCCTGTCTAGAGGACTGTTTACGTGGCGTGGCGTGCACGGGCTGTTTCTGCCTAATGGGCCAGTCGTAATCAAGGGATAACTCGACCCGACAAATTGGTGGCTGCTCAAACTTATCGGCCGACATTGCACCTGAATCGTACTGATCTAGTATTTTCAGTACGTGTTGGATCTGACTGTATCAGAATCTATTCTTTAAGTTTGACAGTTAATCTTATCTGTTCAAAGCTATAATCAATGAATTTCATATATCATAAATGTATTAAGTTATTTAAGGAATAATGCATTCAAGTAGCAATGAACTATATTCTGTTTCACCTAACAAGTTACAAACATAAGTGTACTTCTCATGTGAAGCTAAAATTCATGTATTCCATGTATGAAGTGCTCAAACAGCATTTAATCTGTATAATCTGTGTAAACATACAATAGCGCAAACCATTTCATATGAGAGTAGCTCGAGGTTGTACCGAGACCTTCTCATCTGAAATAGATAGAAATAGGCCATTACTAACCAACATGCTCTCTCTATATTACAAATTATTCTTAACTACGCTCATTATGTTACATTTTCTTTTCTTATTTTTGTTTGACATTTGCATTGTATAAAGTATATTCTCATCAACTAGGCAGTAACAAATTATATGGAACCATTTTAACAATTGTTATGCATTCAATTCGTTGTAACCTCAGAGAAATTTTTATATATTATGTTCTTTATATTATTTAAGAAAAAGCGTTAACAACTGTATACCAATAAGACTGTAAAAATTAGAAGTCTTTGCTATTAGATTCAGAAGCATCCGACCCACATTACATTTCAAGGCGGTGGGTTAGTCTGTACTGTTAATGAAATAAATAAGTAGTTAATTTGTACACGACCGCATCACGCAACATAACATCGGAATATGAAGCACCACAAGCATATTTAAATTTGCATTTCCTCGTCGTACCCTGCAAATGTGTTACCCACTAGCGAATAAGTTTGTTCTGATCGTTTATTGAAATTAAAGAATTGAAAACCAGCTGCTACCATATTCACTTGTTTGTCATAATAATTAGTTAGCGAATCTACAGCCTTATCATAGGGATGTTCACTCGGAGAGGCGTTAGGGAATGATTTATGAATGATGCGGAACACTCCACTTTCTACCGTTGACTTTTTGTCAGTATAGTTTCAAAAAAATGTTCAAATGTGTGGGAAATCTTATCGGACTTAACTGCTAAGGTCATCAGTCCCTAAGCTTACACACTACTTAACCTAAATTGTCCTAAGGACAAACACACACACCCATGCCCGAGGGAGGACTCGAACCTCCGCCGGGACCAGCCGCACACAGAATACTTTCACAGTACCTGGTACGTTGTAAGCAGTTACGTGGGCGTCAGACTGTTGCAACCATTGGAGCCATTCCTCATCTTGTTCATGAAACTGGCGAAAAGGCAGAATAGCACTTGCAGCTGCAGGCATTGGTTGTTGTTCTGTATTGGTGACTCGAGTCATTAGAAACTGCTGTGGTGGGTTAGGCAGCGTTAACATTTGCTGGGTCTGAAAGAAAAATCTGTGTTATCTGTGTTGCATAGATCACTTGCAGCTGAGGCGCCTGAGCATGGGGTTGGAGAGCTGGGTTGCACGTATCCGAAGAGACAAATACAATATACTGACAAGGAATGTAATAAAAAGCAGCACACAAGCAAAAAAATTTCTGCAACGCCCACCTGAAAACACTAATTTGCAAAAACAGTATCAGAGAAACTATTAAAACAAGTAACCACACCCTTGCAACGATAAACACTAAGTAGAATTAAGGCGCCAGCATAACACAAAAGAAAATCCGTGGCCGCCAGTCACTGGGTTCTCTTGGTAGCTCGTAGTCAAATGTTGAATCATGCCTAGTCATCAAATGTAAGGTGTCTGGGAAACCTGCTTTCTGGAATCGCTACACGAAAGTCAGACAAATTGTATTAATGAATTTTATTACAAAAAGTAATTGACAATACTTTTGTCGCAAGCAAAGGGTGGCAGACAAAATAAACAATGTTCTTCAGTATATACAATTCCTAAGTCGCCAGTCTTGCAGTGCCTAATCTTGATGCTGTTATGGAACTGGGTAGCGACAATTTTTTTCCTTTGTTGTTATTTTACACCTTACATAAGGTGGGCTGGCAGCAGAGTACGCTGCTCTTCAGCCACAGGTATTACAAAAGAAAAACAAAGGAGACAGAGAAATACATAACATGGAGGGGAACAAAAAATAGTAGGCACTGTAACGAAAAAACACGAAGCCGTTCACACGCGAGGAAAACCAAAGAAACTGTTGGCACTGAACACGGACACTGATGAAGGAGAAGACACGTGAACGATGGAGCGTGGGCGGCGTAAACACTGAGGCACGAACACGACGGCACACACACTAAACCGATGGTGATGATCTCCGGCGCGCGAATGTCCACTTAACGTGTGCGAGTCCGGAGACCTGTGAAGAGAGGAAGAAGGTGGCGGGGGGGGGGGGGGGGGAGAGGGGAGAGCAGAGATGCCAATGGCAAAGGAGATGGGGGTAGGAATGAAGGTATGGGGGGTAGGGGAAGCCCAGGGGAGGAGGGGGGAGGAAGGGAGAAGGGAGGGAAGGGAGGGGGAAGGGAGAGAGGGTGCCCTGAGGAAAAAACACAGGAAGTGGGAGGAGAGGATCAAAGTTGATAGCAGGGGTAGATGGAGGGGAGGAGGGCATCATCAGGGAGGGGGAGCTGGAGGAAGCCACCTTGGGAGAGGGTAAGGAGAGTGGAGAGATGGAGCGCAGGTGGGATGCGGAAATACAGGTGCGGCAGCGCACAGGGGTGAGAGGGGATGTGCGAGACA
Source organism: Schistocerca americana (assembly GCF_021461395.2). NCBI lineage: Eukaryota > Metazoa > Arthropoda > Insecta > Orthoptera > Acrididae > Schistocerca > Schistocerca americana. Next base: position 457,112,018 of record NC_060130.1, read on the forward strand.
AGTGGGTGAGGGGGATCTAGTTTATGGGAGGTGTAGAGGATCCGTGTCGTTAGAGGAAAAGGAGGAGGTGGGGGAATGGAATAAGGTCGTACAGGATCCGCGTGGGGGAGGGTAGACGGATATGATAGGCGAGGCAAAGAGCATGGCATTCGAGGATTTGAAGGGATTTCTAAAAGGTAGAAGGGGCAGATATCCAGGCAGGATGGGTGTAGCAGAGGGTAAGGCGGATGAGGGTTTTATAGGTGTGGAGGATGATGGAGGGATCCAGACCCCATGTACGGCCAGAAAGGAGCTTGAAGAGACGGAGTCAGGAGTGAGCCTTGGCTTGGATTGTCCGGAGATGGGGGGCCCAGGAGAGGCGACGGTCAAGGGTGACGCCAAGATACTTAAGGGTGAGGGCGGTAGGATGGCCATAGATGGTGACATAGAAGTCGAGGAGGCAGAAGGAAGGGATGGTTTTGCTTACAGTGATCGCCTGGGTTTTGGAAGGATTGACCTTGAGCAACCACTGGTTGCACCAAGTGGTGAACTGGCCAAGATGGGATTGGAGAAGGTGTTGGGAGAGCTGCTGGGTGGGGGCGAGAGCAAGGAAGGTGGTGTCATTGGCGCATTGGAGAAGGTGGATGGGGGGTGAAGGAGGGCGGCATGTCTGCCGTATACAAAAGATAGAAAAGAGGGGAGAGGCGGAACCTTGGGGCACACTGGCGGAGGGGAAAAGGTGTAGGAATTAGTGTTATGGATGGTGACGTGGGAAGGATGTTGGGAAAGAAATGACCCGATCAGATGGACGTAGTTAATAGGAAGGGCGAGAGTTTGGAGCTTGAAGAGGAGACCGGAATGCCACACACGGTCATAGGCACGTTCGATGTCCAGGGAGCGACGGGAATTGAGCTGTTCGGAGAGGAGATGAGTGAGGTGAAGGGGCAGCGAGCAGTCGGTACTGCGCTTATGTCCTCTTCATTTAGAGGCCACTGCCATCGTGTTGTTGTCCTGGAGAGGGGTCGGTTAGCGTGCAACTGGCTGACGACTTCTTCACAGCCCTATCTGCTATCTCGTTTCCGACTAGCATGCCGGCGCTTGACTTAGCGACGTAACAACTTCACTGTATCGTTAAGAGTCTGGAGCTTGTTCATTGTTTGAGGGCAAAGTAAGCATATGAATGTGATGTTTATTGGCATATAGGACAACGTGAAAATCTTTGTGAGGATTATGTCCATCGAGGATGAGAAGAAAAGGATTTGCTTCTGATGGGTTTATCTTTTCCACAAATGACGTCATCCATTTAAAAAATCCAGAAAATGATATCCAGCCACTTTCTTGTGGCTCCAAGAGATTTCAATCCAGTGCATAGTTCAAATGACTGTGATCACTATGGGACTTAACATCAGAGGTCATCATTCCCCTAGAACTTAGAACTACTTAAACCTAACTAACCTATGGACATCACACACATCCATGCCCGATGCAGGATTCGAACCTGCGACCGTGGCTGTCGTGCGGTTTTAGACTGAAGCCCCTAGAACCACTCGGCTACACCGGCCGGCTCAGTCCAGAGCATCATCCATGAGTTGTGTGTTCATACTAATCCTGTACAATTCAAAACGAGGTGCAATGAAATGGTCCGCTACAGCACCTATATTGATCATTGTGACGATGTTTCGTTCGCGTTCACCAGAAGTGAGATTACTGGCGTACTTTTTGCCCTCAAAAGATACGATTTTTCGAATGTTCCAGTGAACAAGAATGACGCCTGTTTCATTACTATTGTATATTCTCCTTGATGGGAACGACAACTTCCATATTAATTCCTCCAAGAAAAGGCAGCCCCTGGTTCTCTGTTGAAACCTAGTGCTCTTTGAAGGCTACTAGATTGGGTACTACGGAAGAAAAATACCGAACGCCGCTTTATGAAACCCCAAAAATATGTTGCATGCAGTTTTCTTCTTCCTCTTGAATTTATGAGGGAGCTTCAAATGATCCACCAAATCATGAACTAATATTAAAAATTCTGTTTCGTGTAGGGCAAAAAATTGTTGTCTGAATAATGTTTAGTTAGCTTATTTTCCAATTAATGAGTGTAACGGTTTGTCAAACTGCTCCAAGAAGGGTACCAACGTTATACATTCCCCTCTTTCCAGGGCATTAACAAGTTAACCAAATGAGATATTAGGGACAAAATAGTGCCCTGTGGCTTCCCTCATACTGAATTTTCCAGCAAATGCGCCATCGACGGCTTTTATCATTGTCTGCTTGGCACATTTTAATTTCTTTGAAGCTGACGTTCTGACAACAAGCCCTGAAAAATGAAAGACTGTTTCACTATGTTTTTCCGTAAGAACTGTTTCTCTGTGCGGCGTTGGGCACAACCCAGTAGTGTCCGGTGCTGGGGCCAACACGATGGGTTTAAAAATGCACGAAAATTTCGTTAAGAAAGGAATGCCGTTTTATTCTTAATTCACACATATTTTAATCAACATTATTATAGATTCGTTAAACTTACCAGAAGAGGGTCCAGTATACCTATAAAGAGGATCTGGGTAGTACTAGTAACCAAGGATGTTCACTAACAAAACCTTCTTTCCGCTGATAAAACTAACGAGAAGTGGCGTCACAACATGCACAAGTGTTTCTCTACAACTGTAGAACAGCCATCTTCTGCCATGTAGCATGTAGATAGGTAAACCAAACTGTCCGGCGCCAGGGACCTGTCAAATGTTGGGGAAAGAGTAAGTATCCACTTAAAAAACTTATTGAAATACAAATGGTCTGGGTGTGATATTAATGAAAAGACTACTTTAGTTCGTTCCAAGCTAAAAGGCAGAAACTCCACCGAATAATCGAACAATGTGTCAAATTAACCAAATAGCTTCCTGCGTTTACGTATAGCCCATGCTGTCTTTCCGCAGTCGTTACGTACTCATCCGTTCCCTTATCCTCTAGTTCTCGTTTACAAATTTCGGTACTGAGGAATTTAACTCAACGAAATTACAAGACAACGAGTTGCCTGCTCATTTAGATTGCAGTTACACAAATTTCTCAATTAATTGGCCACTTCATAGATTTTTTTAAGATTGAATAATCGGTTGTTTGCTGGCACAACGGTTGTCGGCTCATTATTCAGGTTTGTACACTATCTTGAGTCTGCCTGCATCTTCTTATTTCGTATGGATCAAAGTTTTTCGCCGAGTAGATTAAACTGTCAGCCTCCACAGAAACTTACTTTTGAAATACGCATTGACGAGCCAATAGTTGCATTTGAAGAAGTTTAGTACATACATATCGACTTAGAGGTATACCATATACTTAGGACTAACTTTCATCATATCCGGAGCAGCAAACACTTGAGAAAATTTGGTTTCGTGCTCCGTACAGCTCTTCCAAGGCTTTCCCAATTTCGCAGTGTACAGTTCTCCATCATTTTCCATCGTTTTGACATAGCCCACGTAGTCAGTTATTTAATATAGAATATTTTCGGTATTAAAATTAATACACTTTTGAGCCAAAGCCATAATATTAAACTTTTATTATTATTTAGGAACGGATTTGTTACACGAAATTCTTAACAGTTGGTCATTTTATACGTTATGTAAACGACTGGGGATATGCCAACTCTACCTGTTAACCGGACGTTGTGTCGGAATCAGTCAGCACATGATGCGTATTGTCAAAAAGTGAAGATCTGCCATTACATTAGAAACTTCTCAGGGCACTCCCTCTGCAGCAGTTTCTGCCTCACTGACAAAAACGACGGCTGCAGCGAACACAAATAAATTAACACTTTCACAGTTACAGTATATGTGGTGTCACCGCCAGACACCACACTTGCTAGGTGGTAGCCTTTAAATCGGCCACGGTCCATTAGTATACGTCGGACCCGCGTGTCGCCACTGTCAGTGATTGCAGACGGAGCGCCACCACACGGCAGGTCTAGAGAGACTTACTAGCACTCCGCCCAGTTGTACAGCCGACTTTGCTAGCGATGCAACACTGACAAATACGCTCTCATTTGCCGAGACGATAGTTAGCGTAGCCTTCAGCTACGTCATTTGCTACGACCCAGCAAGGAGCCATAGCATTTGATATTTATCTTGAAGCATGTACAGTCAAGAGAGATGTTCTCCAATTGTGGATTAAAGTTAAGTATTCCAAGAACTACGTTCTTTTCTTTATAGGATAATTACTTTACCTTGTTCCAGACCTCACGCCAATCTGCTTGAGCTTAACAGCGTGCATTTCGGCCTCCTCTAGCAACACGGTGTTGGCTCTTCTGCCAACACTTCATATTGGCGACGAGCTAAATCGCGTTTGTACCAATTGATCTTGCCTAAATTACTTGTGTCATGGCTTCGCCACAATCTCCAGATGTACTGTCCGAATTTTATCGCTTGCAGAATCAGCACACGCAGGCCTAATTGGATGCCCTTGGACAGCTCGTCCAGGGTCAACATGCAATGTAAAACGATGCGACAGCCACCGCTCCACCGCTACCGCAGCCACAACATGCTGTTGCACCACCTTTTCGTCCTTTTGATGCGGCACTGGAAAGCTGGACGGAGTGGTCACGCCAATTTGGATTCCATCTCGCCGCCTACAGAATTCAAGGTAATGAGCGGCAGCCTCACTTATTATCGTGTGTCGGCGTCCAGACGTACCGAGTGATAGTGAACTTATTTCCCCGACACGACGTACCAACTCTGTCCTACGACGAAATTTTGTCTGCATTAGATGCATATTTCAAGGAATCAGTCAATGTAGTTGCAAAAAGGTATACTATCTTTCGTACAAAACGTACGGCCGGTCAAACTAATCGGGAGTGGGTTGCAACTTTGCAAGGCCTTACTGGGGATTGTGCTTTTGAGTGTGAATGTGGACTCCCTTATTCAGATACTATGGTACGTGATGCAATTGCACAGAACGTTTCTGATGTTTCTATACGGGAACAGATTTTGAAACTAGTAAATCCCTCCCTTCAACAAGTGATGGACATATTGGATAGGCAGGACACACTTGACTTTGCTCAGGAATCATTTGAAACTTCGCCCACTGTGTGTCACATTAACCGGCCCGCCGGGCGCGCTGCACGGATCAGTAAACAGCACTCGCGCCTGTCCGCGAGGCTGCCGCCAAGCTCTCCACTACGTGTGCCGCCCAAGCAGGCAAATGCAGTGCTAAAATCATGCCCGCGGTGTGCTACTAGGCATTCGCGTGAGAATTGCCCGTCACGCCAGGCTATTTGCTTTTTCTGTAATAAATAAGGCCATGTTCAGAGTGTTTGCCAGAAAAAGCTCCGATCGGACACTCACACCCATTCCAGGCCCTTTGCTTCGCGCCGGAATCGAACCAAGAATACTCAGGCTCGTGAACCTTCGCCCATGGAAATTCATGTAGTTCAATCCACTCCGCCCAGTGCCACTCTCTCTAACAGTGACTCTGTTCGTCCCACAAATAGTGTGCGTCGACATCGCCGGAAATCGCGTCAAGTCGCAAGTGCTTCTGTACCAGTGTCTGTTCACGTTGCACGAGACAGTCGCTCTTGTCGTCAGCAGGACAATAAACTTTTTGTAAACTTGGACATTCATGGCAACATTATCCCATTCCAGCTCGATACCGGAGCTGCAGATTCATTGATCAATAATGACACGTACAAACAACTGGGCACACCTCCGATGCGTGCCGCAAAGTTAAATAGTTATTCCGGTCGGAATATCCCTGTGTTAGGACAGTGCAGCCTTCTTGCAACATACAAGGGACAAACAAAACTTGTTTTTTTACGTCCTGCGTTCTTCTTCTGCTGTGAACTTGTTTGGTTTAGATTTATTTCAGTTGTTTAACTTGTCTATAGTCAATCAGGTCCTATCAGTGAATCAGAATGTGCCTTCAGCCAGTGTTTCTCGTCTATGTGAAGAGTTTGCAGACATTTTTGCACCGGGCCTTGGTTGCGCTAAGAACTATAAAGCACATTTGGAACTGAAAGTAAACGCGCAACCAAAATTTTTCAGAGCGCGCAATGTTTCCTACGAAGTGCGTGATGAGGTCGCAAGAACCTTACACGATTTGGAGTCACAAGGTGTGATTGAACGTGTGCAAGCTTCTCTCTGGGCATCACCCTTAGTAATTTTGCCAAAACCTTCCGGAAAATTAGGACTTTGTGTGGACTTCAAGGCAACAGTGAATCCACAACCAGTGATTGCAACTTTTCCTTTACCCCGCCCGGAAGATCTTTTTGACAAACTGTGCCCGGGTAAATATTTTTCGAAGTTAGACCTAGCAGATGCGTACTTGCAAATACCAGTGGACGACGAATCCCAGAGCGTTTTGGTGGTTAACACGCATCTTGGTTTTTATCGATTCAAAAGACTGCCATTCGGGTGTGCATCCGCCCCTGCATTGTTTCAGCAATATCTGCAAACTGTTTGTGCGTCGGTCCCTACTGCAGCAAACTATCTGGACGATATTGTGATCTCCGGAAAGACGGAAGAAGAACATTTAGCCAATGTCAGAATATTATTTCAGGTCTTGCGACAAAATGGTCTTCGCTTGCGGAAGGACAAATGTGTGTTTTTTGCTCGTGACTTACCCTATCTGGGACATGTAATCAATGCCCAAGGCATACATCCCAGTCCAGAGCACCTCCGTGCCATGCAGGACTTGCCTTCAGCCGGCCGCAGTGGCCGTGCGGTTAAAGGCGCTGCAGTCTGGAACCGCAAGACCGCTACGGTCGCAGGTTCGAATCCTGCCTCGGTCATGGACGTTTGTGATGTCCTTAGGTTAGTTAGGTTTAACTAGTTCTAAGTTCTAGGGGACTAATGACCTCAGCAGTTGAGTCCCATAGTGCCCAGAGCCATTTGAACCAGGACTTGCCTTCGCCGCAGAATTTGAAGCAGCTACAGAGTGTGTTGGGAAAAATTAATTATTACCACAGATATGTGCCACATGCCTCTTCCATTTCAGCTTCGCTTCATTGCTTACGCCGTACAGGTGTTCCGTTCGTCTGGACGACGGAATGCGAACGCGTCTTTCGCCAGCTGAATTCGGCGTTGCTTTCAAATACTTGCCTTACGTAATTCGATCCCCAGAAACCCCTTTTGTTGATGGTAGATGCATCGGATTTCGGGATCGGTGCTGTGCTTGCGCACAAAGATGGATCACACAATCGCCCTATTGCCTTTGCGTCCAATTTGCTCTCGTCTGCGCAAAGAAATTATTCACAGATAGAGAAAGAAGTCTTGGCTCTCGTATTTGGTGCTACTAAGTTTCATGATTTCTTGTATGGTCGTCACTTTACAATCATCACAGACCACAAACCTTTGACGTCACTTTTTCATCCGAACAAACCTGTACCTCCACGTACATCGCAGAAATTCATTCGCTGGTCTATTTTCCTCTCGCAGTACTGCTACTATATCTTGTATCGGTCCACTGATAAGCACGGAAACGCCGATGCGTTGTCCCGTTTGCCTGTTGCTGAGGATAGAGCATTCGATTCTTCCGAACTTGCTTGCCTGTTCATTGATGCGGAAACCGATGACGTGGTCGAATCGTTTCCGGTTCATTTTCGTCGTGTAGCTACAGCCACTGCTGCTGACCCTGTCCTTGCTACCGTTTTGCGTTTTGTTGCCACGCAATGGCCCTTGTCAAAGTCACGGATCGAGGATCCGTTGGTTCGCCGATTTTTTGCTCACAAGGAGAGACTTTTTGTTCGACGTGGTGTTTTGCTGTTTCGTTCTGATAATGATCAGTCGAGGGTCGTGGTCCCACGTTCGTTACAGTCCTCTGTCTTACGGCTTCTCCACCAAGGACATTGGGGTATAGTGCGAACGAAACAACTTGCTCGTCAGCATTGTACTTGGTTCGGAATCGATGCTGCGATTACGAATATGTGCTCTTCTTGCATGGCGTGTGCCGAACAACAATCCGCACCGCCGCGGAAATTCTTTGCGTGGCCGAAAGCCGCTTCCCCTTGGCAACGATTACACATCGATTTTGCTGGTCCATTCTGGAATGCTCGATGGTTGGTTGTGGTAGATTCATTCAGTAATTTTCCTTTTGTTGTCCGGATGCCTTCCACGACGTCATCTGCCACCATCCAAGCGTTATCCGCTATCTTTTGCATTGAAGGTCTTCCACAGGCTATTGTTTCCGACAATGGCCCACAATTCATGTCCGCAGAATTTCAGTCATTCTGCAAGGCCAATGGTATTCAACATCTGACGTCTGCGCCGTTTTCGCCTCAGTCAAACGGTGCCGCTGAACGATTGGTCCGGACTTTCAAGTCACAGATGTTGAAGTTGAAAGAGTCGCATTCTCGGGAGGACGCGTTATTGCTCTTTTTGTCCTCGTATCGCTCTCAGCCCCGAGATGGTCGCTCGCCGGCTGAGTTGCTCCACGGTCGTCCTCATCGAACCTTGATGTCTTTGCTCCATCCGCCGCATCAGATTCCTGTGCAGCGGCAGCCACCTGCTTTTGCTCCAGGCGACGTTGTATACTATCGCAAATATCGTGGTTCACGGCGTTGGCTCGCAGAGCGCATTCTTCGCTGCCTCGGCTGCGCTATGTATCTGGTTTTGGGGGTCACTGGCGAGGTGCGTCGGCATCTCAATCAGCTGCGCCTCTGTCGTCGCACGGGATCTGCCGCTCCCCGTCTGCTTTCAGCGACGGTGCCGTCCGGTCAGCGCCCTGGGGACCCATCTACTGGCTCGCCTCATCCCCAGGTGTTACCGACGCTGCCTTCCGTTTTGCCCCATGGCGACGCGCCGCCGCCGCCGCCTGTTCTCCCGCCGGCGACGCCCGCAGTGGACGCTTCGCTGCAGCCGCCAAGCGCCTCCCTGGGTCACACGCCGCCGATCGCTTCCCGTCACCAGCTGTCCTCCGACATGGACCTCTAGCCCGCTCCGGACCAGATGTCGTCTTCGCCCGTCGGCTGCCCCGCGCCGATGGAGGTCGCATACACCGCATGTTGGCGTGCACCCTGGACTAGGTTTTCAGGCGTTTCCTAGCTCCCCTCGGACCGAATGGCCGGGTGCGGGTGGCACAGCCTCGCCTGTTGTTAGGCTCCCCACCTCGTCGCATACGTCAACATGGGGTCCTCCCCACGGCGGGCGGAAGCCTTATAACACAACCGTTCGCCGATCTGCGCGGGAGGATTGTGGTGTCACGTCCAGACACCACACTTGCTAGGTGGTAGCCTTTAAATCGGCCGCGGTCCATTAGTATACGTCGGACCCGCGTGTCGCCAGTGTCAGTGATCGCAGACCGAGCGCCACCACACGGCAGGTCTAGAGAGACTTACTAGCACTCTGCCCAGTTGTACAGCCGACTTTGCTAGCGATGCAACCCTGACAAATACGCTCTCATTTGCCGAGACGATAGTTAGCATAGCCTTCAGCTACGTCATTTGCTACGACCTAGCAAGGCGCCATAGCATTTGATATTTATCTTGAAGCATGTACAGTCAAGAGAGATGTTCTCCAATTGTGGATTAAAGTTAAGTATTCCAAGAACTACGTTCTTTTCTTTATAGGATAATTACTTTACCTTTTTCCAGACCTCACGCTAATCTGCTTGAGCTTAACAGCGTGCATTTCGGCCTCCTCTAGCAACACGGTGTTGGCTCTTCTGCCAACACTTCAGTATATATTGTCAAACACTAATACAAGTTAAACCACCATATTCTTGTCTGTGGTAAAATTAAAGTTCATAACACAATAAACAGAGTAGAAAAAACTAAGACTTGAAGTCTAGAAGTCATAGTTTATCACAGGATCCATCAGTGATAGTTGATGATCACATGTAGAAATTCAGGATGTTCTACGTTGCAAAGGCCTTTGGTGTAACAGATTTTCGTAATAAATACACTCTAAGACAAAGAAAGACAAAAAAAAGATTAGAAATTCAGAAAAATTGGATAGCTTTTTCAAGATAGGGTGCTTGACAAATTGAACAAATAACGCGTTGTGCAAGCAAGTATTCGGTTTGGTATTGGCTGATAGAGTTGTTGGCTGTCCTCCTGAGGTATATCGTGCTAAATTCTGACCAACTGGAGCGTCAGATTGTCAAAACCCTGACCTAGTGGGTGGGCCCCTCCCATAATGCTCCAAAAGTTCGTAATTGTGGAGAGATCCGGCACCCTTACAGGATTTGGCAATTACGAAGACAAGCAGCAGAAACTCTCACCCTGTGTAATGGGACGTAGAATTGGGACAGAATATAGCAGGATTTCCCTCAGGAGGACATACAACTACTCTTATCAGTCAATGCCAAGCCGAATAACTGCTTGCATAAGGGGCAGAGGTGGACCAACGCGGCCAGCGGTCACGTGGCGCAGCTAACGCTCCTTGTGACGTAAGTCCCAGTACTACAACGTCCATGGCTTCTGCCATCCATCAGTAACAAAGATATAAGACAAAAAGAATGAACCATCCAAGTCATTTATATTTTTATCTACCTTCGATTACTATTACCTGCACTTTTTGTAGAAGTAGTCCATATTCTTACTGACACATCGAACATCATGTAGGAGTCAAGCAACAGAATTTAATATTATTCCCTTGGGATTACGTAATGTCACGGCATACCTTTCAAGAGTTAACATGTTTTAAACTTTCCAAAACAAATACTTGATAATTTTTCATAAGTAATTTTAACTGGCATAGGCATTTGAAGCCATGTATAGAAGTGAAACGTCGACGATAAATAATTTAGTTAAGAAGAGAATAGAAGCTTTCGAAATGTGGTGCTACAGAAGAATGCTGAAGATTAGATGGGTAGATCATTTAACTAATGAGGAGGTACTAAACAGTGTTGGGGAGGAGTTTGTGGCACAACTTGACTAGAAAAATGTATCGGCTGGTAGGACATTTTCTGGGGCATCAAGGGATCACCAGTGTAGTATTGGAGGGAAGCGTGGAGGGTAAAAATCGTAGAGGGAGACCAAGAGATGAATACACTAAGCAGATTCAGAAGGATGTAGGTAGCTGTAAATACTGGGTGATGCAGAAACTTCACAGGATAGAGTAGCATGGACACCTGCACCAAACCAGTCTCTGGACTGAAGACCACAACAACAACAAGCGTTTGAGTGTGTAAAAGTGTCAGTTTTTACGATGCTGGTTGCGCAACTGTTGTTCAATTAATGAAAAGTCGCTCCAGTTGCTTATTTATAAATTTTAATAGTCCACTTACGACCGGTTTTGGCCTTCATATTATGCCGTTATCAAGTGCTTCTGAAACTGGCAAAGGTTAATACGTAATATGATGCGTATATGGAGTTTTTTTATAATAGGAGAAGAAATGCAATGCTTATGTATGTGCAGTTCCAGTGCTAAAATAATATAGTAATTAAGTTACGCTGTAGAGAAGCAACGTTAAGTGATAAAAACAGTAAAGTCCAGTAGATTTGAAAAAGATTTGAGCCTAGTAACGTCATGCGAAGAATGGAAGTTTTGTAATTATAAAAACTGTGTAATCCGATACTTTAAAACTGTTAACATGGCTTAGCTAAAAACAGTTATTTTAAGTGTTTCAAAACTGCATCCACACCCACCTCAGAAAAGCTAAGGAAAAGACGTTTACCGAGCAATGAACGTTAGGGAGAAAAATTTCCTTGGATATCTGCCGTCCTGTTATTGACATCTTTCGTTAAAGATTTTCGGCAAGTTAGCAGATGTAGCTAGTTGTCTGTAAACATACTTTCGTAAGAAATGGATTATGCGTCCAAGATATGCTAGCGCCCTGAATAGTTCCAAGTGGTTCAGATTTTACTCGTTAGGGGTCGTACCTTTAGGACAGCCTCGTTCATTGCAACTACTTTACAATGTTATTAATTCCTAATAATTGCTTATATGAAAAACAGGCAGTTGTGATTCTGCAACATTTCTCAGTATAACGCTTTTAAGCTGAAGCATGTTAAAAGTTTTAATGTATCGATTGTGCAATTTTTATAATTACGACACACCCATTTTTCGAGTTGGGTGCGAAAATTTTTAAATTTACTTGACTTTGAATATTGATTCGTTTACTTTTACCAGTTTAGCTAAAAACATGCAATTTGGAAACTCGTCAGATAAATGTGTTTTAGTTTAACCATGTTAAAAGTTTCAAGGTATTGGAATGTACAGTTTTTATAAATACCAAACATTTATTTTTCTTATGATGTCATTGGGCGCGAAACGTCTTTAAATCCTCTTGACTTCTACTGTTTTATCATTTGACGTTGCTTTTCTACAGCATTATGTAGGTTTTTTTCTCTCTCTCTCATCCTCTGTTATAAAAAATATTTGATACCTGTATAAAAATCATATTATGTATTAACATTTGGCAATTTCAGAGACACTTGGTAACAACTTCATACAAGGGCCGAAAAGGGTCGTGTGTGGACTTAGCAAAGTTCTGATTAAGCAACTAGAGCAACTTTTCGTTAGTATAAAAATGTAATTAAGATGGACTAGCTTATAGCAAAACGCACTTATGTGTGCTGAAGCAAACATGTTTCGCCACATCCCGTCGGAGGTTCAAGTCCTCCCTCGGGCATGGTTGTATGTGTTTTCCATAGCGTAGGTTAGTTTCAGTTAGATTAAGTAGCGTGTAGGCTTAGGGACCGATGACCTAAGTAGTTTGGTCCCATAACACCTTACCACAAATTAAAAATATATATATATATTGTTTCACGCCTTCGGGAATATATTTGTTTCATCTCTGTTTTCCGTGTCAGTTTATAGTCTGTAACTGATGCTGCATGGGATTATTGTAATGGTTGTAAGTCCATTAAAGCAAAATTCTTAGGTGTCTGGATTTCCTTATTAAATACTTTTTCAACCTACTCGAATAACAACGAAAAACTGAGAGATTGTGGTGAAACCATCGCAGAGAAAAGTGGTGAGAGAATTCGAATCAAAATTCGAAAAAACTCGTCTCACAGGGATCAAAGTAGCCCCATTACAATAGTCTTAATGCTATCTTAATTACACACTACTGTTTGAGAAAATTACAACACCCAGATGGAGTAGTCTGAATCACTCTAAAATCGGAAGATTTGTAGAACAGTACAACCATAATTGGCGTCTAACAAGGGAAACTCCCTATCGCATCCCCTTCAGATTTAGTTGTGAGATGGCCCAATGGATAGCCCGACAATAACTGAAAACAGATCAATCATGAAAACAGGAAGAAGGTGCACTGAACTGTGAAAAGAAAAAAATAGAAACAATGAACGGATCAAGCTTAAGAAGTGCAATATTCAGCACACGTAAACCACCACGACGTTGTGGTTAACGTAGTCGCCCTCAGGCAGACTAGCGGCACGGATGTCTTGTTTCGATCCTCGCCGCTCATCTGGCTCGCGGAGTTGTTTACGTGATTCGGTAAGTAGGCTGTTTAGGTTTTTATATTGGTAACGCCACGTAGCGCTCTGTATGAAAATCACTGGCTGTGCTGTGTGCAGCCTGTGGCTGGGTAGCATTGTTGTAATATTCGCTATTGTAGTGTTGGGCTGTTGGCTGTTAACAGCGCGTAGCGTTGCGCAGTTGGAGGTGAGCCGCCAGCAGTGGTGGATGTGGGGAGAGAAATGGCGGAGTTTTGAGAGCGGATGATCTGGACGTGTGTCCATCAGAGACAGTACATTTGTAAGACTGGATGTCATGAACTGATATATATATATATATATATATATATATATATATATATATATATATATATATATATTATGACTTTAGAAACCTTTTAAGGTAAATACATTGTTTGTTCTCTATCAAAATCTTTCATTTGCTAACTATGCCTGTCCGTAGTTAGTGACTTCAGTAGTTAGAATCTTTTATTTAGCTGGCAGTAGTGGCGCTCGCTGTATTGCAGTAGTTCGAGTAACGAAGATTTTTGTGAGGTAAGTGATTTATGAAAAGTATAGGTTATTGTTAGTCAGGGTCATTCTTTTGTAGGGATTATTGAAAGTCTGATTGCCTTGCGCTAAAAATATTGTGTCAGTTTAGTGTTGATCAGAATAAGTAATGCTCGAAATGTCTGAGTACGTTCAGCTCTGCTCAGCTGTTTGAAAATCAAATAATATAAGAGGTTTATCAGCACAGTAATTCATTAATTTTTCTAAGGGGACGTTTCAATTCTATTCTCTTATCGCACTATATTTCCTTAAAAAGAGAATGGCTTACGCTCATAGAAAATATGCACTGGAGATTAGCTGTTCACCTGAATATGCTCGACCAAAAGCTCTCGAAATAGAACCGTTTATCAGAGAAGAAGTGCAGATCACCTGCAACAATCTTATTGGCATCCACCTATCTTAAGTGAGGAGTGTGGTTTGCGTGAAACTTATTAACGAAAGCGTATATGACAGAACTCTACGTGCAACTCGAAGTGGTCTTAAGTTCCATCACTCTGATGGACACATCAGTGACGTAACTGTGGAACATGTGGGACTTCGACTGTGGACGATCCGTGTACTGGAACTCCCTTTCGATGTGGCATTCCACTCTCATAGAAAGGAGACTAGTTAAGCAGCTGAGAAGTGAGTTTAACACACCACATAGCCTGTTTTCAATGGACTACGACAGATCCGCGTAGAGCTAACTAAACATGTGCCGTCCTACTCATACATTGGTGGATGCCGTGCTATTATAGTTTATGATGGCCAGCCGAAGACGCGCTCGGGACGTGGTCAAGTACGACACTGCTGTTCCAGCTGTATGCAACCCAGAATCGCACAGTTACCGCCTTTGGACCAGCAGGACACGACAGCCCCAACGACGCTCCCACTGACGTTTGTCGAGGATCTCCATAACGACCACCTATTGCGATCACCACTAGATCCTACTACTGACGCATTGCCATCTCCGGTATTGCCTCAGGCTGTTGCGGACGGAACGACGCCCTTGCCCTTTCCACGTTTATTGTGCAGTGGTGAGCAATCTCTGGTGCAGGGGATGGCCCTTGACGCCATGGTTGTTCCTACCGATGCTTTTTTGCCTGTCTATCCAGATCCCCAGGCGTCTTTGGGCACTGAAGATCACGTGCGCTAGCATCGGTCGTTGAAAAGACGTCGGAAACGGTGAATCGCCCTGTCTGACACCTGTAGGACGCAATCTCAAGACGATGAGGATAACACCTCTCAGGACGTTTACCTGATGGACGATTCCGTGTTGGAAGTACCATTCTGCCCCCCGTCAGATGTCAACCATCTTCGCATACACCAGGTGCTGTGGCTATGGACGTTGAACAGCAGCTGAGCCAGCACCACCGTTCCACCGCCGACGACATAACACCTTCGGACTCGACGGGTACTCCATTGGACTCACAACATCCATGCATTTTTGTGTGGTCTGATGATGTGGAACATGAAACGTCCATCGCTGTGACAGCAGGGAACGCTACTGCTCCAAACCACGAAGGATTGTGATATGCAGCCTGCTAGGATAACGTTCCTGTTCGCAGCTGCTCTTCCTGCCTCCATGATAGTCCCAGTAGTCCAAATTCCGCGAGAGGCTTACAGGATTGGCTCCATCATTGTCAACACCATTGGCACTCCTGTCAAACTACAACTGCTCCGAGAAATGCTAAGGGCGTCGGACCTCGATATAGTCCTTCTCTAGGAAGTTCGCCTAGCGAACAGTGTGCTTACAGTGGCAGTGAGATGGCTATCCTTTTAAAGGAAGGCATTGAGATAGACAAATTGGTTTACCTACTACCGGCTAGGGGTCTGTCTGTGACTTTCCATGGTCTCCAAATCATCAATGTTCACACTCCCTCAGGCACCGTCAAGCGACGGGAATGGTCGAGATTCTATTCAGAAGAAGTCGCCCCTTTGTTGGCGTGCTGCTACGACCATATTATTCTTGGCGGCGACTTCAATTGTGTGTTATCCAGAAGGACCAACATCCTCATTTCACCACAGACCGGGAACTCAAGCTGCTCGTGTATTAACTGAACCTCACCAATACTTGAGACCGCGTGCATGGTGATCGGCCTGGATATACGTATGTCACCAGCCATTCAGCAAGTCGTCTTCATTGTGTCTATGTTTCCAAAGGAATCGTAACTGACATGCTTGACGCTGAATTGCGGCCCACGGCCTTCTCTGACCATGACGCTTACATTTGCACAATTTCCCTCCAGAGGCGGAAGTTGTGACGCGGCCGAGGCCCGCGGAAGCTGAATGTCGCCTACCTTAAAGATCCGGAATGCAGGCAGGTCGTAAAACCGACGTGGAACAACTGTGTGAGACGCCTTTCAGCGTATCCCTCAACACTCTGGTTGTGGCTACACTGCACCAAGCCTGCTTTATATTATTCGATGACGAGTTACGGTCGCGGCAAAATGCTGTGACAACTGTATTCCATTGAATACTACTTCACAATTCTCCTTGAACTCTCAGACCCACCCCCTCTGTTCAACTACAGGTTGAAATTCAACGGATTGAGGCTAAGATAAGTTCGTTATGCGTCGCCGTCTTGAGGGCACAATATTACGTGCAATATGTCACGATTGTGTTCTGCGAGAATCCCCGTCAGTACATTATATTATCCCAGAGAAGCAGCGGTGTCGGAGAAGGCTGGGCAACGCCCTCAACGTGGCAGATGGTCACCGAATGACGTCCCAGACGCCTTTGTGCATCACTACAAGCCGTTCTATGCAGTAGAGGACTAGAACACCACAGTAATGAATGATGTCCTCCACTCGTTGACGGGAACCCTTGATGGGGCTGCTACGAAGATTCTCACTGCGCCGATTATGGCTGATGACGTCCCTGATGCTCTTCATAAGGGTGCGGCAAACAAAGCCCCAGGTCCTGACGGCATTCAGCTGGAGTTCTACCGCACATTACACGACATCATGGCTTCACGCTGGACTGCGATGTATGGCTTGCTTCAAGTGGCTCTGAGCGCTATGGGACTTAACTTCTGAAGTCATCAGTCCCTAGAACTTAGAACTACTTAAACCTAACTAACGTAGGGACATCACACACACCCATGCCCGAGGCAGGATTCGAACCTGCGACCATAGCGGTCGCGTGGTTCCAGACTGTGGCGCCTAGAACCGCTCGGCCACCCCGGCCGGCTGCGATGTATGAAGAACTGATGAACCCTGACCTCCCCTCCCACCTGAATTCCTAGAAGGCTTGCTTATCCCGAACCCCAAGCCGTCGGGAGGTCGGGGAGTTTGACATTATTGGCCGTTAACTATGTTAAATTGAGACTTCACGATTTTTACCCGTAATCTTGCCGCTCGCCTTCGGCGCGTCGCCCTCCTCGTCATCTCTATGGATCAAACGTGGTTTGGTGGTGACAGTAAGATTCAGACGGCTCTCAGCGATTACCGTGACACCATAGCCCTGGCTGCGACCTGCCGCAGTCGCTGTGCCTTAGTGACAGTGGACTACGACCACACCTTTGATAGAGTGAGTCATGTCTTACAAGAATAACTATTCCGATGAATGACCTTCGCCCACACATTTATAGACATCATCTGGGGACTCCTCCGAGGTACCACTTCGCGAGTACTGGTCAATGTCGGTGTGGCGGGCTCTATTACTATCATGCAGTCGGTTCATCAGGGATGTCTGCTCCTTTATGCCAACTCGCTTGAGCACTGTTACACGGTTTGAGGAGCCGACTGACATGGATAACAAAGATGGGGCATGCTTTCATTTGCCGTGCTTATGCAGATGACGTGTATTCTTGGTTCTATCAGTGATGAAAGGCGAGTGGCACTGGAATGGATCAATCAGTATGGGACTGCTGCGGGAGGATGTGTGAACCTGACCAAATCTAGTGTTCTGTTCGTTGGCAGAGGTCTTCCGGCAGGGAGTGTGGCTCCATTGCCATTAGGAGACAAGCTCAAATATTTGGGGATGACCTTCAGACGTGATATTCAAAGAACCATTTGCGATACCCTCAGTATTATGCCAACTTTTTGGGTAGTGCCTTCTACGATACCCTTTGCAGCTGGAGTGTCCCAGGTATGTGAAGGCGATTTCAACATGAGCGTGTAATAGCAGGACTTGGACCAGTGCACCGGCAAAATGGAATATTTTTCGCGAAGACGTGCCCGGAACATGCCTGACAGTCTTGGGATTCTGATTGTGTCTACCCACAAGCTGGCGGGGCATGGATGCCATTTTGTTTGATCTAGCAAAATGGTGTTTTTAATTCCATTTACATTTCGTTTGTTATTGATGCTAATTACACATCATTATTTTAGCATGTAGGGCTTCTATGTGATCTAAACTAATAAAAAAAACAAAAAACAAAAAGTAGGTACATGATTCCTGCTTTGAAAAAAAAGTGGTGTTGAAAAAGTATACTTACTTACGTTTTCATGAAATATTTTTATTTTATGCGTAATATCGTCTTTTGTTTTGGAATAACAGAGACTTATTTTGCTTAATCATTACTTGCAGCATTTTACTCATGTAGTAGATATTCGGCTTTTGTTCTCTTTCAGGATTCGGGGATGCGAGGCTTCCTCCGATCGAATCCACCTCATGGATTAACGAGGAGGGCTGGTGAGCCGTCAGCCTAGATGGTGCTTCCAGGCAAAAAAAAAAAAAAAAAAAAAAAAGTTGGTCACTGTGTTGGAATGCGAAGCGGACGAGCCGTCTTCAAAACTAACTCGTGCCATTTATTTTTATTTATTCATTTATTTTCTTCCGCAACATTATGAACTTTCCGTCCGGTTATTGAAATAACTCTTCTCTTTCTGTAGTCTTGGCATTGTCATACTATACATTGGTTAGAGAACAAGAGTCAACAGTCTACCTTTAGCGGCCACCCGTAGTGGACATGCCGTACTGCTGCCTGCGGAGCGTGTCAGCTCGTGTTTGTTTACGCTGCGACTAAGTCTGCCCGCACGCTTTGCGCACTGAGATAGTGGCAAATAAGTTCAGGATATCGACTTCACGTTTCAACTTCTGATCGGAATTTGCAACACAGAGAGCGTTAGATGTGGAACGTTTCCTCTGCGAGGAGGCGAAGATCCTGCCATCGGAACTTCTGAGTATCTACCTCTCGAATCTCAACAATACCGTTTCCGTTAGAATGATCAATGACGCTGCCTGAGAGCGCATTTTGAATGCGACCAAACAGGGACACCGTTTCCGTCATGCTGACTGTAACGTCTGCGTGGCCAAAGTCTAACATGCGGTACTTGGCGTTAGAACTATTCGCGTGTTTGAACTGCCTTTCGAGGTATCTGTAGATGATGTAATAGCGGCCTTCCGGTCATACGACGCTGTTCGAGATCATAATGCAGAACTCCGGGCACACTTCCGCATACACCCTGAACGTGGTGCGTCAGATCACAATTGATCTGCGCAGTCACGTTCCATCTTATCTGACCATTAGCGGATGTCGGGTCGTAATCATGTATGAATGACAGCCGCGTACTTGTTCTGGGTGTGGAAAAGAGGTACATATCAGATCTGACCGTCTGCAGCGATTGGTAACGCAGCTACTAATTGGAGGAGTGGTACTTCCCTCGTCATCTACGGCACCTCCGATCAAATGTACGACGGTGCCTAAGTCACCGCCGGCCGCTCGAAATCACGTGACCAGCTGATGGATAGTGTTCCGCTCCTTCCCGAACCGATGACGATGTGAATTCAGCCATGTCCTCAGTTCCGGTGATTGCTCCGGGTGCGCCTGTAGCCGACGTTGATGTCGACCGTGACTCTCTGGTTGTCCCGACGGTGGCCTGACCGGCGCGACACCCTTCCGTTTTCGGACACGGAAGGACGATTGCGTAAACAGCGCTCCCCTAAACGACGCAAAAGGAGGGGCCGTACGATGACGGTACGGGAATCATCGCCTTGTCCAGATGATACACCGCCTGTTGAGGAAATCACCGTTTCAGCGTCTGAGATCGTGGACGACGCCGACTTTAGTACGTCTGTGGAACGGCGGCCCTCAGTGGCTCTCGCATTGATGGAACAGAGTGTTCCTGCTTCTGATGCCCCTACCGAAGGAGGAACAATACCAGCCGATCTGTCAGTGTCGGCAGCTGCTGAAAATGGCAGCCGTTGAAAATATGGATACCACGGCGACGGAGTCAACGCGTGCATGGAGCGAGGATTTGGAAGAAACAGCAGATCCCGTACAGGAGTTTCCACTGGGGGAGGCGACCTCCTGATGTCAGCTTCTGTGCGGTGCGAGGGGCGCCGGCAGCTCCTGCTGTCGGGTGCCGCCGCATCTTCACAGAAGTGACATGAGGCCACCCACCATGCTAGGGCACAGCTATAGACATACCATACCGCGACACTGAATGTGAACGGCATCCGCGTGCTGGTCAAGATCCACCTTTTGAAAGAAATGATATGGGCTTCGACAGTAGACATTGTACTGTTACAGGAGGTGCATTTAGCTGTGCTAACCCAGATAGCAGGATACAACTTCTATGCCTCCCATGGGGATCACCTTGGCCGAGGAGTGGCGATATATGTACGCGAAGGCATCCTGGTTGACGACATTATGTATCTCCCATCTCCCAGGTGGATGGCTTTTACTATTCACTCCAAGTGTGCCATTAATGTTTATGCGCCTTCTGGTATTGGACGTCGGCGAAAAAGAGGACGATCTTACGTGGAGGAGATTGCCGTACTGTTCTCAGGTCGACGTAAACATCTTTTCTTTGGAGGGCACTTCTACTACGCACTCGGTAGGAAAGATCAACACCCGAATTTTACACCGTGCCAGGAGCTGCCTCTCATTGTTCGTGATGTAGCCCTATGGGATACATGGGAGGTATGGTGCTGAGACAGCCAGGGCTTAACGTTTCACTCGAGCCATTCTGCTAGTCAGCTATGTCTCCCGTAGGTGGTTTGATGTGGTGCTCGACGTAGGGCGCTGGCCTTTGGTGTTCTCTGACCACTGCGCATACATGTGTACCTTGCTCCATCCCCACCAGGAGGTCTGGAGGAGTCGAGCACCATGGAAACTCAGCACTCACTATCTGTAGGATCCTGACTGTCACCAACGTATCACTGAGCCGTGGAAAAGATGCGAACAGCGTCCCTGATCCTACGCATCCATCATGGATTGGTGGCTGAAATATTCCAAACCGATGTTCCGTCCCACAATCATCACTTTCAGGCGCACTAAAGACTTCCACTTCAGCGCCCTCCGTGATTATGATGGCCAGCCACCTTCCCTGGAAGTTCAAACTGAACGCAGTATGATTAAGGCGAAGCTACTAACGATTACTCGCCAGAAACTACAGGAAGCTGTGGTGCTCGCCAGCAGACCTGATGTGGTGTGGCTTGAGAATCATTCCATGCATCATGTTGTGCACGATCGTAGACACCACAAAAAAACTCAGTCGCCGAACTCGTAGATCACTGCGGCCAGCGGGTCATCTGCCAAGGGGACATAGTCGATAACTTTGTCGAACATTATCAACGGATCTACCGTGTCGTTGATGGGGCCGTCCTAGACTACGATCCAATCGCTGTGCACATTCCTCGCAACCTGTGGAAGTCACCAGGCATCGACGGACTCCCTACTGGATTCTATCATACGTTTTGTGGTCTCATGTCAACAAGATGGATGGAGATGTATAATTAAATGATCACGTCTGCAGCTGCGAGTCCGCCAGCTTTTGTCGAGGGTTTATGAGCCGGCTGGAGTGGCCGAGCGGTTCTAGGCGCTACAGTCTGGAACCGCGCGACCGCTACGGCCGCAGCTTCGAATCCTGCCTCGGGCATGGATGTGTGTGATGTTCTTACGTTAGTTAGGTTTAAGTAGTTCTAAGTTCTAGGGGACTGACGACCTCAGCAGTTAAGTCCCATAGTGCTCAGAGCCATTTGAACCTTTTTTTTTCTTTTTTTTCATAAACCGATACCTAGAATTGTTACGGGTCGCTACCGTCCTATCAACTCATTAAATACTGATTACCAGATTCTTGAGCGGTTATTGGCCCCGCGTTGCAGACCACTCTTACCACGTGTCGTCTCCACCGTGCAAACTACACCACGTGCAGAGTTAATGTCCAGACAGAAACCGGAGACTGTCGTGACGTGGTTGGACTGGCAGAGGCGTGCAAATTTCTTGTGCCGATTGATGCCGTAGATTTTTAGTGCGCACTTGGTAGTGTGCGCCATGTCTTCCTATACTCTGTCTTAAAACGAATGGACTTCCCTGCCCGGTTCGTTAATGTCCTGCGGCGGCTCTTTAACAGCGCGCGTTCGTTGGTCCAGATCAATGGGTGTATGATGGGTCCGATACCGATCGGTGCGGCAAGGCTGCCACCTATCAGTGCACCTTTATGCAGTGGCGCTGCAGCCGCTCGTAAGCCTGCTGACGACGCAGGTGTCTGGACTCACGCGGTTACACCTTCCGATGTCGTGCATAGGAAGATGATCTCCTGCTGCTGGTTCGTTCTTGGGAGGAAGTCAAACGGATCCTCGACACCATCACGGCTCGTGGGAGAGCGGATGTAAGTGTAATGATAGTGCGCAAATCGACGGCGCTGTCTATTCGTCGCAGGCTACCCCCGGAAGAACTGGCGCACCTGCCTTGCATCCAACACCTCCACTCTCTTGGGATCACCTTTATGCTGTCAAGGCTCCGTACAGCGGTGGTCAGCTTTCGTCAAGTTTTGCGAATTACCTGCATAATGATCAGTCACAGTTCCCTACGCCGCCTCGATCCTTTGCAGCGTGTTGCCTACCTGAATGCCTATGTAGCATCCAGAATGGTTCATGTTGCGCAGATTCTACAGCTGCCGATTACGATAGGACGTTATATTCAAGCGGCACGCAGATATTTTCTGACGCCTGGGTCCATTTTCGAAGTACGCTGTGACACACTCACTCGCCTCCACTTACAGGAGGGCTTGGTCTCTTACAAACGTCCGCTATGCGCAAAAAATTGCACAGCGTCGAGGCCTCATTACGCCGTTCTTGGGCCAGTATCCCTCTCTCCGCGGGTCCCGGTCGGTAGCATCAGGCACGCATTTTCACAGTTAACTCAGTTATACTCTCACCGAACTCCTAAAAACGCGCCTGTCGCGGGCGAAGGATTTGTACGTCTTTTTATTGCGTGATGTCGCCTGTGACGTTTTAGAACGCAAGTTCCCATTGTTGGGGTGGACTGTGATTTGGAGGCACATTCATCACACCTTCTTCCCGACGCATATCAGATCGATTTGGTATTATGCGACTTGTGGGAAGTGGCGGTCTCTCCGCTCTGCGCCGTCTGACGTAATTTCGATGATCATCATCACCGATTCAACTGTGTAGCCGCTGTGGATGTCTGGTTATTAGGGCGACAAATGGTCTCGTGTTTTATACGTGTGCCGCCACATGTTATTGTCCCCGAGTCCTTTCTTTACCCAGCGATGGAATATTCTCCCGCAACAAAGTCTCGGGTAGTTCTCTGGATAAAAGGCTGGGCTTTGGTATATCTATATGGAGATGCTCCTCACTCGCGCCTTGATTTTTGCCAATACTTGCAGACTGCACATGCAGCGGTTGCGAGCAGTTCCCATTATCGCGCGTGTTTCGCGAATTATCTTAACAGCTTTTTTACCAGTCCTCCACTAAGTTGGCGTGTTCCCGACGTGGTAGGTGCTTGCCTAATTCGGAATGAGACATGACGCACCTACCCCTTGAACTCGGTCCGCCTGTCGTCCTGTATAGCCATGCGGGATTTCTAGGGTTCCGGATGCATGGACTAATTGTAATTCATTTTCCTCTGTATGTTCGTGCACAAAAAATTGAATTAAATAAGTAAGTTAAATTAATATGAACAGTGTCAGGGTGCAGCGCAGAGGCGGGAAGGGGGAGGCTTCGCTGTCAGGCCCCGGGACTCCGTCCCTGCCCACCTCGTCTCCTCCAACCCGTAGCTCACTGTAGCCCTAACAAACAGAAAGTACTAAAATAAATAAATAAAAATGTATAAAAGAAAATAATTAAAGAGAGAGAGGTTTTCCCTATTTCAAATACTGAGAAAAAAACGGAGAGGTGACTACTACAAACAAAAATAAAAAAGGGAAAAAAATAACTAAAGGTAAAAAGAAAGAAGAAAAGGAGAAAAAAAAAACAAGATAAAAAATTGGTCACCGTGTTGGACTGTTCTGTGGACGAGCCGTCATGAAAACTCACTCGTGTCATTTATTTCTTTTTTTCCACAATTATATATTTTTCCACAATTATACATTGGTTGTAGAATATAGGTCATATGATAAGAATACGTTATCGTCGCAGATAAACGTCATGAATAGTGAGAGCAGGCGAAATTTCACATAGACGTCTAACAGAAATGAAAACAACAAATAAACGGGTGTGAACTATGTTAGAACAAAGGAATTCAAGAGTCAAAACTTCCAATACGGATCACAAATTCAAAAACGTAAAAACGTATATTTTGACTGAGCACAGAGAAATTGTGCAATTTTGAAACTGTTTCGTTTACTTGTTGTAGCTTATGTGACAAAACTGCGCAAGGAGGCATATCTCACTTATTTACCAGGCGTACAAATTAGGTGCGTCGGTAAGAGATTTCTGTCAAATGGCACACGTAGTGTCATTATTGCTGTGTATGACACACCGGACTTTATTCCGGTGAAGGATTCGATTGACTTGTCGCCTTGTAATCAAAAGTTTGCGGTTCCCATTCCAAAGCCACTTCCTTTCGGCTGCTAATAGAGTAGTCACGCAGAATCGACTGTCCTTATAGGTCCTTTCCTTACACCTCGCTGTTGTAAATGGACGTTACAACACGACACAGGCACAAGTTTAAATACAGACAAAAAAAAAATTGTAGGAGGGACGTTTGAACACGGCTCGCCCACAGGGCAGTCAATCAGCGTGACCACTTACCCACA